>NW_026562380.1:14115000-14847500 GCF_027474105.1 Poeciliopsis prolifica
TTTCACACTGTGTGACTCCTGAAGAACTGCATGAACAGTCTGATAACAGAGTGACTGTCAACCACTGCGCTGAGATATCGCTTTAATTCTAATATGACCCGTTCAATCTATCTGAAAGGTGAAAGCAGAAACCGAAAACAAGGAATTTTAAACATTTGAATAAAGGTTTGCTTGCTCTGCACCTGAACAAATCGGTTGAAGCATTTTGAGATTCTACAGGCAGGCAGAGCTCCAGACAGTTAAGCTAAAAAGATAAATCTTTATCAGATACATGCTTGTCCAATTCTATTATAGCCCACAGGAAATCACATTCAGTAAAAAGAGTAAAGAGCAAGAGGAGCTCAAGACTGCAAGGTAAAGATATGATCTGGAAAAAAAAAAGAAATAACCACAAATGTTTGTTTTCTTAACTGCACAACAAAACCATAAGGAATAAGGGAACTGCCTAAAAAGGTCATCGATTTCAGAGGCAGTCCATCTCACATTAGAACCAAAAACAAACATTTTAGATATAAAAATATCCACATTTTCACTACAAAGGAAAATGTAGGGCAGTGTCCTTATTGAAAAAGGACACTCTCCTGAGAAGCATTTTCCTTCACAGGAAAGTTTCCTAACATAGGAATGTTTCCTAACATAACATAACAAAGAAAATAATTGAATCAGAACTCCCATGTATAGAAATTGTTACTTTTAAGATTTGTTTATCAAGAAAATAAAAAAATACTTTATAACTTTTTGCACTTATAATTTTCTCAGTGTCATATGTGTATAGATATGTTTTCGGGCTTTCAGTGGACAACATTAGGAAACAAAATAAGATTAATTTTATTTTTGTTGTAGTTTTATACAATGTAGGATATGGTGCATTTACTACTGTGTTGCATCAATTTATTTTCAATAGACCATCAGAACTCATAAACAGAGGAGTGCTGTGGAGGTAAGTTAAAACGTGAAGGGTTTTCCTGTGGTGGCTTTTATATTTCATTTGCTTATTTGTTATCTGATTTTCCCTGTTCCATTATGTGAGACACAAGTGTAGTGGTAAGACAGCATCTACTGTGATGCATTAATGCAGAGTTTATACACTGGTTGACTGAACTGAAAATCAATATTTGATGACAATGAAACAAAACAGTGAACTTATTTAAACAGAAAAAAAAAACCAGAATTCTATTTGCTATGTTTGAATAATAAAATCGACGTCTTGTGTCACTGCTTTAACCTGAAAGGATTTTCTTTTTGCTAAGACATTATTGCCTCAAACACAACAGAATGGTAGATATGATTTCACAGTGTGAATAATATCCAATCATTCTGCTCAAACCTTTGCTGTGAGTGGCAAATTGAAACCACTAAAAGTAAAGAATCACATTTTTACTGGACCTTTAATATTGACAGAAGCAGCATTTTAAAAATGAAAAGTAAATGCTGCCATCCATGTTTTGGTTTTGACCTCCAGCAGTGATGGTAAAATAAAAGTAATCTGCCTTTGAATGTTTAGAGGAAGACAAATAAGTATCAAATGCACGCTTTTATAGAACCGTATTTGTGAATGTTTGTGCTGAAAAAATTAGAATTCATCATCCCTGGAGCAATTTCACAGTGTCTGTTTGTTGTTTTTGTCTGTATGAGACACTTTTTGACAAAAGCAAAATTTGCATATGAATACCAATAATGGGGAAAATTCTGAGGCAATCCCCACTCTGTTTTGCTGCTCCTCTATTATTCTCTAATTTTGTTTGGTTTTTAGACCTGCATTGCTTATATTATGTGCAATGTTGTTCATTATTTTTTGTCTTTTTTTTTATAAGCAACCTTTCAGCTTTCTCATACTATAAATAAAAAGTTAATCCTGTGTCTATTCCCAAAGAGCTTCAATTTTTTTTGACATTTCTTCACTGACCTTGATCATAGCTCGACTTATCATTGCCACTGTCATCCCATTCCTTTCGAAGTTGTTAGAAGAATATACAAGTAAGCCCAGTCTCTCTCGATTGCCTTGTAGAGCTTATTTGCCACAGAGTCTGTCAGTCAGACTCTGAGCTTATCACCATGAAAGCTCTTCAAAGTGAACCTTGTCGCATGAAATATTTGGCAACATTTTTCTCAGAAATGTACAATGTATGACAGAGAATTGCTCAAACGATGTGGAAATCTTGGCTAATCCAAACCAAAGGATTGCACTGCATCCGAATGTTGTTGCTTGCTTGAGTCACAGCAACTCATTTACAAGGAAGCCATGAGAAGGACAATCAGTCTGTAACACCTGAGAGGTCAACAGCCTGCTTTCAGACGTTGCGCCTCATCGTGACAAAGATTAATCACAATCAAACGGAGCTAAGCGTAGAGAAAGAGCTTTGTCGTCTCGAGAGGTGCAGCATAATGGTTGAATTCAATAAGCTTTCAGCTCGGCCTTCATTCAGTGTTGTGTTTGTATCAAACAGAAAAGCAGAGCGAGAGACAAAATTTACAGTTTGTCTTCATCAATGCCTGTGCGGCAAAGATGGATAGAAGTAACAAGACTCAGTTGTCATTTATGCATAGAGATGTACAAGTCGAACACATAAAGGCAATGGTGCACAACAATACATCCAATTGCTGCCAATAACCTTATGCCTAATGCCATACCGTATATCTTAAAAAGTGGTGGAGCCTTGTTGATTTGGAGCAATATCTTTGTCCAAAAACAAATTAGAGCAATCACTATCAATGCATTGGTTTAAGGAGTGGCTGTTTGGTGCATATATGTTTGATATAAATGATAAATAAAGAAAGGTTTAATAACTAAGTTGAACGTATTTCATTAAAATATGTTTGTGTGATAGACAAATAATGTTCTTTTTTCAATATTTGACGAATAAAAATCAAAAGAATGTTATGCTCATTTGTATTCAGCATAACACCGATTACATTGTAAACCTTTACATAATGTCCTTTCATTGCAGTAACGTCTGCTGTCTTGTGATGCATATTTATACAAGCTTTGCACATGTAGGAATTAAAATGTTATCTTCTGTGTAAATATTACAGATTGGAATGAAAATGTTTGAACAATAGATTTTAAGTCTTACCAGTATTTCCCTTTAGATTTAGGTCTAAGCCACGCTAACATAAATATGCTTTGATTCAAACTATTATAACTCTAGCTGTATATTTAGTGTCATTGTGTTGCTCAAAAGTGAAACCATCAATTCCTTTCAGCTGATAGCATGTTTTCTATCATACTGTGTTTATCTCTGTCTCCCCATCAACTCTGCTTTATCATCACTGCTGAGGAGAAGTATACACACTGTGATGCTGCCAATGAAAAGTTTAATGTTGGAAATGCTGTGGTTAGGGTGTTAGCTTTCTTTTATACCTGCCATTTTGCATATAAACAAATATCAGCCATTTTTCATAATAATAATAATAATAATAGTTATCCTGTCAATCTATTCTCTTGAGTGAGCTGTGAATCTGTGCAAGGCCCCTGAATTACCATGGGCTCTCCAATTTTATTTAATTGTTTGATGTAATTAATCTTACTGAGTTTATACACTGGTTGACTGAACTGAGAATCAATATTTGGTGGCAAATAAACAAAACAGTGAACTGGTTTAAATATATATAACAAAAATATATTTTATTTGCTATTTTTGAATAATACAATCTACAGCATGAAAACTTCTCGTATCATTACTTTAACCGTAAAGGGTTTCTTTTTTTGCTTAGAAATTGTTACCTCAAATACATCGGAGTAGTAGATGTGATTTCACAGTGAAAGTGACTAAAGCCACAGAGGACAACAATCTTGGCTTGTTGATTTAGATGGACGTGTCCTGTTAAGTTGTATTTGTTAAATACAGCATGATTCAGAGTTGCCATAAACTTTAAGACATATTGCCTAATGTCAGCTCACTGCTGTCAAAACTGTAGAAACAGAACACACTCAAACAGCGTCATTCGGAAAACACCAAGCTATTCTGAATGCAGTCAGATAATACTAAATGACTGTTAATATGAACTCTTGTTGTAAATGCACCAATGTAGCATTTAAAGCTGATTGTGTAAGCAGCGTATCGTTCTGAATCATTTAAATCGGGTCAGCTTTTCTGTGTGTCATTCCTATACTCCGAAGCTCTTCGGTCAGAACAAAAGTCAGATTATTGTTGGTTTTAATTAAAGCCAGAGGAATAAGCTAATTAATTATCTCTATCAATGGTATGGAACATCCCCTTCACATAAAGAACATAAATTTAATTATCTTTTGACCTCTCTCTTCCCTCAGTAAGCTCCTCAACAAGTCTGCTATCAACGCGCATCATGCATGAGCTCGAAAGTCAATAATTAATCCTAGAATTTTGCTGCCAGGATTCTTCACCAAATCACATCCACTGGCATTCTCCACCTTACAAGCTCACATGGGGATGGGCCGAGGCTTTTTCATGCTTCAGATAACTCGGAAGCACGGCTGGGAGCTTTGACAGACTCGGATGAACCGTATCTTCCACGAGTCACAAAAAGCAGGGTTTTCCCCCAACAACAAGAAACACAAAGCCAAACTGTATAAATCATCTATTTATATCAGCGTGTCATACAGCGACCACTTGCTCACCATATGTTGCTTTGTCTCTCTTCCCCAAATCCCCTGCTTTATTCTTCTCCAAATGATTTCCCAGTTGTGCACCTGGCTACTCAAAAACTCTCCCCAAAATACTCACAAAATGAAACCGCCCTGAGAATATTTTAAGGAGTGCAACTCAAAATGCAAACTTTTGAAGCGTGCGTGATAAAGAACAGGGGTGTAACGGTGAAAAAAAGAAAAAAAAAACAAGCAATGTCAGAACAAAAAGTGAATAGATGGAGAGAAACGGAGCACAATTCTGCATCTTCGAACCTTATATGTGCTGATTAATAAAGGCTGAACCTTAAAGATAAAAATAAAGATATTTATCCCTTTTGCCTCCAGAACAAATTCTTGGCTTCAGCGCACAGAACAAGCACATATGCATGTCCACCTTTGAGCACCTGCTTTTCCTCTGCTTATCTGTCTACACTTCATCATATTAAGTGCTGGTAAATGTTCTCCCTCCTCCTCAGCTCCTCGGCCATCTGAATAAAGCCCACATCTGGTCTGAATTGTTGGACTCATTTTATCTCCTCATGTGGTGCTAATCATAGCCATCCCAGCTGGGCTTACAGGATAATATGGGATCATAGTGCTTTGATGGACAAGAAGGCAAAGTTCTGCCACCAATTCATCATAATGTTAAATTAAAGTTTGACATTACGGGGTACGCTTCTGTTGCTCAAAGCTAAATTAACACAGTGTCATGCAAATAATGAATGAATTTTCTGCCTACTCAAGAACAAACAAAATATGTTAAGCTTAATTGAAATAAAGTAGTGAAATTTTTACACAAAAGAGATATGTGAATCATTATAAATCCAAAGCATTTGAAAAAACATATATCATCCTTCCTTCCTTTTAAAAGAAAAGTCTGAAAATATGTCACATTTTTGGTTCAAGTTAATTTTTTTGACTTTTAAATTTGTCTATCCTGGAGGTCACCCTTCTGACTAGAATTTGTGTTATAATTGATATTTTAAGAAGAGCTTAAAATGTTCATATTTTACTTTGAATTGGTCAATTTTTCATGAGTTCCAAAAATTGTTCCAAGGATTCACATGAGTCCTGGGATTCACTTTGAAAAACCCTGATTTAGATCAAAGAATAATCCTGTCCTGGAATGACCTAGTTAAAGTACAGGCCTAAATCCTTTAGAGAATCTGTGGCAAAACCCAAAAATGCTTGAAAAACTCTGTTGAATTTGACTTGACTTGACCTAATTTTGCAGAGAAAAACTTTTCTGTTTCTGGATGTGGAAAGCTGGTAGAAATATTCCTCAAAGGACTAGTGTCTGAAATTTAAGTCGATCAAGTTCAATCAATCAAGTTTATTGATGTGTCATGTTTCGGCAACAGGACAGATAAAAATGCTTCACATCGTGAAAATATAAAAAAACACAAGCACATCATATAGTCAAGCCTTGTAAAGCCTTATAACAGACATTACATTTTGTCAAGTCCCATCATTAGATCAATATGTATTCAATACATTAACAAGTGAAAGGTACTTCTAATAAATATTGACTTACAAACAGAAAAAATGTTGACAACAGTCAGTTTCCTTTCACTTCCCAATTATTCATTTATTTTTGAAGATACTATTTTGGCTCTACTGTATCTGGCAAGTATTTTGCAACAGGCTTCACAAAGCAGACTAGAGAGTCAAAGCTTATGGCGTTAGATAGGCTTGTGGATATCTGCAGCAACACTGTGCAATAAAAAGCTAAAACCTCACCAAGAACAACTTATCCCTTTCAAATTATTTTGGCAAATGTTTTGCTTCTCACACAAATTATAAGCTTCTCTCAGCTTAGTTATCTCAAATACGACGGCTTACCATAGCCAAGTGCTTTTTGATCCAGAAAAGAAGAGAGTCAACTCGGGGCACTATGCTAAAAAAAATAAATACATCAATAAAGCCCCGCTCAAATTAGATAAAATTTACTGTGTTTGATTATATATTAGTAGAATATCACAATGGTCACAAATGAAAGATCCAAAGTCAGACAGAAGAGAAAGTGGAAATTAAAAATTTACTTCATGAACAATAAATGAGTTTCAGTCTTTTGGGAAACTTCCTAAATAAATAAGACTGGTAAAGTGGAGCCACAGTCTTACGCATGCACATCCATGCACACACCCAAACAACCCACCAAGAGGAATATCTACTGGGTCTCTACCAAGACCTCCAACAAAACAAGGAGGCTGACTGCCTCATCTTGCAGGGACGGGCTGGAAGGGTAAAAAAAGGCTATGCAAACACACATGAACCAGGCAGCTTATTCTAGGAAGAAATAAAAAGTAAGATGACAATCACAGAAGCTAAAAACTCAAGCCAGATATTTACATACACTGTATATAAAGACCCATAATCTTCTGGTCTCATTGTTTGGCATTAAATCAGAGTAAACTCTTCTGATTTTAGGTCAGTCAGACTACAAGATTCTTTATAGTTGCTAAAAGTCAGATTAAGAAGGGAGAAATTGTTTTAAAAACATTTTCTCTGAAGATGATAACTCCTGAAAAAGTCATGACTTCTTGACATTATCACTCCTAAAAGTCATAGTGATCTTATTGTGCCTACACCTCTCACCCAGAAGTTATGAAACAAGTCTGATTCAACTGTATTCACATATGAAGAGTAAAGTGTGTTAAGACAGCAAATTATGAAGGAATGGTGGGACTGCTTATTTTATTTTTTTAACTCAAATCATTTTTATGTCAAGAGTTCCAAAATTAGTATGACTTAAAGGAAGGCAGTGAGAAAAAAGAGGGTCATTTTCTCATGCAGTGTATGTAAACGTAAGATTTCTGCAAAAATATGAGTACATAGTTTCTGCTTTGTCTGTAAATAATACATACATCATTGAGCCTATAGAAAATAGCTTTGAAATACTAATACTTAGTTATTAAAAATAATGCACAACATTTTGGTCACTTCTCACAAATAGGATGATTTGTTGTTTTTACCTGTTTCACAATTTGCTTAAGTGCGTTTATACGGCCGTGCAGCCTCTGAAGTCTCATGCATGGTTAAACAGAAAATGGCGAGTCTGTACAATCTGAAATTCCACGCTTCATCTGTTTCATGAAGTTTCAACTGCTTGATAAATTGCTGAGACACACATTGATGCTCGCAGAATATATTTTTCATATTTATCGTCTATGCACTGCATTGGGTCTGTGTTAAAAGTCATCTCAAAGCTGAGCAGTCTTTTCACAGAAAATATAACAGAGCTATACTTAATGCATTTTTAAAAAGGTTAACAAGTCTTTAAAAAAGTGAGCATCAATAATGCAATTGAGTTCATCTTTCGACTCATGGGGAGAACCTTCAGCTTCAGCTGCTTCGACTCACTGGATGATTAATCAAGTCACTTTCGGCCTTTCTTAGTAACAACCTGCATTTCCGCATCTCCATATTACTACCACTTTTCACGTGTGGCAGAATTCTGTTATCTGTTTAGGATCACTTCTCCTTGTTGCTGATTCAACCACTGAAGACTGCCAAGAGACCGCCACCAGCAGGAGGACGGACACAGCGTGTGCCGCAGGTGCAAATAACATCTGGGAAGCGAGAGCTCACAAAAACAGGCACAGACAAAAGCACAAAGATAGAGCCAGTCGCCCACTCTCAGGGATAAGCTCCCCACTGGTCTTATCTTTCCCCATGTAAGCTCATTGCTTAATACAATAAACGGGAAGTACTTTGACATGCAGTGGTGGATTTTTTTTCTTTTCTTTTTGGTGGGGGATAAATAAAGCATAAAGACAAAGTAAAAGCAACTGGATAATCTATGAGGATGTAGGTAGCAATTGGGGGGTAAGGTTCTTGTAAAAAAAAACATACTTTCTGTTCTTTTAAAGGATTTTAAGGTTCAGCATAATTGCCTGTTTTCTCTTCTCAAATGCAGGGGAAGCCCACTGTGTAAAGGCAAATGCCAAGAGTGCCAGCCGTACGGGGGCGCCATAAACGAAGCAAGAAAAATAAATAAATAACTGTTCTATTTGAAACTTAAAGATAATTTAATTTCCTAATCTGACAGACTCTACTGTAATTTATCTGGACATCTTGTTTCCAGCATCCCATTCTTTTGGTTGTGACTGTTCATATATTTGACAATGGGTTGATATTAAGAAAACCTCAAAGTCAACAGGCTATGTTGATTTGAGGTTCAGTGATATGGCATGATGTCTAATGAAAAACTGGCCGCATGGGAAAATGTGGACATGATGCAATTAAAGGACATCTATAGCAGGCAACTGCCCTGAATCAGGGACACAGACAATTTTATTTTACCCATGACTTCTGCCTTGTAGTGCTGCATCAAAAATATTTATTTACTTGTCCATGCAGTGTTGCCAGGGAGAGGTCAGCCAAAGACGATGTGTATCTCCAATCGTCTTTGGCTGAGAAAACAATACACTTTAACAATCACACACGCACACGATCCTAATTTGGACAGACAAAATTATGGAAAATTCATGTTTTTGGACTGTGGAAGGAAGTTGGATTACTTGGATTGAGCTAGTAAACTCCCTGCAGAAAGATTGCATGTCAGGATTTGAATCAGGACCTTCTTGTTGTCAGGTAACTATGCTAAACAACTTTACTACGTGCAGCCTCAGTTATTTCGAAAGGGTGTTTCCATTATTCAGCCAAAAGATCTCTTCACAATACGGTAAACTTCAGTTTTTGTTAAAGATCTAATGTTTTCATACCTTGTCATACGGCTCTACTTGTTGATGATTTTTGTCAGCAGAGAGATCCTTTCTCTTTTCCATATTGCTTGAAACCTGTGGCCCACTTAATAATGTGGGACACCCTTCTTAAGTAGATTTCCTTTAATTGAGCTCACCAGACCAACTAAAACCCAGCACTCTGATATCAATTATTGTGATTCAAAGAGCCCTGACACACAATGCCATCTATAAATTTAATAGCACAGCAAAAAAAAAAAAAGAAAATCTTTATGACACTTAAATTCAATTTGCATAATATTATGGAACAAGATGTAGACAGCTGCTTCAGCCTAGTTTAGATTACTGTGTTTCCACATTTTTCAGCAAATCTGGATTGCATATTAACTGCACTTTAGTTCTTTTCACGTCTTTCACCTCCATTTTCAATTTCCCTGCTTAAAATCCCATGAAGCTCACAACTAAAAAAAACAAAAAAAAAAAAAAAAAAAACATGTATTGAAGACTTAAATTCCCTCTCTGTTTCTATAACACAAACTGAGCCAAGTTTAAAAACAATTATGGAGTAGCTTAATTAAAGGACTCCTAAATGGCTGTGTGTTTGTGTCGTTTCCTTAAGTAAACAAAATGCCATAAGGCGGTGTGATTTGTTTGTCTTCCCTATTAGAGTAACAATGAAGGGTTGTGACATGCTGGTTGCTTTCTCCAAATTAGACTGTAAGGAAGCAATTAGTGCAGCAAAGAACAGTTAAAATTCCCATCTCCTCCTGTGCCAATCATCATAACACAATTTCAGCTTGTAAATTAAGTCTAATTTGTTAAGACAGTAATATAGCTGAAATCTAAAACTAGGTTAGATTCACTTCTTTTCTTTATTCCGCATTAAGTGATTTCTAGTAATTTCCTTGAAAAAGAAATAAACATTTATCTTTGTCACTTACTGATAGGAGTCCTATTCCATTTACTTATGCAAACCGTGGAGTAAACTGAGAAATAACGATGGAGGCACAGCTGAGAAAAACACAATTGAATGCAGAATGATTACTTTTGAAATGAGCATTTGCAGGTTAGAGAAGCTGAACAAAGTCTCCAGATAAGACACGTGGAGAAGCGCATGGGAGGGAGAATTTATAGAGGTGATAAAGGCTGGGAGCAACGAGAGAACAGATCTTATTAGCTGCAAAAGTTGACAATGAAAGGTGTGCACTCAAGACAGATAATAAGAGCAATCGATGGATGTCTAAATGTTGGAGAAGAAGAACCACAGAGGTTAAAAATCATTATCTGAAAGGCCAGCACAGCCAGCTGACCACCTGACTGCTGGTCCGATTCAAAAATCAACGCCACTTTGTCTGCAATAGATAATTACAAATACACAGGTGCTAATGAGAATGTTTTTTACAGGACTTAGAAAGTCTTCATCCCAAAGGTACTTTTAGTCACCTTTAGAACGGTGAAGCAACCCAAATGAGATCTCAGCAGCCTATTCCAATAAAATCGAAATGTAAGAAAGTGTTAATTATGCCGCTTTCACAAAAATAGCATTCTAATTTGGATTTGTGCAAATTGGCAAAAACTGACCCATATCAACATTAATACTAATGACACTCATCCATCAACAATATGGTAACAAGCAGTAATAATGAGGGCTTTTTAATAAGTAAACCACAGAAAAAGGTTTCTCCATGCGTTTCATGTGAAAAAAACAAAAACAAAAAAAGAATACAAGAACAATATAAAGCTATGGAAATAGAATAGAATGTACTGGTGTTATGAGGTGCAGCAATTTTGTTTCAACATTAAATGCTACTTCTTAATTTTTTAGACAATTGTTGCATTTCGTTTTAGATTCTTGCCAGATTAGATATTAGGTGTGGTAGGTTTCAGTAGGAGAAAGTCCCCCAATACATAGTCTGTTAAAATAGCATTCAGGCCTAAATACCAAAACCTCAATGAAAACAATTCTTACTGCTTGAAATCGTTAATTTTTTGTCATATCACCATGACCAGCATTAATGTATTTTATTGGAGTTTTGTGTGGAGGATCAACAAAAGGAAGCAAATAATTCTGAAGTGAAAGGAAAATGGGACATATTTGTCAACATGTTTCATTCTTTGGGTTTTACCCTCCAATGTCTTCATGTTTTTGTTAATCTCGTAGTGTTTTTTGTTCATGTTGTATCCCTTTTGTTATTTGTAATTGTGCTTTCAATTTGCAGTAGCCCTTTGCACTTCAGGGCCACTGTACAATCCCCAGCACGCATCAAACTGAACTTGAGCACGTCTTTTATTTTAATTGGATGGCTGTAACTGCATTTCAAAGTCCCCAATTCAGGAAAAATGGTGCATCGTTCGTAACTCCTTTGTGCAATCCACCTCAAAAAGAACTCTTCTTTTGAGATAAAAATGCTCCTACTGAAAGGATAAAGCTGCTTTGCATTTGTTTGTCTCAAATAGAGGAGCTACCATACTAAATTAAACATTGCCACATTGTTTGAGGAACGAGAATTCAGCTTGTGAGAAAGATTTTTATTGTTACTACGATATTAATATAATTATTCAGTTCAAAACTGAAAGAACAGCCTGATAACTGGAAGTATTTGTTTTTAATTAGCTGATTCCAACTTTCACATTTATTTTAACTTATTTAGTCTGTTATGAATCAAATAATAAGCATTTTACAGTCTGCTACTGCTTAGATAGCTTGGGAAAAAAAACATTTACTCAACTTATGAAAAATATAAGAAAACAATGAAAAATCTAAAGTGTTTAAAGGGCCCTGTGTGTGTCACATTGACAGTCAAACTGGAATCTGTATTCAGTGACAGCATGAATTCAGTCTGTATATGTTTGAAACACTCTTTCCCCTTTCGTTGACTGAAGGCAACACCTTGCTCTGTGGAGACCGAGTGACGGACTGTGCTTGCTGCTACATTATGTAGGGACACTGTGTCCAATGATGACAAAACATTCTTATCAAAGCCACGTGATGTTCTCCATGTTGCACATCACATAAAATCCCTCAAAAGAATCCACTTTGAAATAAAATATTGAAACTTTTTTTTCATATTTTTTCCCCACTAGCCTCTTTCGGACTGTATAAGTATTACAGAGCTTCAGTCTTAGCCTTCATAACCACAAATCCCTCAAGAGGTACAAATATTGAAAAAGACGAGGCTCTGGGATATTGAGTTAAGCACTCGTATGTCTGAGGGGTTGCTTTCTTTAAAACACAAAGCTACGTCTGTCAAAGTATATTCTTCCAATGTGGGATACACTGGAATAAAAAGAAGGAAATGTGTTCATCTTGTTTCAAGTCTTTTGCTTCTTATATCAGATCTGTTTTGTGCAAGCAAACAGTCGTTTATCAGTTAGTGCCAACCGCCTGCAGCCATATTTTGTATGTCAGTTTAAGGTGCACCTTAATGCAGCTATCATTAAGTAAGAATGAAAGCAGAAAGAACAATAGAAGATCCTTGGAATAGGAAAAGAAAATACACTGCATGTAGCATAAGAAGGTCTTTGCTTTCTGATTAATTTCAAAGTAAATTTGAGAAAAGCTGAGCAGCAAGTTTTGGAGTGTACGGTAATTAGAGAGCGGAAAGTCAGCCTGAAAACTGGAAAGTGAGCAAACAATTTGGCCTGGCCCAGTGACACAATGAAGAGATAATTTGGTTTGTCTAGTTATAAAGACAACATGGGAATTAGCTACTTAATTTGTCAGCTAAAGAAAACACCTGCTACCAAACAGTGGGAGGATCAACCCGAGGATGAGAAACACTGCTGAGCCTGGACTGACTGATGGACCTCCTGTACATTTCTGTCAGCTGGCGGTTGTGAACAGGCATGATGAAGAAGACGCCGCAGTCGTCTCAAATACATCAAAAGACCGTCTTTTGAAGAATGGTCAAACGGGTAAGAAGAAGAAAATGAACTATTACCATTTAAGTGGAACTCTGGAGCTCACTTTTTAAAGCATTATTAAAACCTTTAACCAATTAAGGATTGATTAGAATAAGAGGATACACGTTGTACCTACTAACCAAGTGTGTACCTGACAGAAACGCTTCTATAATTGGGCCATTAGGTGATCGTGATTGAGTGTAATGTGTGACAATATTTCCTCAAGAATATGCAGCCAGACAGTTCATTTGGGAAAAAGAAGTGTCTCCCTGTGACCCTACCAGCAGTGCAGACACATTTCTCTTTCTCCCTGCATGCAAAGGCTTTAAGCCTGTTGCTTTTCTGATTTGAAGCAATCAGCCACAGCTGGTTTTTTTCCAGCCAAAAGCTACATGATGAAAGAAACCCAAATGGAAAAACTATGCTGGCTTGGGTGAGTCAATATTGACTGGTACCTGCACAGCTAATTTTTGAGCACTTATGGATTACCTGGCATTGCTTTGAGCCCCATCTATGGCGGCCACTGTAAAAAGTGGTTAATATTTTTTTACATGATCAAATCTGTTCCTTGTGTCTCATTGGCTCTTCTCTGGATAAGAAAAGCCCCATGTGTTCATACGGCTGTGTGTTATTGTAGCGCCAAGCCTAATTATGACTGGGTGCACATGTGGCTCCCCCTTGGCAATATCCAGGTCATTTTACAAGACAGTGAGGCCATTCACACTCAACACACTTACTCTCATTTAAGTGTGTGCCATCAAAGGCTGTCAAAGCCATCTGCCACCCTGCTTTGTGTCCTGGCCAGGTAGTGCTGGTAGCAGTCCAGGCTTATCTATTATTTCCAGGCCACACGATTTTTATTTATTTCCTTCTTACTAACTTTTTTGGGGGTGGGGGTTATGGAGCATAGTGTGTATTATTTATGCTGTTGACAATTTACATCCTAGCAAAAAGCTCATTTATTGAGACAGTGTTGCAAGGGAGGGTTGGATGTGAGGATTCACATTACTATGCAGAACTGATGCTCTGGACATAATGAACAGGATGACTTCTGCAACCATGTGTGTTATCAGGCAGCAGCTGCTGCCTCGCATTTAAAGGACTTCTGGCATCACACTGGCTACAAAATGTAACGGTGCCACAGTGTGTCTGCGCCCTCCATCACTGTCAGCATCAGTTAAAGGACCTGCTTAGTATCCAGAAACATTGATGCTTTATCATGTTTTGACAACTGGATTGTGATCAGTTTCATGTCACCAGTTAGCTTTTTTTTTTTTATTTTTATTTAGTGTGTATGGAGTCAAACTATGACCAAAAATTGAGAATGAACAATATGTTAAGACTCATTTAATATTGATAACATATAGAACTAGAAATGTATTTAATATTGCATAAAAAACTAATAACTGTGTAGTTCTCAAAAGACATTCACTAAAGAAATGTGACAAAAATATAAAAAGAAAAAAAAATATGTCTGGCACACAACTTAGAACGCCATGCCTTAAGTAAAACATGGTGGTGGCAGCAGTATCATGCTGTAGTATTTTATGAATTTAAATTTGAAAGGGGGGTTTTATCTGTTTTTTCAGCCACATAGGATCATACTACTGCACAATCAAGTACCTATATTACCTTTAGTTATAAGAAAGCTGTGTATATTTATACATAAACATAAGTTTAGAAATTGACTTTGCAATTTAATGATTTGAAATTGAGCCTCTGTTTCAGAAGCTCCCACTCTTTCCAATTCCCCACCTTCAGCACATTGTCACAAATGCAGACATCGCATCAGACTGAGAAATGGTTTGCATGATAAACCCAGCAGAGCTTTCTGCTGCTGCTAGTCTGAAGGAGATTTGTGGATGAGGCGTGGTGAGCCTGGATCTGTAAGGAGAAGCTTTGTGGAAATAGGAGGCACTTTGTGAGAGTAAGCATTGTGACACCTCCAAATGGCTTCCATGGGAGATTCAAGGATTCTACAAACATGCATAAAAAAATAAATCTAAGTTGCACTCCAGATATGTTTTTGATGAGAAAATAGCAAAGAGACAAAAAAGCTCAAAAAGTAATTTCACTTAATACCTTTAGGTTGTTTTTAGATTTGTGCACATAAGCTCCTTTTCAAATCACTGAAAGACAGATTTACAAAGACAATTAAAGTTATGGATTGGCCCAACATTCTGGTTGAGTTCAAAACTGAACCTGATAGAAAATTTATGGGGCACACAAAGAGGGCGGTGGACTTAAGAATTCCTTGCAATCCAAAGGATCTGGTGAGGTTTTCACAAGGGAGAGTAGTTAGGTATTTTAATATCAACACGTTTCTGATAAAATCTTTACAAAGACAGCTAAACGCCGAAATTAAGTAAAAAGCTGCTTTTAGCAAAGAATAGGCTGAGCACAAATATGCAACAGGGTTAATGCACCTTTTTCCCCTCTAAAGGATCCTAGATTCTACAAGAATCTGGACAGAACAAACTGGATTATCTTAAAAAGGAATGCAAGGATGGATGGCTTTGAGTTCAAAAGGAAATTAAAACCGGTGAAGAAAAACAAATCGTAATACAGCACAAGAAAAAAAAAAAAAAATCAACAGATCTCAAAGAAACAGGGAATATGTGAATGTGGACATGAAATCTAGATACACACACACAGATAAAAAAAAAAAACATTTTCAAAACATATTCTCAATTAATATTAAATAGAAAAAAAATGTACAAATGCTTAAATAAAGGCATTTGATTATTGATGCAGCAAAAATCACTTTATACACAAGGATTCAATAAGAGATAATTTCAGTAATTTCCAGTCTTGATCTCCTCCTCTTCTAATGTAGAGGTGTTCAGTCATTTCTTATACATTTATTTGAAGAACTAGAATTATTGTTTTTTTCTGAATGCTCACTTTAAGAAAAATGAAACAGAATATGATTTATCTGACCGAAGTCGTGAGGGTGAAATTCACGCAACCCTTTAAACATGACCTCAACCCAAACTTCTGTAATCCACCCACATGGGCTGCTGAGTAACAGCTGAGCATGCAGGTGTCCAGACATCTGTCGATTCACATCACACCTTCAGCCACGCTTTCTTCTGAACCGTGTGGGCTCAAAAGTCAGGTATCCTTCTTTTAAGCTGCGTCTGATAGTCAGGACTGCAATCTTTTAAAATTAGACATAATAATAAGTAATGGAAAAATTCCTTTCCTGTATTTTGGACTCACATTTAACATTTGGTTTAAGTAGCGGTAGTAGCAGCACTGAACATGTGTAAGATTTCTAATAAGCCATGCCAATAAACTAGGACTTCTCAACATGTAAGTTTTTGAAAAGCACATAATTCCATTTGGCCGGAAAATGGGTCATTCCCCCTTCAGCTCGAGCCTAACTTTGAACGAGCCAATTTGCCGATTTCAATTATTAAAGGCAGCACCTGTCTCCTTTCAAATTTTAGCGTCTCAGATAAGTGTGCGAACAGCCCCGCAGAAGCAAAAAGCAGCTTCATCTGCAGATCTAAAAGTTAAGCCCTGGATATGAAATGAGAGGTTTGTGAGGTACGGCGTTCAAAGAGGAGTGATGCAAGCAGACCTCCACTGGGACATGCACTCATCTGCAGCCTTCTTCCATCCTTCTTTCCTACCAAAAGTGTCATTGAGTAATTGGCTTTCTCTTGGCATGGAGTTGTCCAATCTAAATGGTAATTTAGAATGCTCAGTGGCGCCCGTTTACTGGAAGGCGGTTCCTCAATATGAAAACAAGACTTGCAATAAAAAGGCAGGAGTCTCTCAAATTGTCATAAGACAATGCATGTAAATATCTGGTCTGGGGCACTTTGTTTGATAAGGAACATATTGCACAGATTTCACAATCGCAAACAGGGAGGATGAAGTAGGAATCAGGAGATATATTTCCATTTGTGAATGAAGTCCCTGTTCTGCTGTGTTTTCTCTGTTTAGGGTTCTCAAAGTGTTCTGCTTCCAGTTTACATTGCAAATGCATGGGAAGCAGGTGTTGGGTCCTGGGCTATATGTTTTCATTCTCTTTGTATTAGCTGACAGATGTGACCTGTCCAAGGTGTCTGGCTGCCCTCCACTAAGTAGATGTTGGAAGAAGGAAGAGTTGTTTAGCAATGCTAACAATGACAAACTGAGGCCCCGCACACAAAAAACTAATTTAATTTCTTCAATCTCCAATCTAATAAATCACTGCATAGATTTGAGAATGATTTAATAGTTGAAGCATGATGTCAAAGATACTTTGTTTGATGCCTGAGTATATTTTCAGTTCTCTGCCTAATTCTTTTCTTTCTATGACTTTGCTTGTAATCCTTGCTACCGGACAGAGTTATAGCATAGAACAGACGAGGTGTCCAAATGGACGACATACCTGTGTAGACGTTTAGTCCTTTGATGAGGCGTTTTAATTATTCTTTTCCCAGAGTGGAATAACTGCAACATGCAGCTTTTGAAACATTAATTAGGTGCACCAGTTTTAATTTTCTATAATCTACGCAGGCTACTTTACTTAATCCTTATGTTAATCTTTAGGTGAAACATCCTTTAGCAAGTTGCTTGTTTGTAGCCAGAGTAAGATTCCAGCCAAGACTTTTGACCATGTTTCTTTACCAAGAATCCAGTTTCTGCAGGGTTCAAGTATTTCTGTTAAAGAACGTCACTCGGATGTCATTGTAGTTGTATGTATGTGTGGATTAGAAAAGAAACAAACAAACAAAAAAAACTTAAAAATGCATTCAGTATTTGCTTTTGAAAATTATTGTGGCTGTATGGAAATTAGAACAGCGATTTAAAAGTTGAAAATTAATATGACCTTTATTATGACATAAATATAAACAGACTTGATCTTTTTTACATAATTGTAACAGTGATGTATTGTTTTGATGCTCAATTTCTAGATTTTCTAGATGCAGGTAAATGGATGTTGGGTGAAACCTCAAACTACTAAAGTAGGTACTAGTTAAGTCACCTTTAAGAGCCAAAGTAAAACATTTATAATCACACACAAAATGGCTGCTCAAAATAGTTAATCTGCTTCAATCACAACAAGATTTTTCAGGTGTGTTTTCATTACTGACTTTAACTTGTGAATTATTGCAGTTTCATTCAATTGCACCTGCATGTCCCATAAAAGCCGTGTTTAAAACCACTTTGGGGTCTTCATAATCTTGTCTTTGCAGAAAGGGACATTAATGGATCATTCTGCACCACTGTAGCACTTCTAAGGCATCCTAATAATTTTATAAGGCTTTAAATATTTAATAAACTGTGGGATAATTACTTATCTTAAGTAGAATGAGAATAATTCAGAGCTGTAACAATAACACAAGGGTCCAAATAGCTCAGTGGCATCAGGGTGAAATATATAAAAAATGAGGTTTGTGAAGTGAGCTAGTGGATGCATTTACTAGGATTGAGCTTCTGAGAATTCTCATCTGTAAAACAACTTCTGGCTTGAAAAAAAAAAGAAGAAGAAAGAACTTTCCTTATTTTAAATGCATGAACAAGATTTAACTTTCCTTTAGCTCTGATACATCAGAGGCTGGTAGACAGGGACCGAGTTCTCTATTACTGGTCAGAAAAAAGAAACTCAAATGAGTTTTTAAATACTTTGTGGGGAATGCTATATGAATACAAAACATTTTGCTACAAAATATGCAAAGATAATTTGAACCTTGGACATGTTTTTATGTTGTCGCATGCCTGTGATGAAACAAAAGTTGCACATTTCCTCCTAATCTAAATGATTACATCTTTATGTCACTACAAAAAGTAATACAAAAAAGAAAAAATCTCATCAATACTGGCTATGAAATTACAAATCCAGTGTGCAAAAATGGGTGTCAAGTTTGTGGTAGACGAAAGCTTCCTCACAGCTGCAATCCGCCCAACACACACTCGTTTGTCTTTCCCGTCTCATTGATTTATGGCTCAGATTTTATCTCCGTGAAATACTGTATTTGGAAACAAACCAAGGAAGAATCTAAAGCAGCAGTCACAATATTTCACCCATGGCCTTTTCACAGTGCCGTCTATGCATAACTGAATGTTGACATGCACACCTCATGGATTACCTATTATTGAGTATAACAACAGTGTGTCTCCCATTATTATAAAACATGATAACATGTTTGACAACCTTTGAAGATGTCAAAGGTTTTTCAGAAGAGCATGAAGCATGACTTCATGAGTAAATGTTGCGTAACATTTTATTGTGAGTTATAGAAGCTATTGTGTTTGCTGCTTTATTTATTGGTGGAGCTTTTAACTCTGCATCACGCCCACAGCATATCAGCTCTCTCGCATGCACACATATATAAAATTATGTGACATCTAATTCTTAATAGACAGGGAGTGATACGTCAGCTCACCCTTTACAGCTATCACCCTCATGGCATAAACAAAATTATTAATGGAAATTTTGACTTTAACTCATCCTGTTGGTGTTTTATCAGGCTGAGGTCAGGTCTGGCCTGTGACGTTGTTCTGCACCAAACGTCATGATTTGATGAAGGTAGAGGACCCAGGCGCAGCGATCTACATACAGTAGAAGAGTTTATTTCAGCCCAGGGAACAGGGAAGTTTAAACTCACAGGTGAGGTAAGTAGGAGACAGGGAACAGCTGGAGGTAAAAAAAAAAAAAAAGGAAGCTGAATGCTAATCAAAACACAAACAAAACCGCCACAAAAAACTCAAACACCAAAAAAATTTGACATAATCACTATCTTGACAGACTTTCCTGTCAAGATAGGAAAGTCTGTGTGATCAAACTGTGTCTATGTGATCAAAATAAATCACATTGAAAACATTCAGAGATCGAATCAAGAGAGATTTAGAGGACAGATGTCGGTTCTAGATCTTGGAAGGTCCTACATGAGACAATGTTTAGGACATGGAGCAACTTCAATTTCTATGAACCACAAATCTGGAACAAACTTCCAGAAAACTGCAAAACTGCTGAAACACTTAGTGCCTTTAAATCTAGACTAAAAATTCACCTGTTTAGAGCTGCCTTTGAAGCATAATCGATTAAGAATTTAACCATCGCATTTGGCTAAATGTAATGTTTTGATTGTTGATTCTGTGTTGCATGAATGTTTTTTTGTGTGTGTTTATATGATGTCAAGCACTTTGAAATGCCTTGTTACTGAAATGTGCTATACAAATAAAATTTGACTGATTGATTGATTCTCCAAGCCTAGTGGAAATACTCACTACTCAGGAAATCTATCTGATGTTTATTTCTTCTGCACCATTTTGATATATTTCATTCAATATTAATGAATTGATAAAAACCTCATGCCATCTACAGCTGAACCAAACTAAGAAGGAAGTTAACTCAAAATAAATCAAAAGGTATATATATTCTCATCTTCATTAATTTTCAATGAATAAACATTTCTACTATCAAGCTGCTATTTTCAATGGCTTGAAATGGACTTAACAGAGGAAGAAACACTATTGTCTTCATTTGATGTTATGAATTATGAATTGTATTTGTCCTTTGAAATACTTGTGAATCTTGATGTGAATTTTGAAGACTTTTAGGTTTAAACAGTGTTGGTGGCAGAGTAAATAAGTGTTTGTCTTATTTGTCTTCAGAGCAGAGAAAAGGGTAAATATGGACTATCCTGATATACATAAGGGGTTGTGGGTGGTACAGCTCAGGAAAAAAAGTCAAGTGTTTCAACTATTTTGAGATGCCAGGGCCCAATAGATCAAGAGAGAATAACTAAAAAAAATATTTCAGAAAATTACAGATGAAGGCAGATAAAAGTATGATCAAACAAATTGGTCAAATTCAATTATCCAGCAAAAATTATTGGTTTCTCCATGTGGTAAAAACACTTAAAGCATGAAGTTTGGGAAACTGTCTTGATATTGTTTTAATGCCAAATACCCATCAATTTCCAATTTACTGATTAGGTGAAGTAAAAAAATCAATATGTCTTTTCAAATGTGGCATTTAAACTTATTACATTTTTTTTTTTGCTAATCAGAATAGTTATGAATTCGATAAACATACAAAGGGCAAAATGTGTTTTTCATTTGTGCTGGTAGGTAATAAAATAAACCTCAAAGTACGGCTTGTTCTGGTAAATGAAAGCAGAATAAAACTGATAAAGAAAACTGCTTTGTCACTCCTGTCACTTCAAACACATTTCCTGGATTAATTAAAGCATAAATGCCATCAAACTGCGGGTAAGTATTGACTGAAAGATTTCAATGCTGAAAATGTTTAACCTAAGATTAATACATGAATGTTACAAGCCTCCTCAAGAATTTTTATTTTTTTTACTGATTTTACTATCAGCATGCTGCATCTAAGTGCTTTAACTGCTGCATAAACCAGTTAGCAGACTTTCCATGTTTTCATTTTTAATGAATGGAACTTAAATTAAATATTGTGAGTAACTAACCATGACACAAAACAAGGGTGCATACCATCTGTATAGTCCCTGCTGTTACACTGCACATAAAATTGCCTTGGGAAGAAATAAACCCTGTCATGCATAGTGCAACCCCATTTAAGGCAAAGTCTGACTTTGCTGTTAGAGTAATTTGATGCTACCTAAAATTCATGTCCAATCGTCCTTTTATAGATTTGTACAAACTCCTTTACGTAAGCATGTAATAGAGTGTAATTTTCTTTATGTTGCACTCTAATTTCTATGTACTTTTATTATCTGGCTCGTACATTAGCAGAAAACACACAAAAAAACAGACTGTCCTGCATGAAAAAGTGAAGCATTTGGGCCTTTGAGTTTGCTTTGCATATCCCGGTGAACATAAAAATTGAGCGTGCACCATACAATACAAGATAACGCTCTTGACGCGCCTCTCTGAAAATATAGCAGTAGATATAAATAGGCCCACCATGTGGGACGCCTTGGCATTATTCAACTGCAGAAAGAAAATACAAGAGCAGGAAGGAGATAGAAGAGGACGTCTGGCAGGAAGCAAAGGACATCCATCTTGTCCACAGTATCGTTTGATCCACCAAATGTGGCAATTAGGTTTTGAACCCTCTGTATATTATATTTGGGTTTGTTTCGGGAGACATGAGGTCCCCTGCTTCAAAAGCAGATGTCTGAGAAAATCGACTTGGTGGTAGGCTACTTCCAAAACTGTGTCTTGTTTCACCAGGGGAACTGGAAAAAGGGGTCTGATTTCTGTGGGTTCGATGTTATGACGGCATGATTGATTTTTATGTTCATAAGAACAGGCTACATTTCAGTGTACAGTATGCTTGTGATTAGAGGTTGCCTACTTTTCCTCACCCTCCAGTCTAAAGGTTGATTAGGCTGTAAATCAATTCTGTAGACTGTGTAGAATGCCCTGTTAGCTTTTGTCTTCACAAGTGTATGAACACTAGTGTTTGTTTGTTTGTTTTTTTTTTAGTTTGAGTTCATTGGTTTGTTTGGAACATAAGTAACAAAAAACAAAACAAACAAACAAAAAAAAAAACAGGAGCAAAACTTGTCAGACATGTAAAACAAATTGAAAAGGAGACCTTTTCACTTCTATCATACTTTAGATTGGATCACTTCCATAAAATATTTACATGCCAAATAAAAGGAAAACATGACCAAACTGTATTTACAATTTAAAGATGTAAGTAAAGACGTTCAATAATAACTCATGTTTGAATCAAATGTGACAAAAACCTCCAAAAATTATCAGCTTATCGGGGATTTCCCCAGGAGGCCGATGGGTTCATTTATATTTTATTAACATTTTGGATTTGTTTCTAGAAACAGATGAAGATTTTAAACGAAATATGTATTTCTAATTTGAGTCTCAATGTCATTGTCTTCAAAAAGGTTTCCAATGTTAACGTTTGTAAATCAGTTCTCTAAGCAATCAGTGTTTTCTGATCAATTCCTCCCAGAGACAATGTTTCTGACCACATGGATCTTTCACATCTTTGAGATCTTTGTACATTGATGAACAGTTTCACTCTTTATATCATCAAATCTGCCAAGGACACTGAAAGGTAACATGTCCAGTCACATTATCTGTCTTAGCTGCCAGGATAGTGCACAAAAAACACAAGCAAAACCAATACAAGCTTTTAACCAAAAATAAATTTTTACCAAAAGCTATTTTGAGTTTAGTTTGCAAACAGGGACTTATGGTCATGAATGTTAAAGTCCAATCCTCGGTTTCTCTCCACTGACTCCTACAAACTGTGCAACATCCCACATCATTTGCACCATTTATTTGTATCTTACTTTTTTTTATATCATTATATTTATTGCTCTATTTTAGATGCTTGCACTGAAACTGGAGATTTGAATCTCGTTGTATATGTATATAGTGACAATAAAAACATTGTATTCTACCCCCCAAAAAAAACTATTCTACAGAATGTCTTCATAAAACACTGTAAATAAAAACAGGTAAATTACAAGTTGGTCTTACATCTCCTATTTTAAAATTTATTCTGAAAAATCTCAGATGGGTCTTTTTTGATTTTTAGATGTGAAGGTGAAAACTCATTTGTGTTATTAATCCGGTCGCAAGTTAGTTACAAAGGGTTCTGGTTGTAAATTATGTAGCTGAAAATAAGAAAAAAAAAACGTTCTTTTGTTTTTTCTCAGCTCATTTCCTGGTCAGTCTTTGAATGATTGTCGCAGGTATACATTTACAAGCATCAGATATCAGTATGCGTAGTGTTGCAGGCTCAGTGTTTGACACTTGCATAATGAGGACAGAGTTTGCGGGTGGCCCTCCTGCGGCTGTCATCCTGCTGTTGAACTCAATGTGTTTCAACTATTTAAGAAAACCTGTAAGACAATTTTAGTCAATAGGTTACACCCATGAAATCCACACATCTTGTTTTTTTGGGGGGAGGGGGGGGTTTCTGGTCATTAGAGAAATCCATCCATCTCATCAGTAAGGCTGGTAATCTATTTCCACGACAGAGCTTTGACCTGAGCCATGAGACATCTGACAGCAACCGACAATGTAGCTGGTAATAAGATGGGAAAATAGGTGAATCTGAAGGATGAAGAGAGCGCAGGAGGGAAAAGGCAGGAAGGATTAGAAGTGATCACAGGAGGAGTGGACCGACCCTGAAGAGACAGGAGAGGGACTTTCACAACAGCTTAGATTAAAAACAGTAAAAGCCAGGAGGGAAATTGTTTATCTGTGGATGCCCCACAGAGGGAGTGGTTACCAAACCGTGAGACAAAACAATTTATTCAGAAAACAAGCCAGAAATTATTGACCAGGCCATGAATTTGGAATGCTAGTCTCGCCTGTGTGAAATAACGAGTCCAGAAACATCACTCTGAACACATCTGGAGACATAAACATCTGAAATGAGTAGGTTCTGACCCACAAGACTCGCCAAACCAAAATCACATTATTTTAGAACAGAACATCAACAAGCAGTTGTCATTCTTTTGATTCAGAGTCATTTATTCAATGTCAGATCAGACTACCGTTTGTTTGGGGAAAAATAAATCACTGCAAAAACTAATATCAGATGAACATAAACACGCAAATTTAAGGTAATTTACTGAGTCAAAAGGCAACAAGCAATGTGGCTCCCGTGCAATAATACTATGTTGGGAGGCTTTTGACCTCTTGGATGTTCTGTCAGCCGAGTTGATCCTCATACTGCTTACGGAAACAGTCTCCCACAGGAAAGAATTCCCAGCAACGCTCCTGGTACATTTTCCAAACGTAGGATTCCTGAAAAAGTCAACAGAGTCGTCACTTATCACAGAGCTCCATCTTGGTGATATAAGTTCACTGGATCAAGAACACATTCAGATCAAGAAGAGTTTACACTGAAAAAAACAAATGGAACTGAGATTTCCCTTCTTTATGTTGAGTGAAGAAACATTTATAAGAACACAACATATTTTGAAACGACCGAGGTGACTGGAGCTGCAGTTTGTGAGCATGATGTTTGGATGCTAGAAGAGGCTTACGTTGCATTGGTTTTTATTGCTTCTGTCTAAAAGTTAAATCTACAACCTCTCTCTGAAAACGATGCTGATACATGTTTAGCTACGATAATCATCTTCAGTGGCAGCTCTTTTTTTTTTCCTCATTGCCTGAAGCAAATGAAAGGGAAACTGTTTGACTATGGCTGCCATCTAATTCTTTATTAGTATTTCTTTTCATCTATCATTCGTAGCATCAGTTCAAAGTCAGCTTTTAGGGTCAAACATAATCTTGTGCAGAAACTATTTTACTGATGTTTAGGTAGCGTGACAGAATAAATTATTGCTAATTTCATAGCTGCAATTCAGTTAAACATGAGCTGAATTTGCAGAAAAAAAAGTGATGTACACAACCACTTAATGAGACACAGAAAGAAAGAAGGTTTTTTCTGGCAACAAAGTTGTTGGGAGGACCATGCTGATATACTCAAATCAGAGTAACAACGCAGGTCAAAAATAGAACAGAAATTACATTCAATCTCAATGCTGAAAGGATTTTGTAGATCACAGTTAAAAGTGACAGTTCATAAGCAGACATTTGCCACTAGAGTGCTTTTAAATCCCTCTCTAGGGTGTCGGTATGCTATGTTTTCAAGCTGCTGCTTAGACATTTCTCCTGATTTCCTTCTTTGGACTGGATAAATAATCATATATGTCTTCAGTTTATGAACTCAAGTTTAAACTGAAGACTTTGCTATCACTAGTTGTGATGAGAGTGAAAATTTTTTATACAATGAGGCCTATAATAAGCATTTCAAATGCAATATCAACACCATCATAAATTTATGCTTATTTAAGATATTTCCTTTTTTTTTATTGATTTACAATGCACTAGACACCTGAACACAACTAGAAAGCAAAAGTACAAGAGGCTGCAAGACTGTAAAGGAATGTTACAATATTTTTGCTCTGTTTTTTTCACACAATTGATGTCACACAAATCACATACAGATGCATTATCACAGAAAAGATAATGCATGCCCTTTAAATATACCACCAGAGAAGATTAGACCCCTGAATAAGTGTCAACCCTCATTTCAATTTGGAAATATCACCCAAATGTAAAACTGCTTTACTATATATATATATATATATATATATATATATATATATATATATATATATATATATATATAGTTTTTGATAGATTGCACACCAGCATATAGTAGGTGCTCTACGGCAAAATTAGAATTATAAAGTGAGAAAAAAAAAGAGGAATGATTTAATACTCGTTCCCTGAGAAGACGAGGAAGTTCTTATCTCTTCTGATGCACAATCTTTTCATAGATAAAGACCCAACCAGTGACAGAAATATTGAAGCTCTATTAAAGGAAGTGGAAGAAAAATGAAGCATGTTCTGTTGCTCTGTGCAACAGGCCATTTACTGTATATGCTACAAAAACATAGCGTTACCGAAATTACATCTTCAGTAAAATAATAACAGGCTTAAAATGCAATGTTCCACCTTTAGAGTAGAAATTTAATGCAAAATGATATTAGTCAGAAAAAAAAGCTGTAAATTATGGGGAACTTGCCTGGCATGGAATGAATTATCACTATGAACTGTGCACACCTAGGATGATACAGTGGCTTTAGAGAGATTGCATGAATGCAAATTCATCCTTACTCAAAAAGGTTACACTACAGATTGTCATTATTGTAGCAAATGCTGGAATTAATAGGTTACTGAGACCTGGGGGCTGAGTGTTGGCGATGAATAAATTAAAAGAGACATGCTCTTTCAATGACAGTTAAACTGCCTGGATGCCTATAAAGTGGCCACCTAATTCCATCTTCAGTAGCACTATAAAACAGGAAATAATGATCATACCTGTCCCGTATGTTCAGTTTCATCCTTGTTAATAAGATACATCAGGAAAAATCTGCAAGGGCACAAATGATGGGAAAAGTGTTACAGTTTTCTAAAATTTTATGCAAAGAAGGTATTTCTGTAGAAATATATTTTGTTGGGCCGTGCTGATTATGAATATAATTTGAATCCATTTTCAAGAACAAAATACAAATGGAAGGGTAAATATTTATATTAATGCTTGCAAATATTAAATTAGTGAATTTGTTAGTGCATCTCACAATGCTGAAAACAACGGATCACTCAGTTTATCCAAGTCATTTTGTTGTTTTTTTCAAGTGTGACAAAATGTCACAGGAAGAACTGCCACATATGAATAATGATGAGTAGGAAACGTCAGTCAGTCAACGGCTGCAACAGCATTTCAGGAATTTCATCATAATTGAACTCAGTTGGCTCTGGGCAGTCGCAATTAGTGAAGAAGGAACATGCAAAATACCCCTAGCCTCTCCCCAATCTGGGGCAGAGACACGTTTTCCCTCCGTTTTTTTTGTTTGTAGAATGCCAACATGTTTTAACCGGGACGATCCTGCATTTACCAGAAGAAATCTATTTAACTGTGAAAACATTTTTTTTAATAAATTTGGTGACTAAGTCCCCAACTAAACTCTTCTAAACATCTAGTTTTTGTATAGTGCGTGCGTGTGTGTGGCTATATCATGTGACAATAAATTTAAGAGAGAGAATAAAATTGCTGCTGCAGCTCCTACTGTCTGTCATGTAGGGCTACCTGAAACGCTAATGATGCATGAGAGCAACGTTTTATGTAGGTTGTGTTCCCACATGCCTGGGACCACATTGAAATATTGCTTATATAAACTGCTCAGCATGGAAACATCAGGCGCAGAAGTAAGACAAAGTTTTCTCGTGTCGAGGCTGTCCTGCAGAAGTTCTTGTCGGGACAAAATACAATTTGCTTTTACAGAAAATGTAGTGCCTTGAGGGCTATTGGAAAATAAGTTGGAAACAATCACAATACCAATCTATATTTTCCCCTCTGCAATTTAGGTTTAATGGGCAACTTTCAATTTGACAGTAGATTTGAGACTTTCAGCTAGTGTGTCATTTTTGTTTGCATTGAAGAGATGACTTGTAATGCAGCTGTGAGCTATGTCAGAAAATAAAAAGTAGAATTTGTTTTATTGAAGAAGCTCGATGTCAGAGCTTGTCTCAGAGACACAGTGCATTAAAAAATTTAAACCTAATGTCTTATAAACCGAGTAGAAGTCAATAATATATTTCTTCTACATGCAGCACCTCTGCACATTACTGAAACTACTATCCTTGTAATCATTCATGTTCTTAATCAGCAGGTCCAGATCGATCCATTAGAAAATTTAAATACAGAAAAGCGCTAAAAAAATTAAGACAAGATTCAATTACAACCTTTAAAATGACATGAGAAATAAATATAACAATGTCAATTTAAATTTTTTGTTTTGTTCAACTAGCTGTTTTGAAAGTACTCACAATTTAGACAGCTGAACCGTGTGATTTTTGATCAGAAACTTAAATGCTTCTAAAATGATTTATCCATTTTAGGATTTAGAAGTAGCCAGCGGAAAACTCACAGATAGTTGGCCAAGTTGTGCTCCTGCAGAGTGTGAGTCTCAAAGCCGTGAGGAATCTTGTCAAAGTACTCGCTTCCTATTCCACATATGAAACATTTGGTCTGCGGAGGGAAGAAGTAAGAACTCATGACTCATTCAACACATAAAAAAAGAGAATAAAATAAAGAACATCAAAAAGAATTCTTACATCGAAGCCCTAAGACCAGAGGCATTGTGCTCTGTGACAAAAAAATCCTGGATTTAGTTTTCTAGCAATAAACATTTAATGTTGTAATTTATTCTTCCTGTCCCCACACAGGAATTTTTTTGGCTGAAACATGGTGACAGAAAAACAACAATGGTAAAATGTTTGTTTTGGGGCTTAATGCAATATGTGTGTTGGGTCACTCATACTAACAACAAATAATTATGCGAGGCTGAAAGTAGCAGCTGAACCACATTTATTATTACTGAGTGCTGCAAAAATGTAGCAACTGGGGAAAAGGTGTAAAATCATAATAACTGCCAAAGAGACTGAGAACTGGAACTACATGACAAAACAAATTCATTATTTATCCCATAAAAACATTGACAACACTGAGCCATATGTTAACATAATTTAGTCATGCTTGTAACATTTCAAGGCCTCTGCTTGGTTTTGTTCGCTTCAGTCAGCAGTCTAGAAAAGATTTTTCTGCTGCTTGAATTCCTCTTGAATTTTTTTTTTTTTTTTTTTTTTGGTGCTTTCTCCAATTTTGTTTACTTTGTGAACGCTGCGATCCATATGATGACTGCAGTGAGACCAATGAACATCAGTGGCCAGAACCGTCCAATGACAAAACAATTCTTTATGCTTGGTGGTTTTTCAGTACAGATCTTCAATTTGCTTCCTAGGTGTAGTAATGAAAGCTGTGCTCAGTGACTTGCTTCTCGTTTTTGTTGGACCGTTTCCATCATAAACCGTAGCTGATGTTGAGAGTCAGCCTGCCTCTCCCTTTCAACTATGCTGTTCTTCTTTGCTGCGTCTGGCTGGGGATGGCTGTCTAGTCCACAGACTCCATTGGAATACTTTTTGCATACAAATGTTGGCTCAACAACTGCAAGTAATGAGATTTTGTAGACTGAACTTGACAATAGTTGAAAACATATCGCTTCCAGAATGCTCAGGCCTTTTTATGTTTAAATAAAAATGTTCACAGGGGACTTAAGGGGACAAGTACGAGTGCAGTGGAACCTGGAAGAACCACAGGATGATAGAAATGAAGGACAGGCAAACAGACAAATTGTCAAATGAGTGGATGTGTACGCTATCGGATGGATGGAATAACCAATGGACTTTTTAGATAACGAGCTACTTTATTTTTCTTTTTACATTTATTCCAAAACCTATATTTCAAACTTCAAGTTTCACACTTTCCAGACTGCACAGCAGCTACCCTGATATATTTAGAACAACTGTCAGTGCAACTTGTGATTTTGCTTATGAACATTTGTGCACAGTGTCAGCTCCAACTTCAACAGAACTTATCAAATGAAGCTGATGTCAAAGGTCATGTCAGGAGATAAGATGGATCGGCCGAATGTTGATGTCATATTGTAAGACGACCACAGTCTGTGTGGTTCAAGGAACATCTCTCTTTAATAATTCATAACCTCGACAAGATTGACTTAGGTTTTTGTTTTGTGTAGATATTGAAATCATATCTTGATCTTCTTATCGACCCGTACCTCCATGTCCTCCTTCACCTGCTCCTGCTGATCTCGAAGCTCACCAAAGGCATCAATTATTAAGCCTAAGAGAGGGACAAAACTGTGTAAATGTGCACTGAAAACTGTCATTTCATGAGAATAGCACCTGCCACTGAGAGATGAAGAGATACATGGCCGACTTTTCACTCCCACATGAAAAATTCATGACATGATTCACTCAGTTCGAATAAAAGCTATCTCTATGAGTTGCAGGCATGCCGCGGCTAACAACCTGCAAACTGCAGCGGTTTGTTTGCACACATGCGAGAACAATATTTCCAACGTTGGACTTACCCTGGATAATGGCGAGCAGGATGACAATGACAAAAAAGAAAAACGTAATATCAAAGACCATCCGTTCGATTTCGAACTCGTCTCCAGCAGGATCCTCGATCTCGTCACCAATCCCGCCACCCGCTCGCACTCCCACATACATGTGGAACATGTAACACTAAGGAGAAAATTAAAGAAAAGCATATTGTTGGTTGTGGTATGGTTTGCCTACTATTCAAGGAAAGTACACTTTTTTTTGCCAGACATTACCAATGAATGTGTTTTTTAATTGGGATTTTTACTCCATTTGTTTCTTGAAAGTGGTGTGATGTAACAAGAGGTTATTTTCAGCAAAGATCACACTGCATGGTGAAAATTCATGCTGGTAAGAACAATAACACATCGAAGGCACTTTCATATTTGTTTGCTGCTTTTTGAAAGCAGGCAGGATTCTTGCAAAAATTCAAAATGTGAACTCAAGGAAGAGTTCACATTTTGTAATCAATATTCTTCACCTCTGACAGTAGAATGGGGATAATTAACCTTTTACATAGTCCGGAAAGGTCTCTAAAGTGTTGAAGTCCAGATCATCAAAAAAAAAAAAACTTGTACAAAATCCCCAGTCTTAAAAATGTTGTGGCATTTATCTGTGTTAGTTGCAAAAGGATTTCAGATTACTGTTATTAAAGCGCAAGACAAACAGAGACACAGTGGATGTGGCTGATGATTCAGTGTAATATCCCCTGCCTGCCTGACATAATAGCAGGGTTTATTCAAATGCTATGGCTAGCCATTTGTCTGCATATGTGACTGACAGTGGAGTCCACATTAGAATAGATCAGGCGTTTGGGTGTTAACGTCGTCTGCGGGCAAACAAAGAGGGAATCTAAGGCCTCCTGACTGCTTTTTTCCCAACGTCTCTATCATATTTTGGAGGCATGAGCACAAAAGGTTTGTTTTTTGCTTCAGAAATGGAGATCACTGTCAGTCGATGCCTTTGGTTTCCTCAAACTAGGACTTAAGTCAGTGCCCATTGCTGGAAAGAAACAGAGGTTTTGATAATACATGTGCATCTCAATACAGTAGAATCTATTCATCCATCCATCCATAATCTAACACACTTATCCTTGGCAGGCTGCTGGTGCCCTACTCCAGCTGTCAACATGCAGAGGATCTATTAAAAAAATTAATTATTTAATTGATTCAATACAGAGTGCCAAACGTAAAGTGTCTTTTTTATTGTTAATTTTGATGACAAATTCTGAAAGCTAATAAAAAACACAATTCAAGTTTGTATAAAATGATTTTGCAAGACTAATAAAAAAGGATTCTTAATTTAAAAAAATGTCACCTTACCGGCTGAAATAATAAGAAGTTAAATTGGATGATTTAACTTCTTATTACTTGTATAAATATGTAATGATCAACAAAATTGAGCTTTTTTTTAGATATAAATGTGAACTTATGAAACCCTTTTCAAGTCACACTGATCACTCAAAGCACTTTTGCACCAGAGCCACATTCACAAATGCATACACATTTATGCACCAACATTCAGATAGACTGATATCTGAAAGGAATCAGAAATTAAAACTACAATCTTCCGATTCCAATATGACTGCTCTACCCACTGAGCCACAGTCAACCCCTTTAAGCGACAGTTACCAAAATTTGCAGAAATAATGACTTAATATGTGTAGAAACTCACAGTAAGCATATCATTGCATTTCATATCTTCAGCTTCCTTGCTGCGGCTGTGGTTGTAAAACTTTCTGAAGAAATTGAAGGCTATGACGGTGTAGAGATACACCACGACTGCCAACAAACCCACAGTCAGCACCAGCTGAAGAGGCAATCATATTTGCAAGGGGAGAAAGAGATAGGGACAGATTATGTCATCTTGAAAATGCTCCAATTTAAGTGCTACACTTTGAAGGAATGCACTATAGAGCATCACATCCTTGAAACACAGCCACACACCTGTTTTCCATTGTGTGTCACGGAGGAAAGGATGGTACGGAGAGTCTTAAAGCCCATGGCGATGTCCAAAAGGTGGGCAGCAAAGAAGAAGTTGTTATAATGACCCAAAACTGACATGGTCATGTACCACGCCAAGTACAAGAAGGACTAAAGCACACAAACACACACAGACAGACGCACATAAGTTGACATAAAAACATCAACTATTAGATTACAAGAACAGAAAGACAAATGTGTTTTAGATAAGCGGGATGACAGGATATTGCCATCACATTTGAAACATGTATCAGACTAAATCTTGATTTAATCATCAAGTATTAAACACTTTTACACATAACATTGAGCCCTTTCTTATTATTAGGTTGCAAAAATACCACAAAGTGACACATTTATCATTGTTGAGAATGCAAAAACAAATCCATTGACAGCCACAAGTCACCTCATGCAACCGAGCTTACGTTGTCAGTGAACACCACTCCTAGCTTCCAGACCTGGTACTTTGCATCAAAGGAGTTAAATCTGGAACAAACAGCAGTACTGCAACAACACATGAAAAACACAAGTAACAAGGAAAAGAAGTCAAAATGTCCAGGGGTAAAATCATCCCCTTTGAGCTACATTGTGTCCTTTATGAGTGTTTGTCATGCGACGACTCCTCAGAATGTCCTGTTCTTCCTCAAGTACAAGATAATGCTTTGGGATCTCCTGTTGTTGGACTACGCATTATGCAATGTGCAGATATGTTTTTTTTTCTTTGCAAACGGTTATTGATAAAAACATGAATACACAAGTAAGTGGTTTAGAAGTGGAACTGTCGCCCCATACAGAATCATCAGAGCTCCACGCAGCCATCCAGGGTTTGATTCCCGACTCTGGGACTTTGGTGAATGTCTTATCACCTTCTCTTTCTACCTGTTTCCTACCTGATATGCTGCAAGTAAAAACCACTAGTGGAAAAAAAATGTAAAGGGTAAAACAAATGACCCAAAAATATACAGTGGTCTGAAATGGTAATTGATATTACTAAAACGCACACAAAGGAGCTGAATAAAAGCATAAAGAAGACCAAAGTGCTCATGCATAATAACATAAGGCAATTTGGTGCTACAGAGGAATGCACAACAGAAAGGGTAGTATTGATTTAATTATTTGGATAATGTTATATATATATATTATATATATATATATATATATATATATATATATATATATATATATATATATCAATACCAAGGGTCTGGATGCTAGCTCATTGTGCAAACAATAGTGCAAGCTAGCAAACCACTTTTGTTTCCATTTTTCATTTAGGACAAATGTGAATATGCTATCCTGACGTATGATTCCTGATTAGATGGAAAAGTCTGTGCTTTGTTCTTCAGTATGTGAAAACCTCCATCGTTTCGCCTGCAACCATAAAGGCTACTGAACGAATGCAAGGCCAGATGACTGTAGTTTGATCTGTATCTTTCTTAGAGGACAGAACTGCAAAGACCTGGACATTTTAAATATTTTCTCTTTACTCACAGGCCACTCCAGGCACTGTCTCTTCTGAGCCTCTTCTGTTCTTTTCTCTTGGTGCTGAAGTCTAAAGCAGCTTGGTCCAGACCTAACAGTTCACTGATCTTCTTGCGGCCATAAAAGTCTCCATACTTATCCATCACCTGACAAGAAAGGGGAAAAAGAGACAGGTTGAAACAATAGCTTCTTTACTGTGTCTTGGTTTGAGTACGGCATGACAAGAGATAGTGGAGGATAATTAGCCACATTGTCTCCACTGTCTGAATCATAATGAGATGGCAGCTTAGTTCTGCTGACAAGTTGATGGTGCCGCTTCTGCAGAAGTGATGAGCGAACATAAAAGGTTTTTGACATCCGCCCTGAAAATGGTACAGCTTGTGGTATTACAGTACAGAGCTTGTAAAATTATGTATATACCCCTTAAGCTTATTTTTGTTTGGATTTTGTCAGCATGCAACTACAAAATCTTGTCTTTCAGTCAAGTTAAAGAGAGTATATTGTGAAGTGGAAGTAACATGATGCATTTTTTTATTAGTTGCACTAGTAAAAAGATGATCCTATTCAGATCCATTTACTCTGATACCATTAAATACAACAGAGTCCCACACATTGTCATCAGAAGTACCCTAATTAGTGAATAGAGCTGTTCAATGAAGGCCTCAGGGTTTGTCAAGGAACATTAGCAAGCAAACAGCATCAGAAAGACTTGCTGCTGTAATTACAGCAAAAGCTGCTGCAAAAAAGCACTGACTTATGATGGCTGAATACAAATATCTTCCATAATTTTAAGATTTTTATTCATAAATAATTTTGAAAGCCAATTGTCACTTTTTTTTTTTTTCCCATATCACAATTACGTTCCATTTAGTTTTGGTTTATTACATAAAATCAATATAAAATACATTACAACATTTAAGAAATAACAGGAAGATCTTTAATAAGTGCAAAAGCCTTTACAAAGCAATTTTCTTTTTCTGTTATCCAACAAGACTATATCATGCATATATCTAGAAACAATTTTCTTACTTTTACTTGCAGTCAGATGCATAGAATTTTATTGAGCGGTCCCAACTCTATTAAACTGGAAATGTCTTAAATAAAAAATGCAAAGTGAAGCCAGCCAAAGTTCAACTTTGATGTGCTACTTCACACCAAATGCAAAATGTAGGAGAATATAAATGAAAAGCAGAGATCAATCATTAAAAAAAGAGATAAAATATTAAGATATTTAATTTATACAGGGCTTTTACAGTGATGCAGCAGAAGGTATAAATGTGGAAATGGGATAACCATATTTTATGTACTAACTGTGAAAGAAAGAGGCACAAGTCCAAATAGCTTTAACATCAACTTAATTAAAAATTAACGCCCAGGTACTACTTTCAGAGATGATTTGCCAACTATATGCCTCAACTCCATGGAATACTGGCTGTTTCTATAATGAAAAGAAAAAGTTCCATTAAAACAAATTACGCCTTACAGGATTACAGCTCCAGGCCTTGTTAACCAGCTCCAGAGTCCCTCCACAGTCAGCTGCCTTTTGTCTAAATTTACTTCATAAAGAAATTCAATAGCATATTTCTGAGCAATAAATGACTATATTGGTCCATAAGCTGTGAAATACAGCATTTAGATCGATTTTAGAAAATATCTTGTATGTAATTTAATCAAAACCCTGTTTAACAGCGGCACAGAACAACATTCAGGAATTATAACTCAGTGTGAAGTAGATGTCAAAGGCCATATTTTTGTAACTCAGAAAAAAAACAAGTTTTTTTTTTCTGGCAGTATTGTATTGATATCCTGCAAACCATGTTTTACACATGCATAAACACCAATTTAGTGCAAGAAGTACAGTTGAAATAAAAACAAGCTTTTTCTCACTGACATAAAATCAGGCCAAACATTTCTTATTTTATGTCACTTAGGCTAATTAAAATTATTTCCATTTTCTAAACCAAATTCTTCAAATTCATAAGTTTCACACATTTCTTTAATGTAAAAGCTTCTTTGTCCCACTCCTGCTTGCAGGACTGCAGTACGGATTGGGTAAGGAGTCAGGTTAATGCCAATATTTGGTTTCAATTGAACTGGTCTGACTTACAGTTGCAGATATAATTTTAAATCTTTATTCGGCTTTTAAAAAGTTTGATCCATGATCTTCAAAGAAAGACTAGGATTGCTAACCATCCATTAGCGAAAATAACAAAGCTTTATTTATTTTTTTGTTTTCTTATTTTTTTTATATTTTGCATGGTGAACTTTTAAAATAATTTAGGTATGGCCACAGATGGCTGCCACTTTGGGATATTGAAAACATATTTGGGATTTTACAAGTTATAGAAAATTGCTTTCTGATTTATTTCAAGAGATCCAATTGTCTGTTTTTCTACATTAAATTACAAAGGATTAAAAATATATTTATGAAGTCAGTTAACGAGACAAAAGAGCAAAAAATACTTTTATAGAAAAATCTGAAAACAGTTGAACAATTCTCTCTACAGCACAAGCAGTAATCTAAAATGAGAGGTTCAAAGTATTTAACTGTCTCTGAAGATGACAAAATTATATGTATTTGACAGTGGAATAATTACAGCTGCCATTAAATCTTTCATCACAGATAAGTTGATGCCTTAATGCACCATCACTGCATGAAATCTACATATAATTACACACATGCTTGGACACTTTTAGATTAAAAATCTAATTTGATTGTCAGTACCGAAAGAATCCACTTGGAAGATCTTACCTTCCTTTTCACAAATTTATCCCAATAATTACTGGGAAACGATCTGAAAAGAAACAGAAATAGTTTTGACATATTAAGATGTTGTATGATGAATTCTTGATTGATTAATCAAATATATTTTTTATCAGACAATATCAGACGTTAATCTGCCATTATTAAATGAAGACATGAACTTGCAGTGTATTGATGAGCAGGCGGTCCCATTGCCCTTTAATGTCTTCCTCAGGAGGCTGCTGTGTCACATACAGTCCATCAAACTCCAGTCTTCTGGCAACCTCCTTTTCACGTTTGAAGATCACCAGCGGCACCTTTCAATGAAATCAACTGGTTTGAGTTTGTCAGAAATATTCACATTTTAGCCTGTATGAAACAGATTTTCTGCAAATAATTAATCAAAACTGCAAACGATATAAAGACTAAACAAACTAATGTGGGTTTCTTTGTACAACACAGAAGAACAAAGAAAGAATAAATGATATTCTTGGAGGACAGATTGACAAATAGCTACAGGCCTTACATTCTCTAATAAATAAATATTAATTTGCTATACTGATGCTTGGATATTGGGTCATACCACTTCGAGCTATTTTTTCATGCTATCTTTTTTATATGCTGCCATAAGCAAATAAAATATTTTTTTTAGTATATTTGCACTTCCCAGTTTTACAAGTATTGGATCACCCATCTCATTGGCGGAATGTAGGTGTGTTTTACTTTATAAAATTCAGCACCTAGGCATGCAGGCTGGTTCTAGAAAAGCTTATTAAAAAATGAATCTCACTCAGAACACTCACACGATATCAGGATTTACAGCCTGATATCGTGAGACGAGGTGACCTGTGCAGCAAGTTGTGAAATAACTTGCTAAAAATAAAGTCAACAAAGTTTGATTTACTGATTCTAAATCCAACAGTGAGATCTATTTTTATAGAGTAGAGCTTTTTTCCAAGAGTTTGGCTTAACCAAGGTAATAACTCAAACTTTACAGAGCCCTTTTGAGATGAATTATAACAGAGAAAATGAGCCAAGCTGTCGCATCACAACAACATATTCAAGTATTTTCTTTGAAAAGGAACAGACATCATTAAAGGTTGTGTGTGCAAAAGCAAGTGGCCAAATATGTTTTGCAGAATAGCTGTGTGGTGTTGAATTTATTGTTATTGTAAGACATGTAGATAAAACCTCAGCAACTTTGCCATCAGTTCTCAAATGAAATCAATTTTCAGAAGTAAAATAATACTTCTGATTTTATATCTTTATTTGTGAACAGAAAGAAAGTCGTGCTGGTTTATGTCTCACACAAGATCTGGCATGTTTCTTTCTCACAAGCCGAGATCCACTTCCTGCTCTCTTGCATTGAAACAAATTCCTTCAATCTCTAGTCAGTCTACAATTTTAAAATGCGCCTAATGTCCACTTGTACATGCCAAAAGGAAGATGTCTTTAAAAAGTGAAAACAGTTCATTAAGCAGAAGTGGGAGAACATTACTGAACAGGTATACCTTGAGGCAGTAGTAACCAATAATGCAGCAGAATGAGATGACTGTGTGTGCGATGGAAAGGAAATGGAGGCACAGCTCCATGTACCCACTGCTTTCTCCAAGAACAAAATAAACTCTGCCATTGCTGGTGTTTGTCACAGCAGAGATCAGTTCTTTTCCATATGACGATGTAGTGGCCTGTTCTTCTTTGGAGGAAGGTAAAAATGCTACCTGGAAAGTTTAATTATAGAAATAAATGAAAATCATCCCCAGTTTGTCATATACTGTAAAATTATCTCTAACGTGCAATATCTGAGAAAGAAATAGCCTCCATAGGGTCGCCCTCACCTTATAGAACAGAAGGATGAAGTTGATTGCAAAAGCAACAAACAATGCCAGCAGACGCATGTTGTAAAAATTTCTTGCAAAGTAGTTCTAGAGGAAAAGGACAGGGAAAAAGACTGACATATTTTGCCTTAATATGTTTGCTTTTCTTGAGAAACTGGACTGGATGCTGATAGCAAAATTTGTAAGCATGCGTTGCTGTACTTGCACATTACCAGAAGACTCTTGCTATGTGAGCTTATCGTCTCCCAGAGAGCAGAATGTTGTCTCTGTGGTTCCTTTGACCTATTAGAGCCTCCCTTGGCTCCGTGTTTTGACTCTTCTTTTGCATTCCTATGTACCTTTTCAGTTTTCTTCCATCTGAAAATATTCCAAACATAAAGAACACAACCAAAAGTATATTATTTTATTAGTTTTCTTTTATTCATTATGAAATTATGATTGTGTGTGCGATGGAAAGGAAATGGTTAAAAAGGTTAAATGCATAAGTTAAAATCCCAATATTTCTGTATTGGGATTTTACAGAAATAGTAGAATTACATCAATAACAATTTGCAAGTTTTTTTGTTTTGTTTTGGTTTTTATGGAAAGTCTTGCCACGGATTCGTAATTGGATTCAGGATTGGACATTTATTGGGGCGTCCAAGCTCATGAAGAGATCCAAACTGTTATTTATAGTTTGTTAGGTGTGAACAGACTACGAGAGTCTCCTTAATTATTTTGACATTTCACTTCTTTTAGTTCTTTTTAAATAGAAATAGGTGCTACTCGAAAAAAATAGAGACAGTGTCTGCCTTTGTGAAAATGATTAGAAAGAATAACATGAAGCTTTTCACCTCATAAAAATGTGTAATAAGCTTCTGAAATAACTATGTATAAAAGACAATTTTTTTCACAGAGAGGAGAGATACTCACTCGTCTTCCTGTAAGTTCTCCTTTTTCTCATCTTCTGTTTTCTCTTTGTCCAAGTGGTCTGTTAACTGCTGTCAGGGAAATTTATATTTGAATAAAACATTTATTCTAATTCTCCAAATTCCAAAGCAGTGAGAGTAATTAGGCTAAAAACATTTTTTAGAAAACCAAAGTGATCATGCAAAAGCTCAATAAGCATGACAAAGAGCAAATCATTCCTACCAAAGTGTGGTGCTCCTCAGAAACATCCGTGTCGATTATTGTTCCAGAAGTTGAACTGAACAGATCAGTCAGGCTGTCAGAGAGATCTTGCGTTACAAGTCTGTACTGATCTCCCTCCTTCTTCAGTTTGAGACCAAATATGTCTGACAATAAGTCCACCTCCTTGGGAAAGGTCAATGAAGCCATCTGCCTGATCTCCCTCAATTCTTTCTGGGAAGAGAAACTAACAGAGTACTTTCTCAGTTGATCCGCACTGCTAGACACCTCCATGACCTCATCAAGGGTTGGCTCAAGAATACCCCCAAGCAAGTCTGACACTGTCATTCTTTTTGCTGCCTCTATGAATCCACTGTTGACAAATGTGATGTACAGCAAATACATGAAGCGACGGATGACTGCAGATATGCAGTGGATCTGAAGCCCGCAAATGAATCTAATGAATCGAACTGCTGCTAAGAGGAACTCCTTTGGCGTCATCTTCATCAGTGTTCTGAGGTTTTTCACAGAAAGGGCACAAGTCAACATCACCCACCAATAGTAGATGAAAGTCCACCTCTTGTAATCTGGGGATGTATATTCTTCAAGCTCACTCTTTTCCAACTCTGTTTTCCCGTTGCACTTCTCTCCAGAATTAGTTCCGGATATCTGAGCTGCAAGTTGCATCTCAAAAATGGTGTCCTCACAGAAGTTGACAAACATCTCCATTTTCTCTTTGTCTCCTCCCTTATTGACCACATCAAAAATGAACTGCCTCTTGGACTCCTTCACCTGTGGCTTCTCCCACTGCGTGCGACTGTATTCACTGATCTCAAAGTAAACCCGTTCAAAGCGCTTCCCGCTGCCAAGAATTTCAATGCGTCCAAGACTGGGCTGAAAGTAAGTCAGGACGCATTCTGCAAGCTCCATGAACGCCTTCAGCCTGGACTCTTTGGGCATGTGCTCTGACAAATTGGTGAGGAGAACTGCAATACTGAAGCCGATGTCTTTCGCCGGCTCATGGAAGCGATCCACAAACGTTTTGTATTCCAAGATTTCTCCATCATTTGTTTCAATGCAAGAGAGCAGGAAGTGGATCTCGGCTTGTGAGAAGTATTTGCAGTTTTCCATGGCTTTCAGGAAGTCCTTCCTGCATATGCTGCCCTTACAGTCAGAATCATACTCTCTGAAGCCCTCAGATGAAGTCAGGTCTTTTAGTTTGAGGAACATGTCGAAAAACTTAAGAACCATTTCCACATTGCCTGATGATTCCACCAACATATCCACCATCTGCTTCCCAATTGTTCCATTGATAACATTGCCTGCAACAAAGAAAAATACAAGTAGATTATCTGATGAAGGTTGCAGAGTGTAAGACCTTCTGCAAATGTTTCTTTTTTTTCCAACTTCCTTTTTTCCAGCAATCTTCCTTGCAGAACTATTTCATTGTTTTGATATGAAAGGCTGCAGACACTTGAGCTACATCAACACAAGTTAATACCACTGTAGTATAACTGTGAACTGCAAGGACAAATACAAACAGCTTATTTTTAAACTGTGACATGTGGTCATCTGTCTTTACTCTGATCCTATCAAATACCAATACCTATTAAAAGTGTATTATATATTTTTTCACTATAAATAGTTGTTTTATAAAGGCCTCAGAGAACATTATTGAACAAAAAAGAAAAGAAAGAAGCACTCCTTCAAGCTTATTCTCACTTGACTGTCCACCTAAATGGACAGACCAAAGAGACTGTTAGTCAGAGGAGTAACTAAGTATTCAATTGGTAACTCTGAAGCAGCTGCAGACATCCCTATCTCAAGTGGGAGAATGTATCAATATGATAGCCATTAGTCATGCATTCCACAAATCTGGCCTTTATGGAAGAGGAGCAACAAGAAATCCAGAAGGATTTATCTTTGCCACAAGCCATATAGGTGACACACAAAGTATTTGGACGAAGAAGACCAAAATTGGACGTTTTCAATAGCATACATAATGTGACCTATGGAGAAAAAAACACTACACATCGTCCAGTATCCACACTGTGAAATTAAAAGTTGCGGCAGCTTTATGCCATGGGAATTATTTTCTTCAATAGGAACAAGAAAGCTAATCAGAGTTAAAGAGAAGATAAAGTTAAACGCAGGGTAAAATTGGAAAAAAAAAAGAGAATTTAAAAAACTCTGGAAAGAGTTCAATTATAGTTCTCTCTACATCCAACTTGACTAATGCAAACCAATCAAACATATTCATGTGTCGATGTACAACGTTGGAGACACAAATGCAAATGCGTCGGTCTATCACACAAAATTAAATAATGTTAAACTTGGAGTTGCAATGTGACAATATGTTAAAAAGAAAGTTTAATAAATACAAAAGTTTTTTTTGTGAATGAGTTCTTTTCATTCATAAAAAAAATATAAAAGCCTCATTATACAAAGGCTCTTACATTGGTATGACAAAAAACAAAACTTAATTATTCAAAGAATCACTTTTTTACTCAAATTCTGTCTATTCATTTGTTGCAAATAACTGCAAAGCCTTGCCAATTATTTACCTTCCAACATGGAAAGGAGGAACACAACCATGTCCTTCAGTAAGTCCATGAGTTCTTTTAGGAGTCTTATCTGCCTTGAATCCTGCACAAAAACATATTATGTTTGCAAGAAGTTTGCATAATATCTTCTAAAAGTTGGTAGACGTGTTTTCCCGACATATAGCTGAGTAAGGCCACAGAATCCAAGAAGTATTTAATCTTGTATGTTTTTCTCAAGATACAGTAACTACTGAAATGAAACTGTAACGCTGCCATACCTGAGATAGTTTCATCTGCATGTGAGCAAAGACATGGAGGAATCCCACGACAGCATCCCACAGACGACTGTGAGCCAGACTCTGCTGATTCCCAATACATGGACCCTGGATGAACATAATAGTGTGCAGACAGTACAAATATTGCAGAAGGCAGAAATAAAGGCATAAAGTTGCAAAACTAGAAATAACATCTCCCAAATTTAAAATGTTTCATTTTATTTCCATGTGCATTCTTATTTATAGCTGATCCCAAACTGATTTAATAAATCACAACTATATCAACTCAAGATTTACATGAGGCAAAGAGCGTAGATAGTGAAAAACATTAGGTACCCCTTAATAACTAATTCCTCACATTACAGAGTCCATCTGGCATTAAGGATTTCCAGTTGTTTCTTTCACACTCACTTGTTCAAATATAAATGAGAAATAAATAAATGGCATCTCTAAATAATTCATCAGCTACCTGGTGAAACATGTTGTGCAGTTGTTTTGCCACAAAGCTGAAGAAACTGTTTTGGCTAATTAATTTAATACATTCACAATCGAAAGCAGGCTGAGAGGACCAACCTGTATATATTCGGTGAGTGTGTTGAAGACCTGTTTGGCAACTTCAATGGCCTTGGAGAAGTTGTGTTGACCCAGGGGATCAATAACGTCTTTCACTGAGTAGTACCAGTAGAAATCACTGATCGATTCCTGTAAAAATATGTTTTTTCTAAGATAAGAATCAGCTGAAATTAAAGAGGGGTCAAACGACACATAGTTTGTTAATATGTAGGCCTACTTTGGGTTTAAGACCATAACCGATTCATGCTGCAGTTGATTAGTAAAGAGGCAAACAGATTACCAATACAAAATTGCGACACCTGGATTTGATGATTTGAACTGACACACTTCTTTTGACAATACTGGACATCAATTTCTATATATTCCTGAAGTGGTTTGATTTAATTAATCAAAATTACATGAGAGAAGTCATGACAGTGGACTCACTTGTACCCTTAGTAGATAGTCGACCGTTGATATGACAATGTTGACGGTGGTGTTGTTCCCAGCTTGTGTTCTTAAATAGTTCTGGAAATCTAAGGCATACAAAAATTTGCATAATAATTAGTATGGGGAAAAAGGTATTTTCATTTTCTCTTCCTTTATCTATGCTTCATGTTCCTCGGTTTGCATTATTGACAAGCATACATGAGAGTTTGACAATGTTTTATCGGATAATGATTAAGAAGATGTTACCAGAATTGTGTCCTTCGCAGAGCAGCTGCAGGAAACGAAATAGGTCACAAGTCAAGTCCTTGTCAGGCATCACCTTCTCTCCTTTGAATGAAAAGATAGCAGCAGAAAAATCTGAAATACTGAACACTTGGAAGATGAATGTAAAAAATAGTAAATCAGAAAAGCATGGCCTTTTCGAACAATAGATGTTGATAACACTGAAAGGTGAAAAATATTTTGTAAAGTGGACACTTTAACAGATATTTCAGCTGACCCCTCCACCATGACGGGGATTAACAGTAATGGATTATTTTTTGTATTCCCGTTTAAATACAGTACCTGAGTTATCATCTGTGGTCGTGCCTAATCCCTCTGCTTTGTTCTGCCTCTCAAATGCATTCAAATCCAGAACACTGGGTGACAGAAAATCACACATGCAAAAAGGGGGTTAGGTAAAGCCTTTCAACTTTAACCTTTATATCAAACTGTTGATATATCACCATTTTCTGATTTTAAACACTTTTCTCTTCTGTTACTCACCTGCATGACCGCATGAGTCCAGCCATGCTCTGAAAAAAGCCAACATTGCGCTTCTCTCTTAGATAATCCAGCATTTTCTGTTAAAGCATAGCCAACAAAAACGGGATCTAATTAAGCAGAAGTAATTAGAGTAATATTAGGCTCATCAGTGGTCAAGTGATGGATCATGCTCTCTCAGGAAAATGAGATTTGTCTCAAGCCATGATATAAAGTTGAAGTCAGCGTGTAAACGACAGGTGCATTAAATGAAGCTTCTATTATGAACTCTGGATGTGAAAGTGAAGGCTTTAAAAATATATAATCATCCAAGTATCCAAAGTAGTAAGGAAACATATTCTGAGTTCCCAAAAAAGCATTTAATTTACCTGCTGAACTGTTGCGTTCCCTCCATTAAGAAGAGCAATACCTAGTTTCAGAGTTGGACCAATCATGAATCCCATGGTGCCTGAAGCGACCCAGAAACAGAGTATTCATTCATTCAGTAGCTTTGCATCTTTTCTACCATCTAATCAACTTATCTCAAAGAGGAAGTATTAATAAGCTAAATATTTACAGTCGATTGTATTTTGTTGTTCATAATGCCCTACCATTACTGGCGCTAATAGCTTGCAGGACCATTTCAGGGGCTCCACGACAATGCAGCCTGGTCTGTTGGTACAACAGCTTCTGCTTTTCCATCTCCTTCTCCTGTTCACATTATTATTAAGAAAAAAAAATCATACTTCCAAGCTTTGATATATCAAAGTATTGCAAGGATATTTTAAAAAAAGTAAGAGCCAGTTTACTCACTTCAAAGCTTTCTACTTCCTGCTCTGCATCATCTTGGCTCTCTCTGCAGCAGCTCTGGGAAAAACCAAACCGATAAAGTGGACGATGATGTAAAACCAGATCGAAAAGACAATACGTCAACAATAAATTATTTACCAATGCACTGGACCTCTTCTCTGACAGGTGCTTTAGCTACATACTTTATGGGACATGCACAAAGACATCAAAGTAAAACTTAAAGCCCATTAAAAATATGATGCAACAGTTGGATGCATCTGTGCCTGTGCTGAGAAAACCCTCCAGTCTGAATGAATTAAAGCAGCAATACAATATGATTTGTGTCCTTATTAGGCAACCTAGCATACTAATTACAGGAAAGAAACTAGCCTTTAGAGAAATGCATACACATCTTTATTTTATTTTTGTCATGTTTAATATCATCCTGTTTAATTTACACTGCATATTAAATTGCATGTTTTTAAATATAAGACTTTTGTAAAATTTTAAGAGTTAAGTGATATAATTCATTCACATGTGTCAAACACTTTGATAATAAAACATGATTTGCTGTTACCTTGGCCATAATAGCAGTATAATCTTTGTATAGGTTGTCATTATCAAGTTTGCTGAAAAACAGGGGAAAAAAACTGTTTATGTCAGAGTGAGGCAAAATGTAGGAGTTTTGAAGGTCAAGTCATATTATATGTCACAATCAGAAACATTATTTTTAAAAGCCAAAATTATTACAAGATGTTAAGAAAATGTGTGTGCAGAGCTATGGAAGCATTAGCACTAGGCAGTTCATACCGCATCTGATCTTTTATAACGAACAGACACACCTGCTTTCCGTCAGCACACTTCGACTGAAGAGCATAATGAGCTGAAGGAGAGGATCGATTGCCTTGGCGCCTTCTTCCACCTCGTTTACTTCCCCTTTCTCACCTTCCCACGGTTTTGTCACTCGCCCCTTCTACAGTCCAAGGAGGGAGGGCAAAGTAATTAGGGTGTGCTCTTAAATTATATCACACTGCTCATTGCAGCAAACTAGAAAATAAACATACCAGATTTCTTCCTTTTCAGATATGCACAGTAATGAATAGTATTGTTCGCTTGTACAATAATAAAGGCAAATTATAAATGTAGGACATCGGCTTATTTCAAACCTGCTGCCTGTGCTTAAATCACATGGCTCCCACGATTCAAAGCAAAGTCCCAAGTTAATGAAGCACGAGAGCAATAGTAACAACTGAATTTTCAATTCAATTCAAAGCGGAGAGGAAAACTGATAGAATAAACTGGAAACAGTGCTATAAATGAAAACATTTCAACAGGAACAAGACAGGAGATGAAATAAGACCTACTTTGGACGAATGTGTTAAATCCGACTTGTACTTGTTTAAAAGTCAAAACCATTCCTAACTGGATGAAGTTAAATGAGACTAAACTTTTCAGATTTTATGTCATTTAACTTCATCCAGTTAGGAAATCAATCATACAAAATAATTTCTATTTGCCAAAAACTTCCTTCAAATTAAGAACGTTTTTTTTTTTTCCTTTTAAACTGCTGGCTGAATCTGGTAAGAAAGAGAAGTCAATCATTACTGCCAAAGCAACATTCAAAGCCAGATAAGATTTTTGCAATCTCATCTCTTTCTCTTGTTAAATTGAGTGAATAAACTCAATGAAACTGAAAGTGCACTCAGAGCGCAGAGTGAAATATCTTAACTATTATATTGTTGCGTGATAATTTACTGCATATGGCCAGTGTTCTGAATGAAATATCAGGTCAGGGATCACCATCAGCAAATGTCTTTTCTGAGGTTGCTCCGGCCAGTATCATGGACCAGAAAAATCCAGCTGAAGATATTCCTGGTGCTCATCTTGTTTAAAAACACAATTGTTTAATTATTACAATTTTAAAAAGTTTGCACAGCTTCTCTTGCACTCACAGCTAAATCCTCCACCAGCATTTCCACCAAGTCGTTTCCCTCTGTTGATATCCAAAATCTGTCGTAACCTTGCAGGAAAAGGTTGACAGCTCGGTGCCTGAAGGAACAAAAAAACAGAGTGAAAAACTGTTGGTAGAAAGAGAAAAAAGCATTGGTTGTCAAGTTTTTGTTTTTATCTGCACTTGTTTATTATCTTGTCTGTATTTGTACACAAAACAAAATATATGAAACAACGGTAAAGCTTTATCAAACAACTTATTTGGCCTGGGTCTTACAGTGGCAAATTGTAGAGGGGAGTCATCCTCAGGCAAGCCACCACCGCACGTTTCCTTTGTTTGGATAAAATTTTGTTCCAAGCAGGTTTTTTGCTTTTCTGTGGATGCTCTACCTAGAAAAAGAAAATAAAACAACAACAACAACAAAATGCATTTTAATATAAAATAAAATAAAAAGAAAAATAAAAAAAATGTCCCTTTGGCTCCCTTACAGACTTTTTATGCATTTGCTTTCTTGTCCTACTGTCAGCACTTGTTACCATTTAAAATCATTAAACACATTTTTGTAATCAGAAGAAGTCAAACACAAAATGTCGTTTTTATGCAGGGTTGGTTTTGTCTTTATGTGAAATTCTTCTCAATAGTTAAAACTGTTTGTGCCTCCCTTGACAGCAACAGCTGACATTAAGCATTTGTTAGAATTGAAAATAAGGTATTTTAAATCACTATGAAGGAAATTTTGCACAACTTTCATTTATAGAACTGTTTACATTTTTTCCTGTTGTAGGATTGGAAGCCAAGTGTGCAGAATCTTCTGCCAGAGAGAAAGAATCACAGCCACAAACACAACACCTGCCATATATGACATTTTTATGGTCTTGTATTGTTCTACTGTTTTCAGTAATATTTTTCCAATAGTGTTGGAGTTTGTGCCACATCCTACAGGATCCACTCCTTTCAAAAACACTTTGTTCCTTTGTTGGCCATTATCAAAATTCATTTTACTAACTGGTAGAGGGGTCTTTCTGTTCTCTTTGGTCAGCAGTGGTCCAGGCCATGGCATTCTCAGAAGGCTGCCATTTTTTTTTTTTTTTTGCTTTTTCACTATTGTTGAATCATAGTGACTTAGAATAATAATGCCCACAATGTTCATTTATAACCTGTTGGATGCTGGGTAATTCTGTTAGGTCATTTTTTTAGATAATGGCATTAACTGTGGTTCACCAGAGACTCAAAACCTTGAGAATGGCTTTGTAAGCATATGTATCTTAATTACTTTGCTCTTGAACTTTTTTTTTTGTTGATGTGTTGCTTTTTAAAATCTACATGTATCTCAGTACTTAATTTTTTGCCAAAAAATGTTGCTGACTACAGTGAATTTCTAATACGCGTTACAACTAGATTTAAGAAGGTCAAGCTGGTTTTTGCATAACATTTCTTCTAAAGGAAATCATTTGAAAACTGCTTTTTTTCTGGCAAAAGTATAAATGTTTACAAGGACAAAGATAAATGAAGACTTGACTGATAGAAGAACAACTAAAGTTACACAATCTTAAAGCAACAACGTAAGCTGGTAAGAAGAAGAAAAAACAAAAACTACTGGAATCTACATGTTGGCAACTTACAGAAATGCAGCCAATTAAAACGTGTAAACTTACAAAATTTCAAGCATTTAATGCATGAGTAAATAAAATGAGGAGGAAGACAGGCCCAGAGGGAAAAAAGCAACATAGTTTTTTTCTTTTTTTTTTTTGCTCCAACTCACTGCAAAACTCTGTTCAAGTCAGAGCAATTTTGCTGTGAATTAGTAGCTAGAAAAGAGATCCGTTAACTTTAAAATCTGTGTCGTCTGAAAAACTATTTCAAGCTAATATCTTAAAGATTACACAAAGTAAAATCTGGTAATTATCCCTGTGCTTTGTCAAGTGTAATCATCTTGTCTGAGTCGAATGATGAGGTAAACAGCTCAAAAATATTTTCACCTCCCTTCATCTCACCTTACTCCACTTCACTGAACAAACACAATTGTATGTGCAGAGTTTAATAATGGAGAAGAGTGGATGTGTTCAATGTCACTGTATTTACAGAGGCCAAGGAGGCAAAGGAAGAATGCTCTGCTCAGAGTGATGAATCATTTTTTTTTTTTTAGAATCTAAAAGCTCACCTGATCCAGGTAATAAAGCACCCGGGCTATTTCTAGAACCCTGTCCACAGTCCTTTGTGTGTCAGCTGGGGCCTCAAGCTGTGCTGGGAGATCAGCAGACAGAATCCCATGGCTGACTCTGTTTGATGTCTGCGAAGCGAAACAAGCTCGATTCATTTAAGTCTTTTGTTCCACATAGAAAGCTTCTGTTTATGGATTTATTCAAATTTAATATTGAATTAGCATGCACTTTTTCCTAAGAAACAACCACAAAAAAAAACAAAAAAAAAACAAATGAGATGTTTGGTGGACTAAAAACAAAAGACGAAACACGATTCAAAACAACAGCCTGATTTATGGAGTGAAAATGTGCAATTCTCAATATTCCCGGCAGAAAAGATGTGTTCACTCAACCAACAAACTATATAAACCAAGAAAAACACAAAATATATTCACTATGTTTCAGCTCAAAAGAGTTTGGAAATCAAAATCAGAATGCATATTTTTCATTGCTGGTTTATGAATAAACATGTTTATTACTGACTTGTAGATGCGGAAACAATGTCTTTGTATATTGAACAGACTCATGAGCTCATTATGTTCATGTCTCTGCCACGCAATGATTCACTGGTAGAGATTATTAAAAAGATGCCTTTGGATATTAAAATTATGAGAGAGTTTTTCTGTTTCATATGACACAAACCTGTTACAAAAATTAAGTTGAAAATTTTGTAACATACTGATTTATTAATGCTGTCTAAACATTGCACATTGTGCTAAGGGACATACAGAGTCATATTGTAATGCACACAAATGCATTAATTATTCTGAAACTGGAAATAGAAATTGGATCTACAGGAAAAATTGACATTGGAATTTCAACTATTTATAACTTTGCCAGGATAAAAGTTTAACTGATTTTGCTCATTTATTTAATTCCTTATTTGGAAAAATAAGACTATTTGGATTGTATTGTCCCTTGAGATTGAAATCTGTTTTTAAGAGAGCTATGGTCAAGAAAGCACATTGTTAGTCATGCAGGATATTTAGTATACACAAATAGTTACAATAAATAGTCATTACCTGACCAAAATAATGCTTGAGGTAACTCAAAATATGCTCCTGAATCTCATTTTCAAGGTTATTCTGTAAAGAAAAATGTTAAACATTTTATGCTTAGCCACATGCTAAAGAATTACGTCTGAAGAAAAACCATTTCTAACACACAAAAATTTGCAGAAACTCTGTACTTATAATTTACCTGAGAATAGCAGTTCTTCACCAACATGATAAGGTTCTGGTCACATGGGAAACAAACTCTGAGTCCCACAGGAACCAGCTTCTTTATGGTAGCCACTATGAGAGAAGTGTGTGCAGAGTAACGCTCCCCCTTCCTCTTCATGCCTTTGTTTTTATGGTCAAACTTAACGTCATGCAAAGAGAACAGAAATGCCCACAGTTTTGCACTAAAGTCACTCAACTGGTATAAGACAGGTGGACAAATTCTGGTTTTGCATAAAAGTGCATGCGTAATCAAACAGTCTTTTTGTGAACACAGCTGACCTCCAGTATATTGTCACCGGAGAGCAAAAAAGCCAAATTGTTGATTTGGTTGTGGACCACATAACTCTGCTCTTCCCATTTGAAATGCTGTTGCAGAAAAAACATAGATGACGACGAATAAGCACTATTTATGAGGTACAGTATTTACACGTAAATTTCTGACATGGCAGAATAAAAAACTAAAAAATTTAAATTAAAAAAAACATGCTGTGTGTCTTTCCTACATGAGATTTGGCCCAGAATACAAAGACCTCTGCCACCATGCTGAACAGCTGCTCAGCCTCGGGGATCGTCTCTTTCAGCCATCTGGCTCTAGAACGAGACCGGCAAAACGTATTAACATCACAGAAGTTATTCCTGCAAAGCTGAACATGGCCTGAGATAACAATTTGTACAGTGGCCTAAGGCATTATGTCTCTTTATATATTCAACATAAGCAATTCAAGTAAAAATTCAGCCTTTTATTAAAAATAAAAAGTATATAACCTAATGGGAAATAATTTGGAAGAGTTTTTTTGCCAAATGCATGACACCATAACACCACATAAATAATTTTTATTTTTAAACTGTAATTTATTTTTAAACACACAAACAAATGTGTAAATACATCAGGTTTTTAAGATAATATTTGACTCCAAAAACGTCTGTAGTTTATCCCTTACCGATTAAAATCAACAAACTGGATGAGAAGAGGAAAAAAGGCATAGAGATCTTGGACCAGAACTCTGTACTTCTCCTGTATCTGCAGCTCTGCTTCAGAACTACAGCAGTCTTCCGCTTTCATCACTTCCTCTTCTAACTGAACACACTCTGCCCGCTTCCTCAGCTTCTCCATCAGGGGGAGAAAGTGACTTCTCAACAGTCCGCTGTCAGCTTTGCATATGATCGGCTGCGAAAAAACTAAAACACCAGACAGCTGTCAACAGCAGGAGCCGGTGATTTGGCCACAGTTATCACACGGCATCAATATACCTGCAAGCTGTTTCATCCAGTCACCCTGGCAAGCACCCACATGGTTGTGGATGATATGAAGGATGTGGCCAATCAGGTTGCTCGCATGCTGAGGAACAACAGAGCTGAGGACTGGGCCCTCTGGGTGGCCCTCTGGGCCCCAGCCACACCAATGTGAAATATAGCTGCACAACATGGGCAAAGTGACCTCTGCCACATGGATGTACTGCATCTGATGAGCTACAGAACCAGCACCAGCCAGCTCCTCCACTTTCTGCAGTGCCTCTCCGAGGGAAGGAAGAGGGCGACACATGTCCTCCATCCGGTCCGGCAGTCCCTGATCTGATGGGAGGAATGGGATTCTTAATGGAGCTGAAGATTAAGCAAAGAGCTCTGAAGAAAAAGGATCACAGTTTACCTTCAATCTCAGTGGGACTCATGACATTGTAGATAGAATGTGGATTGTTGTGGTCTAGAGTTGGCTCCAGGAAGCATACAGGAAAAGCTCCAGTCAGAGCTGCTACACATGCGCCTGTTGCTGACCGCTGCCTACACAGCAAAGGCAACATACAGGAAATATTAATTATATTCCCACAAACGACAAAAGTTTTTTTATAGCCCCTTTTTCTTTCATTTAGTCACAACAAACATATAAACTTCAATTTTTGCACTGCAATTGTTGCCATTCTTCTTTGCACAATAGCTGACAGATTGAATGAAGAGCATCTGTGAATGGCAATTTTAACATTTGCCACCTTGGTAGGCAGCTGGTTGCACACGATTATTTTTTTCAGAATAAATGCATTCCACACTTTTCCATTTTATTCCTAAAATTTTGAAACACGTAAACTTCACAAAATGCAAAAGCTTTGTGTTTCACGATCACATTAAATCCCCCAAGCAATACATTAGAATTTGTGGGTGCAAAATGTTCAAGGTATGCAGAAGTATTTGCAAGATACTTTATGTGAAAAATAATATTCAGGGAATAACACAAAATATATAAACAAAAATAAATATTACCCCTCCATGTAGATGCTTTTACTGGTCCCCAGAGAGTAGAGGCTGCTTAAAATCTTGTAACATGACACCTGGATACCACCGACTGGGAAGACAACATGATGCTTACAACTGAGAAGCTTCTTCTCAAAAACAACCAGGAACAGTAAACTAATGTAGTGTCATGTTTCAGATGATGAACGATTTGTGAGTGTTTAGTGTTTTAGAGAAGAGAAAATATGTCCCCAATGCCCTGTGAATGTAACTAAAAACATAAAAAGATACATAGACTGTAGATGTTATTTAGCTGAGAAACAGAACAGGGTTAAGGCGTAACGACTACTAATGTGTGTTTAAACTAGATTTGGCAGAGAGTGTTTTTGACTAAACATTTTATTTACTAAATGTATATGCAAAAGAAACACTTTATCATCAAGACCAATTCTTACCCAGAACATCCACTCCATAGTTTTGATTGGCAAGATGATGGAAGAGGGAGGTAAGTGTTGGCATTAGGATGGACGTAGTGTAGTTTAAAGTGTTGACAACTCCTTTAGACAGTTGACCTCTGCTGTGAGGCAAGGTCTCCGCTATTTTCCCCACAGTCATCTCCAAATCTGCTGCAGCTGCTTCAAAAAATGAATGCAAAGGCATCTGTATGGACTCTGAAGATGCTGTCGTCAATATTCTAGAGAAAAAAAAAATATGACAGGCAGACATATCAAAATGGTACATTTTGTGTGTTGGGTTTTTTAAATCTTTAGACAAATACTGCTGCAGATCACTTCGTTGAAATTCCTTTGGAAAGGCACTTTATTCAAGTAAAAGAGCAAACTTTTAATATATTGACTCATTTCATGCAGAAAAGTGTTTTAGGCTTTTACATTTAAAAGTTTTATTATTATTATTATTATTATTATTATTATTATTGCGGCTCAGAGCTAACAACAAACCAAAATGTGTGGGCTTTTACTTGACGTTACATTTCAGCAGACCATGATTTCTGTGCTAAAGAAGTTTTTCATTGGTCTAACAAAATATTGTGATTTTCTAAAATGGAAATACACACCTAAAATGCATCATGCTGTGTGCAATGACTCTATATAATGTGAGTTTCACCTTTGAAAGTTACAGTGATTAGCATTTTAATCTGAGATTCCACATGCTTGTAAAATGAAAATACTAAAAGAGCTGCAAAATCTATTCATCAGCATTAATGACATCAATCTGAGACGAGCAGAAATTGTTCCATCATGCTACTGACTCTTTTTCTGCAGACAATAACAGTGATATATACCACAATTAGATAGCATCAGTGTATCTGCGGCTCAATTACACCAGACATCCTATCCTCAGACATGGTGGTGCAACACTAATAAAGACTGAAGGCGAAACGAGAAGATCAATTTGAGGCAGTGTGACAGTAGTGCCATCTACCTTGCATCAAGCGCCTGAGCCAGAATGCGGAGGCAGCTTGAAACAGCAGACGCTTCGTCTCCTGGTGGGACACACAGGTAGGACAATACTGTTGCATTCAAATTGTGTCACAATATGGCAGTTTATGGACATAAAAGCAGAAACAAAAACATCTGTAGCTACAGAATCCATACAAAAGTCCAATTGCTCTACCCGATCCAAGCTTCAGGAAGGAAGAACATATAAAGCACACAAAAACAGACAACATATAACAAGCGAATGTCTCAACAACTATCGCTTCTTACCAATTAGTGAGATTCTGTGTCTTACCAAAGCAGCAAGCTTGCAGAAGAGACTGGATGTGAGAAAAAAAAAAAATGACAAGCTACAAGAGATAAAATATGTTGGGCAAATTGTAGGTATAAATAGTGTTTTATAAAAGATGTTCACAGAATAATGAACACATGATTTTGTTTTTAGAGCTCCATACCACAGAACCATCTCCTTTTCCCTTTTGGAGGCATGACTTCTGTTTTCACTTGAGTTCAGAGAAGAGGACAAAAAATACAGACGATGGCTTTTTACATACTGCTCCAATAGTGGAAGAACGACCTGTGGAAATACAGAGCAACAAAAAAATACTTACTTCATCATTCACTATATGTCATGCAAACAAAATAAATAAATAACAAAATTTGGTTTGTTGTGCACTGGAAAACAATTTGGCAAGCCATACAACATTGGCACATTTTCAACAATTTTTTTAATTCATTGTAGAATTTTTATAATTAAAACAGAGTCTAAAATACAAACAGGCCCCAAGCAAGCTGAAAAAGCCCCCACATGCATTTAGTTGCAATAAAAAATCTCAATCACAGTTCTGGCTGGATATTTGACCACTTGTCTTAGCAAACCTTGAGATTTTCTGACATAAACCCAACCCTGAGATATAAATCACAGATATAAATCAGATAAAATTCAAAATACTTACAATTAAACTATAAAACCAGCAAGGAAATACATAAAGTAGTGATTTATTTAATCCATGTGGATTCATAAAGTAACTCTCACTTCATTGACTCACAGGTTGTCCCCTTTTTTGCAGTAATGTGCTTGAAGTGCTGAAAATTTCTCCACAGACAGCCTGCTCGCATTAGACTTTCCTGTCGATCGCCCTGCATGCTTGTGACAGATTGGTATGGTTGGAGGATCGGCGTACAGATGAGAAGCGTGACCGTTCACAGTCTTGGCTGACTTGATCTGACTCATGGGGTCTCAACAATGAAAAATAAACCCATTTTACTGATGCCTCCTTGGAGGCAGAGCAGTGTGGGAGGCTTTAGTCTATGTCCTGATGGCAATCAAAACGCCCACATGGATTTCCAAAATGGTTAAATAAATTACACAGCCACAAAGGGTTTGACTCACAGGGGTTGCCCATGGCGACCATCTAACAAAACTAATTAGATGTCATACGTGAAATGAGAAAAAAAAAGGCTAATAAGGACAAACAAAAGGCCGGTGGAAAAATGTAATTGGAAGTGGGCTAATTCAACATCAGAGGTTTCCTATGGGCAAAAATCAGTAGTGTTAAGATATGTAATTGAGATAAGGCAAACCTTCTGAAAAAAAATAATTGGCTGCTGATTTTGAGCCCTTTCTCCTTTAGGCATCTGTCCTCTGGCTTGAATCACCTCTGGAAATAAACATTAGGATAAATTAGTCCACAAACAAACTAAAATATATTGATTATGGAAGTAAATACAGCATAGTGCAGAACGTTTGAGTCATTCCTAACTTATGTACACTTCAATTTGCTTTCCAGGATTCCAGACGTTTTTATAATCATTTCAAATGGTTTGGATCAATACTTCTCCAGATCAGGCAGCATCACACCTCTGCTATTGGATTGGTTTATTTAATAAATTAATAACCGCTCTTTTCAAACATTCCTCCTACAAGTTTTCCTATAATTGCTAGCAGGACCCACTTGAGTCAGAGTTCCATGAATAAAAGAGTGCTTCACTGTCGCTGTGTATGTTTGTGTAGCAGTATTTTAAATTTCTTCCAATTCACCATGCTTAAACACGATAGTACTTTTTAATTATGTGTTTGTATGAAAACTAAATGTGATTGTGACACTGTATTGATATCTACACTTACTGTAATTTATATACTCGCAAGTTTAACATGCAAATAATAGTGAGACTTTTAACTACCTCTCTTCACCATTGCTGTGTTTTATATAACCAAAACATGGCTTCCCAGTGGATTCTCCTTTCAAAATTTTTTGGTGAAATATAAAAACAAAATTGATAATATTTAACATATTTTGGATAACTTTTTTTTTTCTTCTAATTGGTTGTTAACCAGTGTGTAGAAGTTTTTAATTCCCCAGATAGAGTGCAGGAATACAAATATATGATGTAACAAACACAATCTGACTTGCACAAATCAAGAATAGCCTGAAGCAAATTTGCCTAGAATGTTGTTAGGGGTCTATACCCTGAGTGTTCATAAATGATTTAGGGTTCACTTAAAAGATGCAGCGATACAGCTTACTCAAAATTACATGGAACCAAACAGGATGGCCACAAGATGCAACATTTTTAACATTTTATGTTTTAAAATAAATTTTTAGTCAGTATAATAATATGAAATGTCACATTACCGAGCTTTAGCATGTTCTCCTGAGTCTCCTCGGTATAATACACCATCCGTTGGAGAAAAATATGTCCAAAGCAGTTTGCAGAAGCAGTAAAGTCAATTTCCATGGATTTTCGATCCCTGTAGGGGATTTGCCACACAACAATATTATAATTAATACAATTTCCTTTCATACTTAGATATTTTGATTCTTTGTTCATTGCTTAATTTTTATACAGAAGGTTTTACTGGGAGAAGAAAGAGTTGAGACATTTGTGAACTATGCAAGCTAGGTCACATAAATCACACTCTTCCCCATCATTAAATGACAAGCTGGTACCTACCTCCACACAGTGTAGCCGTGGAGCAAAAGAAACTTCAGAATCTCCTGAGCTTTTTCTCTGAGCTTTGTCTTCTCCTTGGCAGTCAGAGTATCATATGGAACCAGCATCGAATGACCTCCCCCTTTTGACAATGGAAATGTATTCAAAGAATTGAAACTTTGAAAAAGATATAGACAATTTACACCTGTGGTTACTTACCTCTGCTCTCAAGTTCTGACTTCTTAGTCTTGGCCCAGGTATTATGATAGTTTTCAGCCAACTGTTCGGCCATTGCCTGAAGGCAACAAGATTTTTGTAGTTTATCAGAAAGGCTGTTTCTTGCAAAGTCATTCAAATCTGTTGTACTATTTGAAATTGTGTCTAATTACGTCTAGAAACCTCAAAGTGTTTTAGGGAGGACTTTATACAACACACCAACACAAAATAGTGAAAAGCTGTAAAGTGGAAGAAAAATGAGACAATAGTTTCTGAAAACTTTTACAAAGAATGAAAAAAAAATATCTGAAAAGTATGACACACTCAACCATTAAGCCCCTTTTAACATGATAAACTTAAACAATTACCAGGGCACCGAGAAGCTTTATGTGTCGATAGAGCTCACCGGTTTGTAATTTAATCTCACTATATATAAAGCCGTTTTGTGCAGATATAGGGCTTTTGATGGAGGACCTTGGTGGAGGAAAAGCAAGGAAACACAACAAAAAGGTTTAGGATAAACTTGTTAATAGGTGTGCAGGACTGTCTGGTTGTGCAACAAAATCTCAAGTTTTGCTATGACAAACTGGTCAGTGCTCTAGGTATACAGGAAAACCCAAGATGCAGATGCACCTTTCAGTGGGACAGTGACTCTACACTTGAAACACACATTTCATTTGTAAAAAGCACTTTGTCTATCACAAAGTCCTCCAAAAACACACTAGAGTTTGTAGTTGTCCTAGACAGGAAATGAAAATACTCAAATACTTCACAAGTACAAAGCGTTTTAAGTATTTCTCACATTTTAAACATTTTAAGTGAACTTGTTGTTCATGCAAACTTCTAATTTTGGTGGTCCAACAGGGCAAATAATATAATTAGGACTTACACACTGTTCCCAAGATAAGGTGATGCTGCTCATGTCCAAAGGTTTAGGGCTAAAGGTGGATGCTCCTTCAAATGAGAGCTAATAAAGACAGGAAATGATTGGCTGATGTTCACTGAGGGACTTTAAAAGCTAATATATCAATATCAGCGGTGAGGAGACACACCTGACCGGCCTGAGAAATCCTGTGAGCACAGGCGTGAATGCCAAATGCATCTCCTTCTTTGGTACGTTCTATGGTCCATCCAAAGGCCAACATGCTCTTTATTGTCTCTTTGATGGCCCAGCGATATGACTCCTTCTCCTGTTTATGAAATGACAAATGAACATTTTGGAAACCCTTTTGTTAGTGTTCACAATCCTACTGCTACAGAGCAAAACACTACTATTGTAACTACTATTGTAACATTTAAGTCAATAAACTGAAACAACCTTTGATGCTCAAATGGCATGTTTTGAGGTAAATGCAGGGGTAATTTGAATACAGTGAAGCAGATCAGTTTAATATTTTATATTACACAACACACATTCTGTGCAGGTCCCTTTCGAATGGTTCATTTAACTGCTTTCAATGTAGAAGTACAACTGCTTATAATGTAGAAGTAGAATCTACCTTCTCAGCCAGAGCCCTGTATGGCTTCAGGAGAGGGTGGACCTTGGTGTTTTCACACAGCTGATCACCATGTACCCAACCACTGGCAAACTATTGGGAATAAAACACATGTAATAATCATCCCAAACATCAGGTTTGTTGCCTCATCAGCACCCTAACTCTTATTATTATTTTTTTTTCATCAAGTTATGCAGATCTAAGCATCAGTCATTGGGATATTACCTTTTCTAGAGACCACTTCTCGTGAGTGTGCTCTGCATACTTGTTAACTACAAAGTCCAGTTGCTCAGGCACAGAGACACTAATGCAAGGAGAGAAATAGCACACAATCTAATCAGTTTGGCTTATCCTCAAAGCAAATGAAAATCGGCTGGATGATTTTTGTCACTGAAGGATGACTATGTCTGTGAAGTTTCATACTTTGATGTATCTACAGGTTGCGGGTCAAAATATCCATCCGTGTCCACCGAGGTTATTCTGTCCACTTGAGACAAACAGCCAGGCTCCACATAATCAGGAGGCAAGGCTTTGGCAACTGCAACAAGACACTCCACACACAAACTAAGCAGCTGAGGAATGAAGGACTTCGGAGTTGGAAAAGAGAGGGAGGAGAGGGAAGTAAGACACAGCATATGTCATAAATTAGATTGGTCAACTGAAAAACATTTTATTTGCAATTATTACAAATATATTTTCTTCACAAGTCTTGTTCCAAAACGAGACTGGACTACTTTAAAAGTAAGTTATCAGTGAGGAGATCAGGTTAATTTATCATGGCTGCAGTTGCCCAGTGACAAAACAGTACACGACACAAGTCAGTTATCAGATTTCTTTCAACAATTAAAAGCTCTGTTCAAAGTTTAGTGTTTTGTTGCAATATCAAGCCCAATTAAATGGAAAGCACTTCTGCAATTATACATCTTTTTTTGTTTCTACTGTGGTGCCATTTATCAGTCTACATTTTGTGGCTTTTCAAGGAAACCTGTTTATTTGACTCATATTAAGTGACCAACTAATTTTAGAAACTTCCATAGATTTTTTTTTTCTATTTTCTACAATCCAACCTCTCAAAATGAATAAATGGACCTACATTATATGTGGTCAGAATCCATTTTTAGAACCTACAACCGAGTAAATGAGGAATGACTTTACAAAGGCTCATCATCCTTTAATAAACTTATTATTACCTGAGGGAAAGATGTCTAAAACCCTTAAACACATTTTTCTTCTATTGGAGCAGCAGGATTTTAGGCCTTTAGTTTTAATACATTTATTCAATGAGGGCATAAAACTACAAAAGAAAATATCATATTTCACTATTTTCAACATTCCTAAAAGTTTCAATAAAATAAATGATGCAAAAGCAGTTATTACTTTATACTTTTTGACTGATCAGTATCTAAGAATGTTTAATTGATAATACAAAACATCTTGTTTCCATGAGAAAAAAATACAATAGGACATAGGTAGGTCTGTTTCTCTTAAAGCAAGTATAATTGGCATTGAAATTTAATTTAAATATATATACACCCATATATGCACATTTGGGTAAAGTTAGACTCAGCATTACCCAGATGTCTAACATGCAATACAAAAACCCAGGGCAGCTAAAATGCATAGTACCTAACCTACAATAGATAGTTTCACAGGAAAATGCTTTCTTCATTTAATTATTCCTCTGATATTTTTCGGGCTCAGAATGACTAAGAAAAATAGTTCAGCATGAGCTTGCAGCAGATTGAGAGATTATCTGTTTGTTTCATTTACGGGTTGCGTCTCTTTCAAGTCTCCAGAAAGTCTGCACAAGTTTTGGGAGGTTTCATACAAGGATATGAATAATTAACGATTAAACTCCAGCGTGCTCCTTCTACTTTCTCTAAAATTCTCTGACTATGCACCAAAGGAAGACATCCGAAATGCATTTCGCCTTTTCTCCTAAAATAGACAGAGGATTGGTAAAGGATAGGTCTGGAAAGATAAAAAATTGAAAGATGACACCATGCCCTTCCTGCAGCTGAACAGTGATTTGTGAAAAACATTTTTTTTTAATTTGTCGTTAGGTTAAGGGAAATTTACTGCTCACTGCTTACCTTTTTTGTCAAAGCCTTAAAGACACCCCAGAATAACTTCTTAGACAGTTGAAGTTCCCCTTCAGAGGCCAACTTTTGTTTATCCTGACTTCCTGTGTAAGAGTAATACTTCCACATCTGCTCATAATGACTGGTCAACATCTATGAATGATAAATTTAAAAAAATAATATTATATGTCTTTTCACATTATGTGTGATTACGATTAACTTATGTACTTACTTTCAGGGGCAATTTGCTGTGATCTGAGAGATGCAGAACATCAAACACAAGCCTTTGAAGGAGAGGCTGCATCATAGATGGCCGTAGTTTCCTGAGAAGAGCAATGTGGGAACAACTAATTCATATGCATATACACAAACTGTCCCACTGCACCTTGATCTTTTGTCTCAGAGGAGTGACTAATGTAATTTAAATGGCTAAGAAGTTAATTAATTTTTACAAGTCGCTTTAATTTGTTAAATTGAGAAAGAAGTGGGAAAAACAGACTTCATAGTCGCTAATTAAAAATAATGGGTAATTTTATGGTCGAGTGAGCGGATATGGGAAATCTTTAGAAGGATTAATCTAATGACACAAATCCAGTAAGATTCCTTGAAATGTCTAATATCTAATGAACTTAAGTATATTGACATGAAATATATATTTTTAATGTTGTGTCTGATTTTGTAAATGTAATGCCGCATCACGATGACAGGGGAGGCCATGCCGAATTATGAAGGGCTCCACCCATCTTCCACACAGACTGTTGCAGCCCCTCCCTTCAGGAGGCTGAGGAGCATCCAGAGCAAGAATTTTGTTCCACAAACAAGCAAATGCAATAAAAGAAATCCTTCAATCCTGGCATGTCATGTTTCAGACATACTTTGGAATTCATTTAGTGATAATATGTTGGTTTCAAAAGCACTCATACATTTATGTTTGATAAAAGAAAATGAAAAAATTGGGGGGGTTTGGCAGTAATGACTCAATTGTAGGAATAGCTTCTTGTTCCATTGATTTAACATAACATTGATTTTCTCGGATTGGGATTTTTTTTTTTTCTTTTCAAAAAGAAAAAGAAATGTTGAAAGAATTATAATGAGAACAAAATTTACAATTGCATAAACATCCTGAAGAGGATTAAAACCTTCTTTTTCATCCATTTACTTTCAAAAACAACTATATTTTATTCTCTTGTGGCACTCAACTATAACACTGTTTTCATCTGCCAGCAAGCTTTAGACCTTACTTGCACAAAGCCAGCAAACAATCCTCTGTGGTGTCTCTCTGAGCCCTGGTCAAGCTTAGAGCCTTTGAGAGGCGGTAGATTGCCTGGATGAGAGAATCCACCAGCAGGGCATGATCCTCTAAATCGTGAAAGAGGGCTGAACATTTGGTGAGCAGGGGAAGGACAGCTGTGCACAAATATCTATTGAGGGCAAGAGCCATGTCAGTAGATCCCAGGTCAGTCTGCAATGAAAAAGAGGGGCTGTTTTCTGATGGAGTCCAATGAAGAAAAACCAGAATTAACTTAATAATAACTGAATATAAATTCATATGCATTTTAATTACACAAAAACGTCAGAAACTAGCTGTAACTGTATAGTTACTATACAATTAAAAATTTGAACGCTTACCGAATTAGTTTGTAATTCACCAGTCACTTCCAATATGTCTTAAATTCAATATGTCAACTGGGTCAAAACAGCAAGAAAAAACTCACGGTGTCAAGAGAAACAGCTGCGTGAAGATCAGGCAGAAAGCCAACTTCCAGAAGGTGCAGAAGAAAACTTTGACTCTCCACACCATAAACGCGATCCAGAAATAAAACCATAGCTGCCTTGTGGTCAGGACAGAAAACTGTGGACAGGTCAGGCTCCACCAACACACCATCTAGACCATGAGAACCATGACTCAATTCAGCTCAGTATTCAATTCAAAATGATCATTAAATCCAAAAGGAAAATTTTATTCAACAAAATAAATGAAGTACAAGTGAAAAGGGTAACTCAAAAAAACAAAAACAAAAAGGCAGCACTATCAAATGTAATATTTCCAGCTTAAAAATCAGTAAAACAAATGTTAAAAAGATCAAGTCAGTAGTTAAGATTTTTTCAATAAGTCTTTGTAGTGTATTGTTGCACACTTGGCTAATAGTAATGTAATTTATGTTTGACCCATCAGCCCAAGATGAAAATTGTACTATTTTATACTCAAGCTTTAATCTCCTAAAACAGTAAAGCAAGGCAACTCTGCCAAAAGTGATGGTCTAATTCAGCGTGTTTAACCTTCTGACACGGATGGGAGTTGAAAGCAGATGCTGATGACTCCTTCAAGATCCTGAAGTGGGATGAGAGATCTCAGGATGGCCCTGATACGAATGGCTTCTCCTTTGCCGCCATGAATTAACTGATCAACAGTTCAAAAAGGAGAACATCTGGTAAGTCGCAGTCAGGATATTCACCAACATAAAATCAACCTATAGCAGTTTTGAGCGCATATACTTCTGTACATGTAGTATACATGAATTAAATTATTAAAGTGCACGTTTAGTTGTTTTTTTATTTATGTCAAATAACAATAATTGTGATCACTGTTTTGCAAGATTTCAAATTAATTAAATCTCACAAAAGTCTAAAAGCAATTCATGATCATCCTTAAATTACTGTTATTTTTTTTTATTCTAATTTTTTGTAGTGTTCTGTACTACAAGCAATTATTAAGAAGAAATATACGTTTAATATACACAACAATTTTATTATTTTTTTTCAAGCACTACCCATTATCTAAAAAAGCACACTAGACAGGATGTAGCCAGACAAAAGCAAATGAAGCCTCATTTAGTTTTACAAAACCTTTCACAATTTATTGGCAAATCGGATAAAAGCACATTGTCACATTCCTACAATAATGTCCCAACTCATTTTTTGCCAAAAATAATTTTCTTTAAAAAAAAAAAGTCAACAAAAAAAACTCTTTCCAAAAAATGTTTAGGCACAAAAAAAAACAACAAAAAACACTTCAGGCAAAAATACTAATTAAGCCATTAGAATTATTTTTTGAGTTTATCTGTTAGCCATCAGCAAATAATCATATTAGGAGTTTTTTTGCAGCATGCCTTTAAGTGTATTTCCTGTGCTTTGTGGTATAAGAATTGGCATTTCCCAAATAAAACAAAAAAAAATAATTTTACAGCTTTTTGTGTTTTTTTCTTCTTTTCTATGGCAGAAAAACTAAAACTACTTACATGCATCTCTGGAGCACAGCGTCCCAGTAAGTCAATAAGTGCCGAGTAGAAGGTCATGATGGCGTGCCCCATGTGAATAAGGTCATCCTCATTGCTGTGGACTGCATCCCTATAGCAGGAATCGATCACAAAAGCCAGAACATTTCTCAATGTCACTCAGACATCATAAAAAAACCCAAAAGATTTTGGTTTTATAGACAGACTTTTTTTCTGTGGTGCTGTTGAATGCATGACACATTATTTGAATTTTAGATTATCGGTTACGTGTCTGCATATATGTGACACAGACGTTGTTGTGCTGGAGTGCTGACTGGGAAAAGGTCCATCCATAGATGGGTCCTGAGAGATGCTGATGGCGTCCTTCATGGCGGCTAGCAGCCCGTCTCCCCCGTCTCCTCTCAGCGCAGGGCCAAAGCACTCGGGTCGACGGATCAGCAACCTCAAAACCACATATGCATTCTCCTCTACACTCTCGCCTGGGGGGAAGGAGAGCACACAAGGTGAAAGGAAAATGTAAACAATGATATTTTGAATTGTGGTAAAACACTTCAGCCTGTCTATATGGTTAATGTTTATTCTCTGACGTCTAGTTCTACTATCAGAATGTGTTCATTATATTCATTTGACAAAAAAACTGGTAAACAGAAGCAGAAAGACAATCACAGCATAATCATATTCTATTAATAGAGCACAAACTGAAGACTTTAGATAAGAGGTGAAACCATAAATTACAGAGAGACAAGCCAAACAGAAAGCCATTTGGCTGAATGGTAAACAACCTCAAGGACAATTTGTAGAGATGACTTTTAGGCACTGGTTCAGAAAAAGATAATCAATAGCAGAATGAATTACCTCTGTTCCAAATGTCGAAGATAATGGGGAACATGAAATGAAGCAGCTATTTGTGGCTTTCAGGCTTTGTGTTTTGCTCTTTGCACAGAAGCAAAATTCTTTAGGTTCTATGAGCAATTATTATGCCACGCATTGTATGCATTAAAAGCATTAATAAATGCTCCAAAAACACAAGTAAATGTACTTGATAATTAAAGTTGTTGTTCGGAGTAGAAGCAGTATGCATTACTTTTGTTTTCCATTTTCAGGTTTTATTTTCTTCATTCAAATTCTGATGGCTGATGTTTATTTTGTTGGCTGGGTTTATGCTGTTGGGAGGGAAGTGTGTAGTTTTACTATTCAAAAAGTAGTTTTACTGCCTCCTGAGTAGTATTACTTTTTGTATATTACAATATTCACACTCTGACCAAAGAACTGTTCACCAAGTGAACATAGATTTGTATTTATTTTCATGTTTTTGCAGTTGTACATATTGAGGAGGAGCACAAGGAAGTCTTAAGCCACAAGATCTCAGGATATCAAAATGGTGAAACTGTTCTTCTCAAAGGTATACCCCTCATAAAATATTCACTAGTTCCTGTTTCAGTTCATTCTATTATTTTGAGCCTTAGACGTGAAGGTGATTCATGAATTAAGATAATTCCTTGTGCCGATTATTGTGACTCTTATTTTTAAGTGAGACAGTGACCCGAGTAGTTTTAAAATGTAGGAACATAAGTTGCTCATCTTTGGGAAAAAAATGAAAAGATTGTGTTGAAGCATGGCAATTGCATGTAATTACTGGTCACTAATTGCTGGAGGAAGATACCAGTTCTACAAGGATTCAGTTGGTATAAAAGATGGATGAATTTGTCGTTTATTTTATCCAACCCAAATATTAGATATGGTTCTCTTAGAACCATGTTTTGGAATGAAAATTATTACCAGTCTTCTTGATTTACACAAGCAATTCTTTGTGTACTGTGACTGTGTCCTCAAAATTTTTTGATTAACATCCTTGACGATTAACAAATATTAGATTACAACTGAGAGAAGTTTTTTTTAACGCTCTAATCACGCAAATGTACCATTGCAGAACACAGCAAACCGTAGAAAATCCACATAGCGTTCTCCCTCCACAGGGTTCCATCCAATATCAGTGTAGCCTTTAGCCAGTAGCAGCGAACAGCTCTGGAGACCACAACCAGCAAGGTACTGAACAATCTGGACAGCAGATTATATTAGAGTATTAAAAGTTGTTTGTGAATTGTTTATTCAATCTCATCTACTCATCTTTAAGATTCCTACTAAATTGTAGTTTCAGACCTTCTCTAGGTCAGCTTCCTTCAGTGATAAAGCCAGCTCGTTATTATCCATAACAGAGGCTGCTGCCACATCGAGAGGAGTGGAGCCACGCATGGACGGTGAAGCTGAGGAGACAAAATGTTTTAACAATTTAAACTCAAACTAAAATCGTAACCCAGCCACGTGGATAAGTCTGTCTTGAAACACACCTAGCCCAACTCTGCTGTTTTCCAGTAAGTATGTGAGGCGGTCGAACAGCGCTCCCTGATTGTGACGACTGATCCGACAAAAGTAACAGAGGAATCGACAGCAACTGGCTACCATCTTGGGAAAGGTAATCTCCTGAAACAGAGAAATTTAGGCAGCGTAAGGAGGATCAATTGACCTTTTACTTCAGAATACGTAAAAAGAGAAACAGTATTAACAGCTACTTTTCACTGTCGATCTCACCTTAAACTCCCCTTCTCCCAGAACATTGACCATCACCTCCATCACTGTCTCATGCATGCCCAAAGCTCTCATTAAATTGGGATGTTGGTAGAAAACTTTATTATTCATAATATCTCTGCAACATATACAAAAAAAAAGAGTTATTACAGAGTACACGATAAGAATTATGGCTCACTAGAGACAACAATACTATACCCTAGTTTTCTGATCATCAGCTTCTCTTCTTCTTTCCCCATGCGGACACTCAGAAGAGAACGAATTTGGCCCAGAGAGGCCAGGAGTCCCATGGTGTCCTCCATGGAAGACTGGCTGATAGCGTATGCCTTTGAGAGTGACCCTTCCATTTGGCCCTCCAGGCCCTGATACTGGCGGTATAGCAAGGTGAAGATAGCCCTGACCAGCGCAGGGTCTTCTATCTCTCTCTCCTGAGCCCAGCACACCATCGTCTCAGAAATCAGCCTTCTGAGGGACTCTGCAGACATGTCAGGAAATGAGGAGTGTTGATAAAAGCTGGGGATGAGGAACCCTAAGGCACTTAAAAAGAAAATGCTTAATAACTAGTACTTTAGAATCATTCAGTTTCCCAAAACAATAGTTTTTTTTTTTCTTTTTTTTTTGCCTGATAAACATGATGGATAACTGGGACACAGAAGATCAAATCTTTGATTCAGTTAAAAAAATAATAATAAAAAAAATAAAACAAGGAAAGTCTTTTATATTTCAAAATGTTTCAAAATAAGGAACACTTACTGAGACTGGGTGATTTATATTTTTCCACTTCAGTAGGTTTCTTTTTAAGTCCAACTGCTTTTGCTGCTCGGCTGAATAGCCGATCTTTCAAAGACATCTTGGTATCATCTTCCTCCTCAGAGTCTGGGACCGTTTCGGTGCCTGGATAAGACAGCAAATAAAAGGAAATTGGTGTGATTTGTGAGGCAATCACAGTAAGTGTCCTCTATGAGGTTTTCATTGTCCCATGACTTAATATGTGAAAGACGAGCACTGTGAGTACCACAGTGTGTGTTGAGGAGGTGATGAAAGTCACGCAGGAGCTGCTGGAGTTCGACCGGACACGGACAGTTCTCCTGTTGCTCATCTTCTCTGAAGCTCAGCAGCAAATTGATCTTTTCACAATGAGAAATTTTGTGAAAAATATGAACAACAATACTATGAACTACAAGGATTCAGCATGTCTTGTTTAAAGGGATAGTTCAGAAATATGGAATGCGACAGTACATATCTTTCTTCACCTTTTCATTTAGTATAAATCCAACTTGAAGCTGATGGCTTTTCTAGTAGACAGAGCGAGTAAAAGCATTTTACAATAGTCAGAATCAGTCAGGCAGATAAGAATGATGACGACTGCAATCACAAATCTCAGAAATCTTAGGACTTTGTGCGTGTGTTTTTTATCAACTTTTAATCTACATTATGATTTTGAATGGATGGTAATTTAATGAAATAGAGGCAGTAAGTGCCTTTCATCTTAGAAACTGAAAATAGAAAGCATTCCTGGTCAGAATCAACAGAAAAATAAGGAGAAAAGTCAATAAAATATTGCTAGAATATTGATAGCTTGGATCACCGCAATACGTTTTCTTTGTACACTACCTTTACATTTACCTGACAGTTTGCAACAACTAGAAATGCTCCAAGTGTTGTTCTTGGCACACCTTTCACACAGACTGATCAGTTCTTGTGTAAATAAGCACCTAATGCAAATGTCGCAATGATTCAAAAGTTCACATAAACAACCATGATGATTTTGAGGTTTGAGTTGTTTTAAGGTGATTGAAGTTCATACTGGTCCCTGTCAGATTAGCTGTCACCTCCATAACTAGCCAGTTTGGATTTATGCTAATTGAAGACCCCAAAATTATTAGTCCTTTTATCTTATTATCTCCTAACAAGACCTCATTTTAAAAATTCTGAAAAAAGAAAAACAGGAAGAATTTTTATTAATTCTTTGCAGTCCAGTAATTCATCCAGAACTGTTTAGGTCTATTTAACCTGCTCTTGCGGAGGAAGTCGGAACTCCTTGGTTTTGCGAGCGGTCAGTGCTGCAGACATGTTGAGGGCCTGCATGACCTCAGTGTAGCGAAATCGCTGGTTCTCCTGCAGCTGATGCACAAAGTTACCAGAGAATGCAGTCACTGCTTCGACCCTGTGTCGCACCTGGCAGTCACACAGGTAGGACAGCAGATGACAGAGCTAAAAAGAGAAAATGTGAGAATGTTTCTTCAGAGTTATAGTACTTTCAGAACTTATTGTACCTGTTTAACTTTTTACATGGTGTAATGCACAAACTTTAATATGTTGTCTTGGTATTTTATGTTATAGACCAACACAGTTTACATAACGGTGAATTTTGTGGATAATACAATTCTAAAAATATGGCCTTATAATCACCTTCATTTACTCTAATACTCCTAAATCAAATTCAAAGCAGTAAGTGTCTTCAGAAGTCACTTAATTAGTTAATAGAGAGCATCTGGACATAATTTAATGTACAATTTTTGTAACTGTCAAAGTATTATTGCTATGGGAAGTTTGAAAACCGCTGGTTCAATTCCATGTCTTAAAATGGTTCAAAGTTCAGACCTAAGTCCAGTTGAGAATCTCAAGCTAAACTTGAAGTGAAATGATGTTATTTTCTTTAAACTTTATTTATTTTCTGGTTTGATCTGAAACTTAAAATTATAATAAAATGTGTTATAATTTTTAGCTGTAATGTCACAAAATGTTAAAGTTTTTAAGTGGCATGACTACATGTGCATGCCACTTGTCGTGCATGCCACTACCTTTGAGTAGGTCTACCTGCTCAAAGCAACTTAGTATCACAATGTTACAACAAAATTATATTTATGAGAAAGAAAAATGGTAATATTTAACCACCTCTAATTGGACAGGTTCTGGAAGCTCCATTTGAAGAAGTCCTTGTTTAATGGCATCATCTTCTTTTATGTTGATGCTTTTTCCTCTTTGTTTTCCATCCTTGGCTTCCTCGACAGTTTTGACATTCTTGGAGAAGACATTTGGTTCAATTAGCCTGAGCACCTTCACCAGGTCTTCATCCTCAAACACCCCCATGACCAGAAGGTTGTTCAGCAATCTTAAAAGGGGTACGAGCAACAGTTCAACACTGCTTCCCGCAGGATCCCTCATTGCTTGACCGACAGCCACAACCCCGGCAGTCAGCATGTCCACTGTCAAATTCCTCAGTGTGTCCAGAGGGATTTCTGGGCTGTCTGGGCAGGCTATTTCAACCTCACCTTCTGCTTCCCTCCCATCACCCCTGACAAAACAAGGAGATGAAAAACGCATCTGTGGTTTAAGGCATGTGCTTCTACAAGTGCCCTCTGGTGTTTGACCATTCCCTCCATCTGTTACGCCATTGAGAGGGCTAAGATAAAATGAGGCTTCTCCGGTCTGGTTCGTCATTGGGATGATGTATTCATGGTTCATCATGAGGCATGCTCTGGTGTGACTGCTTAGATAAACCTAGAGGAAATAAATTTAAAAGCTAATGAATACATTGTTGTAGGTCTACCATTTGTTTTTAATCCACACGGCTGGCACCTGAATAAACAGCTGATAATATGCCATACGGAGCGGTCCCGGGAGGTGAGGATTCTGAATAGCATAAAGGATCTGTGACTGGTCAACGTGACTGCAGAGAGCGTGGCAAACTCTGGTGTTACCCAGGGCACAGAGCGAGCAGTAGAGCAGGAGGATATTTTGATGAAAAGCGAGGAGGTCGTTGAGCTCAGACAGCTCCAAAATGTCAACACATCTGCGAGAATGCCATGAAAAAGTAAAAGACAATTTCAGAAGGGGGGTGTCTAAAGGACGAGTGATTTGAAAATATTTTATGCAATAATGCAACACTAATAAAGTAGAAAAAGTATACATAAAATATCACAGAAATGTTTATCTGTTAACACAAGTATAAAGTGTTTTTTTGTTGTTTTTGTTTATTTTTTTTACCTGTTTTCATCAGGAATCTGAAGGGTCATCACTTGTTGGGGTTCAAAGCATTGGATTCTCCAGCCATGATGTTCGTCAGGCCAATCAACAAACACCTTTAATGTACTGTCTGGGACTCTTGTCCAAGTGACTGGTTTCAGATACTGAACCTGAAACCTTGGAGGGCACTGAGGACTCGAATTCCTTCTCTGACTGCGAAGCAAAGCTGATGACAAAGGCATGGCATTCTAGAGAAAGACAAAAAGTATATCACCAAATTTAATTTTAACATTACACGTTTTACATGAACAACCATCCAAAACTTTACATTTATGATTGATAAAGCTGTGTCACCTTGATGCTTTCCAGTTCGAACTGGAACATGTTGCTGGTGGTGGGCTTGACAAATACAGCAGGAAACAGCTTGGTTCCAGCCTCCAGCTGATCAGAGGGAAATGGCGTGTTCTTTGTGTTAAATAATGTAAACCTTGAACATTTGGGAAAACTGTTTGAATTTTCTGATTTCCAATGCATATGTTTGCCCACTAAAATATAGAGTATGTTACAAACAAAAAATATATAGTTTCCTGGAAAAATACCCATTGCCTTTTCATGATTTTTTTATGCTATGACCACAAACTTAGTACTGTTCTTATCATCTGTACAAAATAGAGCTTAATTATGAGTGAAGTAAAAGTGCATATGCTTTTCAATTGCTTTTTTACAGAATGATGTGTAAACATATTTATATCAACAAATATCTTGTGCAATTATATTTTACACAATAATACTGAGATTATTAGTTAATACTCTGATAATTTCAACATTGGCAGAGCTGTTCAACAAAAATATAAAACGTTTCTGGCTGAGCTTGAACTATTTTGTGAAAAAGACTGAGCAAACAATGTATTCTGCATCTGCAAAGCCAATAGAAACATAAAAATGATCTGTTGAGGAAGGAACTATAATAGGAGATAAAATCATGACCTCACACTGAAGAGCCTTTCTTTATTGGAAGGCTCTTTAGAGTGATTTCTTGATGTGTGCTTAGATCAGATTACTGCAATTATCAAGTTATGCATTGTTAGATAAGATGTCTGTGACACATTATGCCCAAAAGTCTTGTAAAACTTGACTCAACTTGAAATGTGACATAGAAATGATCTGTGACTTCACCAAGTTGCTTGTTTTTAGGCCTCATATTCATAAGTATGTGTTATGTAACCAGAGAGAAAAAACACAAAAAATATAGTTGAATTTTCTATAATTCATTGTGTTTGAAGACACATGCTTTCAAGATTGGTGTGTCTCTTCAACATGCTGACTGGTTTTAGCAGAGCAGGAAGATACCCCACTCCCACCAATCCCAGAATGCAATGCGGTGTGACCTCCCTTTTGCTCCAAAAGGTGGCTTTGCAAAGTATTGCCACTAAGGCTGAATACATACAGTAGGTTCACCACAATTTAACTCAACTTTATTTGACATACTTGGAAGAAAGTCGACATCTCAATGCCATTAGAAGTGAAAGTGAGCAGTCCGGACGCTGTGTCGATCAAGCAGCCAATTTCCAACCCTGCACTCCGACGACTCTGAGACAAGCCCGTAGCTTCTCCAGCACAAACCATGAAACAGTTGCTTCGCTTCACACTGCAAGGATTCAACAACATTCAACTAGCAGCCTGGCTGCAACATGTCTAATTCAGATAGAACATTAAAACTAAGCAGCCAAGCGAATGTTAACCTGAGAAGAACAAGTAGACAAAAAAATATGTAACTGTCTTTGTGCATATTAACCTTTCTTGAACTTTGCCACTGTCGTCGCCAAGGGTGACAGTTACTGTGCCAACGTTGTCCGTGTCAAACGTTGAGCCATGCTGATGAAAGTCAGAGGTCACCCAGCCTATCCACACATTGAACGGCTCCTGGCCAGGAAGAATCCTCACTGCAAAATAATACTGAAACAAAGAGGTCATTGAGTGTCTCAGTTTGACATTCAAATCATGTTTTGTTATTATGTGGCTGGTAATTAGAGAAGAACCACGGCACACTGCAAGTGCACAAGCTTTGTGTAACAATCTGTTTGATTTTTTTCCCACTCTAGAATAGAAGATTGACAATGCAATCTTGTCAGAAATTGCAGAAATAAATAATTTAAAAAAAAACATTTAATTAGCACCAGCAATGAAGTGGTTGTGATGAAATGAGATAATGAGAAAGTCTTACTCTGAAGCTCTGGATGAGGTGATCGTAGTTATCCTTTTCAACAATAACGTCTTCTAGAAGCCGTGCAGAGGAGTTGCTGCTGACTAAGCCTGGTTTACTCCTTTTCATCATGAACCTTTCAGATAACAGAACGTGAACAGGGTTATGCAGGGTCTGTTTTCTACCATTGTTTCTTCCAATGCATTCAAGTTTTCTCATTTTTCCCTCCTATTCAATCTGAAAATCTATTATATCAGGTTACTATTATTGTAATCACACAAGAGACACAGTAATAGTTTAAAAGCATAACAACATTATTATTCAGCCTAAATCAATATTTATGCCATGCGTATTGTGCATACATTTATAGCTTACAAGTAGAGTGATTTTGGTTTTCCTGAACTCTTAGTTATAAGATTAAGCTACAGAACCTTCTAATGACTTTTTCTTTTCTACTGTTGCTCTCCAATTATACATCATTATCTGCTTTTAACTTTGTTCTCTGTATTATTTCTACAGAGCAGACACCTTTTCATGTTTAATTATGTAGATTTCCTGTATGGAATATTTGACAGAGCTACTGCTAGATTTAGATAGTTGTTCTGTGTAGAACTAAGCCCTGAACCCATGCTTCTTACCTAGGTTTGCTCCTACTTTCTCATGGTTCCTTGCTGAATAGAGTTATTGCTGCCATTGAGTGTATGCACCATTTTATAGAAAGTTGTTCTGGCCAAGTTTTTTTTTCTTTCTTAAGATACTCACTGGGGTATTGCTCTTAATATCTCTGCATACTCTTAGTTTTTCTTTCCCACCAAAGGTTTTTTTTTAAGCGTTTCCTTTCTGTCCTCATAACCTCCTGCCAGTCACAGAAAATGGTGATGCATACTCAGTTGAGTGCTTGAGGAAGTTGTTGTCCTATTAAAAGTAAATTGTTCTTTTCTTTGCTCATCACACATTTGCTCTGGATAAGCACAGCTGCAAAAGCAATGACCTGATCCAAACAGGTGAAGTTCCTTCAAGCAGTGTTTACCAATAAAGTGCAATCAGCTCAACTTCATTCTATTAGAACTTGGGTTTAATTGGGCTGCTTGCACAAATTTAACTAACTACAATAAGAACTTAATGAATTGGAGCGATATGTCCTGTGAGAGAAAATTTGCAATAAATTGTTGTAATATAAATTAACTGAATTGAAATTGAGAGTATTTTTCCAAATTTCACAATGAGTTTCCTGTTTTTTTTTTTTTTTTTTTTTTTTTTTTTTTTTTTTTTTTTTTTTTTTTTTTTTTTATACTCTCAATCACCTACCTCTGTTTCAGTTTTGATGTTTTGTCATGACTGTGATCCTTGTAGTCGAGCTCATCTCTTGAGCTGGCAAAGCTGCGTGCTGACTTCATCAGAACTTCAAAGTCAGAGTCTGTGTCCTCCAGCTCCTTCCTCACTGAAAGACAACAGGCGTTAATTACAGCGTGGCCCTGGGGAGCTTAACCAGAACAATCCATGAAGGTCATGAAAGAATATCACCGATCTGGACAGGGGGGGATAAATCTGGATAATTGCAGCTGAATCCCATACACAGGTTGCAATATTTCACTCAATGGGTCACTGGTTTTCATTTGTTGCAGTAGACACATTGTTATCTGTGGGAGTCCTCTCTGCAAGCAATGCCTCCAAACCTGAACTTGGAGTTAGAGAGCTGGAGGGGACTTGAAGCCCCCCCTCTGCAGGGCTTCTGAGTGTGGCAGCACATTGGATGGGCATGCTGAGCCGGTAAAAGCCCATCTCACTTCCTCCACCATGTTGCACCAACGGCCGCTGAGAGACCCTCAGGCTAGATAAGGAATCCATTGAGCCCCTATGTCGAGTAACCTTGAATGAGATTTGCACATTGTTTTTGAGATCAAGGTTGTGCATCAAAACATCAACAGAACAACATGTAATGCTAGGCCCCAGAGATGGCGATGTATTAACAATCACACAATTACTCTATGATGTTGGGTGCTTCAAAAGATGTGGTAAAAAATGCCCTGACTATTGCACTGACCTGTAAGCTGTCATCATCAGGCAGAACTGAAGTAAACTGGGGCAGTTTCCAACTCATCCACAGAGGTGGGTCTCTGGTCATATTAAAAGCAAAGGGTTTATATCCCTCTTGCTGCCCACACACGTCAAAGTACTGCAGAGACTCCACCAGGCGGCCCAGGTTCATCCTCCCCACCTGGTTAACCCCAACACTGACCACAGGCAACAGGCCTAACAGAATAAAATGAAAGAGAAAACTAAAAAAAAAAACTCTCACAAGGTTATTTTAAAGTCAAAGCAAAAAAAAACATTTAAAATTCTGTGAGAGTGTTTACCCTCTTACTGATTTATTTTATTCTTCGTCACAAGTGATTTCAGTTTTATGAAGTCTTTATCTACCAGTGGAAAAGGTGATCCAAAGCAACTTATCCCTTTAAAAAAATTACTCTCCTGTGCTAAATTCTAAGTTATCTGGGAGAAACAACTTTGAGTTCAGCTTAACTGGCTACACCCAAGTCTCAACACTGCCAGAAAAAACATCCACAAGAGAAGACGAAAACCACAAAAAAGCACAAAGTCTAAGCCTCACATTAGAAAAATCTCAACAGTCTATGACGATTTTCTGTGGAGCAATTTTAATACCAGTGCTCCATAAGACTTAGTTCCTAATGTCACCAGCTGTAGTCTCTACTATCTCTGTGCCTTCAGCCTGTCTTCTCTCCAATATATCACCCGGATTCCCATAAATGATGGAAGCCTGAGTTCTGCTCTCTACCACAAAAACTTGAAGGAGAATTACAGGTGGCCTTATGTGGTTATGCAGCTTGACAATGGTTAAAAACAAACCCACCAACAATTTGACTCCAAAGCCCTCTTAAGTAAGATGATGGTGTGGTTTTCTCATAGTATTGAATTTAAATCTAATCAAGCTATGACCTAAAAGTATTAGTACTTGAAATCCTTCCACTGTAGATCAAACATTTCTACAACGGCAAAAAGTTAATGATGTAAATGATTAATTTCCAGTACCTGTAGACACTTAATTCACCAGTTGCGAAAAATGGGGGCACAACCAGTTATTAGGCTCAGGAGACAATTAATCTTTTACATGGGTCATCGTGACAAAATAAGATGCTTTTTCTCCCCTTAAAAATTCTGAAAGTGCATTTGCACAGGTTATGTTGAAATTTACTTGATGGTGAGAAATACTAAACGGTATCAAAAAAGCAAAAACAGAAGAAATATGTAAAGGGTCAAATACTTTTTACCAGCAATGTATAGCGGTATGTTTTCTTCCCCTCAAAGTTTCATGCATAAGATCAATGTATGTAGATGTCAGCGTATGTAGATCGGGATGCAAATTTCAGCAAAAGGATTTTCCCACACCGTCTCTGATATCCAAATCCTTGGCAGCCAGCTCTGATCCTCTGTCATTAAACAGCAGCTCTCCATTGAGCGTGACCATCATGGTGCCTTCGAACATGTCCACCAAGCAACCCACCACATCGCCTCTGAGCCAGCGCCGTCCCAGCGGCTCACCACCCTGATGGCACCACTGAGCCTGAAACCAACAGCATCTTTTTACTTGACATTCAGAAAAACAACATCAAGGTACCAGAAATGGCTTATGAGAATCTACATACACAGACTCAGTATTGAGTTCATGAAAACCTTAAATGGCATAAACACTTGAAAATCTGTTATTTTGTTTGTTTCTAAAATGCTGTTATGGAAAGAGGTTGTTTTTGACCCATATTCAGGGGTAAGGACAGGAGGAGAACGATAAGATACTAATGATAAGGAACAGAAGATTCATAGTAATTGAATCAATATATTCAATTACTGTTCAATTACCTGTGTATCACTTTAGTTACTGATACACAGTAACTAAAATGCAAATATTTAGCAAGGATCAGGTAAATTGCTTGCTGATGTCTTACAAGTTATTTAAAAAGTGAGAAAAATATAAACCTAGAGCATTTTATAAAATTTATTTTGAATTCAAAAAAGAAAATGTCTGAGATTGTTTCATTTTATTTTTCTGAATGATATGGCCTACTTTTTGTCTCAAAATGAAAACTTTCTAACATCACAGTCAGAGTATCTTAAAAAAAAAAAAAAAGAAAGAAATTTGAACTGACTGAGATTTTGATTCCCACAGCAGCAAGAATCTTTGGAAATATCAGAAGTTGTAAAATTGGAATGCCTCACCTCAAACCCATCAAAGACATAAGCCTGGTCATCTGAGCCAAGCTCTTTATCTGGAGTACAGCCCGGTCGGGCCCAGCCCACTCTCATATTCCCGGCTGTCAGTACTTCAAATTCAAAATACCACTTCCCCATGGTCACCGCATAGGATTTATCTGGTCTGAACACTCTGCTCTTCTCCACAGAAAAGAGGCATGGCTTTGATAAAGGAGCTGTCAGTCAAAGAAATAGTGCAAATATGGTTATCTCGGAAAATAAAAATTTCATTTGCAGCCAAAACATGTTAAAAAGTTCATCATTGCAATACAGACAGATGTCACAGCAATAAACCATAATTTAAAAATAATAACTTGGGAGTTTTCATTTAGTTTTACATTCTAGCCATTCCTTGACGTTACCTACAGTGTGTATGAGATCTGTAATAGGTAGCAGTGTGATACATTTAATTTGGGCTTTGGTTCATACTCTGTTCCTGGCTTAGGGACTCCAGGCTGTAGCCAAATGCCAGCAGGAGACGGACGGCCTCTCTCACGCTCTCCATGCCTGCTTTCCTAATCCTTTCATCAACAAGGCTGTATGGCACGAGATGAGGACTCCGCTTCCCCTTTATATTCTAAAAAAATAAAATACACGATTGGTAAAGAGCAAAACAGGAAACAAATTATGCCTGAAAAACATTCAACGATGTTAGCCTTGATACAACGGATCACTTTCTTTGCACAGACTTGGTGGAATTATTTTTAATTGTACTGTTCTGAATTTACCGTAATTAAAACATGTTAAACTTTGAATTGTACATGTATTGCTGCAGGACAGTTGGGTGTAAAATTGAAAATACATTTATCTTAGTAATTTAATTCAAAAAATAATATCAACTCACAAGATCATGTGTTCCAAGGATTCATTTCAATGGTTAAAGATGATGAAAACCCAGACTTGTCTCAGAAAAAGTACTAAAGACTAAAGGAGTTCTGTTTAGTTACATTTATGCTTTGATTGACTTCAGGTTAGCTTCATTGTTATGCCTGTAGATATTTATTGGTACCATTTATTGTTAAGCACTGTTTATTTATTGTTGTTTTTCAAATATTTATTTATTAACCCTTCTCTTGGTATGTCCAGTGAAACTGTTCAGTGTATAAAAGCCAGCTGTTTTCTTTTACTGTATAATGGTATTTGGTGCAAATCTGACCATCTGTTCTTCGATAAATCCACCTCAGCTTCAGTTTGTTGTCATGCCTCCTTCTAAACATTAAACCTCAGCCAGTCAAAGTGACAAGATTTTGAGGTTGTGTAGGATGACAATAGTCCAAGTTCAATGAGGTTCAGTGTGACATTTCTACAGGCAGTGAATGATATGAAATGTCTCATTGTTTACTAATCTTGGTACCATCTACAAGTTTTATAAAATATAATGATTACATTTTTCAACAGGTCTTGGTACCTGAACAAACTGGGTAAATGATCAATTCCTGATTTAATATCAGTGCTTGACCGACAAACAAACTGGCCTGATCTAAACCAACTCAATATCCTCTGACAAATGTGACTCCAACTTGTGTGTGGTTTGAAGCATCTGAGTGGTGTCCAAAGTACACAACTCCTTTGGATGTTATACAAATCATCTAATTGGTTCAAAAGCATTACAATGTTAGCCAGATGAGTCATTTAACATAAATGAATGAGTGTCAGAGTGGAAAATCCCTTTGTCTACTCGTGCTTGTAACATTTCTCTGTTAATATTCTTTTCATTGACGTAATGTGATTTATTAGAAAAATAAATTCTGGTTTTTGTTAGCTCTTAGTGTTAATTATTGAAATCAGCTGAAATGAATACCCAACAATTTCACTCTTTGTGTAATGATTACACTTGCTTTGAATTTGACTATTTGAGTAAAATTAGTGAAATAAATCAACTTTAATGGCATTCTAATGTGCTGAGTTGCACCTGTGTACAACCACTACAAAAAGATAACAAAAAATAGCACCTGCTCAGGTCCATAGGTCCATCCCTGTTTGATGCACTCTTTGGCCCAGATATTATGACGGTTTTCTGCCAACAGGGTAACCACATCCTTGTCAGCTGGACTGAGAGTAATTTGTCTTAAATCTATTGGTGCAGGCCTGTAGCCGCAGGGCAACTCATACCTGAAACAGATGACAGAGGACAAACCTTAGCATCAAGCATTTAGCTCTCTCAAAAATCAAACTTGACTGTTATGACACCAGGATATAGCATTCTGAATGCAAAATTAAAATAATGACTTTTTGTGTATTCTCTTGTATTTGATGCGTTCCTCAGGGTGGTCATCTGCCAAACCAATGTGGAAACCCAGGGCAAGCACCGTCCTCCAATGGAAGAAGAGAAGAAGTAACAGAGAAGGCAGTTCTTAAGATTTAAACTGTTTAAAGTACAGCGAGATTTTGATTTGAATTAGTTTTTAATTTTATGTTTTGAAGTATTGGAGCTCACTTAAGAATGTCCTCAGCCATTTGAAGGTTCTGGTTTCTCTCCTGCTCTGGAAGCTTGGAGAACTCTATGAGACAAGGGTCGTGTTGTTTACCTTCGTCTTTCACCTGTTTGACAAAAAATGTTAGCTATTTCATACCAAAAGCAGAACTGAAGCACAGGAGTTAGTTCAACTTTTTTTTAAAAAAAACATATTTTCTTACTGGTCCATTTGTCCATCCGAGGTCAATTCTGTCCTTCACCCAGAGTTCATGAAAGTTTTCTGCCATTTTTTCTCGAATGTCTTCAAGTTGTGGAGGTAACATAACCTAAAACAGGTCAATCTCTGTTAATGCACTACTACAACTTAATTCAGGCCAGAGGTTATCAAGCTGGCAGATGCTGGGAGACCAAAGTCACTCCGCAGTGAATTGCCAGTTTAACTTCAAATCAGATTAAGACGCACATCCTACAGACATAGCCCGCATGATTTGTGGAGAAGAATGTTCGAGTCAAAGTATTGTGCCCAGTGAACAGCATACCAACTTCAAATTGGGTGAGAATATTTGTTTAGTGTGACATTTTTACTAAATCTGGCTTTCTTTAGATGGAAAATATGCTTGTGTGTGCTGGATGTTACCTTGCTGATGTCTACTGGTGTAGGGGTGAAGGTAACTGGAGTGACTGGCACCGAGGGGCCAATGAGCTCTTTTTTTCCCTCTTCACAGTCCGAGATGTATTTCTGACATGGCTCTACCCTCAGTTTGACTTTGGGGAGCAAAGCCTCAGAGCATGAAGCGTAGCCTGGTGGGGGCAGGAAGCGAAACTCTCCATGTCCCCCGCCAAACAGAAAACGAACCCTGATGTTCAGGAAAAGGACAAAAAAAAAGGCAGTAATGGTTTTCGACAAGCAAAAAACTAATTCTTATTACAGTACATTTACATTTATTTGTTATTAATATAAAATAATTGAAAAAACAGAACATTAACTCGAACTGAATGGAAGAGAGAGAGATCAGTTTAAAGATTTTAACACTGCTGACCTGACTCCAGCTGAGAAGCTGACCACAGGATACAGAAGTCCATTAGCACTGAAGTTCTCCAGCATGCCCTGCACCGGCAGACCGTTAACCCGGAAGGAGATGCATGGAACCGTGAGGTCGAGACAGCAGCTAACCACATCATTATCTTTCAGCAGATGCGAGAAGGCGGAACTGACTTTACGCCCCACACAACCTGCAATTCAGGTCAGGCAGGAACAGGTCACTGGAAAAGTGATTACTGTACAAAACGTTTAATCTGTATTAATATGTAGCACTGCTCTCAGCCTGACTAAATAAGCAATAAAGTTTAATGCAGCAATGTGTATTAAAAATGTTTTGTCCTCAATGTGCCATTTTCTTTCATAGAAATTTCACTTCTTAATAAACTTTACACTTCCACTGAGAATCCTAATTTACTCCAAACACTTCTGATTTCTCACAGTGATACATTCACGTTTTAAAATTTATATTACATACCTTACATCTGCACAGTGATTTGTTTCATCTTTTTATTTAGGTGATATTGGCTTCCAAGAAAATATACATCTTAAAATTTGAACATTGCATAGGATGAATAAAAATGGATTTTCATCAGATATTTTTTGTCACAAGTCTGTTTTGGGAACAAACAGACTTGCAGTAGATTTGCACAACTTTCAAAAGTTGTGCAAATCTACTGTGATGTGAATGTAATAAATTGATATGAATATATATTCTGACAATATTACTAACGACAATAAACGTGGAATACAAAACCACACTGAAGTTATGCAGTTTCCCAAAACGTACACCATAAGCACTTCCTCTTATTCACCTGACCATAGGTGTTGCCCATCAAAGCCAAATGAATAGAGGTCATCTCCAACTCCATTGCCCCCCCAGCCCTCTCCTCCTGTTGGCCTGGGCAGGTAGCCTTTGGTGAAGGCCCAGCCAACACGCAGGTGTGTCGGTTCAGCTGTGAGAAATGGGTCAGCATGATCAACGACCAACTCATAGTACCATCTCCGATGCTGAGTTGAGGCCTCTCCCATGGCCAGGAAGATGTTTGCTCTCATGCTGCAGTGAGGGTGTTGAAGAAGGAAAGAAAAGGCAAAGAAAACAAAAAAATAGGGAATAGTATTATTGTGAAATTTAGCAGTATAGAGGTATTTGTCCAAATGTGACAGAAGTCTATAGTTAGACTTTGTTCAGTGAATGCATGTTGAAAGAATAGAGGAAACTAATAGTGACACAGAGCATTTGGGAAACAAATTTCTGATCACTGTATCAAACCAAGGCGGTGCTTGCTTTTTAGGAGTAAGTCAACTTCATAAAATAAGTAGCACCATATCAAAAAAAATTGTTCAGGCTCAAAATTTCATCAATGTCTGTTCTTGAATAAATTCAATCACGTTTGTGGAAAATATTAATGTAATTACTATGTAAATACATGTTCTGTAGATTGCTACACTCTAGTTTCTGTTTGTTCCTTTTCTTGTCTAAATAAATGACCTAAAACCATGTTCTGAGAAGTTACTTCCACTCTGCAAACTGGGGGTAAACTAGCACATCCATTTTGTAAAACAGAGCATCTTTTCACTTAAAAAATTATGAGAATTTAGTAAAAAAAATAAAAATTAAAAGATAACACATCTGCAGAAAATTAAGCAGTTTAAATTAATTTAACTGAGAGTCCCAGAGGAAAACAAAATTAGAATTTCAGAAAACATGATTTAATGTTTTTTTCTCTGTTGACGTCTTTTTATAACATGATTGGTGAGAAGTCAACGTTATCTTCTTCACAAAATTATCAGCACAAACACAAAGCCATCCTTCATACAAAGTTAATGTGTTTTTGCCATATGTGTGCTCTCACTTGATTGCTTAAGAAATGTAGACTATTTTAACCAGTTAAAATGTTTCTATTTATACTCCATTAATCAAGCAGAATATTAAGTTTGACTTGGAAGAATTGTATAAGATGAGTCCAAATATTCTTTTACCTGAGTGAAAAGGTATAAGAACACCTTCTTCATGCTACAATAGCTTGAAGAAGAAAGGAAGGAAAATGCACTTCTGCGGTGCATGCATGATTAAACAGAGATAGATGTACACTCGGAGAGAGAAAAAAAAAAGAACAAAAAAAAGAAGCAATTTTGATAGTTTTGAAGGAAGTACAGTACAAGAAAGATTCTTTCTTGAAAGCTTGTCTTTCAAAAAAGAAAAGCTAAAACATCATAAAATCCCAAAGGAAAACAGGCAAAAAGGAAACTGCCTTTTAAGATCAGATTGGCACAGTGGGGCAAAAATTCAAAGGAAGAAGAAGAAGAACATGAAAGATGATGAAACTGATTAAAAAGTGTCCACGGATTAACTGAGATGGCTCATATCCCCTCAGGCAACAAATATCTACACCAATGTCCAACTGGAAAGGTTAGCATTTACACCTGCAACTCGAACGATATGGAGCTACTTGATTATAAAGCAAAAATCACCACAGTCACAACAGTTAAACGCAATTATTCAATTAACTTGGATTGATTTATACATCCTACAATAAGAACAAAATAATAGCACACTTTCAGAATGGGACGTTTTTGGATCTAGTTTTTGTAAAGAGTTGGAGCCAAAATTAAAACTAAAGTCATATTTTAATAAGTGCCTGAGTGTGATCTGTTTAGAAAAAGAAATGGAAAATAAACTCAATAAAATGAAAACAATTAACTGAAATGAAAAGACATTTTCGGCAAAGGCCAAGAGATACAAAGGATAAGACAATAAATTTACATGTCACAGAGAAAAACAAGGAAAGATTGAAGATTACAACGTATTATTAACAAGTTTCTTAAACTCTATTTTTATCTGAGAAATTACAGCAAACTACCTTTGTTTTGTGATTTTTACAAGTTGTGAACGACACAAACTGACAAAACTTTGGATGCAGTAAAATTCAGAGTAAATGAAAAAGGACACACTGACAGAAGGAGGACTCAGAGACAAATAACACTCTTAAATAAATTAATAAATCAAGTCTCATTTGAAGGAAAACCTTATGGAGTACCTGGTGACCTGATTAGTCAGTCGCGTCTGAAGTAGCAAATCTCTGTCTGGCAGCAAGCTGTCGCAGATGAGGTTCTGATTGGAGCGCACCGCCACACCATGGCACACACACAGAGAGCACAGAACCTCCAGCACCTGCAACACAACCAGTCAGCACTTCACACCTCAATAAGTTCAAGTGATTCAAGCTAAAGATCGCCAGTTTCTCTTAAAGCTGCTTTCAACTTTCTCTTATGTCATCTGGTATACTTTTAGAAATATGTTCAACAGCTAAAAACCAACCATTCTTTTTTTTTTATACCTCATGTTTACCTGTTCTGCTCCAGGTAATACATATAGTACTGTCTACAATTATTGGCCTGGTAAATCGTCTCAAAATAAATAAAAATAAATAAAATATTTTAAGCCAGCAGTACTATGCCATAGAAGCATTTTAGAAAGCTTTAATTTCAGAAAATGTACTTACGGCAAAAAAATAAATAAATAAAAACATTTGACATTAGTACATAATTTTTTTTTACTAATATCAGAATTTTTGTTGGCCATGCTTTTGTAAAACTCCACCCCTCCACCCCCCCAGATGAACAGCTTTCCAATTGTTGGACCTGAAAGAGAGAAGTTTTTATGTAGAAGTCAGCATTATTTCAAATCTCCAAGTTCATAATTAGACCAAGTTCTCATGGCTTTTTCAAGAGAAACAAGGAACCAGGACACCATTACTACAACACTTTCCAGATGCATGAGATGCTTTTTACATGTCCTTTATTTTTACACCAAACCCACCCTGATATGTTGGCTTACAAAAAGCTCAATTTTAGCTCTTAGCTGAGTAAAGCACACCTTTTATGGCAAAAAGTTTTAGAGGAGTTTCATAAACTCCCCTAAAGTTTTTTATTTTTTTTCTGTGCTCTGTGTGGTAAGAGAACAGAAGAGGATTTTTTTTTCTGGTATCACTTCCACACTGTGGAATGACCACTCTTTGTTATTGATTTCTTTAAGTCTGACTTAAGTAAAGTGTCATTTTAAAAATGTCTCAAAGTATTTCATTTTCAGCACTTTATTTTTCAAAGACTATTAGAAAACATTCATGGTTGCTCAAGATTTAAATCCAAAGCAATGAAAAAAGTTTTCTACCTTGTTGTTGTGTCCATGCTTTTCCAGAAATGAGATAATAGATTCAATGTGTTCATCTTTTATGACATTAATTGCCTCAGGACTCTCTACAAGAACACAGTGCAGAACTTCCAAGACTCCTGGGAATGGTAAGAAACATTACAATATAACAGAAACACTGTTTTAACATCTATAACTTTAAGAAAAAAATTCATAGATTGCAAGTGTAGCAACTGGGTTGAAAAAAAATGTCCAAATCAAGCCAACCAGAAGATGCTTCTAGATGGTCCAGTCTGCCTATGAGCCAGTCCACAGAGCTTGAGAAATGAGCACAGTTTACACGGTTCCCACGGATCAAAGCAGCTAAAAAAGAAAAAGACAGTCAGGTAACCTGAATTAATTATTCACATACAAGTACACAGGAAGCAAAAAAATGAGAGCCAGGTGGTTGACTTTAATAAGTTAACGTTGGACCAGGATGAGTATTATTATTAATATTATTATTAACATTCTTACCAAGTAACTCATAGAACAAGTAGACGACGGCCTCCCACTGAGTAGCATCGGTTATACAAGAATCACTGCTGTAGTGGTGCAGATGATCAATGCAATCTACCACCAGATCTATCACACCCTAAGAAGAACAAAGGCAGTGTGTTTGGTTACTCTGAGAAAAATAAAACAAAAAATTATATCTGTATGCTATTTCTACCTCTTCTTTAAACATATTCTGGCGCCTCCTTAGAGCAGCCATCTTTTTCTGTTTATCTTCATGGCTTTGCCCATCAAGTGGAGACTGGAAGTACTTGATGAGATCCTGGAGGCTGCAGGTTACCGTTTTCATTGGCAGACAGAGTGAGGACAGGCTTCCTTCATGACTAAATCCGTCGAGTTTCCTAATGGAGATGCAGATTGTCTTACAATTGTCTAGCAAAAAATTGTTTTTAAATATTTAACAGAAATGAGAAAGGACAATACAGTTTGGGCCACGAGTGTTTCACTGTACTAAAGACAGTTTTGAGGGCATTAAATTTTTTGCATTGTTGTCGCATATTTAAATGTTTCAGATCATCAAACAAACAAATCTGAGGCCTATGTGAAAAACTAATGCGCCAATTTTCTTGTCCAAACAAACACTTTCAGTACTGAAACTGTAAATCACAATGTAAACTCTGACTCTACGGACAGGTCTGTCTTTCCTCTATTCTCAAACTACAGAATGACCGTGAATCAAGAACCTGATAAAGTGAGTAAACAAAGAGACAGTGCTCCGGATGAGTCCTGCAGTGTGAGATTCTTCTCTCTGAGAGCGAGATAATGTCAGTCCATCATCCATGTGACCCTCACTGTGTAAAATGGCCTGAGAAAAGAAAAAATCCAGATCCATTCAAATCCTGCTGTAGTCAAAAAGCAGACTTATGTTTTGGGTTCATGAAGAGCCACCGTCTACACCAAAAATAAAAGAAAAAAAATAATAAAGTTGTACCTTGCGCAGATTTCCACCCAGCCGGCATTTGGCGTCTGTAGCTTGATAGGTTAGCCACAGTCCTGAGTACAGATGCTGGAGGTAACACATCGAGTCTCCATATTTGATTTCTGGGATTCCCATGCAATCAGTATCTGTGTTTTTGCCAGCATCGCATTTCTCCTGCCAGAAAATATTTTAATGAAAAAAAAAATTCAAACATGTAAATTCTTCTTCCTCAATATAATTTTTAATCATACACTGCATTGCATCATTTTGTAAGACACTTTGCATCTAATTTAAAAGTTTTAAAAATATCCAGTGTGTTTCTAATTATTGAATTGACCTTTGATGATCGGAAGCAGAAGGAAGTTGTCTTGATGTCAGCCTTGTCCCGATCCACTAGGTGCAATCCTTTTTCCTCCATCAGACCCAGGTACCTCCCCGTTGTTACGTGGCACAGGCGAAAAGGCTCGCCCCAACATGTGTGCCTCCCACTCCACCTAGGAAATGTCAGTACAGAAATAACAATTTCCTCATGGCATATCCAAAAAAGCAAAATGTATATTTCAAGAGTGACAGAATTATTCTAAAATCTTTAATTTACATACGCAACACGCAGAATTTCCAGCCTCCAAAGGGACCGCCCATGACCAGACACTGACCCAATCTCATAATGCATCACCCTAGAATAGGAAAGCAGCTGCAGTCAGAGAGGCGAGCAATGTTTTTATTTATTTATTTATTCTCAAACTAATATGAAAAGAAGTGTGTTTTGAAGGACCTTTGAAGCTCCTCTCCCTGCTCTGAACAAGGAACAGTCAGACAAGCATCACTATAGCTGTGGAGCAGACGCAATGTTTCTCCCCCCTTTAGATAGCCTGGAAAAAAGCAAAACAATATTTTACATCATCAGGTTATTGGGAATGGCTGTCTATGCCAAAAGAAATTGTAAATACAGTCCTGACTGAGCACAAGTCATTCTTTCATCATTTTCAGTTTAGACTTTGAGTTTATAAGAACATCCCATGGTAGAAATAAGGCAGATGACATACATCTGGAAAGTTTTTTTGTGCTTTACAAGTTTGAGAATGTCATCATATTTTTATTTTATCTTATTGAGAAAAATAGGACACTAATTCTTGAGCAAGTGAGATAAGAAAAAAAAGTTCAAATTGAAGGATTTTGCAGAGGCTTTGTTTAGTTTGTAAAAGTAACTTTTATAGAAAAAAAATGTTTTTGCATTTTTATTAAAGCTGCCATGTCCTAAAACTGTAACATGAGTTGTCAGCTTTTATAAAAAAAAAATCTCATCTCAATGCCAATGTATGCAACACTGTCATCAAAAAAGACAGCTTAGATGCAATATTTGGTAAGTTATTATTTTAAATGATTATGCATTAGTGATTTGCATATAAATTATTTATTTGACCGGTTTGACTCACTCAAACACAAAACAAGAAAATGTGTTAGCTGGAAATCCTGTTATCACAATATTGAACAAGATTATTCACAGATTAACAGATTTTCCTGATATGGTGCAGCCCTAACTAAGATTTAATAAACACTGCATTCCTAAATTAGCCAACTCCTCTGTTAAAAAGATTGACAGAATAAATCATTTCAGATCACATAAAATTGACAAGTGGTTTTTATTTCAAATAGATCACATTAATAAAATGTTTTCTTTATTGTTGCAGTAAAAAAAAGACCAAAAAAAAAAACAACCAGACAGCTGCAACTCATTTAAAATCTGGATACCAGATGTCTGACCAATACCAGAAATTGAATCATGTTACACCAGTCGTTAAATTACTTCACTGGCTTCCCTGTGAGTAACGGGAGAGATTTGCAAATCCTGCTAACGGTGTGGAAAAAAAACTCAATTGTCTTTGGCCTGAACACGATTGCAGCATCTATGCCATTAAGTCATAAGAGAAGCATTCCCTCGATGTTTTCAGAACCCGGTAAAAACAAGGAGAGAGATTTAGTCTCCCTGTTCCTCAGCTCTGGAGGAAATGCCCTAAAAACAGGGTATTCTGGGTATGTTGGCTGGTTTAAATGCAGTGAAGAAAATACTGTTTCCTACTAGAAGAAAATGAAAAAATAAAATGTATTTTTATTTTGTCCTAACTATGTTGTGGTTTTTATTGAGTATAATAATGTGTGTTTAATTAAAGATTAGTTAATTAAATTTGTATAATTATTTCTTCCGTTTCAATTGTGGTTCTTTTATTTTCTATGTGGGTGAATGCTGTACAGAGACTTGCCTCGCAAAAAGGCAAAGCACTTGAGCTCGTTGAAAAAAAAAACAACTGCATTCCTTAAACACAACACACTCAGCTGGACTTTTTTTCACATACAAAAAAGAATAAATGTTTTGTTTATCAACATGCTTAGAGAGCAAAAAGAAAAGAAACTTGCCTTGAGCAATGGCACCTCCGGAGCAGATGGGAGCAACACTCCAAAGAGTCTGCTGGAAGGAGGCACTGACAATCAGACTGTCGCTCAGGCTTTTGTTGTCAGATACAGTGCCAAAGGACAGATGCTGGGGAATAAAAAAAAAGAAAAAAGAAAATATGAGAAATGGGCTCATCAGAAATAAACACAACTTCTGATTTTTCTGCCACAATAACTGTTATCATAAGCAATTATGCAAAACACCTCATTCGCAAAACAGTGAGGCATCATCTTCTGATTGAAATAAATGGAAATTTTGTAGATTGTCGTTTCTGATAGTGAAAGACTATAAGTGAGAAAAAAATCTAGTAATAAAAGCACAAGAAGAAAAAGAAAAATCATTACATTTTAAATTGTATTATTCCCTTAACTGGATTACACTTCTGTAACAAATATTTTTATTTTTTTTTCCATTTCCATCAGTGTGACTTTGGTCTACTTTAAGATAAAAACAATTTTTCTTCCTTTACTCACCAGATATCTCTCAGAGGAGACACTGACCAGTATGAGGTCATCTCCGACACGCACCTTCTCGCCCTCTGACCTCTGCCTGGAAGCCGGATGGACAGTCCACCAGCATGCCTCTCCTGAGCCAGGGGCAGAATTTAGATGAGTGGAAGCTTGCAGGCTAAAACTTAAAGTGTGGAGCCACAAAAAGGATCACGATACATTAAAGGAAAATGTTATGAGAACAGGTACATTTTAAATTATACCTGCTTTATCCTCTTGTAGACCCACATCAAACGCCAGCTTGTCAGGCGAAGTCTGAGACGAAGACAAGCAACTAAGATACTTGAAGGGAAATTAAAATAAATAAATAAATCAGTATATTTAAGATGTATAAAAAATCCTTATTTTAAAGTGGGAGGTATTTTTGAAAATAGAAAAAACTTGGCAATCCTTACTGATCTAAAGTAAGAAAACTTCAGTCTAGAGTCAGACTGTATATTAATGGTGGTGTCTCTTTCTACAGCATGTAAATATCTGAATATCTCAAACTCACCATGCCACTGAAGGAGTGTGTGAACATCACTGCCTGGCCGTACAGCAGAGTGCGATGGGCAACTCCAGTTTTTGCCTGTAAATCACCATCAGTCGGTTTATAATTGTTAAAATATATGTATTTGTTTAATTTCAAGACACTAAGAAGTAGAGAAAATATCAAGTAAAAAAATAAAAATAACAATCAGCCCACAATGTCTTTCAAAATGCATCTTGTTATTTTAATGTTACTAAAATAAAACCAAGGACAGTGTCACTATAAAATCAGCCTCCGTCTACAGTTTTGAAGCCTTGGATCTTTTTGTTTTCTATATTTTGAAGCTGCTGTGTCTTAAAAAAAAAAGAAAAGTTTTAGACACTTTTGCAAGAAATCTAGACATCCAGATGTGTAAAACGGCCTATGTATGTATTTTCCATTGAATAGCACAATTAAGTAGATATGTCATCTTCAGTTGTTAGAAAAATGCTGTATATATCAAACATTTCTAAATAATTTCAAAATAATTTATAATCTCTACTACGCCTTTCAGGGTTTCTCCCAGTGTATTATAAGCCTGGCAGGCCACCAGGCTAAGCATTACTTATTTACTTACATATTTTTAAAATGTTTGCTTTTTTAAGACTTTATGGTGGGTGCCCAGGTATAAGTCTTTCAATAACACATAATTATTAAGTGATATTTTCAAATTTCCTGTCAACTTTAAACATATTTTAACTGAAAAACACAAAGGGCGGCTGGTTGAATGGTAGCACCCAACCACCGGGCTTTGCAAGTTTTCTGGGGGAAACCTTGACTTGATAAATTATGTTGTTTCCAAACATTCTTAGGAGTGTTTGACTTAGAAGTAGTTTGTTTAACCTCAGCAGTTCCATCAGGTGCAACTTCAATATTTTAACAAGTAATCTTTGACTTCCTGTTCTGGCAGAGTGTAGATATGCTGTGACACAAAAGTCGGTTTCCACTAACAGATCTCCAAGATGGGAAAGACAAGACAATAAGGAAGCTACACACTTATCTTCAGAAAAAGATAAATGTGTTTACATGTCAAAACCTGCCCAAAATTACAAGAAACAACAAATAAACAGTCCAAAACAATAAGAAATGTGACAAATTATTTCTAAGGAAAACATTGACTTAACTCTATTTTACAATAAACATTGACCGGATAATCTTAAATTAAGGTAAATCATGCCCCAAAATTACGCTGCCAGAACATGAGCCAGCAAATTCGTTCATTAAGGTTCACTGAGAGCAACAAGAAGGGAACAGATTCTCACCTCTGCTGCCAGTTGTTCGCTGTGGGCCAGCATCTCCTGCAGGGCTCGAACAGAGAGACACTGAACCAGGACGAAGCCACAGACAGACAAGTCTGGAGGAACATTCTGGCAGGAAATAAAAGAACACAAAAACTTTCTAAACTACTTTCATGTGAGCCTGTTTCCTTTCCAGACCAATGATATAATAAGCAACAACAAATCAAATACAAATTGACATATGCAAGCCAAAAGATTGATTAATCTATAATTTAAAGAGTGCATATGCTTGATTTACCTGCCAATGATCACATAGAAAAACCTTTCCACATCTTTCCATGTTAAAAACCTACATTTTGAAAGCATTTTTATTAGATTTTATGCAATTGAACAGCACTAAATATTTTAAATATACAGATTCTCCATCGGTTTAATTTTGGCCATTTTAGCAAATGAAAATGTTTCGATCAAAATTATTGTACACTGTGCTTTTTTTTTTTTTTTTTTAAACATACTACATGTAATTAATTAGCAAAAATGAAAGTACAAGAAACAGTTGTAAAATAAAATAATTTTTCAAAATTATAAATAAATGACAAATAATTTTATATTATTTCATAGAAAATTCAACAGCTCAAAAAAAGAAAAATGACACTATTTGAGGCATCGCTCCCATTGGTGTCAAAAAGGAGGACAAAGAGCAGTGAGGAGGAACAGCGAAATCACCATGGTGGAGCTTTGTACCTTGCAGTTTGAAGTGGGTTCAAGCCTGCAAAGCCTGCTCCCAAATCCTTCAGCAGCAAGACAGAGTTTCAAATGTTCGCTATTAGAGGTGAAGGTGCTCTGCAAAACCACCTCATCTCCCTAAGGAAGGGAAAGAAAAACCACAAACACACACAGAGATGACAACAAGATAGTGTGTGCAAAACAACTTTAGATTCTGAAAGAAAATATTTCAGAAATGAGCACTGATATGGATGATGCATTTTATTTCTATTGAAACTGTATGTACAGTAGATCTGGACATACACATCTACTTATCTTATCCCCATTCAAAAACCACATGCATCACGCCAACCCAATTAGACATCTCTATCTATTTAAAGAAGTGCAAGAAAAGAATCACAGATGACCAGGAATGCCAACACCTCTCGGTGCTCTCGGTACACTGCCATATCTGGAAGGCACTTCTCTGTCTGACCCCCTGATTCGACCGTCTTTCCACTCCTCATATCAGCAGGAGCATTGCAATCAGTCGAACACACTGCCCAGAGCTCAGGTTGCCCATTCTGATGGGCTTGAGGACAGCTGTGCATCCAACATGTGAAAATTCACCATGGAACAATGGAATGGCGAATGGAAAAAGTTTTTGAAAGTGGACAATTATTTTTCTCAAATTTTGGCACAGGGAAGAAATTACAAAGTCTGGTCTACACATCTTAGAAAAGGTTATTATACAGGCACCTTGTATGTAAAGCAATTCAATTCTGATAAAAAAAAAAATAAGGCAGGAAAAAAACAAAATACATTTCTTCTGAACAGCAAAATTTCAAAAATAACTTGATCAAGTAATCTATTTCATAGATTGGAGTGCTAGCATAGATTTCTATTGCCATCTACCAACTAACCATGAGATTTGTCAAGAATAAAAAACACCATGTATGGCAGCAAAAGTATGGATCAATTAAACACAATTATCCGCATGTGCGTTTGTCTTGCCTCCACTGTGACATGCTACTATCAGAAGGTAAAGATTACAAAGTTTAAGAGGACAACCAAGAAGAAAAACATCTTGTAGTGAGAACAAGAAAAAAAACAGTTTTTATTGTTTCTTTTTTGCCACAATAACTACAAAAAATAAAGGTTAGAGAACCAGTAGGAGGTGTAAGGCAGCAGGTATTTAAATTCATTTGGGATTTTTCTTTTTCTTTTTTTTTTTTTTTTGCTAATTTAATACAAAAAAGAAAATGAAGATTTTCAACTGATATCCTTAGAAATAAAATACAACACTATATCTTGACCTTAAATAAATTTTGTGTTACCTGGAGGTTAATATCTCAAAACACAGAAATACTAGTTCTGTTTTGTTTTTCTATTAGAAGGTCTTTTGGAAATAATTAGACTTTTAACAGTTAACATCTAGTTTGACTTTGTGACTCACCGTCCGTAAAAACTGTCCCTCGTCTTCACCCTCTCCTGTGGCCCTCATTTCCTAAACTAAAATAGGTCACATCTGAGGAGACCTCAAGAGGCTCAGGAAGTTTGGAGTTGACAGAAAGAATAAAAACAGAAAACAGGGAGCAGGGCCTTCAGCTTGTGGGCGGTGTCACTGTAATCGACCAATTACCTCACAACGCCATTTTTACCAGCTGCTGCGTTCAGGGAAAGTGAAGAAACAATCAACTTTGTCTCTGGTGAGCCATTGTGGTGAATGTGTGCCAAATTATGACTTATGGCAGTAAATATCTCATTATCTCCATCACTGTCTTGCATCTTTGGAAGGGAGGCATGGCCACTGTCAGGTAGAGAGTAGTACTGGCGTTAAAGCTGTAACTTTTTTGGAAAGAATATTTTTTTACACATTTGTAAAACCGGCACCATGTCTTCACAACATGTTATGAGACAGATAATCTGTGAAAAGATCAATTTCCTCTGCCTCCTCAATGATATTATTGCCACCTGAAGAAATGCAACGCTCTAATCAGAGCCAGGAGGAAGTTTTTAATGCTGTAACCAACTTGCAATTACAGGAAAAAAACAAAAAAACATTTTGTCCATCGTCATCGGTGGCTATGCTAACAAATCCCATACCCCCTTCCATGGAGAGACGTGTAGGAGTGGAGATCATGATTGACAGCTCTAAGACCCGCCTCCAGGCTCTGATTGGATGTTTTTAGTTAACACTGGGAGAACGGAGAAGAGCTCGTTTTTTTCCCCAGATTGTGTCACCTACCATATTGGCACGACCAGTAATGTAACGTTAATATAAAAAAATACAGAAAGTATTAGTTTAATGTTTATATGCCATTTAATTTAGTCAATGATTAACTTAAATCCAAAAGACAGCAAGGTTATTGGCAAAGCTTTTTTTTTTCTCATTAGAAGGGAAGCTTTACATTTAGAGACCTATGCAATTACTTTCTTAATTCAAGCAGAAAACTCAGTGACGGTGTAAAAGAATGGGAATATGTTTAATCTTTTTCTTTCTGTTCACACAAATAATGACACTAGAAACCTAGAAATGCATGTTTTCCCCCAGAAAACATGCATTTTTCATGTGGAGTCCAGCAAGAGCATAATGAGGTTGAACAGCTCAACAGTCTTCAGTTTTATGCCCTTCAGGTGCTGAAAAGCAAACATAATCAACTGATTTACTGATTTTTTTTTCAGAAATATATTAATTCAAGCCTGACTGTGACTTTATAAGTGATATTGCAATTTCAGAAATATAAGTATCATCAGGTGCTTCAAACCATGTTATTTGAAAGAAATATTAATTGCCAAAGATGTTTACCCACTTGTAACAAACTGAGTTGATTCATGTGCATCCTTGGAAAAAAAAAAAGAAAACCTTCAACTATACATTTCATATTTTAATTTGACACAGGAGCTTTCATTCGTTGACATATTTACATCTCATATAAACATTAACAAGTCAAATTATAAATACAGTTCAAGCAATAATCCACCAGACTCAAAGAAAGAATTAATTTGGCAACAATACTTTATTGAAGTTATTTATTAATTGATGTACAACTGGAAAAAGGTTCATGGTCACAGGGCCAAATGATTTTTATTTCATGTGAATTGACAATTTTCAACATGAAGGTGGAATTTAATACAATTTTGATTACATTTACTTAATTACATTATTAAAATAGTAATAAAGCCAAATGAAAAACAGACAAACTTTAATGCTGCAGACCTACATATGCTTATTCCGTAAATGCAATCCAATATGAAAACTACAAGAGGATACATATTTTGTGTTGCCGTTCAGGGTGTAGGGAGTTCCACTAATATATGCTTCAAAACAAAGGAAAAGACAAAATTCTCATTATGTATCTTTTCTAAATGTGCAAAAGTGTACTTTCATTTGCTTTATGCTTTGCTGCTCAGCAGTTATTTTGTATTTCTATGTGGAGGAATCAGCATGTTGCTGCCAAATACTATTTCACCTTACGTCACTTCCAAAATGAATATTACATATTTAATATTTTGTGTTTTTCCACTTAAGGAGCATTAAAATCACTGTAAATATTTACTTTTGCATTCATGTGGTTCCCCCTTTTTTCTGTTTAGTGATGTATATTTCTGGCCTGTTGGGAACTTACTGTTTATTGATGGATGGCAGTGGGTCTGAAATAGCATTTTCCAAACCATAATTCATTCTAAACACTTAAAAGTGGCATATCGGAAAGGGGTATTGTCAAAACAAAGCCACTGTGAGGAAAAATGAAAACATTACACTGCGTTTCAAACAAATCGGGGCCAAACCATGTCATGGATTTTCTGCTAAACACCATGAACTTGAACTTCTAAGGAACTTGGGTTTGTAATTTTGATGTCCTCTAAAGTATTCTCACAATATATTTTAAAATACCACAAATTTTCTGGACTGAAATTCCCAGGTTTATCTGTTAATTTGTGGGTTAATCTGATATCTCAGAACAAGCTTTTTTTTTTTTGATCGTCTAATACAGACAGATGATAAGAAGCTGCCACGTTTTAATTTAATTATTGCTCCTGATCTCAAGTTTCAGGTCTTTAATTCGGCTTGGTGTTTATTTTATGAAACTCCCAAAAATTCAACTGATCTATAAAAATGTAAGCTTCAGAGCAGAGCTATCTTGTGTTTTTCATTTTACCAGGATAAAACAAAAATCCATTGAGATTTAAAACCTCTTTTACAAGGGATTAAAGGGATGCATACAGAACGTGCAAACAATGTGAACCTATAGCATGGTCTTAAACATCGCAAGGATGAGAAGGTGTTTAGCAACATGCGCTAAATCTATGTCTATCTGCACATTACATTTCATAAATATAGAAGGCATTCTGAGGAATTTAGTTTTCTTCCAGCACTAAAACTAAACTCAGGAACAATGCTGAATCCTTTTTTTCTCAATTATTTGGATTTTTCATAGTAATGTCTAATGCATTTATGGTTTTTCACGAAAAAAAAAAAAAAGGCTAAGGTTTTTTTTTGGTGCTTTGAAGAAAGCATTGTATTCATTCAACACGTGTGGAGTCACTATGCAGTATGCCTTTTAGTTATTTTAATTAAAAGATACGGAGTGGGAAGAAAATGGCCCGACGAAAGGTCTTCACAAACTAAAGGTCACTCTCTCCGTAGAGGGCGGTGGAGAAGGCGGTGTAGTCCAGCGCTCCCGGTGGAGCTCCAGGCCCTTTGTAAGGAGGCATCCTCATGATGCAATACTCCGCCTGTTCAGGAGGAAGCTCCCGCCTGAGTTCATCCACAAGGATGTAAGGCTACGGGGGAGAAAACAAAATTGAGTTTAGGAGAGATGCTGCTGGCCACATTTGTCTCCATTCCTGCTAAAGGTATGTGAAAGTTATTTGAAATAAATTCACCCTTCATTGTGGTTTCAAGTTTTTGTTTGAGTATATTTATTCGATGGAGGGTGTGAATTGTTGAAACACGGCAGATATATATATTTTTTTCAACAAACTCACCAGGGGGGCAGTGAGAGACTGTCGGCATCAATTTGAAAAATTGGCTATATATATTTTTTCCATTAAAACTGGCTCTGTCTGCACACACTTTCATTCTTCATGTTGAGGTGAACAGGCAAAGGCAGAAAAGATATATACAAATTGGCAACAATATGTGGAAGGAAATTAAGTCCGTTTGTAAAATCTGACTCCTGAAAAGAACTATGAAAGGATAGTTTTTAAAATAAAAATAGAATACATCATGGTGAATGAAATAAAGTTTCAGGATTTCTGCAAACTAAATCCTAGAAGAATACTGGTTTTGTACCACTGGACTGTTTCTGTACAGATTTGGCGACATTTACTCAAGATTATCTTGGTGGTAGACCCAGTAACAACCCACTGTAATTTCCCCAAGAGGTCACCAGATTGTTATTTAAATCTTATAGTATTCAAAAGCTTTATGATTTCATGAACACTAATGAGGTTCTCAGAGCTTTTGGCATAAAATCAGGCCCCTAGCATCAAAAATTCAGTTTCCAAGCAGAGCCTTTGAAAATATTCATACTTTGTTCTCACTAAATCCACATGAAGTGCTTGTTGTGGAAAAACTCAAGTTGGGGTTGAAGGTGTGGTAGAATTTAACAAGCTTTACATTTTTACATTTGTGATTTTAGGAGAGATAAACCTTCAGACCAAAACAACCAGTTGTCATAGAGATATAGATGGCAACCAGTGACCTCAAGTTGCCGCTTTTTGCTGTTTGGAGATATATTTTACTTCCCTTAGTATTTTGTCATTCTCAGAAGAGAAAGATAAATATGGGTTCTTGCCGCTCTGAAAGGACTGGGCCTCTGTATCATTTGTATCTCAGAAAACAAAGTCAGAATTAGAGATGTTTAAAAAAAAACTCCAATAAAGTTAAAAAGAAAAATACAGATGAAAATGCTTCAGTTACATTTAATTTAAATGGATTAAGCCACATGTAATTTTATTTAAAACAAATATTTTTTAACTTGAAATCTCTGAAAAAATTAAAAATAAGGGGAAAAAAGTTAAAGCTTGAATTTCTCTGAATTGCTTCGCATGATATGCAGATGCAAGAAAAGACAAATTCACATTAAAACTTTTCACATATTGTTAACGGGCGTATGAGAAATTTGTGAGGGTGGACAAAAGTGACTCTGGTACTGGATGTTGAGATCATGAGCACAATATTAGATGCTAAGCAGGGCGACGGCATGGAAACGATGACTGGAAAAGAAAAGCTTAAAATATCTGTTCCGGTGCCAGCCAGCCACCGCAGCTCAAACCCACACACCTTATCAGCTGCCAAGATCCGGAAGGATGCCACGACCTGCTCGGCAGTGTCCGTATCAGCCGTCTCTCTGGTCATGAAGTCGATAAAAGACTGGAAAGAGACGATCCCTGTTGCATTTGGATCCACCAGCATCATGATGCGTGCAAACTCCACCTCTCCCTGAAGCAGATATTATTTCAGAGTGAGCATGCGAGCTTTCGCGTACAGTGGACAAGAATGGAAACAGCTGATAATGGAAGATGTGCAATACCAAGTCATAACCCATTGAGATGAGGCAAGCTCGGAAGTCATCCGTTTCCATCGCTCCGTTCTTCTTCTGCAGTCAGACGAGCCAAATGTAAAGGGAGCAGAGAAGTCAGATAATATTAAAGAACTTCATGTGCTACATTGAATGGATCATCCAGTGTCTGGCAGCAACACAATGAAGCAGAGCCTGTGTGTCAAAAAATCTTGCAGCATCAACTGTTGTAATGTCAGTGAATTTGGCTTTAAAGCGCTGAACGGTTGTAGCTACCATGCTAAAATCAGTTATCTGAAACAGAATGTCATGCCAATGTGAAAAATACTGAAACCTTATTGATTACTAATATCAGAAATTAATAGTAAGATGGTGCAGAATATCACTAAAGGCTAGAAATAAATGGAAAATTCAAGTCACAGCAGCATGCTATGCTAAGATAAGCATACTCCCTGAAGCTGTTTAAGATTAAAAAAGAAAAAAAACTCAAGAGGAATATCTTGGGTGGTGTTGCCCTCAGGTACAAGGATTCCTCTGGAAACTGGAGTAAGTCGCTACCTCCTCCTGTATTGTTGCCGCTGCTTTTTATAATCAACTCAAGACAGCTAGAAAATGACCCATGGAGTATGAATGGTATAAGGTTGTACCCTGTCAAAGTGATTGAAAGAAGATCTGAACTCATTCATCTGCTGCTGGCTGATGCCCTTGGCATCCCGGGTGAGGATCTGGGTCTCAATCTCATTAATGGTTCGGGCGATGGTGGTGAGAAGCAGCTCCCATCCCACACGGATGTGCTGTAAATATGGTGGCAGAGCAGATATGTTAATAGGAGGAGAGCATATCTGAAAATACTGGATGGTTGTGTTTTTTTCAAACACTGCAGTGCCTAAGAAAATGTTACATAGCTTACGCTTCTTAAGATCTGTCTAATGTTACAACCACAAACATCAACATATTTTAATGTAATGTTACGTTACCAACACAACCCAGAAGTTTTTCAAAAAGCTGTTCATATAGTATTACAGATAACCATCTACAAAATATGACTATCATTAATATGCAAGTAATTCCAGTGGTCGCAGGGTTTTAGGCAGGTTGCCAAGCCATCCCAGGCCAAAACAGAGATAAATGGGATGCATAAACATGCACACAAATAATCATACCAAAGGGCACTTTGGAGTAATCAATTAACCTAACACTTATGTTAATAGGATGTGCTAGGAAGCCAGAGCACTTGGAAAGAACCCAAAAATAAATAGGAAAACTCAATGCAGAAAGACCCCATGGCAGGAGTCAATAACTAGAGGCCAAACAAGAGTCCCAGAGTAATTATGATGGAGCTGCAGCTCACATGAGAGAGTATGTTGTCAGTACATTTATAAGTCCTGTACTCCTTATATTGTGGCAAGTAGAAAGTCATTGTGACAGGAAATCTAGTTTGCCACCATCTAGGGGTCACGGCAAACATGTGGAAGCAGTTGATTAAAGTTGGTCAAGAGAAACTGAAATTGACCGTCTGAGAAACATCACAACCAATGACAGCACCATGTATGTCTTCTGCGGACATAGAAACTGGTCAGAGCTTATAGAAAAAGCCAAAAGGGTTGGAAAAAATACTCAGCAATAGCAGTAGGCCAGAAATGCAACTTCCTGTAGAACAACAAACCTAAACATAGAACCAGGTCAGCAACACATTGGTTTGAATTAAAGCATATCCAAGTGTTGGAACATGCACAGCCTTGAAAGCTCGTGTTCAGATACGTTTAATTAAAGCAATATAATCTTTAGCAAAGAATAAAGAGGGAAAAAAAAGTCTGTCTTGATTTGCAAAACTGGTTAAACATATCCCAAATCAGAACTGATGAATAGCAATGCATGCCACACTTTTCAGATTTCAAATTAATTTAGAAAATCTTGTAAAATGTTCTTACTTCACAATTACTATAAGTACTAATTTGAATTGGCCAACCCTCAAAAAAGCTTTATAAAAATAGTGAGGTTTGTGGTTGTAGTGTGAAAAATTATGAAACTTTCAGCAGTAATGACACTTTGGCAAATAACCTAGACACACACATACTGGTAAATATGTTAAAAAATTTACTTTAACACATGCAATTAAAGCATTCTATTCATGATTTTATTTATATATTCAGAACTAATCCACCCAATCCTGTACCTCCATGGTGTAATTGGTGTGTTTGTTATCAAAAACCAGTGACTCTTGGATTAGCTGGTGGTCTCCTTCCAACTTGTCAATGTTGGGCTTGTATGCAATGATCACATGCTCCATTTGCTTCAGCTGGGTCATCTGGTCCTCCAGTGTGCCACCAATCTCCAGAGAGCAACGCCCAATTTCCTGTCCAGAAAAAAAAAATAAATAAATAAATCACAGTGTGCAACAGGGGCAATTTAATTTTAAATTCACAGTTTTCTCAAAGATACCACAAGCCACTAAAAAAAATCTGAGTATGAAAGAATTGATAAAGTTTTGTAGGCACGATGTTAAAAAAAAAAGAAAGAGAAAAAAAAGAGTGCTTAATTAAGCTATTTAATTATCAGCTAAAATCCAAGAAGAACCTTGCATCTGAATGGTATAGCATTTAAAATATATATTTTTTTCATATTAAAGTTTTGGAAACCTCCATCCTGGCCTGAATCCAGGGTCCAATCAGATTGGCCTGGGCAGCAAATTGACGTCTCAGCCTTTCGTGGGCATGCTGGCGTGCCATCTCTTCCTGGAGGGAACCATCTCTCTGAGGAACCAGCTTCTTTACCTATGAAACACATATGAAACACTTTTTACTAATGATGAAAGCTGAGAAATTTCTCCCTAAGAAGAGATTAATTTTAAGTACAAGATATTACACATTATACAATTACAAATGGATTTCATCTCCTAATTACTGCGTTTAAACACCAACATCTATGCACCTCTTCTCATAATTAATCCTTTCAAACAAGGAAATAACCAGCAGCTGAATGCCAACAACTGAAGATAATGCATGCATGCATGCATGTGCAGGTTTTAAAACTGAACTTACCTTCTCCCACTTATTAAGAAGCTCCTCCGTCATTATGGTGCTGTAAGGGTTGATAATGTTGGCCTTAATCCCGTAGCTTTGTGAAATTCTTTGCACCTCATTGTGGATTCCTAAAATGGCTTGTCTCTCTGTGTCTGCCTCAGGCATAGTGGCTTTGAACTGCTCATGAGCAGCAATTAGACTCTGGAGAAGATATACTGATGTTGGTCTTGCTTGGGTCGTTATCAATGAGAGGGCCATACAAATGTGGGGAGTGCCGAAGTCCTACCTGGACCTCCTCAATGGTGTGAACTATGAACATGTCCTGCAGATCCTCCATGGCTCCTTCCATCCAGTTGTTGAAGGGAGCTGACCTCTTTGCAAACTCTAGGAACAACTGGTCAATAGTTTCCAGCAACTTCTCTGCGCGCTGAGAGGATTACAAGATATATATTTTCAGAATCAAAACATGGCTTATGGAATGCTACACAGGTCAAAAATGTATACACACCACTTGAATTTCTTGCTGTGTTTTTCACATTAAATCTACGACACATTTGTAGGGGATTTTATGTTGTAGATACAAGGATCTCTATGGTTTTAAAGTACAAGAATTTTGCTATGTGATTTAGACACTTAAAATAAAAATCTAGCAGGTATTTTTATTCAGCCCTCGGTACTCATATCTAAATAAGATGACTCCAGTTAAATTAATTACAATGAAGCAGCTAGAGATCTAACGCCAAGTGAGAATCTGTCGCAGGACTTTAAACTGATCTCTATCTGAAATGATCTAAACTATTTTACATTTTGTAAATAATTTTCAAAATCATTTCAGCAGTAGCAAAAGACTCCAAGACATATTGTAGCAAATTAAAAAGATGCTAAATTCTCAAACTCAGCACTATTTTATAGTTGATTTGCCATGTAGAGCCCAAGTTTGTATTTGTAATGTGGCAATTTGAACAACCTCACAGAGGAAGGCACATCTAAAATCCAAACATCCTCTCACCGGTTTTGCTCAAAGCAAAAGGTGGGAGGAGAGGGTGAGGGAGTCTTATGCCATTTTGGCCACGCTAATCCCCACCACCCACTAAACTCTGGCTCAGTCGTTAGTGACGAAGCCTCTTCCCCACAGGCATGAATATGATGTGGAGCAGGGGCTTGGACAGAAAAATGACCCCTGTCACTGTCATTCAGATCTAATCCTTGGCACTTCTCCCAGGTCTTCACACATTTGCAGGTCTGGAATGACCAGCTTGGATCAGAGGAAGTGACTAGTGAGACATGAGCCAAATTTTCAGTAGAAATACATTTGTACTCTACAACTAAAATTTTGAAGGTATTTACACTCTTCAGGTTATCAGAACCCTGGGTGGGTTCTACATAGACGTGCAAATGTGTTTCTTAAACATCAGCACCCTCTGGTGGAGATTTGGCATGTTTTCAGGAATGGAAAGCCTTAAATTACACCTCATCACAAGTAAGTAAAGGTTTTGTCTCACCTCTAGTGCTTCTCTCCTCTTCTGAGTCAGAGTTCCCAATTTATCCCACAAGTCACAGATGCTTTGGCAACGCTGGTTTACAGAGGCAATGTCATGGTAATCCAGCTCACTAAAATGCATGGTTAAAAAAATAAAATAAATGAATGTTTTTGGCCAGAGTCACCTACAAAATAGTTTACATTAAATAACCAAAGCCACTTACAAATATTGGATCCAAATTTACAGTTCTTAAATGGACAAACACTTTTAGACAACATTGAAGCACTTTCAAGAACCACACAAACATTCAAAGTTGCTTTTTCCCCTCTTTATTGTAAGTTTTAAACCACTTCAAGTCAAGACCATGGGTGTAAACTGCAGAAATTACTATAGCTGCCTTTAACCCTCAATTGTCTAATTCTGGACTTGATAATCAGCTTTTCAGTAAGCCAACACCTGCTAGCTAGAAACCTTAGCTTGGCTGTCAATACCAGGGCCTTCAGTTGCAGGGAAAGGCTATTCTTCATAGCCAACTTGAGTTGTATAGTCTCCGCCAGCCTCGTAGTTTGCCTGCATGTCTGACACAGTACCATGAGGAAGCCACCCAGTCAAGTAGTAACACATGTTCGGCACAACCTGGTTCAGGTATGGCAGTGGCATAACTCCAATTGGCATCCCTCCTGCACTGTAAAGGTACATTGGGACGACATAATCTTCCATTTCATGCTCCAAGTCACCCTGCTCGTAGAGGGAGTTGTAGGGGCTTAACTCACCACCATGATAAGAGGATTCTTGATATGCAAGGGGCTCAGTTTCACCCTCTGATACTTCTTGCTCTGGGCCTCCTTTCAAAGGAGAAGGGTCTTCTGGCACAACAGGTGGAAGGCTGGGGTCAGGTGTGAGTGGAAGATAAGAGGCAAAGCTTTCTAGAGGCATTTCACCGAGTTGTGCAACAGCAGCTCTGAATGGGTCGCTTTCATGCTCGTTAGTGGTCAACCCCAAAGGATCCGTACTTTCTGGACTTTGAAGAGGCGACTTCCTTTTGGGAGGCTGAGCCATCCATCTTACAGGATCATCCTCTGAGGTTAGTGGATGAGCAACCATTTCCTTTGTTGGGGTATCAGTGTGGGTTTGAGCCTTTATCAAATGATCAGCCAACCAGTTACCTGTAGATCCTCCTAGAACTGGAGGAGGAGGGGGGAACATTTTAAAATGGCCAACTTTCCAGGGCACCAGAGGCATTTCAGGATTGGAAGGAAAAGGAAGTTTCTTTGCAGGGTCAACCAGCCACGAGACTTCAGGACTTTCTGGATTTGAAGGTGATAAAGGAAGACTTTCAGGAGGGTCAACAATTGAAACTGGAGACTCTTTGAGATTTTGAGGAGGAGGAGTAATTTCTTGAATCTCAAAAGGATTTTGTAGTTTTGGATGGGGTGAAAGCTCTGTCAGAGATGCAACTGGCAGCGACACCACAGAGCCTTCAGGATCAGAAGCAGGGAGGGGAAGCTTCTTTGACACATCTGTTGACCACATACTAGCAAGTCCTTCTGGCTTCAGAGCAGGAAGGAGTTTGGAAGGTTCAGGCACGAGAGAGACCACAGGTCGTGTTTGATTGGAGGGTTGCAAAAATAAACTTTGGTGTTGGGGTCTAACAACCATCCATGATACAGAAGTACCAGCTGGATGAGAAGACATTGGATGGAAGTCTTCAGTCTTAGCATTTTGGGGTCCAGGATTCACCTTCCCAGTTGTCTTGAGAGACTGTCCCCAGTCTGTTGAGAGAAAATAAGTTAGAATACAAAAAAAAAAAAAAAAAAAAAAAAAAAACAAAAGGGGCAAAGAAATTGTGGAAAGAAATAAAAGTAGCAAAACCCACCATTTTGAACAGGAACAGTGTGGACACTCCAGCTGAATAGAACAACCAGGAACAACTGGCTAGAAAAAGTAAAATGCACTGTCAAAATTTTAAAACATAGAAAGTTTGACTTGAAGAAAAAAAATTGCCATCAAACCAGTCCACATACCTTGCACAAACCCAGGAGGCCATTTAGCTTGTCAGTTGAACCTTCTCTTGCCTTTGTCTCAACGCTGCTTAAATAATCACCAGAAACACTCGGGAGCCAACTTCAGACTGAAAGCTTAACAACACACAGGTGCCTGCCATGCACTGCTGATTGAAATCCCAACAGGCTCTAAGAAAAGCCTTTTGTTCCTACTGCTTGGATAAAATTCAGTGACAAAATATGTTCTAAGAACAGCATCAATAACAATTAGTTTATATTTTGAAAGATAAGATTTTTAATTATTTTTTTTAATTGTTGTTTATGCTGAAACAAAAGCAAGCCTGCAGCAAACAATTTTAGAGTTTCACCACTACCTTTGTATTTTAGAATCTGCAGCATGTTTATTGTCTGAGAAATTAGAGTTAAAGCTGAAGCACAAAATACAACTCTCACTTTCACTGCAGCTTTCATGAAGACCTGTGGGTGGCTCAAAATGAAGATTTTTCAAAAAGCAAATATATTTTTATCTTACTCCCATTTTTACTTAAAAGTAACTAATTATGTCTCATTTTGTTGTACATACCTGTTTAAGTATTTGTGCATTTGAACTGATACTTAAATTTTGTTTTGCATGTGCTTTACTTGATTAAACGTTTTATTATTGTGCTTACTGATGATTGTTTTCATGCTTTTTATATCCTGAGGACACATTAAAATCATTTTGAATTTGATAGATTTTTTTTTCTTTTAAACTGGTCATTTGATTTTTCTTTTTTAATAATATTGCCGAGCTTAAAAAAATGAACATGGCTCGAGATTTAAAGATGATTAGCCCAGAAACATTTTAAATGTAGAGTTACAGAAACACTTTACAATTACCGGTTAATTGTTATTCATCGTCTGAACCTTGTAGGCTAAGTGTAGACTGTTGCCAAATTGCAATTTATATAATATTTATAAGACAGAACCTTAGTATTGTCCTCTCTCTGATTCAGAGTGACAGATGAGTGCACACATCTGGTACAAGGACCACATACTTTAGTTCCTGTGCAATGGCAGCAATCTGCTCCACTCTGTCCTGGTGGGCTGCCAGATCACTCTCGAAGGCCTCATGTTTTCGAAGAAAAGCTCGAACTTCTGTCAAAGTGGCCGACTCATAGTCCTTCTGGATGAGGATCAGCTCTTTCCCTGAAGAAACCAATAAGTGAAGGTGTCTGACATAAACAGAAGCCAAAAACATCTAAAATGAGAGCGTGATCTGAACTTTGTTCAGGAGTTAATGATTTACTTTTTTTTTGTACAAAAATCCAGTTTCCTTCAGTTCTCTTACAAACATTTATGTGTTCACTGATCTTTTTTTTCAGTGCATGAGTTTTTGTTCACTTTTTTGCCTGCATGTTTCTTCTTTGCAATTTCCCAGGTTTGCATTTTTCTGCTCCAAATTCAATTGGGTAGATTGTAAAGTTCTGCAGGGGGATCTTTCAAATGTAGACCGATTTCCATAATTAATTTTTATGGTTTTAAAGAGACAAAATCTTCAGTTGGTAAATGGAATAGTTTTGTGCCGCATTTGTAAAAATGACTCTTAAACCAAAATAACTTTGACTCAATATTTCATACTTTTTTCAAGTGTTGCATCAACGTTTCAAAAAAATATCAAATATCAAACTGAAACCCAGTTTGGGAAAAACTAAGTAGATACTAACCGCTGGCCCAGTTCTCGTGATTGGTGGCTTTTTGACGAAATTTTTCAGCCAGGTGATCCAGCCTCTCAAGTCTGCGGATTTCAGTCAGAAGCCACTCCTCGAAGCCTTTCTCTGCCTGCTCCAGGCCCTGCCAGGCACTGGTTATATCCTGAGAACACATTAAAAGTGCATCATAGATTTCTGTTTTTTAATTGTTATAGGCAAGAGTTCAAATCAATCTTGTTTGGTGCTCTGCATGCTCCATTTCCCAAATACAAAGTAACTTAAGCTAAAAAAAAAAAATACAAAAATAAAAAATAACTTATTTTCTAATAATAATGAGGAGAAAAGAAGCTTACGACTTACAGAAACCATCTTCCCTTCTGAGGGCATAAAAGCAGGACGGTTGCTGATGCGTAGCTTGGTCTGTAGGGTGTTAAAGTTAATCTCCAGCTGGCATTTCTCCTGAACTTTCGGGGGTTTGTGTTGGCGTCTGTAGTCCCTGAAGTCCTCCAGCTTCCGCTGCATCTCCGCCATGGTTTTTTCCGCAGTCCGGTTCTCCAGCCAGGGAGTGGTGCGACGGATCCACTCCAGCAGCTGGAGACAAAATGTAGCTAACTTGGAGGCCGGGAAAGCTTCTTAAGAAAATCTATGATGAATAATTAATTTCTCCTCCAGGGGCCCTCAGTATTATGGAATATAATGTAGAAAGAACTGAGATGTCTTTTTTTTTTTTTTTTCTTTGAGCTACGTTTATGGATCCAAAAAAGAAAGACAAGAAACTTTACCTCACTGGCCAGTCTCTCATACTCCTCCATCAGTTTCTCATTCTCTTGATTAACACCAAGCACCTTGCAGATCCTGTTGGCCGCCGTCTCTGCCTAAGGGAACAGAGCATGACAATAATGTATTTAAATCTGCAGAATGAAGCAGCAAGGCTTGTCCAACGATATGTCATTATAAATACATAAAATAAACCATTTTGCTCACAGCCTTTTGGCTGATCAGCAACCCACGTCCAAATCTAACTGACAGCTTATTTCTGCACCCTGCCATGTTCTTGGAAAGCCTTTGCGAGAATAAAATAAAAAAAAGTGTGGTAACAGGACGGATTCCCAACCGATACCTGCTCGGCTCCAGCAAAAGCATGGTAAAAGCAGGAGACGTAGGTCATGATGGCTCTCTCATCTGGCTTGGGAGTGTTGATGATATCTGAGCCATACAAGCGGAGCAGAAAGAGAGAAACAAACAGAAGAACAGCAATAAAAAGAAGACTTATGTAGAAATTGCATAAATAAAACAATAAGAGAGCAAAGGAAAGACTCAAAACTTTAGAATTTCCCATGTTAGTGGGGTGTTTCTTGGGGAAGTATTTAAAATTAACATTTGTTAAAGCCAAGACACGCTGGTTGCTACTCTGAAACCCTTTATCAGATGATAACATAATCTAATAAATGCATGAGAGAAACATTCTTAAGTTTTACTCCTGTAATTATTCAACCTCCATCTGTAATGGAATATGTTTGATCTGGAAATACTGATGCCTTAGAGGAAATATCAGTTTTAATAACCTCTTTAGATATTGAAAGCTTAAAGCATTCTAGAAAAAATGGGCAAAAGTAGATTATCACAGGATGTTTTGAATTGTTTCTATACGTAAAATAAGCAAAAATGTCCTGGGGACTGAGGTTTGGGTCAAAGGGAGTGTTTCTCAAGCTTTAAATCACTAGTAATACCTCAGCATGTGCTACTCTGCCTACGGACATTTCAGTGATGCTACAATCAGTTGTGGCTGTTGGTTTATGATGAACAAACCATTGTTTGGCTAACTCTCTATCACAGTTAATTAATCCAAATTCACTTTTATAAAAAAGCTGAATATCCCAATTTTCTCTGAATGCCACTAACGGCAGCTTAAGTACACTAGTGACGCTTGTGTCACAGTTTGACAACCAAGAATATTTAAAGTTGTAGCTATTTTTTACCACAACCATTTTGTCTTTGCTTCTGCTCTCTGACACTGTGTAATATTGCTTCTGAAACCAAATGCATGTAAATAATTAATTGCCGTTCACAGCAATTCACACTGTAGTTCTCAGAGATAAAATCTGAACGGGGGAAAATTTAAATTAGCAGGTCAAAATGTTATGAATACAGATGGTCAGAAATGAGCCACAAAACCTTGATCATTCCATCTCTAGTAAAAAATGGATGGCAGGATTTTATTTTTGGGACTTCCAGAGAACAATACCTTCTGCGTCCAGCATTTTAGGAATGTCCAGGTGTTTTTCAGCTATGTCGAAAGCCAGGTTCAGGTTCCCCAGAGGATCATCCTAAAAATAGTAAACAAATTTCTGCATAGTTACACTCAAGGATAAGGGTTAAGGACACACAGGGAGCAATGTTGGCTCATCTAATGCCTCCCATGCAGCTTTAAAGATTATCTCAAGCTTTTTAACGAAGAAAACTGTGAAATGTCAGTGTGTCGAGATGTGAGATGTAGAAGTTGTCTGACTTCTAATTTCTATAGGTTTATTTCTGCTGAAAAAGGCACACTTGGTACTGTTAATGGTTTTAGTTTGTGATGTCACAAGAGATTATAATGGACAAGTTCGGAGAACCTTAAGACTCTGAACTCTTTAAAGTATTAATAGAAATACTGCTACTTTGAATGCAAATATGTATAGAAGCTAAAGCTGGTTTAAAGTTAATTCAGTCAACTGCATGTGACTGAATTAACTCTTTACAGCATGTAACTTTACCGTATTAAAAGCCGACCTCTTTTTCTCACTGTTTCTATTTTAAGTCAGTGAGGATTACCAAAATTATTTCTGCTAATTAAATGCAAGAATCATCAGAAAGATTTATTTCTCAAATTCAAAAGTTAGCCATTATTTAACGAATACTCTGTGGAATTGCTTACTTAAACCGTATGACTTGGGTTAAACATGTAAGGTCTCCTTCCACAAGTTTCTCACAATATTTAATCATTTTTGGCCCATTCTTCATGATAGAACTGCCATAATAGGGTCAAGTTTGTAGACCTCATTACTGATTTATTTAAGGTCTGAAAGCACTGCATCTATTTTTTAATCATTTTGACCACTTCTCATTTTCTGCAAATAAATACTAAATTTTACTTGGAATTTCAGAGACATGTTGTCAATACTTTATTTTACTGAAATATGTACTCAAAAAAGCCAAATCAGATAAACTGATCATTTAGTGTTGATATATAAATAGATTTTTTTTTCCCAGAGCTGTAAATTTTACTCCGAATCAGCGTTAGGACTGAACAGTTTTCAGGTAAATCATCCAATTGTAAAACTAAGCTTGTAGTGACATCACACCCTTTTGCTGGTAAGTGGGCCATCAGGGAGAGAGGAGTGCGGTAAAGAGATCATGCCATCATCCTGCTGCTATTGTCCCTGTGAGAGTGTTTTAAAAAGGTAACAGGTGGCCTGCGCTACATTACATGACAGGGCCAGCTGCTCACACATCCAAGTGTAGACCAGATAGATGCATGGAAGGATGAGTGGCAGACTGGTGGGATGGACAGACAGATGAACGGACAAAAGGCTATACCCTGAGCTTGTTGTTTGTGTGCGAGAGTCTGACAAGGGTTGTATCAGTAAGCTGAAGTGAGCTTAATGAACATGTTTCCACAGAGCCAGATTCAACAGCTGAACGGCTCACAATGTAACTGTCTCCTGGCAGCATGAGCGCAACTGACAGGCGGAAATGTGACAGAGTGTATTAAAATGTACAATAAATGGCAGAAACAAAGTGGCAAAATGGCAGAAACAAACACTGTTTTGCGGAATTGCCAGCGATTTCACTAACAATTACCAAGACAATAATTCTGCAAACGTCTTACTGACATTTGTGGACTGGCACCCTGGAACAAGAGAGCGTGGCATGACGACATGGGCAATACCAAAGGTAAGTCTCGGTTTGATCTCTCCAAATACCGAGGCTCATGTTTCTGGGAACGCTGAGGGTCGACTCCGTGTCAGCGCCAATGAGCCCTGTGCTGAAAACCAAGTGCATCCGTTTCCAAAACAAACGAAAATGTCACTCTTCGTTTCCAGGGCTGGTGTTCCCCTGCTCTGCATTTACACCATGAGGATACTCTCGGTCTGGGTAAAGTGAATGTTGCTATTTGTGATTGGGTATGCAAGCTTTCCTTAGCCACAAGATCTAATGCGTTTTCAGACCTTGAGAATTTAATCTGGACTTTTGTACTTGTGGAAGCTGTTTCACCTGTCATCCAAAAAGCTTGTCCAGTGTTCAAAATTGTATAAAACATCTTAAAAAAAAAAGAAAAAGAAAAATAGGAATTCCATTTTTGTGCTCTCATATGACACACATAAATTAAAAGACTGAGCATTTACTCTGGTTTAATCAATCTAACATTCAATAATCTTTTACAAGCTGCAGTGGCATTTGTAGCCTTTGGACTTTTCGCATTTTCGCTTAATAATTACAAACATAATAATGTTGTTTCCATTTCATAATTTGTGTTACTATGCATTGCTCATATAATCCCAATAAAATGTTGAAACATTTTGGTTAAAACATACAAAATTGAGAATAGTTCAAGGGGCATGAATACTTTCGCCAGGTAGTGTAAGTTTATATGAGCTTTAAAGAAAGCCATTGTATTATGAGACTTGAAGTAGAATACTACCATCCAACATAATGCTAATGCAAGCATCTCCTCTTAGCCTGGTGAAAATGTTAAAGCTTCTTCTAAGCGTAAATATAATTTCTCGATGGACTGGTCAAGACCCTTTCCAGTAAATGCTCAACCGCTCACGGTTATGGCCATTAAATCTCATCTCAAGGTGAATACAATTGGCTGCACAGAGACAAACAGTTTTTCTTTATGCTACTCAGAGAGGAAGTGTGCGGCAACAAATCAGCTATGGCTGAGGCTAATGAAGCATGAGGTGAGACTAAACGAATGCACTTAGGATAAAAATGTGCTATGTTAGGCTGAAAATTAGGATATCAATAAAACCATTAGCCAAACAACATGCATAATGTGAAAATTACTTAAATAGTAGCAAATAAACTTGTTTTAGGTTTAGGCCACAGGTGAATACCTGGAATTACCTCTGAAACTAAACTTTAAATAGCACAGGAAAAACACAATCCAGCAGGCAGGAAGGTGTATTTAAGAAAGAAGGATTGTACAACTCAAATCCTAATCATTAAAAGAAAATAAATAAATATCATTGTTATTTTTCGTCAGCTCACACAATGTTAAACGTGTTAATATTACTTAAATCTGCGCGTTAGTTGGAATGAACCAAACACGCAGAACCTTGTTGAGCTTAGAGAAGTCGAGGAGGTCGGGTCTGTGTCTGTGTATCAGGGCGCAGAAAGCTAGGCCATCCTTCCAGCTTCAGCAGCCAACAGGCAGAGAAAAACCAACAAGTCAGGTGAGACGTGAGATTTTTGCAGCTGAATTTCAGCAGTAAGCAGGGACAATGGAAGCTCCACTTGGCTACTTCTCATCGATGCTACACTCAAGTTTTTAAGTTCTTGAGAGAATATTTTTTGCTCTCTCTCTGTTGAAGAGATGCTATACTGCTTGAGTACGAGGACATACACAAGCTATGAATAACATGAACTAACACTGCAACAAAAGAATAAAAAAGATTCACCCGGGAGGTTTTATTGCTGAAACTCACCTGACATGAAAGTTTTGGACATTAACATTCCTGTAGGGAGCTGTCTTTCTTTGACACCATAGGAGAAGTCCTTCCTTAGCAGATGTTTCTAACAAAGCAAGCAATTTAAAAATTGAAAAGGAAGTTTTTTATCTTAACATGCAAAACTAATCAATTATTTAAATAAGGGCATTGAGGTACAAAAGTCTTAGAAATATTGATCTGATGCTGTCTTTATTTAAACAAACTATTTTTCACATTTGTAAAAATTAAATCTGAATCAGTAATATTCAGATATGGCTCCAATTTAATGCACAAAATTATATACTCATTTTCTATAAACAAAATGTTGTCTTTACACTGATAGCAAGACTCAACTGGGCCATTTGGTCCCAAATTATATGTTCCGATTCACATAATAACAGGGACAGAGACTACAAACAAATATCACTGTTAAGACATTTATGGAAAAATATATTGTACAATTGTGGGGAAATTCACCAATAGTTGTTTTATAATTGTTTCTGAAACCCATCCCTGAACCAATTATCGGACTCTCAAATAACAAAAGCATGGCATTCTAGTCCCAGGTAATTCTTAGCTGTGAGTTCTGATGTGCATCTGATCAGAAAATTGGGGAAAGATCTTGTTCTATAAATTAACTTTTTTTTTCTTGTCAGTTTTCACTCTGTTAAGATCAGTTTTGCTTCAAATGTCCTCAATGTCCAACTACCCATAATCGTACCTTCCACAGATATGTCCTGAATGGCAAACCGGAGGATGATGGTCCAAATCATTCCAAGAGTCATCTTAACATTCCCATCAACAATCTCTGTAATCCAATAGCAAAACAGTTACAATTCTTTTGCAGGAGAGAGACAGATACACAAGACTTCATAAACAATAGTTTGGTGCACATATGCTTTGTCTTTGTTTGACTTTTAAGTAAATAATGCTCCAGCAATGCTCCACTGTCTTACATATGACGTAGTTTTATCTCCATCGGTCAAGCTGCTCACTTTTTGTATGTGATCGGCATGATGAGCTCCACAATTTAAAAATATAATATGTAGGGTATAGAGGCGGCACTGCTACCTTCATTCTATGCTTTGCAGACACTGATTGAATGCACTCACTTCGGTATGCTAAGTGCTTGATGTTTCTCCAATAGGAAGCCAGTTGAACCAATTTTTATTGTTATTATTATTATTTCATTTAATAGCTGTTTAACCACTTGGAGGCACTCATGGGATTGGTTTAAACATCAAACTTACAACACAACAGGATCAGGAGATCATTGAAAAAAACTGAAAATGAGATGACGATCTAAAAAGTATTCAAAAAGTGTTATGCATGATGTACTTTTTATACTATACACTATACAAAACAGGGTCCATCATAGTCTACACACACACCTTATAGTAAAGATAGAACCTAAAACAAATTGAACTTCATTTCTTCACATTTGGACCTGCAATAAAATCATGCATATGGTAACATTGCTCAAGCTACATGACAGTAGCTTTAGCAATAGAGAGATGTACGATGATTTGTGTGACTGTACCTTCTGCTCCGATGGAGACCAGTTTGACCCCTTTACTTGTGATGAAGTCCAGCGCTTTGTTGACATTAGCGATCTTATGAAACCGCATCTTCCCTCTGTCGGGTTTAGGTAACCTCTCTCCTACAGGCAAAATGTGATGAAGCAAAAATGTCAGATTGGGAAGAATCACTTGCACTTACAGGAAAAGGATGTTTCCTGAGGGACTCAAACCTGAGATGACTTCCAGGAGCAGCATGAGCTTTAATCCATTTCTGAAGTCTTCCTCAATGTTTTCAATCTGGGTCCCAGCCTTCCTCAGGTGAGAATTGCACCATGCTGTGAAGGTCTAATAAGAAAGGGTCACACAAGTCAGCTAAAACAAGTTTTTGAATGAATTTCATTTAATAGAAAGCTTTTTCTCACCTCTGTTAGACTTAGTTTGTAAGATGAACTTCCCAAAGTTTGAAATAAATGAAGTTCAAGAAGTCCAATCGTAAGTTTTATGCTTTAGACATATTGAACACAAACAGACAGTGAGAGCACCTTAAGTCAAAGCAACACTATAAACAGGCCATCCTTCAGTGACACTCTAATTTCCAGTCTGAACTTTCCCTGCAATAGTTCCTCTGCAAAGACCTTTTAAACTACATGTGCTGTATGCAGAGGCCTAAAATGCTGTAAACCATTCTAAAACAAGATCATTGTCTTCCTCGTATTTTTATAAAGTCTCTCCATGAACAGGCAGCAAGTTCTCAGCACTGAGCAGATGAAAGCCAGGGAACCGGCCAGAGCGCATTCCAGTTGATATAAGGCCTTAAATTTAGACCTCTCTGCTATAGCTCACGATAAGAAATGGAAAAGGGAAAAAATAAACTCTAAATATCTCTATCAACATCAAGGAAAATATTCCTCTTTGACTTTTTGTTGCCATTTTACCACTAATCATACAACATGTGATCATATCTGAAGATAGCACCTATTTCAGAATTCAGGTCAAATTTCAGGAGGTAGAAGAAGAAGGAGGAAACTTTAAAACTATAACAAATATTACTTAAAATCAATTCTTAAACTTTATTCTACATCGTGAAAAAATGTAGAATAAATGAAAATGTTGGTGTCTTGCAAATAACAACAATGCTATCGCTTTTGGACAGCAAAATAATAAAATTGCATTAAATGTTTTAGATCAATAAACACATTTTAATGTCACATGATAATTTACAATAATTGACAAAGAAAAAAAATCAAACACACTTGACCCTATGCAAAAATTTTGTGGCCACATTAAATCACAAATTACCAGGATTCACCATATTTGTAGTTAATTTGTATTAGTGACACTGAGACCTGATTACTGCCAGTCCTGCAGAAACAGTGTGTCTGCAAAAAGTATGAAAAAAATCATCTTAAAATCATCTTATGCACCACCATAAAGAAATTCAGTAACAAGTGAAAAATAAGGTCACATCCATTATATGTGAAAGAGTTTAAACTGCATTTCTGAAGTTCTGGAAGTCCACAAAGCCACAGTCAGAACCATGATACCCAAAGAAAGAAACATGTAACAGCAGTGAACTTTACCAAAAGTAGCAGGACAACTAAAATTACTGAAAGAGTGCATGAATGACTGATTCTAGAAAGCCCTGTAAGGCCTCACTGCCAGAGTAAAGTTCCTAATAAAACAAGCAAAAAAACAACAACAACAATAAGAAGAAGAAGAAAAACAGCAAATGTTCACAATCATTTCTAGCCAGTCTGATGAAAAAGAGCAAAATGTCATCAGACAGTATCCAACAAACATCTCAAAGAGATCTACAAATTTTGGAAAAATACTCAGCAGATTGATAAGACAAAAGAGAAACATGGTGGCACAACCAGTTAATAGCACAACATTTGGTTTGGAGAGCTTATTTTCCTGATAAATTTAAAAATTTGAAACTTTTCACATTCTCTGAAAACTGAGAATGCAAAAATTTCCAATTTTCACATTCTCAGATAAATTATTTAATCAGATACTTTATCTGTGAGGGAGCATATACTTTCCACAGCGTTTAGTGTGTGGTTTTTAAGTCATTTTGGTTTAACAGCTGGTGTGATTCTTGTATATAATGCCTTTGGATTATACCTCCAGGGAGATTGCTTTTATTGCAGCCTATCTGTGGACCTGGAATCAAGACCCAGATTGAGTTAAACTTTCTGAATCTTAATGAAAACAGATAAAAGGTTCTTTAGTTTGCAGAGTGAAAATCCCTTATAAGCCCAGTTCATGTGTCTGGTATCTTATCTCTTTACAGTTACTTTGTTGTGAAGAAATTGAGTGGACTTAGAAGCTTTTCTAGCAGAGGATGAAAATATTCCTACTGTTATGAAAACCAGCGTTTAAATAACTAAGCAATAACTTAGAGTTATTGCCTTAGTGGAGCTTTACCTTCCTTTCAAAGAGACAATTCTTCTTCCTTGTAGATGAAACATTCTTACATTTCCTACCTGTCAAGAATGTCTTTAAAAGGGCAATGAAAATAATTAGCACATAATTTTTATTAGAAATGGATCAATAAATGATTTGCAGTTTGTTCTTAAGCTGTTCTAATAGATGACAGCTATTACTTTATTTATTTTACATAAATAAGATAAATAGAAAAACAACAACCACATTTTATATTTGCTTTACTCATTTACAAACTAAATGTATTACAAATAAAACTACATCCATTTTGAGCCTAATGATTAAGGGCATATGCATAAATGTGGGTGGTTTTGTAGTCTGTTGGATTAAATCTACTTGTTTTGTTAAATAACCTGTGACAGTTTAGTTTATGCATTTTGATTTATTGAAAATAGATCTGAATCAGTAGGTCTAACCTAAAAATAATACAAACATTAGCATGTGAAGTGTTAGCTGTGGTGAGCAGTAAAACGTCCTTCAGGAAAGACTTGAACTCATTTAGTTTGAATTTACCAATCTTTTTTTTTCTACATGCACTGAATGAGACGTTTTACATTCCTGGTCCCAGTAGGACCGCATTTGCATGTCCATCCAGTCACTCAAGCTTCTCCCTTGGGTGCCGGTGCAAAAACAGAATATTACAGGCTTACAGAGTGAAGGGCATCACATTCCACACTGAGTGAACCCTCCCCGGGGTGTATGTGACATTGGGCGGCTGTCCTACTTGTTTAGAAAAAAAAAAAAAAAAAAAAAACGTTGCCTGCTTCTCCTCTAAATTGAACGCAGTCGCAGCTGCAGAACTTTCCTAGCCGCCCTCCTCATCCTCTCCCAAACCATTGCCTAGTGACGATTGGAGCTAAAAATATTGGTGAGATACATCCAATGAGTGACTAGTGTCTCTGTGTACTCATGGGGTCAGAGAGGCTAGAAAAAAAATCCTCACTCATATTTTTCCTGATTTATCACATCATTACTTAAATCCACAAGTCAATGTTCTTCTTCTCTGTTTGACCATGGTGATGGGACTGACACTTTACAAAAGGTTCCACTTTTGTCTGGTCAGTCCACAGAATATTTTGCTAAAAGTCTTGGGGATCCTAGCTGGACTGGCCTTTGTGTTCTGTTTTAGTCAGTTCTGGAAGGAAAATTAGGCTTACAGTGTTTTAAAAGCTGTTCTGAGCTCTTTTGTGACCTCCAGGATGCCTAGTGATTACTCTCTTGGAGTAATTCAGGCAGCCTGCCCAATCGTGGGAAGATTCGCCGCTGTCACTGTCATCTTAATTTATGTTGTCAGATAATTCATGTTGTCCTGTTTACATTATTTCTTGATTCTGCAGGCCTGGCAGAAATCAGACCTGGTTGTGCCAAGAAAAAAAATAATCTCGACTGTCCTAGAAATGTGGTTAATTACTGCTTACCCCTGTGTGACAGCGACTCAATCACTTTTGCATATTGTCAAGTTCTCATATTGTTCAAAGATCACAAATAAATATGTCACAAAAAGACCCAAGTACAAAAGTGTGGAACAAGGTGAATCGCTTTACAGAGCCATGTATGATATTAGATGTTTTTATTGTAGCTTAAATGCAGTGATGCTGCTGTGTAGTCACAGTTGTCACACAATGAGAATTTCATGCTTACTCTGAGCTGAGCACAAGACAACTTTATGGTTGCTGAAAAATAGGAAAAAGAATAAGAAACGAAACTATCGTTTAGCTTATTCCTAAAAATACACATTTTGTCAGTGAGGGGGTTATAAAGGACACTGCGGTGTTGGAGGTGCAGTTTTGAGGCCCAAGCCAACTCTTAAAGCTCAGAAAAACCAGGATTGGCGGCGTGGGAGGCCGAGGCTATATCGGGTTGAGCTGGTGCTGGTAAACTCCAACACATTTCTGTCTCTGTCTCTATAAACAAAAGAATTCCCCAACCCAAGGACGCTGGATTAACCCCACTATAATGCCTTTTGGTCCCCGGTTTAAAATTAGACGCAGCGTCCATTCTGATCCGGAGAGCGTCACCATGTGCTGGAAGCATCTGTTGACAGCTCCGCATTCCGGGCGTATCAGTGGAGAGGCGGCGGTCCGCGGAGCCGCTGGAGCGGCTATTGTTAGACAGTTTGGTACCCGCCGCATCCGTCCGTCAAAGCCGCCCTCGCTGGACTCCGGCAAGCTGACGTCACTCAAGGAGAACGGCGCCCGGAAATTGTGAGGGCCGCCCTTCAAAATAAACCCTTTGACGAACGCGTTCTGCTTCAATAAATGACATTCACGCGTCACTTCTGCGTTTTGTGTGAAATATTGTTTTAGTTGACTAATGCATATTATATCTAATTAGTCGTGTTCATTTTTGCATCACTTATAATTGTTTAAGTTGATCATAGGTCCTTTGTGAATACTATGGTATTTTGTTTTTTTTATTTATTTATTTTTATTTGCAAAACACATTTGCATTTATTATTTGATCGCTAATTTCAGTCACCTTTCTACCTCAAATTGATTATTAGCTCTTCACCTCGCTGGCCTTGATTGTCCCTGTTACATTGGTATAATTTCATTGCAATGAATAACTGGCATTTTATTAATACATCAAACTTCCTATGTTGCCTAAATAAAGCACTGCAGTCTAAGATTTTTTTCTATATTCCCTTTCAGGGTCTACATGATTTTGGACAATTAGAAGTCTTCTTACAACTTCTAATCGGGGGAAAGAGTGAATATTTCAGTAATCAGAAGTGTTTTAGACATTTAGGGACAAAGAAGAAAGCATCACTAGATTTGTGTTCCTGTTGCTGTTTTAAATTATATTTTTTTACTGGTATTTTTCAGTAATTTGGATGAATTTCAGTGTTTATGGGTTATTTTAACACATTCTACATCTGTTTAAAACTGGTTGCTCTTGAGAATAAGAGCTCATGTCTCAGTGACATTGACCTGTGTAAATAAAGGTGAAATCCTTCGCAGCAGGAAATACTTCAAACTGTCACTGTATCTTATCAAATAGACTGACTGGCTAACATCCCAGTAAGTCCACTTAAGGAAATGTATCTGGAGGAGAGTAGTGACTTTGGAGGTTCAGGCTGTTAGTCAGCCTCAACTTCAAACAATATGAAACCATGAAACAATGCAATGTAGAGTGGAACGGTTTTTGTAGGGCATATATTTATCAACATATTATTTGAATCAGTCAATTGTTAATGTGTATTTTTCCCAATTTAAATGAATATTAATAAATTCTTATAATTGTTGACACTTATGGAGCACCTTAGGATGGATTATTCCATCGGGTGTTTTATTTTGAAAATATGTTAACCGGAAAATTTATCGTTTTTTCCAAAGTTGTACAGTTAAGGCGACTGCTTGATGTTTGGCAATGGCTTATTTATTTAATTTTTAAGGAAAACTAAAATTGATTCAGATTTTTAAAAAAATTAAAATTATAATATATAGTCACTATTCTCCTCCAGATACATTTCCTTAATAAATGTTATTATGACAAAACCTCTGTTCGCTGTTTATTTATTTATTTTTCTTAAAAGTAAGCAACGTAAGCGAAACCAGTTTCACAATTAAGGAAACAGACATACTTTCCTCTGCTGTTGCTCCCAGGCGGGGTCCAGCAGCATGTCCCTGTCCCATTCTTCTTCCTGCAGCATGTATTCATCCTCGTACCCGTTATCATAGTGCACCGTTGTCTCTATTTGGGTCATCATCGTGCACCGGTGTTTTTCTTCTCTCGAAGATTTTAGGTGAATTAATCCTGTCGATGCTGATTTAAGGTAAATCTCTCTCTGTTGCCTCTCTCCTCTCTGTGCCTTCCTCTCGGCCTTGTCCTTCCGACCTCACAGAAGGCTGGATGAGCCAATGACTGTGATTAGTCCTGAACCAGTGGCGTTCTTCAATGAATGACACCGCGGGCGAGCCCCTCCTCGTGAGGCCCCATGCACGCTCTGATAAGCCTGCTGGGAATAATAAAAAGTATTTATTGTTTGATAATGCTGCTTATCAGAAGAGGTTGACCTAATAATTGAAGTAGTTCTTTTTTTCTTCCCAAAATAAATTCTCAATTTTGAAAAGAAAAAAAAAATGGAATAAAGTAAATAAATCTAAATATACAAGCAATCAATTTTTTTAGCTGAGATGTATTTGTGATTTTCCTTTTAAATTGAAATATTGATTTATATATTTATGCAGAATATGGATATGCATAAAAAAATACCTTGTTCACATTTCAACTGACATTTATTTTTTGTTTTTTTTTTGTTCATTGTTCCCTCAATGTCCTAGGAAAAATATGAAAATCAGAAACTGCATTTATACTGAATGTTATGTCATGCTGCTCTACCATCCCTTAAACATAAGGGAAAGTAGATCCAACCCTCAGTTCCAGAAAGAAGAGACAGATAAACAATTTATTTTTTTGTCAGTAAAAGGTCTTTATTATAGAAAAGATATTTAAAAGTTGACTTGGGACATATAAATAAAAAGCATCTCTGGAAAATCCAAATATTTTCATTCTTACAGACATACCACAATCAATAAAAAAAAACAGAGATTTTAAGGCTGTGATGGCTAGTGTTTGTTCCCTTGCTCTTATTTAATTAAAAACAGCTGACAATTATTAATTTTGCATCAAACATTATGCAGGATAACTAGACACCTACTTGAACTCATGAAACAGTACAGCAGACTACATTGGAATGTATGCAGATGGGATTTTGCATGACTTTATAAACACGCCTTGTTTATGCACCACCTCATCCATAACTTTTAGTGTGAAGTCACAGTGTAAACACTGGGGGAAAAGTCAGGCAAATAGCATAATGTGTGACATGCAAAAAAGTGCTGCATAGATTTAGCAAAAGATGAAAACTTTGCTCTGAATGCTCCTTGTACCAGTGATACATGTTGATTTTTGTTTGTTCATGCACCATCTAAGGTTTTTTTAATTAAATACCGTCTGAAGTTTAAAAATGTTTGAGATTTAAAAGTGAAAATTCAGTGAACCTACTACAGTTTTACACTTTACAACTGTTGCGTTTTTTTTTTTTTTTTACTGTTTAAAACATCACAGTTTCCAAAAACTCTATGGGTTCAGGGTCACATCAGTCAAACAAGATAATTCAAATAGGCCACATTCAAATGCAAAAAAGAAGAACAAAAAAATAAATCCTATGCCATTCAATTTAAAGAGAGGGAAACTGGCCCCTGCAGTCACAAACTGAAGGATAACCTCACCACAGAGAGCTGGAGTTCATTCAGAGTGCAAAGGACTCATGGGAATGAACAAAGCTCGAGCGTTTCACAAAACCAATCTGACGACTCTAAGAACATACTATCTGTCACGGCGACGCGGACGCTGTCCAGGGGGCTCGATGTTATCAAAACAATCTCCGGCCTCACAGACAGAAAACGGGTGAGGACCAGAACCGACTGTTTGTTGACAGTAAGACAGGGAGGGAGGAAAGGATCCATTTGGACCCCATGGATCACCTGTGATGTGTTGTAGTGTTCTCTCTTTGGAAGAATGAGGCGAGGGGTAAGGGATTCATTAGGAAGGGTTGTGTTTTTCTTTAAAAAAAAACGTTATTCAGTTTCATTCAGGCCGCAGGGTCGCCGCCACTCCTGACCTCGTTCGTGGATCCACTTGTTCGATACTGGAAGACAGATAAACATCATCTTGAGAATATTCCAGTTAGTTAGTTGCTTTAGTCTTGCAAATGTTTACATACTCTTTGATGTTTTTCTCATTAGCTTATGTACTACACAAAAGTTTCAACCCATTGTGTTAGGATTTTACATGAAAGAAGGTGCAAAAAAAGAGGGTGAAGTGAAAAGCTAGCACTGAAATTTAATATGAACACATCATTCCCACTGTGAAACATAGTGGTAACAGCATGATGCTATGGGGAAACAAGACCCTATTGGTAGAAAACCACTTCTAGAAGGACAGCAATCTTAAATATAATGCCAGAACTTCAGTGGAATAGTTTATAAAAAAAATATATTCATATGGTCGAATGGCCTAGTCAAAGCTCAGACCTAAATCCAACTGGCAGTTTCTTGCAAAAGTAAAACTGATATTTACAGGTTCTAATAAACCAACTGGACTGAAGTATTTAACAAAAACAAAGAGGCACTCCCCCAAATGATTGCATTTTTTACTGTAGTACACCTGGTAAGATTTTAATTTTTAACACAAATTCTTTCAGGTTTATTATAATCCACTACCTTTTTTCAATTGCTCTCATAAAATCCCAACAAAACACATTAAAACTAAAAGCAATGAAGTGATAAAATGTGGAAAAGTTAAAGCGGTGCAACTACTTCAGCAAAGCACCAACCCATATGTTCATTTACAATTCATACATATGCAATTAATACAATGCTAAGGACCCAAATGAAGAAGCAGAAAATCCTAGCATGAAGTCTGAAGTTATCCACTGAGACTAATCCTGTGTGTCATAACGCAGAGCCAAGGTTGAACTCCGAAAGAGGAACTCACCCCATTTGTTGCCCACTAACACCGGACAGGCTGCATGCCGGGTGCTATAGTCTCCTTCCCCGCTGGGAAAAAGATTGTACCAGAACACAGCAGTACCCTGCAATCAATGGTAGATGTTAGCGGCAACTCTCCATCTGCATAAATCTGACTTAGCATAGTTTCATTTCACACATCAACTCCCAATAAAAAAAAAAAACACTATTATCTACATAATTTAGAAAGAACCATCTTATAGATCAATGCATGTTACCAAACTCAAAGCCATTTAGTGTTTATTACATCTGAATGTCTAAAATTGAATTATGTGGTATTTTATAATGCAGCTAAATTGATCATGTTACAAGTAAATAAAGTGGTAGTGTGCTGTTACCTTTTTAGGCCAAACAGCTGCACCTACATCTGGGAATACTGTGGCGCCCCCTGCAGTCACATCGCTCATCTGCAACAGATACAGCAAAGAAAAAGTAAGCTGCCGACAGGTTTGTTGGTCCAACATCATTCTCTGCTCCCACTGGGTGATCCGGAGGTGCTCCTGCATCAGAGCAGTCAAAGCTATTTTTATTTATGAATTACACATGTGGACTTAAGGACAGTACTATTATTATTTTATCTATTTAATATTTGAGAAATTATTTATAAACTACAGTTAACTACTAATGCTAGTGACTAAATTTAGCAATCAAGATTGTTGCCAGATATTTGCTATTGAAAAATGAAAAAATGAAATAACATAAGTCACATAGTCACTTACCAGATGTTTTTCAGATTTGCTCGACATAAATATATTTTCTTACTGTCAGGCTCATTAGACTTTTTACATTTTGAGAGACAAATGGTGTGTTCCAATTAAAAATGTATCTAAGTCCTATAGAAAATCCATTAAATTTAAGTTCATTGAAAAAGAAAAACAGCCAATATTCCAACAGTGACCTACCAATTTAATATTTAGAAATGCTTCTCTAATACATATCTGAATTGCACCACTAAATATTCTCATGTAAATTATTGTATTGTCCATTAATTAATTATTTCAGTCACCTAAAAAATATTAGGTGACTGTCAACATATCATCTGTGCAAGCATGCATTTTCAGGGTGTGCAACTCTCATTTTAGTGAGAACAAATAATTTATTTCACATCACATTTTAGCACTATAAGGCTTCTAAACAAGCATCATAATAATAAAAAAATAAACGTACATCACATTGCTGGCACATTATTCATAGAAGTGAAAAAAAAACCACGTCAACATGGCAACAGGAGTTTTTAACAAAAGCCACCAATTAACTTAAAGCCAGCTCTGATCTTTGTATGTGTTTACTTACATAAAAAAGCCATGTTGCAATGCGATTTCCAGTTCCAAGTTCTTTGAACGCATCTGGCTCATCTTTCTGTGGAATTGTCGCACACCAGATTTAATGTCATGTTATGTCAAAGCTCAAAAACAGAACGTAAACTTGCAACAATTAAAAAGCTTACCCTTCCGAAGTCAAAGTGAGGTTCATACTGCCCTCCAACACCGTAATTTGCAACCTATAAAGTCAAAGAAAAATAAAAAGTGATTTGAATTGTACGAATGCAGAAATAAGCCAATAATTATGTGGAAAGAAAATCAAGAAGCCTTTTTAAACGTCCACTTATTATTTTCTTTTTTTATTCGTAAATGTCAATGCTTGTTTTTATTTAGGGTTTTACCTGGAGTTCTTCTGCCGTGTCCATTTCCAGACCTGTGATGTCCTCAATTCTCTCATTGATCCTTTCAATCACAGGATCCTCGTAGCCTGTGAGCCAAGCACTGCAATAATGGAGGCAAAGCAAGTTAGATTGTGGACGTTTTTTTGTTTATTTTTTGGCGTATGGTACACATTTGCCCACTAGATGGCAGTAGAAAATTCTTCAGTAAACCAACAAATTCATGCCATGCTTAAAAACATGCAGGGGGGAAGGGAGACACGTGTGAATAAACTGGGAACATGGAAAAAGCCCAAGGATCTCCAGTCAGCTCAGGGTGCAGGTTTGTGCACTTTGGTGGTTGACCACCACCGAGAACATTTTTTTTTTTAGGATTACACTATTTAAAAAAGAAAAAAGCGTACTAAGATTATGTTCACCATCTTAAGTGAAAATTTTAAATTGTTCTTTTTTTTTGTATGGAATAAGCAATAAAATCCCATAATATCCACATCAAACCAGCCAGGCTTGTGACAATGGAGTTTCCACAGCAATAAATTCCAACTCCTAAAATAAAGATTTACTTTCATACATAAGGCATTCCTGTTTGGAAAGGAATTAATTTAAACAAGTCACGTCTGGAAAAAAAAAAAAAAAGCCTTCCATCCGTTCCTCCAGTTCATCGCTCACCGAATCTACGACGACGTGCTGACTCACACGTAACGCGCAGAAAAACCATCAAAGTGACACCACACCCTCACATCCATGTGTTCTGACATTAACTACCAGGAGCAGTAAAACCAAAGTGATGTGGGGGTTTGAGTTGGCTGCTGGGCCTGCTATATTTAGTTATGAATACAAATTTCAGAAAACATCGCTAAAATAGTTTAGACGCGATAACTAGCACTTAGATTTGGAATTGGGAATTTCATGTCATCCAATCCATGGCCTTGAAAAACTACTTCACCTCTGCTGACATCATTTAATAATGAAAAAAAAACAACACAAAACTGCACAGCTGCACCACAGCAGCCTTGATGGCACGCTATGACCTCCTTTCCTGTGCGGGAAAAGGCTATAAGGCAGGGAATAAGAGTTCATTGAATCATCCACAGGTTTTAATTATCTTGGCTTCAACAAATTGTTTGCACCAATAACAACTAAAACCCTTTTATTGTTAGTTTTCCATCCAAATATTTTCATTTTCCCTGCGCAAGGTCAAACAAAGCCAGCCATTAGACAATGACAAAGCGGGAGCTGCTGACCTGTGACCCCTTACCTCTTGGAGACTCTGTATTGGGCTGTGGTAAGTTTCCCCGTTTCAGGGTCATGCACCGTGGCTCGCCTTAGCTATGGCAGTTCCAGAGGACACAAAAGGAGTAGAGGAAATAAAAACGGGAGGAAGAAGAAAAAAAAGAGGACAGAGCAAGATGGATGAAATGGAAAAGAGAGAGAGAGAAGAAAAGCAGATGGAGTCACTGGTTGTTGACGTTATTAAAAAGAAAAAGCAGCAGAGCAATACTGGACTTCTAGATGTTATTTATAATAATCAAGTTGCTCATTTATTCATCGACTGTCTGTGATGAACCTCATGTGGGACAAAGCAACTATGTTAATACAAACTAGCAGAAACGGTAACACATTTTCCTCTCCTTTCAGCATGTTGTGTTACCTTTCTGAAGCAGACCTCCAAACTGGAAAGCCCCCATAGTTTAAAATAAACTATGGGGGCTTTCTTTGGTTTTTTTGGTTTTTCACAAACCAAAGTAAGCTAGCAACATTGATACAACTTGATACAATTTCTTTGTCAATCAGTAATAGTCCACTGATACGTTTGAGGTGCCTTGCAAAAAGTATTGAAACCTCTTGAACTTTCCCAGTTTTGTGACACGTTGCAATTGTAAACCTTTGTGTGTTTCATTGGGATTTTATGTAGCAAACCAACACAAACTATAGCATATTTGAGAGGTGAAAGGAAAAGGATTCAAGGTTTAAAACTTTAACACAAGCAAAATTCTGAGAACTGATGTATGCCTCATATTTCTCCCCTTCAACTGAACCCCTAAATTAAATTGTGTAAAGGCAGTGCAAACACATGCCTTCTAGGGTCATCGAAGTGGTAAACTGCAGTTTAATCTAAATTCAATTAAGAACTTGTGACCTTTCAGACTCTCTCAATTCAACTCGATTCTTAATATATATATAAAAAAAGGACAAAACAGATAACTACAGCTGGTGAAGACACATCCCATAAGGCTGGTTTTTTTTAAAAAGAATCGAAAGTCCTGAATTATTTTTGTTCCATTCAGCAATTTTATGCTCCTTTATGTTGGTCTAGCACTTAATAACCCAATAAAATACTCTGAAGTTCAGGGTTATGATGACAAATAAAAAGGGACAAGAAATCCTTTTACAAGGCACTGCATAAACCGTATAAATGTTGTCTCACTCCGCATTCAGCTCAAGAGTCTTTGACCTTTGATGAGGCAGCAAAGTGGAGCTCTGAATAGACCAAAGAAGAAATCGGATGTGTTTTTGAGGGAAAGAAAAGCTCCCCCAAAGCTCTCTCTTACGACCTTCCGTCTTACCTTTTGCTGATCCTGTAATGAGCTGTCTCCAGAACTCCAGTGACGGGGTTGGAGATGGTTGCCCTGCGCAGCTGTGAAGCCAGGGACATGATTTAACCCCCAACACAGAGGCCCGGATGCTTGTCTAACCCATCAAACCGGCCTCGTGAGTTTAACCTGCCATCTCTCAACATCTAAAATCACAACACGCCGCTGAACAAAACACTCCTCTGCTCAGAGAGTTACTTACTCGTGGTTTTGCCAGTTGCTTGACTTTCTCAATTTCTGCATCGGAGATGATGTCGAGGTAGCGAACGATGTAGGGGCGGTCCCACTCATCTTGCTGTTTGACTGGCGCGAGCACATACCTGGGGTGGCGATTGTTGTCGTAGTATCGACAGAACAGCCGGCTCTGTCTGCGTGGGGTCTAGTGGTGAGATTGAAAATTAAACCAGAGTGGCAGATAAAAGTGAGACTCCGTCTCGTTATTTCTGCTGCTTTTCTTCCTCACCATCTTGAGACCCTCCCCTCGACAAAGCATCTCATACTTCTTCCTCTCTGGAATCAGAGAGAAAGAATTCTTTTGCTTCTTTTTCTTGTTCTTTTCGCTCGTGTCTCTCTTTCCACGCTCCTCTTGCGTCCGAGCCGTTTCCTCTGCAGCTTTTCTCTGCTTTTCCAGTTGGAACTCGAAGTACTTCACGTTCCCCTTGGCACGCTGGTGCTCTGGGTCTGAAATTGTGGCAGAAAATTGGAGCAATGATGACGCTGTCACTGTAAACAGCTGACTGGATTTAATTCAATTCCCCAATACCATTGATGGCAGCTCACCCAGTTTGAGCAGCCTCAAGGTGTACTCCAGCGCTCGCTCTATCTCCCCCTGCTGGTAGATGGCATAACTCAGGTAGTCCAGAACTGTCACCTTGTCTATGGTGGATTCCTCTCCCTCGTCGAGCTGTTTCAGGGCCTGTGCCATCCACAGCTCCGTGTGGTAATAATCGGCGTCCGAGTAGGCTATTTTACCCAGCTCATAACAGTCCTCCACTGTCATCTGACTCTTGTGCTTCACACCTGGTGGGCAAATAAAAGGACAACAATGACAATGGAGGGTGAAAAAAAAAAAAACATTGGGTGCTGTTAAGACAACAAATAAACTAGAAAGAAAAAGAAAAACTTTGAGCCCGGTGCTAAGTGTGACTATTTACTGAGGTAACAATTTTTACCAGGAAGGTCTCCTGTGGAAATGGTGTTGGCGTCGAGCTTGTAGGTGTCTTGTAACCGAAGAAGAGCTTTAGCCGCTCCAGTCTGGTCCTCCTCTGTGGGGAAGTACTGCCTCTGGATGGTCAGGTTGGAGATAAATCCTGCAAGAATTGCACACATCAAGTATTTTAGAGGCGTATGAATCCATTAACGACAGCACTAAATCCTGCTAGGGGCAGCTTTTTATATTTAAGAAGAGAATTGTAGTTGCTGAATGCCAGATACATGATGAATGGAATTGGGGGAAAAAAAACACACACGCACGTATACACAACAAAAAAGGTGTTACACAGAATCAGCTTTATATATGACTTTGCCACAGTGTTATGTATGGGATATCAAGAAGCCAGGGTACAAACGTGAACCACAATGTATTTACCAATTCTACATTTATTGGCACCGGTTTTAAAGATGTGTAAAAACCCTTGGTTGTTATGGAGTTTGCTGAGCTTTCCTCATTGAGCAAACAGTGCAACCTCTAAAACCTCTGATTTAGTCTTTCCCATTTTGAAGAAAAGTCAAATGTCTTAAAACCTGATAAATCTGGAATCAACTGAAACAAGTAAGATACAAATGACCACAAATGTTCATCTTTAAGAGTTTCTAGAGATTATAAATGTGTCAATAATTGTGGAATTTGTTCTAATGTGTCATTTTAATAATGACTGAATCTAAAAGGTGGATTTTTCTTATTTTTCCGCAGTAAGAACATGCAACGGAAACAACAAGTACATTTTGTTTGACAGATCTTTCAAGTAAATTTCAATAAATTTGAACTTTTCACACTAGAATTTGTCAATTCTAATGTTAATGTGAGAGCTAACTGTGAATGCCAAAACTTCTCAGTTGTCCATACCATCAGTGGTGTCACTAAGTACAAGACTCTCCAGGTCCCCCCACTCTGTGTTCAGCCTCTTCATCAGTTTGAAGGCATTGACGGGATGACCCAAAAACCCTTCTGGATCTTGTGTGGCTGTTGCTGTCAAGGAGTCCAACTTGTCGGCCCACCTGCCATGAAAACGACAACACAGATCAAGAGTACTGATCGGAAATGATGGGATTTTGCACCGGAGCTGCTCAAAAAATGCAAAACTGTTTCTGAAATTAGCAATAAAAGCAACATAGAGTTCAATGCAACACATGACAGAGCAAATATTCCTCAAAATTAGTGTTAGGCTTTAGTTTATAAAACTGATCTTTTCGTAGTGACTTTTGTTTTCAAGAGATTCATTGGAATCTTCTTATTCAGTCAGAAAAGTTTAATTTTTGGATGCAAAGTAAAGCTCTTGCTCATCTCATAGCATCTAATCCTCTTTGATTTTAGAAAATGTGTCTTTGTCGTTGAAATTTTGCACCTAAGAGTCCTGGTTTGATATGCAACAAAACAAACCATACGAAGCAAACTGGCATTGAAAGTAATTTCTCAAAGGATGATTTAAAGCTATCTGTAAATATCTGGTGACAATGGAGACTTTGTGCCTGTCATTTGAATCTTTTTCTGTTTTTAAAAGTTACGGAATGCCATCATTCGTATGACGCGATGGTGACCCACAAAAAGCAGTACTGTACAGATTGAACTTTTCGATTCGATTCTCACCGCTTAACCCGCTCCAGTTTGTTCTCCTCCGCTCTGATGTAATCCTTCAGAGACGTGACGAGGTCTTTTTCAGTGTACAGCAGATCTGTCATCTGGCCTGAGTGGCAACAAATCAGAAGAAACATGTATGGGTTACACAATGCATCACTGATATGTTACTGATATTGTCTGTGCACAATTTGAAAGGTTTAGCAATGCTTCACTATTTGCTTCTGGACTCGGTTAAATTGAATGATCACTGGGATTACAGGAAGGTGTGTGCTACCTATGGAGGTGAAGAAATCATTGTGGGCTGAGAGTGACTGCAGGCAGCTCAGCAGCAAGAAACACCAACATGGCAGCTCCATTCTGAAAGAGAACAGGATAAGTCCTTTTGATGAATTCATCTGAATGTGCTCGTTCATCTGATGTCATAGGATGTGTGTCTTTTACATCAGAAAAACAACATATCAATTTCCTTGAAAATTTTATGTCATAGATTTTATTACTTTATTTATTATTCTATTTATTTATCTGATTAATATTTATTTATTCGATTTTGCATTTGCACTTTTATTTGCACTTTTTATTGTTTTTCTTTCTGTGTTTTAGAGTAAACACAGTTTAAGTTCCTACTTGTTGTTTTTTTTGTTTTTCAGTGGGAATGAGCTGAATATTAAAATGAGAATGACAAAATATTAAACTCAAATTTTGATACACAAAACAGTTAAACAGTTAAACCAGAAATGCTTCTGTTTCATCCTAAAACAGAAACATTTGGTCAACCCCACAACCATGTCAGAGACACAAAAATAAGTCTGTGGTTGGTGTCAACACGTCTGGTTTGGGACAAGGTTTCAATCCAAGAAGTCACTGTGCCTGTAAAGGATGCAGCTGTATTTTCTCTTTAAAAATGCACATTTAACAGAAAAGGAACACATAAAAGATTGGAGGGAAGAATTACAATTTTACCCAATAAAATCAACACATGTGACGAATGGTTAGATACTGTGCTCATTGCAGATCTAAACTTAAACCCAGATAGAGACTGCATTCTGTTTTACATGTGCATAGTCCTTTAGATAGATAGTCCTTTAGTTTCAGTCAAGTAAAAAGTAAGGTTACCCGTCTAATGAGAGGGCAAAATGTAACACACAACACACACACTCACACCTATGGGCTATTTGTGAGGGCAAATGAGTGAAGGAGAAGGCACAGAGGCATGTGAAATGCTTAGAACAACACAGACAGTCTGCACAGTTGAAGTTTGCATTGGTGTCCTCCTAACTCAGGTCCAATGACACTGACAACTGTTGTGCCAGCTACCTTGAAGATATAGCGAGATCATTTCTGAGTAAGCTCTGTTGAGAATCGAAGTAGACTGCAGGTTCAGGCAGGCTCCGACTTTGCCCTCATTTGAAAAAAAACAAATGAATTGTGGGATTTTAATTTCAGTCAGCAGAATGCTACAACGACAAACTAAAAATCTAATCAAACAACTCCCACGTAATCAAAACATGGAAACATGCATGGAAAAAAGTGTTACTGAAAATTAATGTGTGTTACTAACCCCAAAACACAAAAAATGAAGTGTCTGATAAAAGTATTGGATTAAAAGTAAATTAAACATGTACATTTGGGTGAATCTTTTTGTAACTTTGGGAAGTTACGTAAAGACTCTCTGACACAGCACATTTATTTTCCGGCCACTTTTTCTCTTCTTTCTAGCACATTCTCTGCTTCTGCTTTTGAAAGAAAAACACAGCAACATCAGGTTGCAACCAACAGTTCTTTGTTTGCATTATTTTGTCATTTTGTGAAATGCAACATCAGATTAATTCAAAGAAACTATCACTCATTTTATGGTGTGACTAATAAAAAATTAACACTGATGAGCACAAGACGAGCACTTCAAGTTACTTTCTGTATTTTTTGCCAACAATATGCATAACAAATCTACTAGAGTGAAAAACATATATCATACAGTTCACTATCAGCCTTAGATTTTGACCTATAATACTGTATTTTATTAGTCATAAAATTATTGCAGAGTACTTGAAAATATAGGAAACTGGCATTTATTTAAAGATTGTTTAAATAAAAAAAAAACATTTTGTTTTCAGTTCTGCTCCAATAATCTGGAACTAACCAACTAACCAAATTATTCATTCAGAAAAATATTTTTTTAAATTCTAACAATGGATGTCTCTCCAAATATAACTGACCATGCCTAAATTTAAAAAAATCTGTATATTTCAACACATAAACAAGCAAATCTAATCTAAAGTTGGAAAAAAAATCATATTAATCATTCCATTCATTGAATCTTTCACCCAGCTGTTATATAAAATCACAATATTCCACATTAGAAACTGCATAGTATACAATAAATAATATATAGTATTTATTGTAAATGTATTGTAAATACTACATTAATTTATTGTAAATACAATACCATTCTTATTTGTATTTAAATAAATAAATATTATTTACCATACATTATACATTATTATTTAATTGGCATACTTTTAAATTGCCAATTGTTGATTGGCAATTTAATTTTCAATCAATAAAATTCAACAAACACTTTTTTTCGTACCTCACTGCAGTTTACAAACTAAATACTGATCAGAGTAGTCTTTTAGCTGTGTGCATATGTTTCGTTTTAATCCAAGTTGTTTTTAGTCGTGGAAGAGAAACTTATTTTCAAATGTCTGGTTTTACTTCTAAAAGTCATTGCTGTAAAAAAAAAAAAGAAAGAAAGAAAAGGATGTGGATGGAAAAGGATAGGACTGCCACGTCTTCGCCCCTCCCCTCCGTGGAAACTCGTGTGCGGACTGAAATCCCTCCGATGGAGTCTAACCTGCTCAAAGCCAAAGTGAAACCTACACACTAACAAGAATCGTTGGTTGACGGTCAATTTGTGCTGTACAGATTAATTGATGTATTAAAGCAAGATGCTTCACTTCTTATATTTTTGTTGTTGTTAAATATTTTACATTCTGACAGCAGCAATAATACTTCCACTCTCATTTGCCGGGTTGTAGAAAATGTGTTTAGACTATTTTTTTGTTGTTGTTTTAATTCAAATGAAACAATGCACAGTGAAGGCAGCAGTAGCATCCCACGCTACATTGCATAGGAATGCCACAACTACGCCAGCGACGTGTGGGCACAGATACGCGTGCTTTTCTTTTGTCTCCTGTTTGCCAGGTTGTTATTTTGTATCTATTTTAGGCTATTGTTGCAAATCTCTAGCGGACTTAGCTTTCAGTTAAACATTTAATGCCCCGTGCTAACACTAGTCTGGGTACAACACGCAGCCTTTAACTCAGCCAGAGAATAACCGTGTAATGTGCGCACAGGCCTTTTTTTTAATGGTCCGTCTCTTATCTGATTCAGGAGGCTGTATTTACCTCGTCCAGAGCATCCCGTAGCAAGCAGGAGAACCGTGTCCGTAGCCGCCGTGTCCTCTGAAGTAAATCTCACTTCCTCGGGAAGGACTCGCTGAATTAACTGGGGGGGATAGGTCCTCCTCTTTGTGATGTTTCGGTGAACTGTTGGCTCTCTGGACGCCGGGGCTGGATCTCTGGGAGTCTCGGCCTGAATGCTACGTGCAGGCTCACATGCGTACAGTTTTTGGGGGTGTGGGGGGTGAAACAGGAGGTGTCCTGTGTGAATGATGGGGGAAGTTGTAGGATTTTTTAGCTTAAACCCACAGTGACACGACCGTAAAGGGTTTTGTTGAGCGCAGTCTCCTAAGTAACGGCACGCTTCTGCCACGTATTGAAAACGTCCAGGGAGGCAGGAAGGAACATGGAAGTGCAGTTTCCACACCTAAAACCGGATTTAAGATGAAGCATTCTACTCATTACATTTTTATGGAGGTTTTGTTAAGTTTGGAATATGAAACTTTGGCAAACTTTCACCCTATTTCCACCTGCAGTCTCTGCTTCTCACATACTAGAACATTCCTTCCTTCCAGTGTCTGGAATGCTGCTTGAATTCTGCAGGGTGGAGCCAAGAGCAGCTGTGTGTGATGAACTGATTACTCTCATTTCTTAGTGCACTGTGTATTAGTCATAGGCCTAATACACTCCACCGGCATGCAAGTGTTTACTAACCATAATTTATAGTCACCGTTTTTGCTTGAATGGGGACCTGGGGAAGATTCTCGTTTTAAAGTCGGTCACAGAAGAGTAGACCTTATCTTAAAACGGTGTGTTATGCTTTATTCAAACAGAATCTCAGCTTAGGGTCGTTCTTCGTGGAGCTGTGCATGTTACGCCAGTCCAGAAATAAAACTTTGCTGCCCTGTGATGGACTGGAGACCTGTCCAGGCTGAACCCTTCGTCTTACCCAGTGACACCAGCCCCAAGAAGCAACTCTGCAAGGATCAGCAGCTACAGACAAAGATGAATGGACAGTTGGACTGTGGTGATTGTTGAGATGAAAAATTAACAAAAAACAGTGGTCTTAAAATGCACTTAAACTCACCTTAGCTTATCTTTAACCATCAGCCTGGAATCTGTCTGCTTGGAACTAGTAGTGGGTTAGGCTGATTTGTATGGCTGCAACAAAAAAATCAGCCCTGATTTCCTTAAGTTTGGGGGATCGGTGATCAGTCGATACTTACATAAGAAAGCAATGTTAACCACCAATCTGATTTACCTCAGAAAAGGCGGTAAATAAGGATATGCACCCTAAAAACCTGTTAGTTAGAACGTCTCCCTGTGTTTTGTTTTGGGGTAGTCAGTTTAGTTCAGAAAGATTTTAATTTTGCATTCCCTGAGTCAAGCTCTTAAGAAAGAGTGGAGAGAACCAGAATCCACGTTAAAGTCAGTGATAGGTTCCCCCTTTACGCAAACCACCTTGTTGACTGCACTGGTGGACAGAGAGTCATATTGCATCAATGAAAAAATTATACATTTTAGGCACTATGAAAACAGAAATCTATACAATAATATTTGGTGTTGAAGTCCAGAACCAAAAGGGACTCATGTGTAATTCTTTTCATTCTCTCTTTCAAAATTATTCAGTGTCAATTTGAATATTTAATTTTATAGAAAGATTGCACAGCTGATTAAAAATAAATAAATAAATACAACTAAAAACCTTTCAGTGTTTTTCCTACGGCTGCCACTAGATGTCATCCACAAAGAGCTGCTGGCAGGTTAGACTTCTGTGTTTCTGTAGCAAGGATCCACCAGGATCTCCTATTGCTGAGGTACACCCTTTAAAAGAAACATCAAGGTTTCATGATGCACTCAATAATCAGTTAACATAGATTATTAACTTTATAGATTATTAACTGCATTTTAAAGGCTTTGGATCAGAGCTTTGTTGTGTGTGTGTTTCCCAGAGTGTTTTCTTTTGTGTGGAGTTTATTGATAAATGACTTCATGTATGAATTGTGCTAATCAAACAAACTTAACATAGAGATTCTTCCAGGATTTATGTCAATGAGGGTGTGCCACTCGGGGCTTTTTTTAACCACTCGGGTTTAAGTGGAAAGGTTTTGAGAGTTCACCCACCATGATGTCAAGTCTGTGGACTGAAATGTGCTCACCACATCAAGGCAGAACAGAGAGAGTGAGAAGAGTACATGCAACATAATTAATGCTAGTTAAGTTGCTGGTTCAGTTTTAAATGTTTAAGTTGGCAGTCCTATAAGCAGGTAAAGCAAGCCATGTTTGCTCTGCACCTGCTTTGTTAGAATGTAGGTTATGTTGACATATGTTTGGTTTGGTTTCATGCCAAGTTGAACATGATTACATTTTCATTCCCGAGACTTGTCTGCACTGTATCTGTTACAAATGCTGTTCATTGTTGAAGGGAGCCACTACATGAAGTGAGATTGACAAAAAAAAAAAATAAAAAATCATAAAGGCTTTGAGGTGGAGGTCCCATTCTACTGTCCTTTATTATTACTCTCTTTTCCCCGCCTCTGATCTGCCAAACTGCTTGCGCCTTACATCTAAGATTTACTGGAAGACCCCCACAAGATTCATTTGTTGTCTGAAGCTCGGTTTTTGATCTTTTTTCAAGCCTGTGCATTACTATGTCTGCTAGATGGATTGAATTGAACTTGTTCCAGGTGGTAATCTTCCTTTTACTGACATTGCCTTGTGGCACAAAGACTGTACATCAAACGCCTTATGTTTGTTCTGTTAATAAATAACTATATTGCTTGTGGTGCTTATGTTTCTAATTATTTCTCAATCACTAATTAATGTTGCTTTGAATTTTATGACTGAAATGGTCAAAGTCACTCACTGCAGCCACTGTTTGCCCAAACAATGATAATGTGGAGTTTAAATTGGATATTATGTGTGTAAACAGATAAAATCACTTCTATTAATCCAGTACTGACAATATACACTTCCATCCAAGTGTTGATAAAGAAAAAAAAAATGTTGGTCAACAAAAAAAGAAAGAGTTTGTTGCTATGCACGATTATAAAACTGGACATAAACAACATGCATAATGACTGAAAGGGTCCATTTTAGAGCTGCTAAACATTACCGAAACTAATTCAGAGTTAGTTATATGTTTATTTAGTTCTGCTTTTATTAACATGTTATTGCTCTTATCAATTAATGGCTTAACAAGACAAAGGGCATAAAGAAAGGGAAAGGGCAGTAAATGGCCTGGGGTTGGATATTTGACTTGGGACTCCTTTGTCAAGGACTGGCCCCCATTTATAGTGTGACTATTCAATCACTGAGCCATTTAACTTCTGTGTACTCTGTGTTTAACAGTTTAAAGTCGTTTTCTATTTTCTGCTCTGATTGTCTTGTGCTTGCTATTACTTTATATTTCACAACGGATGCTTTATTTTTTTTTTCCCGTGTTTACTATTTAAGGTTTATTTTTTGTGTGTCTGGTGTTTTTCTCATTAAGTGACTTTGCCGCTTTTATTCTTTTCATTTTGTCATGTGTCCGTTCCCCACAGTCCCTTTAAGAAAAACTGCACAAAAATCGACTGATTAATATCACGTTGCTTTTTTTTTCAACAGTATTTCTACAAGGTTTATTTCTTTCTAGTTATTTATATTATCTTAATAATTTATCACCATTCTAGACCTTTTGTTTTTGGTTTACCTCCTTTTTGCATGTTCTGTCCCCATTCATTTTTTAAAGTCTTTTCAAGACTTAAAACCAGATGTAAAAATACTAATAAAAGCACTTGTACATTTAAAAAAATATACAATATCAATCTATTGAAAAAAGAAAAGAAAAGAAAACAAAAAATAAGAATAACTTAAATGAGGCTAAAGAACAGAACTGCAAAAATGAAAACAAATTCAATTTTGATCAAAAATAGCCAGTGGGTTTTATTACTTAGCTGTTATAGTCAGAGGGTCAACATTCAGTCTTTAATTTAGCAGTTTTCTTCAGAAAACATGAGATCAGGCTTCATTATCAAGGTGGTATAATTGCTGTATGGGTAGGCTGGTCATTTTAAGAAATTAATATGATTAATTGCAACCTGTTACTTGTTTAAACCTCAAACAACCAAGCATAATGGATTCCCTTTTTTACTTCTGTGGATGCTTTCTCAGTGCTTTTTGCGTTTTGGTGGCTGTTCAAATCAAGTACGACTGCCCCCTGCTGAGAAAACTAAATATATAATAATACATGTCCCCATATTAATTTAAATAGAGACCCATGACCAGCCTCATTTATTTACTAAATCAATGCGCATGATTGATGCCTCTCCGCATCCGGTTGATATGGCAATTTGGATGAATGCGGGAGCCCCTCACCGACTGATGTGTTTGCCTGAGCTTTAGGGTGCTGTCCTTCCCATGTAATTACTGCGTGTTTACCTAAGCAGACCTGACCTATCTAGACAGACACATTTGACTCTTTTTTTTTTTTTTTCAAACTGGTTCTAAGCCTTAGAAATAAAGCATTTTTGATTAATTGGCCTATTCTAGTAGGGTACTTGGTGCTAAATATGTTTATAAAACATTAGATATAGATCTATAATCGCTGATAACACCATAAATCTCACAACTATCCCCCAGAGCGAAACACTGCAGGTCAGCATTATAATAGCAAGGAAGTCTTAATAAATGCTTGACAGTTTATGTGGGTGTGCCAGGATACAAATATTTCTGCTGGATCCCAAAACGGTTATCTGTTCCGACGACAGCCAACTTTTGACTCCTGCCCAGCGAAATGGCCCCTTTAATTACACTGACACAAACAGAGCGGGGGCAAAGTTCAGCTGAGCTCACCGTAAAAACGGACGAGGTGAACAGCCGGAGCTCGGAAAGCAGCCTGACGTATCACTAGAGGACACTGAGCCAGGAGGATGCGGAAGGCTGGAAACATTTGCGGAGATTAAATTATTACAGTCCTCACCTCCCCGTTATATCGCTCGGAACATTTGGCGCAACTCGTTTGCTTCACAATGAGTTTATGAGGAGTTACAAATGGTGAGTAAGACGCGTTTCTCTTGCCTATGTTTGTTTTGCTGTTTTAAAATATGTTTTGAAGTTGGTACTATTTAGCTCAGTCTGAATTTAGTGGTATTTTGCGACGTGAAACGATGTCGTTACACAAATTAAACATGTAAGATGATTTTTTTTTTTTTTAGTTGCTTTGGTTTGAACTTCATGTATGCTCTAATGTATGATCGATGGACCAACATTGATTAGCTGCAGTACACTCAGAAACACCCAGCTTGACCTCATGATTACCTGAGAGTTGTTTTTTGTTGTTGGCTGTTCTTTGGAGACTGTATTGCTTTCTGATGCAAATTCCTCATTGATCCACTATACCTTTACACAACAGATACTTGCAAGAAACCTCTGCACAGAATGACAAGATGTCTGTTAGGTAAAAGGTAAAGACCCCGTTTTCTTCTACAACCACATATCAAACCAGCTCTTTGCAAAAGGCACATAACTTTTTCCTCAGTCTGACATTAATCAAGACTAAACTGCGGCTGTTTTAGGTGAGTCAGGATTACCAAAAGCATTTCTTACATTCCCTAAGGATGAGATAAGTAGGATGATTTTATCACTTTGTACATCCCTAGTTGGGTAATTCGTAGCATTTGAGTTAAATAAATGCCCCTCTCATTATATTTTAAGGCAACACGTCACACACTGCTTATTTGTAAGGCATGATGAGCAAAATCAGAATAAATCAGGCGAGATATAAATGTCTTGTTGACTAATAAAATTCAATGTCAATGTCTGGCTGACTTTGTACATTTAGCGAACAAAGAGGGCAGATTAAAAACACCTTCCCAAATGTAAAACGCAAAGGTGTTGGTGCTTTGATGAGAAAAGTACTACAAGAAAATTAGTAACTGAAAGATGTATCAAAATGGTCTACAAACCTGAACCGTCCTGTCAGGAGGAATTGGCTAATATTCCACTGAAATGTTTACAGAATCTTAAGGAAGAATATCCAAAATATCTGAAACAAGACATAGAGTTTGAAGTGCAAAAGAAGCAAAAATGTAAGCAAAATCCTGGGTTTGAAGAAAGTTGTTTAAAACAAAAACAAAAAACAACAACGTCTGCATTCAAAATGTTGGCTTTTAGTCATTTTTGGTAAAACAAAACCTGACAATAAAACAGGTAATGTTTAGCCTGATTGAATGTTGAAAATGAAAGGTTATGTGCCTTTTAGGCACATAACCTTAGGATAATTGTATGCAAGGATAACAACTGTGTGCTTGCACATAAAAGACTGTCTGTAAAACTTCCTGCTTGCAGCTTAGGGAGATGGAGGACTGGATGGTATGTCTCAGCACTGAAGAATCTTTCATCAGTTCATGCTCTGAAGCCGCTCATTCCCACCTTCTGCTTTGTGGTAGTGATCGCATATGGCCAGGCCGACAAACTCCGGAACTTTGTCGCTGGCATCTTTATCCCACAGTACCATTACCCATTCCCTGTTGCTCTCTGCTTCACCCAGGTTAGTAAATGTAGCGTTGCTTTCAAATCAGTCATCCCTTCATGACCAGGAGAATGTGCCTGCGAGGAGTGGTGCACAAAATGCAGGATCATTTGCATACTGGTCTATTTCTGAAGAGTAATTTCTGTTCTGACATCACTATATTTGCATGTGTTGAACTAACATTTATTGGATTTCCATTTTCAAACATATCAGCAAGCAGTACATTAAATAATTAGTTCTACCTCTTAATTGATGGATTTGTTTTAGCCATGCTACCATCACAAATATTTTATTGGGATTTTATGTGATGAAACAAAGAAGAATATTAGATAGATTGGACCCGTGGGCATATTTTTTTAAGTTCTGACACTAAATTTCATTTGCATTTAGATCTGGACTTTGACTGGACCTTTCTAACACATAAATATGCATCCAGCAAAACTATTTAATTTTATTGCTATTTGTATGTTTTGGACTGTTGTCCTGCTGAATATCTCTTGCAGCATTTAACAAACTTTTTGTTGTGTCACATTCTTTCCATTTTTAAACAACATATTAAACTGTCATTATGTTTGCCTTCTGATGTTCTCAAAACACACTGCTTCGCACTGAGATTAAATTACAGCATAATTTATTTTTTGGTAGGCAACATATTAAGAGAACATTGGACTTTAATTGAAGAGTTTCAAGTAGTGCACTACTTTGTTGGTCTTTTGTATAAAATTTTAACAAAATCTTAAAGCTAGCACACTAAACACACTATTGCCTCTGTGTGCCGGTTTGAAGGACAGAGCAGAAGTAATGATAAGGCAAAAGTGCTTAGTGTTGATTAACGCATGCATGTGATGTTTAACCAATTTATCATGCAACGGACTGACATGACCTTGTTCAAAGGTTAGCCATGAAAGACCGCCTGGAACGACAGTCCAGAAAAGTCCACGGATAGGCCTCAAGAGTGTTTTTGCAGCAAGATTTGGAATTAAATAGGATTGCCAACAACAAAAGTAGACTTGCTGATATAACACTTTCCACCTGTCATTAAAAAATAAAAATATGTCAACCTGCAGTCGAGTAAGCCCTTTCAATGTGGAGTTAGTTCTTAGTAATTCAGCTCTTAGTATTTTCCATTTCCACCTTGCCAAGCCCACAGTATCTTTGTTTATGACTGGTTATCAAATATTACCATGGTGCCTCCAAGTAATTGTGAGGTCAAAATATTAGAAGTGTGTTAAAAAAAAGGGAGCTATGCTCAAACTCAAGCACGTCACATTCTATAACAAAACAAAACTTGAAGAAATAAAGATGATAAAAATCTGGGGCAATCTGCAGAAAGAGAAGCAAAAAAAGAAGGGTAATATTTGGTTAGTTAAAAAGGGAAGTTTTTGTAATTTACTATACAAGCTCAAACATTTACTGTGTAAACTTATAAACTTTGAGCTTTCCTGTGAATCGATAGACCAATATTAAATTGGATGACCAATGTTCCTTAGAATTATTACGCGACTGTGTTCCAAGGAATTTACTAACCTGTCAGCCTTAGGCGGTTAGATTACACTTCAAAGTCCATCTGGGTTCCGTCGTCTTGGCTCAGAAATAGCATGATCAATGTCACTCTTGTAGTTTTCTATTAGATTAAAGACCAGAAATTGGGCAGACCACCACAAAATGTTAATCTTGTTATTCTGAAACCAAGATACTGCTTTCTGTTTTAGTGTCCCTGTGGCTGTTTCCTTATTATTTGAACTGTTTTCCTTTCCAACATAAGGCAAAGCTATCTCTATAAGTATTTTGATAAGTTAGAAGAGATCTGTGAGCCATAATCTCTGGTATGTGCAGGATGGGTCAATAATCATAAGTAATGTTCCCATCCCATAATGTCTGAGTCACGAATGTCTCACAGTTTAAAATTAATTATTTGTTTACACTTAGTCAGCCTCATGCATGCCATGACTGGTGGCTCCCATGACTTCATTATACCTACTTTATAAATTATTTGCTTTATTAATGTTTCTATTTTTTAACCTGACAGGTATTGTTGGACTGCTGTGTTTTGAACTCAACTTTATATTAAAAAATGTCACAAAAATACGACTTAAGATCACGATTATGATTTAACACAAAAATAGCAATTCTATTTTCGTCTCATAACTATATTTTCATTGATGATAGTTCTCCTGGTTTGCTTTCTTTTGTTCCCGAAATAATTAACTATTAATTGAAATGGAAAGTTTGTGACTATGTGTGTTGACCTCACATTTTTGAAACATAAGGCCAAAAATAATTTAAAGAAAGGATTTGTCAAAGAGAATTTACTGGTTGTGAAGTTCGCTGTAATTTATTCGTGGACTGTAAGTCACCGGCTACTTCTATTTCTGCTTTTCTTTGAATTGGCTTTCCCCTTACAATGTTTGCATTTCCTCCCCAGGTTCTGGTTTCTCTTGTCTTCATAAATCTCCTCCATGCCTTGAGATTGGTACATCTCAGACCGTACTCCAGATCATTGGGAGAGAGGCTGCTGCTGCCCGCCATCTGTAACAGCGTTCACGCCGTGCTCATGACTTGGGCCAAAGCAAGCAGCCCATACGCAAATCTCTTCCTCTTCACTGTTCCTCTGCTGCCTCTGCTCACCCTCGGATTCAGTTTTGCGCTGAAGGTGGCGTCTCTGCCATCTCACCACTTGTCAGTGTTGATTTCTATCCTGAGTGGGATGTTTGTTGTCATCACAGGTAAATATTAACACACGAAAAAAAGCGATCACAACCTTTGAACCTTTTTTGTTATATTACAACCACCTCAATGTGTTTATTGGGTGTTTGCAATTTTGTCAAGAGCAATAAAGAGGTTCGTCAGACCAAACAAACAAACCAAAAATATTCTATTGACGTATTGTGAAAACATGTATATGTAAAAAATATGTAATTGTTAATTCCCTCTCTCCACTGGGATTTGTCACATGCAATCCCTATAAAACACATTGAATTTGGAGGATAATGAGAAAGTGAGAAGGTTCAGTTGGTACGAATATTTTTCGTAAGCAATTGTGCAAGATTTAGAGAGGTTATATAATTAGAGGCTATATAATTTTTTTATCAATGTGTTTTCCCCTGCACAGCATCCAATGGCATTCCTGTTGTTGAGTCTCTGGAGTATCTCTACGCGCCTCTCGCTTTGATTCTCCACAGCCTTTCCCTGATCAGCTTAGCAAAGGTGTCCGAGTCTGTGCGCCAGCAGCCCTATGACGTCCAACCCTCTGTTTTTGACATCTACTACGCTCAACTGGTCAACCAGAGTGGAGTGTTGGCCCTCCTGTGGCTTCTACACCCAGACAAACCCTGGCTGGTGTTGAAAATGAGCAGCTGGCGCAATCTGCTCTTCCACGGATACCTGCTCGCCATTGTCCTGCTTGGAATGGTACTCAACTTCCTGGTCTGCACTTCTGCTCTCTGCATCTCACCAGTCGCGGCTGCCTTGCTATACTCGGCAAGGTCCATGGTGCAGCCATTTTTTCATCTTCTGTAGTTCCTCTGTATGGTACAGAATTCTTGTCTGTCTATAAGCTATTACCAATATCAAAGATTGAAGTAGCACTTCTAAAAAATAAAAATAAAAAAAATCACACAAAAATGTGAAAAGATTTCAGTCAGGTCAAACGTTTAACATTAATCCGGTTAGAATTGGTTTGATGTATATTTGATAAGCGTTGAAAGTAAGAGACATGTTTCCTGTCATGACATTATTTGTTCTAATTTTGAAATTAGACAAACTTAACATGTTAAATGTCTCTTTTCTATTAGATGTAACTAGCTGCACTAATTTTTCTTTTAAATCCCTGCGTCATAATCAGATTAATTTTGCTGGTTGTCGCTAGTGAAAATGTGTTCACATATAACGTGTTCTTCAAGAACCTCAAGAAAATAGGAAGTAAAATATTTCCGATATTGTGGTAATAAGTAAAGTAACATAGGGTATAACAGCATATCTAAACCATTCGGAAACTGCTTGAAATTTCTCTTCTTCATTTAGTTATGCACGTTGTGCGCCTTTTCTACATCTATTGATGAATGCTACCTGTACAGATTATCGTAAATCTTTGGTAAAAAAGCAACACACTTTCTTTTTTGTGCAAAGCTGGATATGGATTTTTCTTAATTAGAACAAATTATTTTAATATTATCGTTTGTAATTGCAACTCTTAAGCAAATATTTTCTTTTTCTTTTTTTTTTGTGCACCTGTGACATATTTGAGCAGTATTTAAGGGATTAAAGTCCCACAAATCTAACCGGATTTCTGCTGAGGTTTTCTGTGAATGAATCTGAGAAGCACTTTTTTTTTTCAGAGGAAACAGGATAAAGATGATCAGGGTTGTTTTTTATTTCGTTTTTTTCACATTTTTACATGACACATAAAAACACATTTTCAATCAGTGTTAAAAAAATATTTAACTTCAGACCTTTCGCTGAATGAATCTCAAACCAGACTTTGGTTTATCTTGTCCCTGAATGATTCTGTGAGCTCGGATGAAAGGGCACGGCACCTGATAGGCAGTTATGATGCCTCTTATTAAAGTCTGACGTAATTTAATATATTGTGTTTTTACTAATGTAAATTTAAATATGTATTTTTATATAATTTTATCAATTTGCAAGCTTTTTTTTAAGTAGCTATTTCTGTTCTGTAAAAATGTGCTGTGCATGTTTAATAAAACTGAAAGAAGTGAATTGACTGTGAAAACGTTGTGTCAATGCTGAAAGCTGATGAGTTTAAATCAGCTGAAAAAGTTGAAGTTCCAATACGTGAATCCTATGGGGTTGCATGGTAGCTCAGTTGGTAGCATTGTTTCCATGCAGTGAGAATAGCAAAAATTGTAATATGAACTATTTTTAGATGCCTTTAAGCAGGCATTTGTTTAGAAATAGAACTGTCTATAAGTTAATAATTCTTAAATCCTGTTACCAAAAAGCCACAAATTTGTTCAGCATCATCAAAAAGTTTTTACATCCTTTAATTAATTTTTAATTTTTTTTTTTGAAAGTTAGCATACAAGTTTATTCTAAAGAAAATTTGAGGGTTTCTTTTCCTCAAGTGTTCTCTGACAACATGGATATTAAAATTGAGCTTCATGGGAGAAATGCTATATCTGCTATTTATAGAAGTGTGTGCAAAAAAAGAGAAAAGAGTGCGACTCACTTGGAAGTAGCCGTTCTTTTCTAGACTTTCCAAATGATAATGTGGAAAACACCTTTTTGGATTGCAGAAGTTTACCCGTGGATTGATATTAGTCAAGTGTATTTTATAGCAAATGTCAACTGAAAAGCAGTTCAAAGTACTTTACATCATAAAAACATTCCACAGTCACCAACTGTGACACAAGCAATAAACATTTAACATTTGGTTGAAGCACCTTTAGCAGCAGTCACAATCCAAGGTCCTCTTGGTTAAGGTCCAAAACATTTGGAATATCTATTTAAAGGTAGTTTCTTCCATTATCTGACACATCCCTATCAGGTCTTTGAGTAAAGAATTTGGTAACACCTACATCAACATGGAACTGGAACTGTTGTCATGAAATGTCATTCAGTAAATAATGACACTAACAAGGCAAAGTTGACTCTTTTACTTCATTGTTATTGTAAGTTTTCATAAAACTTTGAATGAAAATGCTAAATAGGGCATTTTTTTATTACAGCCAATGCAGATTTGCTTTAAAAGTGTCATTGCACCAAAAGACACTTCACAACAGTCGTAAACATTGTCCATGACGATGTAATGTCAGTCTTCCAATAAAGTGTTACCAAGATTTTTATGTTTTTTTAAAGATCTTCAATTGAACTTGAGACCCACGTTCTCTACTGTGTGGCCAGGTAAGGAGTAGTGCCTGTTTTGCTTCCCCATACGTGCTGCTTGGATTTCAGGTCAAAATGTTTGGTTTTGGATAGTCTGGGAATCTCTAAGGCACAGGTGTCAAACTCTAGTCCTGGACGGACTCTGCTGCACTACAACTGAATAAAATAATTAGGTCATTAGCATGCATCTGCACAAGAGGAAGTAATTAAGCAATTTCAGTCCAGTGTGTTGCATCTGTGGCACATCTAAAAACTGCAGGACAGTGGCCCTTGAGGACTGGAGTTTGACACCCTGCTTCAAGATGTACATTTACAAAATGAAAGTGGGCTTCCCAGTCCTTTATCATGATGAGTGGCAACTTATGGCCTTAATGGTAGAGTCCTTTAGTAGTGATTGACTTCCTTGACCATGCCTCTATCTCCATAAAGAGATAAAGATATCTCCTGACTTTACTGATAAGGCCCCTGTTTTGATATGCGCTTTCAACTGCGAGACTGGTGTTTGATTTCTGGTCATGTACGATCAACTTAATTTACCCCAGGTGGACTCCTGTGGCATTGCAGAAACATCACAAGGAAGCATTCACACAATGAAAGAAGGAGTAAATAAAAAACAACTTGAAAACATGTTTATTATGTATGACATGTAAAAAAATTACAAAACTTGCATCCAATCACAGTACTATACAAAGATATGTGTATTAACAGTTCATGATATAATAGGCTATTTCCCATTTTCAATGATTTAAAATAAACTTGAGTTTTGCATCTTCTAGACTCTATTGAAAATCCAACTTGTGTTAATCCTTAAATGAGAGGTTTTTCTGTCACAACACATGACGGGAAAATCATCACAATTTGCACAGTCTATCTATATTTTGTGGTGGAAAAATAGACATATATATCTGAGGTCATCAGTGAAATGTAAAAAAAAAAAAGAAACAAAGAAAATTATTTGACATAAAGACGCCAAACTTTGTCCTGTGTTCGTTCATCACCTCTATGTCAATAAGTTCCAGACTCATAATTTCAGTCCTCTTCCTTCTCTATGAAGGATCCGAGTTTGGTGGTAGTTGAATTCCCAGACTCTGCAGCAGGTTAGAAGCAGGTCCTGCCAGACCAGCCTGGCTGCTCAGAGACTCCAGGAGATTTGCGACCAAATTGACATCGATGTCTAAAGGCTGGATCTCCTCCTCAGCCTCGTCGACTCCTCCCTCCTCCGTCGAAAGCCCGTCTCCCGTTGGGGAACGAGACGGGTCATTGTTCACGCAGGTCTTGTAGTTCTGTAGAAATCACACATTCACAATGGCCTGGGTGCATTTTAAACCTGTTACACTTTGTATAAAAACTAGCATTTACCGTTTGACTGAAGCTTTTCCCAACATTAGTGCTCTGCAGCTCCTGATCCATTTGGTCCATGTAACTTTTGAGGCTGTCCAGAGTTTCGGCTGCGCTCATCCCTGCAGGACCAGATGAGCCTTCCTCTGTCTCGTTCACCACCTCTTCCTCTTCTTCCTCCTCCTCCTCATCATCATTGTAATCATCGTCCAGATCATCTGAGTCTAGCTCTTCTTCTTTGCCTCCTGAAATATTTAAAATAATTAAATACAACAGAGAACAGAGAATGAATAAACCATTGCTTTTATGTACCTAATAGCCTATCTAGTGCATTGGCCATCAAGCCTGGGTCAAAACTGAAAGGCTGCGTCTGAAGACTCCTGGAAAACATTTAAACAAAATGGAAACTTATCAAACCAGCGGTAGAAAAATATATTTAAAAAAAAAGAATGACTCCAAGTAACTTATCTCACCAGGGTGCTTCAGCCCCCTCATGAGACGACATGGCATTGAGGAAGTCCTTCATCCCTTGACTAACAGCTACAAGACTGTAACCTGCTTCTTGCTCTTTGGTATCCTCCTCATCCTCCTTCCCTGCAGCCTCCTCGACAGGCCGCTTCTGCTTGGCAGAGCTCAAGCCTTCACTGTCGACATCAGCGACCCTGCCGCTTCTCTCCTGCAGCAACTGCTCTAAATCCTGAGCTGTGATTTCCAACCAGCTGTCGTCTTTAGATTAGCAAAAAGGAAGAAAAAAAAAACAAAGATATCATTGGAAATTGCAAATGAGCAGTGGAAGGAAGATATAGGCAATAAGCACACATTTGTTTTGAGCTCTTTTACTGAGATGTAGCAGAACGTGCCAAAGTGACAAAATGTGAGAAATGAAGTGTCGTCCCACCCCCACGTGTTGCTGCTCAGTGGTTGTCAGTTGCGTGAAAGAGTGGTAGGTTTTTTGCTGAAATCTTCAAAATGTGTGACACATTTTTCTTTCCTATCAAGTCTTCAATCTGATTATTTTATAGATACTTTCATAGCAAGAAAAGGATCTATTCTGTTGCTGTTAAGCTGTTCACTCACTGTCCTCCGGGGGGAGCTGTGACTCCAGTTTCTTGAACTCTTCCAGGTTGAGCGGACTGCTGTGAAGCAGCTGGAGAATCTCCTCGCCCGCAGAAATGGAGCTGAAAAAACATTCACAGCAGGAATATTGAGGGGGAAAAAAGACAAGTGTGTTTCTTTTTGTCAGTTTAATTAACATGACATTTATCAGTCCCAACTTAAACCACCAATTCAAAATTAAATTTGTAGGACGTAATACAGCGATCTTCGTGGAAATCATGAATCCTGGTGTCTACATTCATCATTTGCCAGGCTGATCTCTCCACTTGAAAGCACATGTTTGAATCCTCACCTTGACTTTGAGGCAACCGACTGTTTGAAGAAGATCTGTGCAGATTTTAAGAGTTCTTTGTAAAACGCCGAACCTTCCAGCTGGCCCTGCTTTTGACAACATGGACATTAAAATCGAGCATCCTAGGAGAAATGCTACATCTGCTGTTTATAGAAAAGTATGGACAAAAAAAGAAAAGAGTGCGACTCACTCTGAAGTAGCCGTTCTTTTCTAGACTTTCCAAGAAGTTTTTCCACTGAGGATTGCAGCTCACAGGAGCGTTGGCGTCTGATGATGGCAGCCTGCTCTTAGAGCACAGGATCTCAAAGCCATGAGCCTGAGAATAAGGTGAAAACAGATTCATATTTCCACCTTCATCTGCACCTTCTTCCTCGTGATAAAAGAAACCCCCAAACCATGCCTCACCAGTTTCATCCCAAGTTCATGAGCCTTGTACTGTGGATGAGAGCGAGGCGGCAGGTCGAAGCCGCTCCTCCTATCTGGGGTGAACTGCTGCTGCTGCAGCTGGGCGTACAAGCAGCGGGTGAATGTTACCTGGAAATTCACGCAGGAGAAGGACGCCGTTTCATGAAAGCTGAACAACCAGCACAAACAAATCCTGCACATTTTGCATGCGTCTACCGAGGCGAGGACTCTCGTGTCAGGAGGAAATGTCCTGAAGCTACGACAGGCCTGCAAGTCCACTGGATCCCGCAGATAGAAGGCCGAGACCGCAGGAGCAACCAAGTCTGGACGCTGTGCCAGAACAGAGGCAACGCTGGCAGGGATGAAGCAGTGGGCCTGGTGGAGATTAGCTTTAATCTTCTCTGGGTACCTACATAAATGTGAAATGACATCTTTTTTTTTTTTTTTATTCTAACCATTTACAGAGACGTCCTCAGCAGGTTGTTCCATTTGCATTTTCCATGTAATTTACAATAGAAAAATCAAAGAAAATTGGGATTGTGTGAAAGCTCACCCTTGCAGCCTTTTGTTTAGAGTTGAACGGATTTTGGGGCTGGCCAGACAAGCTTCTGGGTGAGCAGAAAGCAGCGTTAGAGCTTGTGCCAAACTGGGGACCACATCAAGAGAAAAGCCAATTGAACTGGACTTGGATGGGCAGGGGAGGATGTGCAACTCTCCCCTGTAGATGAAGACCTGCAAAAGAAAGAAAAAAAAAAACAGCTGCTTTGTTTCACTCTCCACTAAAAAAAAAAAAAAAAATCACACATCCTTACAACCAGTCACTGATTTATTCCTTTTAAACATGTACATTAAGATGTGTTTTTGGTTAATCACTGACTATTTTGGTGCAGACAGGCAATGTTTTTCTTTACTATAAATATTGATATAGTGTTTGCTCCAAAATATAACTAACAGGGATTTTTATGTTGCTATTGCGCAAGATTGTCAAATTAAAAATGAGCAATGTGAATGTCTGGAAGACTCACTCTGTTTTCACTTGTGTCTGGGTTCAGCCACTTGGGAAGATGATCCGCTGCTTCAATAAGAAGAAAATCCCCGTCATTGTCCTCAACTCTGCACACACAAACAGTACTTTCAGCTTATACAAAGCAAGTAAATATTAGTTATATATATCAGTATCTCGTCTTACCTGACTGCAAGTTCTGGGAATAACTCTGTGAGATGCAGCAGGAGGTAAACAATAAACCACTCATCCTCAATGTTATCTCCATACTGAGTGCTGCCTCCGATGTGAGCAGGAACATCTCCTGTCAGCGAACAGGAAAGTTACATTATTCAGATCCGCAGCCATGCTTTATTACAGTGAGCATCCGTTAATGCATGAGGTAATGTTAATGATTTTTAAGGCGTCTTCGCCAGGAATTTCGTCAAACGTGTCTACAGCTGCATATTTAGAATAAACTCATCTGCGTTGTAAAGCAAAACCAGAACATATTACCTTCCTCGGGATGGAATTTGAGGTTGAATGGTTGATCGTGCCAGATGTACTGGACCAGAAGCTGAGCAACCTTAGCCAACATTTCCTCCGTTAGGTGTTTGAGCCGTTCTCCGGTCTGCTGGGAGGTCATGTCTGTCTGGACCAGAAAGAGTTTGTACTGGACCGTATCTTCTGGAATCGACCTTCTCTGCAGGGGATCCATTGTGATTTTCTTGAGAGAAACGACTGATAAAACAACGATAAACCAGACTCCAGAAGTCTTTGTTAAACCCAAAAGAAGAAACTGTTGATGAGAGTCAACCTGTCTAGTTATCTTCAAAATGTGACAGTTGATGTCAGTCCAGGGCACAAGCGTGTTTAGATTTGGAAAAAACACACTCTAGTTTGGGTTATGTTGTAATCACGCCATCTGTCAGTGTTTAGGTCCTTCCCTAATTTCTAGCCGTCTTCACCCTAAGACGTTTGTCAGAGAGTTCCGGTTTGATAAATGTGCTAATTAAAAAGTGTCTAGTGACAAAATGATCAATTTATAAATTTAATAAACAGCTTTTAAATATATATATATATTGAGATTTGTTACGGATAAAAGCAAATTTATTTAAAAAAAAGTGACGTTGTAGACGGGTCGGAATCGGAACATTTGACAAACGTAATCACGTCACTGCGATGAACTATGGGAACTGTAGGAAAATACAGTTTTCGAAAAGCTTTATTTGTATTTGCAATTTACAAAAGCATTTTAAGTATCATCGTACCATACGAAAAAAACGAAAATACACAATAATTAACAACAACAAAACTATTTATTTGTGGAAAATAAATATAAAATCAATTAAAACGGAAGACTAATAAAATAGAAGTATACAGAATAAACATGCTATTAATCGACGAGGACATTATGCGACTTAATTATAAAGTTAAAAAAAAAAATCTAAAATGAAGCTTCAGTGTCTGGATACAAATGATTTGTGCATTGCACGTGTATGGGAAAATAACAATATACAACGCAATACAAAAATACAAATAATTAAAAGCAGTACATGTTTTTTTCTACTTTTCACAGCGTGATACAATTTTTTTTTACTAAACATACGTTGCAATATTGTTACTGTTTTTTTTATATAACTGTATGCGATTTTTCCTCTTTTTGCCACTTTTTCTCCATGAGTCTATATTTTTCCCAAAACAAGTCAAGCAAAATACTTATTTTATTATGCACATGACCCGTATTATTTTCAGACAGCAGAAATACATTTCCCAGGTAACCGTGCAGCTGTGAAGTCGCGTCTCCATGACAGCCGCGCTATTGTTGTCGTCGTTGGTGCTAGTTAGCATCGCAAATTCTCAAATAGTTTAGACTCTAAGAAAGACAGACAGGTGAATATTTGACCACATTCGACAGCTGTTTGGTGTAGCCAGACTAAACCGACGATGAGTCAAATTATACAAGTGCTCCGGCACCACCTTCCTCTCATAGTGCGTCTGTGTCACCGTTCATGCAACGCTAGTTAGCTCATTTTCAAGCGTAGCCTCCCCCTCCAGCGTTAGCCGCAGCCCCGTCCGATATTCCAGATCCAGGCTTTTACCTGGTGGGTACCTACAGGGCGACTGGAGGAGATGTTGGAGCTCCCTCTATGCTGTTTGCAGAGAGTCGAGCGAGAGGAGGCGGGGATGAGAGACGTGGTCTCGAGCCCTTGAACCGGAGAGAAAAGAGGATGATTTCACGGTACAACAGGAGACCAGTATCGCATAAACTTGAGATGTGAGTACCAAACAGTTTTTGTTTTCCCCACTGTGCTCTCTAAAGTAGTTGGAGATCTTAATATGAATTGCTCCAGTTTAATCATTCTCTATTTGTTATGAGTTTAATTATCGTCATGTAGCCATTTGCTATGTCATCAGTGTCAATATTAGTGGTAGACGAGAAGATTATGTTTTAATTGCCTGCTATAGGTACAGGCCAGTATGAGATTCTAATGGTATGATAACCTTGAGTGAAGTATCACCGTTTCAATGTATCTGTTAAAGAAGAAAGTATTTAACATGATCCAAGTGGTTTCTTTAAAACAGAGAAGTGACAGTTGTAAAAATAATCCACTGTATGGATTATCAGTAAAAATAATGAGATAAAATTGATGTTTTTACACAACCATAGCAAGGAGATATTAACTGCTAAATGCAAATAGCTGAGGGTCCATTCATTTTTTATTTTTCACACTGGAAATATTTCCAAATAGTCACACTTCTTTCATTCAGCTGACATAATGTGCAGCAGCAGGATAAGGAGATGAAATGCTGTTCTCTCTGCTCTATAGTTTAGCGAACTGGTTAGTCTGGCTGTTTTTTTATGGATCTTATTATAAAGGTCTGTAAACTACAGAGAAGGTATGAAGAAATATTTTTTTGTTAACCTTTTGAAACTTTGATGTACTTCAGTAATGGTAATCAGGTTATTCGCCATATTTTTGTTACAAGTGGTTTGTGGTACTATCTAAAGTGGTGCGAAAGCTTAGGTTAAGTACAATTATACAATAGATTTTGAGCTTTTGCTTTCATAGTGGAAGTGTTTAATGTCATTTACACGTTTTAGTAGTTCCCAGAGAGATGGTATTGTTTCAGTCCACCCAGTCCCACCTTTTTTCATGATTTTATGTTGTTTCAGTAGAAGAGAAACACAGCATCTCTCTTATGTCATCATGAAGACAAGCTGTGAGGTTTCATCCTCAAGTGCTACGTTGCCGATCATTTCTCAATGTTCCTTCTGCGCAGTCGTGGTTTGTCTCGAAGCAGCCTCGATCACCACCCTCTCCCTGAAGAAGCAGACGATATCAAAACCTCTCCGCATTACCTCCATGACCTGCAGGAAGCCGTCTCTGCACACAACAGGTGACCAAGTGCCTGCAGCCTTGAGTTTCCCCCCTTTAATGTTTAAACCTTTGCACGTCCAGAGCAAGACCGAGGTGTAGAACAAGTGTTTGCACAAAGTACGCAAATACAGACACTCTGGATATTTTGTAACTGTACACCGTCTTGAGCAGACAGCCAATTCTCTGAGCTCTCGCCATGTGACACCCAGAAGCAGCGGATTAATTAATATCACATTGCCTCCTTCAGATGTGCAGTCAAAAGGATGAATAATTAGGCAGGCTGTTAGAATATTCTATTAAGTTGACATTTGCTCCTTATTTCCACTTTGATTATATCTCCGTAGCCCCATTAAAGAGATTTATTTGGCATTTAAATTTATATTATTAGACTAGTTTTGTTTATTCATGTGAAACATAGAACCAAATAGGTTTGGCTTAAAAAGTCTTTGAGCATTATCATAGATTTTGAACCCTATGCACATTTCTTACAGGAGATTCAGTGCCTTGCTTAATATTTCTGCTTCTTGAATGTTAGTGTTACACTATTTCACATTTTATCCTCAAACTTCAATGCGTTTCACTAGGATTGTGTTTGATAGACTTACAAAGAGGAGAAGTGGAACGTTAATGGTACTTTTTACAACTAAACATAGAAGTCTTATGGGCATGGTTTCCATATGTCCAAGCCATCAGCTTCGCACATTTAGAGACTCAAAAAGTCAAAGTAGTTCGACCTCCATCAGATTAGTTAGACAACATCCGTAAAAAATAAATTTTGATAGCTGTTAAATTTAAGTCTCGACTTTGGCTGATTGAAATAAAAGATTAGTGTGTTTTCCATTCAGCTCGCAGACATCTGCTGCCTCGGACCACTCTGACTGCCCAACCGTCATCTCTGTTTCACCCAGCCAGTCCTGGTCCGGTATTCACAGCTCCACAGGAACCGGCATCTCCACAGAGAGGAGCTCCGTTTTCTCTTGGGGCTATGATGTAAGTCTGCTCTTCTTCAGAAAGAAATCTTGGCATGAAATTAAACCCGCCCCCAACCTCCGTCCGACCCTGTGAGTTGTAAAAGACGTTCCTTTTTTTGTGTTGAATGCCTTCTCTACAGTTTGTTCTGCTTCTACACAAGCATGCTGCCACATTTTAATTAAGTCTAACCAGCATTTATCACCTTTTGGAAAAATGTGTGGGAAACAGAAACAGTATCCATGTAATATACCAGATGGCTAATTTGTATGCGAGACCTCATTCTTGTTGCTTTGCTTTCCTGTTCTTTCTACATTAAACCTATTTTCAACTCTTACTGCTTTTAAGACAAATAATAACTCATAGTTCTACTCTTTTTCTTCCTCTGGCCTTCCAATTTTTCTATTTGAAATGATGGCTTCATCTGCGACAATCCATAGGAGGTTATTTTCTTAATAAACTCTGCAGAATCCTTGCAGATGGGACCAGAATGCAAAGCAGCTTTCAACAGTAGATTTAGCATACCAGAACAGAGGGATAAATATCTTCCCCGACTGTGTTTTTGTTTCTGCGTCCCGCAGGAGTTTGACAAGGCGGCATCGCGGCAGGTGCAGCAGATGTTTGATGAGATCGACAAGGAGCTGTATGAAGGGAGAGGCTGTGGGGGGGGGATACTCCAGGGACTACAGGACGAATGCCAGCAGTGGACCACATGCTTTCCACATCTTCGGTAACTTATCTGTTGTTTATCCTTCAGCTCGTAGCTTTTGTTTTGTTTTTAAAGTTTACTTTTTCATTTTCTCTGTGTTTGCATGTGTTTGTGTGTCCCTCAGGATCCTGGGGACTCAGCTTTTGTGTCCCACCGACGAGGGCTTCCAGTGGTACGCCACTCCAGGGACAGTCAGTGGTGCCAGCAGCCCATCAACAGACAGAAAAACTACTGTAAAGAGCCAAGGCAAAGAGAAGGGGGCTGCAGAGTAAGTTTTGAAAACACAGACCCACTGGTTTACTGACTGATTGAAGAATTTCAGGCACTTCATCATCTCAGAGGTAGTTTTCTTTTGCTGGTGGTCACATCGAGTTCTTTTTAGCAAATCGAAAATGTTTCGTCTTCTTCATCAGTTCATTCAATCTTCATTCACTACGGCTAAATAGATTTGCTGAGACAAGGTTGACAAGGTTTCTCTGCAAATTTGTTATTTTAAAGCTGTTATAAATAAGTCCTGACTGACTCTAGCTCTGTGACCTAAATACTCTGCCTGGTTTATTAAATATTTGGGCCAATGTCATGTTGGATATTTAAAATATACAGATGAGACTCCAGAGTAGTCTGCACAAGGCTGCAACACTATCTGACTAGAACGCTTATTGACTGGGTTGGTGTGATCAGATCAAGTTGGATGTGCATATGCATGATGTACTGCAAAAAGCCCACTTCTTGTCAAGTATTTTTGTCTAGTTTTTAGCGCAAGCATGTTTAAAATAGGAAAAAATAACTTTCAAGTAACTTTTTAGCAAGAAGTACGAGTTAATTTTAAGTCAGTAATTCAAGTGTACTAAAATAGTTGCTATGGAAACTAGACCAAAAACACTTGGTAAGTTTAGATGTGTTTGCATTGTGTCTTTTCTGCATCTCAAGATGTGTATTAAGACTTATTTGCTTTCTTCAATGTTTTTATGACCGTATTGAGAATCCTGCAAAAATAATTAGAATAATGTTTTCCTTTTTTGGAAAAAAAATAGATTGAATATTCAAGGCAGGAAAGCTGCGCTGATCAAAGAGTTTGATGGGCCTCCTAACAGCGAGCCCAGCATCTACGACCAGCCGAGAGTGATTGAGGTGGAGGGTGTAATGGAGGAATATCTGGCTTTTGATAGCCAGGACTTGTGAGTTGTCCACATTCATAAATTACATAAATCCCAAAAGGTGAGCAAGTGCTTTTCTCTTTGCAGAACGAGTAAAACGAGTATTTTCTTTCTCCAAAAGGAATGAGGAGTGTCATGAGGAATGCCCGGAGTCTGTTCGAAGGAATCACTGCCTGCCCCCGGTCTCACCGTACCGCTGCCGCCGGCAGGCTGTTCTCGACCTGCTGTTTGATGATGTCTGGCGGGAGCTGGTTGGTTGGATGAAAGAGCTGGTTCAACGTCACTGGGAGTGCTGCACCTCCCGTAATGCTAAACGTTTCTACTTTTATAATAAAGTTGAACTTTTACGCACACAGAGTTCTTTCATAGTGTAGAAAAATAATGGAATTTGATTGCAGTCATATCAGGATGTGTGTAGAAGAAGAACCTGAGTGTATGGGAGAATATTTCTGTTTCCAGAACTATTCTTCCTTTCTTCTAACCTTCCTTGTGTCATTCCTCTCTTTAGTTCCTTTATTGTGTTATCCCTCTTTCCTTCTTTCCAGTTTTTTTTAAATATATTTTTCAAAAATATTTGCCATGAATTTGAGGAATATGGGAAACTTTTGTATTTACTATTTTCATACGACAAAGTTGCAAAGTTAAGTGTGAAAAACAAGGACATTTTTAAAAGTAGAATGTGTTGAAGCTCCATACATTAATAGCATTAATATATGTTATTGAGTATTAATGTTGATATGTTATTGGCAGATGACGAAACTCTATCCGGGAGCCTGAGCCCTGTGCAGCCAGATGCTCTGAATCCTGTCATGCTGCTCTCCTCGCTGCCCTCCGCGCTTCCAAAACTCGGTCAGAGCCGAGTGCCACCGCTCATGTCTGGACAGCAGCTCCAGGTCAGTGGCTTAAGAAGGTTTAGACATGAGAGGCTGCTTATTTCATAAATGTCGGTCTAACTTTTTCTCAGTCTACTTCATTGAAAACAATTTGACATCGACAACCTGGTAAAAACCCCTATTTGAGCCCTGATAAAGGAGACGAAAGGCTTTGTTTTCTTTAAGCAGCACATAATCACAGACATTTTTATTCATTTATTTATGATTTGATTTTGATTGTTTATTATTTGGAGGGGAAAAATATCTTCTGTTAGAAGAAAGTTGTTTTCAACAAAACAATCTTTACTACTGAATAAAATGTAGCTACATTGCAGGTTAGATTTTTTTGAAACTATTCTGCATCAGCTTATGATCCTACCACAAAATATGGATTTATTTTAAGACTATCTGAACGTCTTTACGGCAGGCGGTGCCAATCAGTTCGGAGAGGTCTGTGACTGAGGCAGTAAGTAAAGCGTTTTCAATCGGGACGTCTTGTATTCCCCAGAGTTTTAATTCCTGCCAGTTATTCTTTTCTTTCTCAGTCAGTCTGTTTCAGTCCCTTTATTCTAAAGTATTTTTGGACTTGCTGTTTTTGTATATTTTGCCTTCTTAACTTTGTATCACTCTACTTTCCCCATATCTGCTGTCTTTCTTCAAACATTGCAATCCTCCCTCCCCCATCCCTCTTTTCTAAAGAACACAAAGTCAAGGGGCTCAAAGCACAAGTCCAGATGGAAATCCAAAAATCAGAAAAGGCCTTCAGCTGTATGTAACTCTCCTGCTTCAAGCCAGAGCAGTAGTGGGATGTGTGCACGCCATCTGTAGAAGCTCATTATCCTGAATATCTGTGCTTGTGCCTGTTGATTAACACCAAAGCATCCCCACTGTTCATCTCTTTAATCATCTTCAACGCATTTGTGAGATGCCCAACTTTTTTTTATTCTGATGTTTTTCCATTTGAATCTTTTTGAATGTTTACTGAAATTATCCGTTTGGTGATTTCGCTGCATGACGGCTGTATTTGGAAGTAGCTAGCTGGGATTCTCCAGGGATTCCTCCCTTTGTTTTTGTATCCCGCTTCATCGTCTCTGTCCTTAAACCACGCTTCTCAAAATTTTGCATGTTCCTTCTATCTTGTTATTGCCGCTCAGTCCTGTTTTTCCTATGCTCAGGCTGGCAGGACGCCTACAGGGGCAGCGGCAACGCAGCACAACCTGAACGACCTCATCGTGATTCACAGCATCCCCCTGCAGCAGAGAAACCTGGCTGTGCTGGAGAGAAGCCAGTAAGAAGACATTTCACCCTTAGCAGAATCCCATTTTGCAGTAGAAGAGTTGCGAACGCGTCTCGTTTCTGTTTTAGAGCAGTCAGTCAACCATGCGTCTCTGTTCAAACACAGGGATATGGAGGAGCGCCCGTCTCACAGGCCAGTCTCTAGCGCCATCCCATCCAGCAGACCTCGTCCTCGCAGAGCCCTGGAGCAGAGCTCTTCCTCTTTGTCCCGCCAACTGCCGTCAGCTCGCCGCAGAAACGCTCCTCCTCGAAATTTGCTGCCGCTTGTTCCGAGTTTGAGTCAGGCCGGGTCAGGAGGATACCTGGATGAGGTTATCCGTGGGACACGACTGTGAGTTGAAGCTTCGCAGTAACCCTGCTGCACACCCGGTCACTTTTTTGTTGGTTTAATGTAAACAAATGTCATTCAGAGTCATGCCTCTGAGTTATCTTAACCCGTAAATATGAGGCGAATTTTGGATAAAACAAATTTTGATCTAATTTTCCATCCGTAGCAGTTAAAATCTTAATGAGAGAATTAGGATACGTTTGATCTTTAAAGTCGACTCTAACTGTTCATAAAATGTCAGCGTCACAGAACCACAGCTGTCATTCTTTCAGCGGGAAACAATTGAACTTTTCAAAAAAATTGAAAGTGGTCCACCTCTCTCCACCAGAACCACACCCAGTGACCGATTAACATCTCCGCTGGTGGCCCTGAGCCGCAACACTCCCCTGCCCCCCATCGGAACCGGAGACACTGAGTCGTCGCATCCAGGGCTGCTTTCAAAGCTCACACAGGTACAGATGTCAGCACCACAAATATGGCTGGTGTTATTCATCCCCGACATGTCATACACTGTGTGGAGCTGTGCAAAAATAGTCATGCCTCCTACACGTTTTCACTTCTTGTCACTTCATAACATCGAACTTTAATGGATTAAGCATTGCTCTGTGAAATGCTTAAAGCTTAAGATATTACTACATAGCTGTTAATTTTGCACCAGGATAGTATGCGTTTGATATTTTAATCCCTGCAGCGTCAGAAAGGCCCTTCCAGCCGCGCCCACAGCGCTATAATCGATGAAGCTCAAAGTTCCATACCAAGGGATCGTCACCACATACTAGACGCCTTCTCTCGTCCCAACACAACACACACATACAGGGTGAGAGATTTATTTTTTTTTGTTTTTTTTGGATTCCCCAAAGACTGAAACATTGCTTCTATGTTTTACTGCAGCCTTTAATGTGTTATTTGCATGTTCCAATTGAAGGCTGTTGTGATGAACCTCTGATTTTGTCTTTCAGTCAGACACTCCATACCGGAGTTCCTTCACTGTGCTGGACAACATTGGGCAGGGTCGGCCAGGAAGAGCCTCTGTAGCCACAGGTCAGAAACACAGTTGTTCATAACCTGGAAGATTAAACACATCATCTACTTTAGTTGCTCATAACCTCTTACGCTCCATTATACTGAGCAGTTCAGCTCATTTTAAATCACGCATCTTATGGTTGAACTGCAGCTGCAGTCAGGGCTAGTTTATGCTGCATGAATGCAGCGTCAACTTTTCTTCTCGCATTTACACACTTTTTCCTTCCACTCAACCTTCAGTTGTAAGCTTCTTTATAACCGTGTGAGCAGCTTGCTTCTTTAGCAAATTACTTTTGAGATTTACTGTTCTATTAAGTGACCACTCTTCCAAAAGCTACAATTTCTGTATCAAATTGTAATTGTCTTTGTTAAATTTCTGAGTCTGAAATTTAGGTTTGGGTTGGCTATGAGCCAATCACCAAAATTAACAAAAACACAAATATTTCACTCTTTAACATTTACTTTTGAATTGTATTGTTGAAAGAAATGTGTAATTATTGGCATTTCTCAGTTAGTTAGAAACTCACTTCACACTGGAGTGTTTTTAATAGCTTTACTTTCTATTAGGACTGTGTTTAATGACTTCCATATTAATTTTAATGTTTTTCTTCAGACTCTCTGGGAATCGGTGTGACCGGTGTCAGTCTTGGCATCAGCAGCTCGTCTTTCTTGGACTCGTATCCTCACCCCCTGCTGGGGCCCTCGCCCATCAAAGACGAAGAAGAGCCCGAGGCACAGAGTCCTGTCGCAGGTCAGTACAGTAACTCGACTGAACTCAAGTCGGGTCATCTTCTGTCTGAATCATTACATTTATAAACAGCTCAAGTTTATCGTCGGATGTTCCTCCGTTTTCCAGCAGCTGCTCCCGTTCCATCTCGCTCCTACACTTGCGGTGGCGTCTCATCCAGATCCAGCAGGCCTGGCTTGTAGTTTCCCCCCCCCCTTGATCTCAACGACCTCCCTGCTATCCATCTTTACCTGCACCATCTCTGCCCTCTGTCTTGTTTCAAAGTGGTTTGTTTTTGTTGATTAAATTCAAGGCCTATTTTTCTTTTTTGTATTTCAGAAATCACCTTGTGGGCCTGCCAAACATAAAAAACGACCAGTCTTTGTACAGTATGGGTCATACGTGTCAGTGAATGTTTGATGAGAATGACTATTTACGGAAATATGCTGTATAAAATGGCCTCCTATGTGTTGCTGTAAATGTTAATGACTATGCAGGGAAACCTATAAATCGTATCTGCTCATAGGACATAAAAAAGCACCTTTTCCTTCCCGCTCTGATGTCAGGGAGCTTCATACTGTATCAAAATCCAACCGTCCCTCATAAAAACAGCGCCGTCTCAATGGCTCTCCATAATCAAGGTGCTTTTGCTGGAATTATTCTACAATGTAGGAATCTTATAATATACAGATTTGTAAATAACAAAAGGAATTTATTCATGGTGTCTGAACAAAGTGGTGTATTTAATATTATTTACTTGCTCTTTGTTTGAGCAAAGCCAACTGGTTGTACTTTGACGAGTAACATCAGGGGTTAGTGAATAGTTTCTTTACTATCTTTACAAAGGGATAACCTTTTTTTTCTCCTCCTCAGTCCTATAATTTGTTTTGTAATGAAAATAAAGTGTATAAATTATGTAAACACATGCATTTATTAATAGAACTTTTACAACACATTACAAGAAATAAGAGGATTTACATGTTTGTGTAGGCTGAAACAGTTGCAATCAGTTATTCTTAAAACATTTCTATTTTTGTCTGAACTAGAATAACAACATAAAAAACTTTTTTTTTTTCCCCTCCTCAGATTTATTTTTTGGCTTTTTTTCCTTTTTGTGTTTTTTTGCCTTTTTGTGAGTATTTTGCTTCCAGATCTGACAACAAACTGTTGAAGTTCCTCTCTCTGGACTGCTGGTTTTTCTGCAAAATTGTGGAAGAGATTAAAGTCAGGCCAACTGAGCAGAATCCATCGCATTTCTTGTAGATTGATGCACGTAGGGATGCGATACCTTTAGCATCATGACAAGGCTCTCCTCATCCTCACCAAGTCCCATTTCTTTCTGCATTTCCTCTGCTTCTTCTCGCTCCCGGTCAGCCTGAAAGATCAGTTACAACCAACGCTGTTAGCAAAGTGAAAAGATAACAGAAGTTCACCTCTGAAACGATTCAGTTCTCACCCTCTTTCTCCGGGCTCTCTTCTTTGCCTGACTCTCCTTCGTAAAAGCTCGGAAGGCTTCTACTTCTCCGCTCTCGATGGCAGCCTGGATGATGCAGCACAGCCTGGGCTCGTCCTCCTGAGAGCTGCAGAGAGCCGACGCCGTGATGGCATCCATATCCCCCTGGTGCTGCACGTACAGCCTGATCACGTCCTCCCGCTCTTCATCGGACCCCTTGTACTTCTTCTCAAATTCGAGGATGTCCTGCACTGTGATCTAGGAGAAGAACAGAAAGCCGGATCATCATGACAGGTAGCATAGTGGTACAAGTCTTGGAGGAGGATTGAGTAGACGTTAGCATAATATATGCAACCTCTCTCTTTTTTTGACAGAATTTACAGGTCTATTTTAGACTGAGTTGTTTCTTATTTTGAGAGAGGTTCACAAGTTTTCCATGGGTTTAGGACCAGAGCCTTTATACAAGCCTGCTTTATCAATTCTATTTGGTCCTTGCTGATTAAAACTAGGACACATTTTAATGGTCAGAACAAAAACATCCAAAGTGTCACTCTTCTTTTGGAATGGATAAAGTGGGTTAACACCAAGCTTCTAGGATAACGCCAACCAATGTCAATAGAACTCTATTCCATTTCTGATAAGAATAGTTGCAGATCCAAAAAGAATCACACCACAAAACGTGTTGATGCAATTATGTGCTTGTGCTTGTCCTGCAAATTGTTTACTGAGATGTATCCAAATATTAGTGGGCAAGTATGAATATTTTGGATAGAAAAAAAATTGAGTGACAACTACTTCTAGCCTTTCCTTTCAGTATCATTCAAAATATTTTTTGTTATGGTTACTGCAACAATAAAGAAACACTTTAATCCACATAATAACTGAAATTATGTTATCGGTGTATATGATTGATAAAAGTAAGCTGATAAGGTTTGGGATTAATAAATACACATATCTGTATTAAAACAGCTTTGAGACATGTCCATCGGTTGTTTCTGTGAATGCGCTGCTTTTGACCACTGTTGTACTTTAGTACCTTGGGGAAAAGCAGTCTCCAGTATTCTTCCCAGCAGCGGTCCTGACTGAGCACGTCCGACTCTTCGTCCACCAGCCCCTGCTCATCATACACGGCCCTCTGCTCCTTGTCGCTCAGCACCGCATAAAGCTTCCCGAGGACCTACGGGTACATTTTTACACTTAATCTGTACCCGTGAATTTAGAAACATTTCTTGTCAGCATTGGAACTCGATTATTAAACGTGTCGGTGCCGCCGCACTGACGGAAAACCCGCAATACAGATGATACTGTAGAGCTACAGTTGGGTTTTTACATTAGTTGTGGCAAATATACAAGTTAGCTTCAGTTTGCTAAGCTAGTTCCTAGCTTGCCAGTTTTGAAAGCTGACCTGAAACTTCTCTGTGGCTTGCGGGTCGTCTGGAGCCCTGTCTGGATGGACCTTCAGCGACACTTTGTAGTAATTCTTTCGGATGTCTGCCTCACTCGCCTCTTTGTTTATACCCAGAACCTCGTACAGGTTGGAGGTGTTGAACAGCTCCCGACACCGCTCGAGCAAACCCATCGTAAAAGAAAGAGTTCTGGTTTAACCGGGTAAGTTGGCACAGAGTCTAGTCGGTCACACGATCTAAATAGATTATTTGACGCCAATACTTAGATAATTGCTCAAGTATTCTGCGGGTCCTGAGCTGTTAATGTCAGTTTGGCGCGCTGGCCTATCCTTTACATCGGTACGTGCAGAGACGTGCTTACGTAACACTGTACGCGTTCTTTCATTGGTTGTACTCAGAGAGTGCCCTTTTTTACGTAGCATTTTTTTCCTGTTTCACCCATCTGCCCTCCATTATTACACTTTATGGATTAATTAAACTGCTAGGTAAAGACATTATTAATTAGTAAAATATGGAAAAAAAGTATGAAATGAATCTAACAATCTCTGAGGTTCAAACAATGTAAAGAAGAAAAAAGAAAAAAAAAAATCTAGACTTACCCCTCATGTCTTTATCCTGACCCAAATATGACCCATTTCAGATTTTCTCAGAGTCCAGCAAAATTTTAAGTAACATATTTTGCTATTAAAAAGTTTTATGATGCCATCAGACCATCCAAGGTTTTTTAGAAGAGAAACTTGTCCCACAGCATCCACATGTGAATTCCTATCATGTTGCTGCAACATGGTTAAAGACCTTTGTTTCTTTTTGACACCACAAATAGAAAATATGAAAAAAGAAAAGTAATAAGTTTGCATATAGGGAGAAAGGTATTAAGAAATCCAGAAAACAATAAATAAAAAAATAAAATGAACATATAAATGAATAAACTCAGATTTCCCTAAGTTACATATTGAAGTACTGAAGCAAAGAGTGGAATGTCTTGATGCAATTTGCCACCCAGGAATACACAGATACCTTAGTATTTATTGATGACTTTGAAGCAGCACAAGAATACATCAAAGACAATGAGGCAAGCCACTAGAAATTTCACACTGCTTCATGTGAATTTCAGGATGCATGCCATACTAAAAAGGCCTTTTCTGTCCTAACATCACAAACATAACCATTTAAAATTTTGCTGGGCAACATATGGTGTAGATGAATTTTGCATGGAACAAGGGATAAATACTGAGTGTGGTAAAGCAGTAATGCCCACTTTTAAGTACGGTGGAGGATCTGTGATGATGTAGCTCTGTTTCTATTCCAAAAGGCATGAAACATAATCATCATGGCATTTAGTCTTTCAACCACATAATACTGTGTTGCTAAATCGACACAGAATTAATTTATAAGACACACATTTAGTTTTCTTCCAGCAATTAGTGGTCACCATTCTCCCCAAGCCTATATACAAATAGAAAAAATAGAGACATGGTGTAAAGGTGAATATTTCTCTCTATTTGTGTTCCAACTTATCCTGTTGGGATAATGGAGGGGGGGCTGTTCAAGTTATTAACAGCAGGGTTATAAATAATTGTGCCAGCAGTTATTTTGTTCAAATTTTGTATTTTAATACATGGTCTTTTCTCCTTTGATCAATTATGTTTCAGTCAAAAGGGAAGATTTGTCTGAAACTTTCAGTGTGAGACTGCAACTGCAATAAAACCTCAATTTATTTTAAGGCTTTTGATACGTCTTTATTGGGGCTGATCAAAAATGCATCCGGTACTGCACACTTATCATACATTGTCAGAAAATTTACACTGTAAAATACACTCTTTCAGTGCATTTGTTATCACCAGTTCCAGTCAATGCAAATTTCTCTGGCCAGAACAGACAAGCTAAAAGTTAAAAGCTTACTTGAACTGTTTGATGGAATATTTTATACTTTAGGCTTCATACAATATAATCCATCACCCAGGAATACACAGAAACCTTAGTATTTATTGATGACTTTGAAGCAGCACAAGAATACATCAAAGACAATGAGGCAAGCCACTAGAAATTTCACACTGCTTCATGCGAAAGCAGAACACAAAGACAAACACAGACTTTGAATTTAGCATCTTCAGATTATTTCCACCTGTGTTTATTAGTTTGTACAATATGCAGCTCTGCAGATGCATGCTGCGAATCCCTACGTCTCAGATCTTCTCTCATTATTGCCCCATCTGCTTCTGTTGCATCTTTGGCACAGTCTCCTTTGTTGTTTCTATAATGACTTTCTGTCATCTCAAACTTTGCCCATCCATTGTAACTGGGCACAGGCAAAAAAAAAAAAAAAAAAAAAAACATCTGCATGACTGGCATGTTGTTGTGATGATCTGCAACGAGGAACAAAATGACAAGAGCACAAAAGTTGTTTTATAAATGTCATGAACTTTTGCTGGTGTGTACATCCTTTCCTAATTCTTGCCATACAAAGTGGAGTTTGCATGTGACCACTTTTTTTCTTCAAGAGAACATTTCCTCTTTTTTTTTTTTTTTGTTGCAAAATGCCTCCTGACAACAATCAAATGGCTTGAGCTCTTGGTCTCTTTACAGCATGTCTGGGGCTGATGCACGTTCCCATAAACAGGGACAACTTGTGAGGCTCCTCTAGGGGGCAGCAGCTCAGCATTCCTTTCTGGTCTTCACCATCTTGCTGGCATACTTGATAGGGATCCCCCAGCGTCTCATTAGATACACATCAAACACATAGGCCACTCCTGGCTCCAGACCCCCGATCACAGCTGTAGTCACGGCCCGTCGAGGATTCAACTCTTGGAAATACTTGCAGAGAACCCTTTCGGTGTCAGAGCGAGACTCTGGACCCAGACAGGGTGCGGTCAGAGCTGATGTTCCCCCAGTTTCTGCATCAAAGCTACTGAGCTTTCTGCGGTATACACAGTACAGACTTCTTTCCTCTGTTCCCATCCAGGCCAGGGTGACGCTGTTGCAACCTCGCAGCCGGTTGAAAGATTTTATCTGCAAGGTGGACGGTAGAGATGGGACCCCTCTGCGATGGTAGGCGGATGAAACTTGCATTTTAACCGAAGCTTTCAGAGCTGAGTCTTCAACAGAAGTTACTTTGCTAGTTGCAGTTCCTTCTTGTTGCAAGTGGATAAGATAGGAAGGACTTCCTTGGAGCCAAATGTGAATTAACTCTGCTTCCACACCCTGAGTGGCCAAAACCCGTCCCTTACTGGAGACAGTTACCTTCATCTTTTCACCCCCACCACAGCTCTGCAAGGTGAGGAGGCCACTCTGCTGCCATCCCCGTGGACGGAAACTGAACAACTGCTGCGAGTCGGAGCCTCCGTCCTGAAAGGTTACCCACCTTAGCTCTCCTTCCCTCAGCGGCACGACTGCAGCTCGAGCTTCCTCATGTGTCCGCGCAAAAGCCCCCTTGTACGCTGCGCTGGTCCCATTCACCTTATCTAACACAAAAACGTCAAAGTAGTATGAGGTGTCAGGCAGGAGCTCAGAGACCGTGCAAACGTTCTCCGTCCCCTGACACACGCACTGAAGATTATCAAAATCATCAGCAAGTGAAGATGGCGAACTCTGGGACTCGGGATAGCTCTCCCACTGCTCCCACCACCACTCTTTTAAGATTGGCCATGGTGTTGCTTGTCTCTTTTTCTCCTTCTTGCCTTGACTCTGATCTTTCTCCCCTCTCTCCCTCTTTTGAGCAGCACAGAGGCTGTGGTAGTTTTGCAGAGAGTTAACAAGGACGCAATAATCGTAACTGTTTTTCGCCTTTGGGAGGCTTGTTATGGAGGAACTGGGCTGCCAGCTGAGGGTAACACTGGTCATACCAACTCCTAACGTGTGAACTCGTGGGTCAGCTGGTAGTCGAGGGAATATGCCTGAAGGCCCTTGGCCTTCGTGGAGGAAAACTGTAGCTCTAGTGCTTTGCTGTTTCGAACGCAGCCTCACGACATAGACAGAAGCACTGAGATGTGAAGTGCCGTTGTAAGTGTCCACTGTATCACCGGTGAAGCTGTGGATTTTCTCTTCTGTGCCAGGCCCTCGCCACCACACCTCAGGCGTGCTTTTCTTGGTGCTCCCTGGAAGGAAAGAACATGAGTATTTGATTCTACATTGAAGTCAAACTCATCTCGAAAACAGATTTGCTTGTTTTGAACCAAATTATCGCTTTAACTTTCTTAACTATGCACATCAACACTAAATAATTAAGATTGGTGAGAACTTCAAGGAAAGAAAATTACATTGAGCTGAACTTGCGCTACCCATCCTTGACAATTTCTGGAAATATTAACGAGCCTTTAACTTTTCAACACATACTTTTTGCAACATTACCTCCACAAATCTTAAAAATACAAACCAGCTCTCCCTACAGTGGTTTGTAAAAGTATGTATACTGTACTCTTTAATATAATTATATTTTACTATATTACAACCACATATATGTCTTATTATGATTTTATGGGAGAGGTTGTAACAAGGGCATAACTGTGAAGCAGAAAGCAAGGAAAATGTGGGTTTAATCATTTTTTTATGAAGGTAATACTGTATAAACAAAAGTTTATTTTTCTACTAGGTTTGCCCATCAAGGGTCTGACATCTTTGCCAATTCTATGCAAAATATCTTTTTACACATCAGTTTTCAAGTGTTGCCATAGATTGGAATTGACTGGGACGTTCCAACATGTGATTAAACTTTCATTGAAGTTGTTCCATTGTAGCTCCAGCTGTATGTTTTAGATTGTTGTCTTTGCTAGAGTTAAATCTCTAGCCAAGTCACTGTAAAGATTTTACAGTGTTTCTGCCCAGCTTTGGCCTCTTTACCTTGTTCCCATTAATTCTAAGTAACTTCCCTATCACTGCACAAGCAAAGCGCACAGAACAGTGTTGTTGTCCATATTTAGAAGTGAGAGACTTTTGATTCTTCCACTTTAGCTGTAGATATTAGGCTGCTTGTCCAGTGTAACCATGATCCACTTGGCTGCTTGTAGTGGTTATTGAAGTGAGGTTGGCTGAGTACAAATACATTCTCATCCTTTTCACTTAAACAGCAAGTGTTTAGTCATAAGAATTTGCATTTAGCTGATGATACTCATATTTTTATCGACAAAATGACTTGTTGCATTAGCATTAGCAACTGCCTACGGGAGTAAATCTGACATATTCCTAATGAATTGTGCGGAAAGCAACCCTGGTCGATGATTTTTTATTTTTATTTATTTATTTTAGCTAGCATGTGTATTAGCATCCTATTGTGTGAACATTTATACTTTGTTTCTCTCCAGTCTAAAGATTTTGGCAAACTTATGTTTTATAGATGATTGTAACCTGAAATCTCCCTAAAAATATCTGTCTGTCTGTCTGTCTGTCTATCTCTCTCTCTCTCATTATAGGCTGGAGAAGCTTGTTTACCATGACAACAATCAATTTTCTGTTGTTGCTGAATTGCCTTTTATAAAAACCCTTTTATCTATTATGTTTGTTGTGTTTGTATCCAAAGGTAGATAAAGGAAATACAATAGCTGAATACTAAAAATAGCTTGGAATTCAGTCAAACAATCAAACACTGCACATATCCAAATAATACCTACTTATGTTATGAAACCAAAGGCCAAACCCTCTTCAAATTGCACACAACTCATGACCGAGATGCATGAAACTCCTCTGCACCTAATTAATGAACAGCCGCATAAAATGTCGAATGCCACTTCAGACATTACTGCCTTTCATTCAAACAAATTTGATTTTGTTGTGAACTATGCAAGCTCCTCATCTGAAAGATGCAATGGACGAACGCACACACAACAAAAGAAAAACACCAACACTTGTTTTCTCAGTTCATGTCTCCTGGAGCTGAAAAATCCCTCCTCAGTCGAGACTAAATGTTACAGAATCAAAGTGAATAATTCACACTAGCGATGGAGACTCACAAGCTCAGAGTCTGAATGATTTATGTGTCATTTTAGAACTTCATAATGTAATCTTTTTATGTGGGGAAGCTGGCTCATGTAACCTTTGCAGGTTACCAGACACACTCGCACAAAACAAAATCAAACATGTTTTTTGCCTGTTCATTACCAAAGGGCGATTTATTCTTGGTTTATTTTGAATTCATTCCTTGATTGCGGATCGAATCCAATGTGGAATTCTGTTGCGAGTTTATTCAACATGTTTGTTTCCAGGATCTTGCAGGACTGGAGATCCTAGTGGTATGTCCTTGCTCTAGAAGGATTTAAATTAAACAGAGTGCAGTGTATGTTTTATGATACTTCAAACTCGGAGTCAAGAATATACAACAGATATGACTGGCCCTGTCTGATTTTGAAAGAATGCATAGCACTTTAATATATGTGTATCTTTACTCCTGTTTTCAACTTGAACACCTGGGTGAAGTTTACTAATAGGAGCCTAAGATGTTTTTTTACATATCAAAACCACATAAAGTAGTTGTGACATGTAGTGGTAAACATAAGTAGATGTGAAATGGGTGGCATTATGTAGGTTGCAGGGTCATACTTCCTTTTTATAGTGTAATCAAGTAACTATGTAACCTCTTTGTGACAAAAATGAGGGTATCTCAAACACAAATTAAAAGAAATTTGAATGTAATGCCTTGACATGGGGCTTCTGTGTCTTTAAGAAGCTCCTACTCTTGCTGACTGTCCGCCTTCAGCACGTCATTGCAACAAGCTTCTCATGACGGCATTTACAACCCATCTACTCCGCAGCGATGGGTTGAGGAGTAGATCCTATAGTAAGCTAACCAGATGCGCAATTCCATCAGGTGTTTGCTAATTGCTGCTGCCACTAGTCTGGTGGAGCTGAATGGGGGAAGGTGCTCAGAAAAGCTGATTTTACACAATATCCACTACCCCTTTAAACAGTTCAAAAACAGTAATGCTGCTTATGAATTCTCTTTCCCAAAGTCACCTCTCTTTTACAATCACAGCCAAAGGTAAGATTAGCCATGCTGTTCCCCCCAATTAACCCAGAGAGGGTCATGATAATATCTAATTGATCATCTGAGCTTAGCAAGATTTGGTGATTAACTTCAGGATTTAGGAAGGCGAAGTTTGTTTACTCACATTGCAGGTTTTTGAGCGGTTTGTCCTTCAGAGTGCGAGCGGCCAGGCTCCATTCAATGGGGAGGCTGCAGGGACTCACAGTCACCGACATCGCAGAGGTCTTCTTCTTCAGCGTGAAATATAACCTGCGAACAGGGAGGGAGAGATAGCCACAGGACCTGGGTTCATTCTTCATGGGACACGTCAAAAGAGATAACATCTTATTTCAATTCAGCTGCAGAGGCGAGATATTACCCAGTGGCGTTTGTGTTCTTTCATTTTGGTGGATGTCGGTTTTAGAGAAGTTAGGCTGGTTTCTTCTAAATTAATTGACCAAAGCTTGATTTGATGCTGGAAACTTTTCAAGATTTTCTACTTGCATTGTTTCCCCTTTCTTACATCCAAATTAGTCATTATTTTTGCAGGAGGTCTAGACTGAGAATCAGATGTAGCCATAGCAGCAAGTAATTAAATTCACAATCAACCAGAATGCTGTGTATGTTGATGCCACGTTAAAACAGAGCAATGCTTCATTATAATTTATGTTCAGTTAGTTTTACTTAATGAGAATTCATAACTGCGTCAGTGCGTCCTAATAAATATTTGTTATCCTTAAGCAGAAACACAATCATTTATGATCTTGGCCAGATGCCGGCTATTTGCAAACAGATGTGCGACAATGTCATTTTCAAGGGCACTTAGTTGCTTGTTTAACAGTGATTAATTTCCTGAATCAGTGTTTCTCTCCATTATTTGCCATGCGGTTCAGCATGACTGCACCGGTGGACAGACTGGAGCACACGGGGAGACGTATTTTTCAGCTCCCGCCTTTCAGAAAGCAAAGCGGGAGATCTGTGATGAGATGTTCGGGCCAAACGAGCTGCGAGCTGTGTTTTCTCTTTCACAAAGATGGATGGTTGTCGACATGTGACTGAAGGACGGAATTTGTGAGCCCTTTTCTTTAATAAAACAACAACCAAAGGCATATCTAAGTGTGAGAAAGCTAGAAGAGATCTCGTTAAGCTTGTTTTGTTGTTGAGAAATAAGAAGTACTATTTTTTATTTTTTTTTGTACTACGAATTAAGTAGTTTGGGGCTTGAGGATGATGTTCTAGCAAAACAAATTCAAAGACCCAAACTTTTTTCCTACATTATATAATCTGGAAAGCCTCGTTGCAAGTGTTAAAAAGTTAATTTTATTTAGAAATTTAGAAATAGGTTAATTATACACAGATTGATGTTTTTATAGCTTTATAAAAACATTAATTATTATGATTTTCTACCTACAGTTAAGACATTTTATTAGATCTGACAAACAACCAAACAAAAACACATTTTTAATACAGAAATGTGCTTTTAATGAAAAGTATATCTGCTTGAAACTTTTTGTATTCAACGGGTACTTCTACTCTGACAAACATGACACATGGAAAATCACACTCAGGTTTATGAAATTTGACTTTACGTGTACATATTTTTAAATTATCACAGCAGTTTTCTGGCTTTTACTGATCTGCCATGTTTCAAATAAATAAGGATTTACAAGATTCTATTTTTATAGAGAAAGCTGCACAATCTATTCTGGCAGTGTGGTATTGCGTCTCTAGAGGCTGAGTGTTATGTTCCTCTCTCATAATTTGTGTAAAACAGTGAGTGACTTTATGTAAATGAGAAGCTTTCTGTGAGAGCGTCCCAGTGCTCTAAACTGAAAACAAAACCAGGCAGTTGTTGGTTTTATTTTAAAGACCGACTCCACTGCCACGTAGCTTATTTCCAGCACCAAGAGATTCCTGACTTGCATTTTGTTTAACAATTTTCATGGTGCAAAAAAACAAAAACAAAAAACAAAAAAAACTGGAGATGTCTTGAAATGTTTTATTTATCCAATAGTTGTGTTTATCTGCTGCCTCGTGAAAGACCGCCACATTTTTATTATTCTTTGGCACTTTCACTTCTGATAATGAAACCTCCAGTCAGAAGACACTGCTGTGAACACAAACTGCATGTTGAAAGAGGTTTCTGACTTTAGGGGGCAAATTTTGTGATTCCACATCGAATCTATAAGTCATTGTTTGATGTTTAGGGAGTTTGCATGTTCTTCCATTATTATAAATTAGGAGTTTATGTAACATTTGAGTTCTGCCTTGTTTCATTTATTTTGGTTTTCAAAGTAGAGGTCACTGACCTGTTGACTTATCACATATCACATATTTCCTAAATAAGTTTCAGGCTTCTAGTTATTTTTGGCCATATTTAGTTATGTGTATAGGCTTGGATTTTTTGTTCTTTTAAACTTTCTTCTAAAGCAGCAATTTTGGTTTGATTGCAACTGGAGGGAGTAAACAAGCTCTCAAATTAACGCACAAAACTTTTCAACGTTTACCAGACGAAACTTAAAATAACCCAACAATGACATCTCACTTTCTGTTTGTTACATGTTAGCTTTTGTTACCACTGGTGGCTGTTTATCGACATAGGCAATATTGGCTGTTTCCCAGGGCTGCATTGGAAGGGCGGCACATAAGCACCTATCTAAGTCTCATTTAACAATCCAGAATGAGTTTTCTATTGCATTTGTTGCATGTGCAGGATTTGGTGCCTCCTTGTGTTGAATAGTTTCTGGCAGAGCAATTCTTAACTTTCTTATTGTTCTTTGTTAGTTGTTAGTTAATTTGTTATTTCATTTTGTTTTGATATTTGACTCCATGTTTTTTGTCTATGAGTAGTTTGGTTGTCATTGTGTGTTAAAAGTTAAAGCTGCAGTCTATATTTAAATATGTTGCCAATTATTTTAAAGAAAGATTCAACAGGAAGGCATCAGCTATTTTTTTCCCCCCTGTAATTTGCTGTTCTCATTGGATGTTGTTTTTCCAAACTCAATAATAGTGGTTTGAATAATTGTGATTCCCATGATTAAGCAGCCCTAGACGCAACTTCTCAGTCTCCTACAAGGCTGCCAAGAGTGTGGTAAATAGCATCAATTTTACAACAGGTTGTACTAAATGGCCACTTTGATAAAAGTGTTTCACATGGCCAAACCAAAACCCCCCTCTTAGTTTTGAACGCTGAACAAATATTTACCGACAAGTTTAAATCAAGTCCGGATTCCATTGTCCTTGTCAATTTTGTTACCTTCGAGTTCGTCCTTTTGGAAGAGTTACTGTCATGATCTTTCCCTCTGGTAACCATGTGGTTGAGCGAAGAGGAACCTCGTTCTCCGGTGCGAGTGCCGGGTGAACCTGGGGCGTCAAAGATCCCCAAACCAGCATCAAAGTTGCAAAGGGACACCAGGATAACGCCATCACTGATTCTGCTTCTCCTTCTCCTCTTTTGACCCTTCTTTATTTTCTCGCTGCCTGCACCGCGGCTGTATCTCCCAGGCTCTGAAAATGTGCAATGGAAAGGTCAGGAGCATCAATCAGAGCCCATCACTAACAAACACACACACACACACACACACACACACACACACACACACACACACACAGCAATGCACTTATTTAAACTTCACCCGTAGACCCTAAAAGAGCTGCACTGGCTGATACTTCGCTGATATGAAGAAACATCCCATCCTGTTCACACAGAATTATTTATGTTGGGGATCAGAATTGCTCTGCTTTATTACTCTGGGATATGTGTGTAGCACAGCTTGACACTCGGTGTAAAAAAAAAAAAGAAGAGATCATCGCACCACTTTTCAAAGTGTGAAGTGTGTAGCTAATACGGCTCAGAAGTTGATGCCTTTATAGCTCTATTTCTATTTTTAGTCGGTGGTTTTAAATCAGGTCTACTCTCAAAACATCTTTGATTGCAGGCATTGCGAGGGATACGCAAACACCACCAGGGGGTGCTTTAATGACTTTAACTGTGTTTTCTTTGCTATACCAACATTCTATTAGCTTCTTTTTTTATCTGTACTGACATGTGGATGTGTGGTTCAGTGACAGTATGTAATTGCAGTCCTCTGTGCGTTTCTTTTTTTTCTCTGGAAAAGCGCATTTGTTCAAAGTCACGCAGTTTTCACAAAAACACCATCCCTGACTTCACCTAACAAGGTATATTATGTCACACACACACTCACACACACACACACCCATAGATCAGAAGACAATCGCTGTGGAATCACGAAGGCAGCTACAGACGGCACATCAGAGGCTCCTGGGCCCCGGGACGCTACGACATTCAAACTCACAAAACAGTCGCTCAGCTACAAAGTCGCTCAGAAGCGCCTCGCTCATTATTTCACAGAGAAGAAGGCAGTGAACGACCCATAAAGCTTTAACGGAAAGAGATGCAGAGGGGGGACAGATTGAGAGGACGAGGAGGCAGAGAGAGGGAGGGATTGTGGAAATGGAGAACAAGTAGAGGATGCTGGATGTTATTACAGGGGAAGAAAGACAGAGATGGTCACAGTAGAGAAAAGTGACACTGAAAAATCATAGAGTCCTGATAGCCAACCAGTGTAGTAGACATATAAAGGCCACTGGTGTATTCTTCTTCTTTAGCCCTCGTGCCAAATGTCCAGAGCGCCACACATCACCAGACGGCTTCACAACCTCACAGCCCCCCTCTGTCCCTCTCTCTCTCTCACACACACTCCCCCTCATTCAATCTTGATAAAGATGAAGATGCAGAGAAGGCTCTGCCGAGGCCCGTTTCTTCAAAACGCGCCCGCTGATAAAATATGCATATGGCTTCTCGGCAAATTATGGCCAGCTGAATTTTCATAAGGCTGGGGGGGAGAGAAAAAAAAAAGTCTGGGTCTTTTTGCTTTAAGAGAAGGAGCTTCGTGAACTTAACTACCGCCCTCTATAAATAAATACATACTCCACTTTAAACACAGGCGCTCCTGATGGTGCTTTGATGGTCCTGTTCACTCACAGCTCAGCTCTTTTTTCTTCTTTATTTTTTTTCACTTCCCTTCTCTCCATTATGTTTATAACAGACTCTCAAATGACTGCTTTTATTCTGGATACTGTTTGGGTTTTAATTAACTCTCACGCTGCTTTGTTTAACCCACAACTCCCAAGAACCAGTGGCTTTTTCTCTCCTCTTGTTTATTTGGAAGTTGATGCAGTCTCTGTTTCAGAAGGAAAAGGTTTATCTGTCTGCACTGTGTATTAGTGATCTTCTGTCTTCCTGGACTCCAGCGGGACCATCTGCCTTCTGTTATCTGTGAGCAGGGACAGATTAAATGGCATGGGGTGGTCCCTTCAGTATCCGTTGTCCCCTCTACACACACGCACACACATCCACGCCCACACCACCTCAGCAAAACTACAACAGGCAAAAAGAGCTGGTCTTTGATTCACTATGGGGGTTGATGCGATGATGGCTAGGAAACGAGCAATGACAATGGAACTTGATTGGATTTCACGGCTAATTTTCTGCCTCACTGCAAGCATGTTTGAATAAATGAATCCTGTTTCTTGTTGTCCACACTTTTTTTTCCACATATATATACTTGCACATCTTATCCTCCCTGTTACTTTTCCAAAACTTTTTGCTCACCATAGACACCGTTTCTTGATGATATCTGCAGAAAGACAGACTAAAGCAACACCTAAACGTCTCCACACTGTGAATAGATCCGGATGACCAGAATCTTGGCAGATAGTTAAAGAACTGTGTGCATCTTTTTAGTGCTTTTCAGCATCATAAAAAAAATCACAGACACTCCTTTTTCTCTCTTTTTTTCTTTCCCCTTTCCAACGCAACAACAAATGGCTGAAAGAGACAAGTTCCTGAACAACTTGCCCGGTGGAAATCTGAGAAGCTGAGGCACGTAAACACACACATTCTGCAAGGACAATGTACACGCATGCATCCCCCTTACCTTGCTCTCAGCTACAGCTCTCCCTCTGTGGTGCAGGGAATGAGGGATGGGATCAAATGAGAGACGGAGAGAGGATGGAGGAGGAGGAAGGAGAGGTGGAGAAGGGTGGGGATGAGAGCTGGTTGCGAGGAGAGGAGGAGCAACAAGCAGGTTGTTGTCGGGGGAGTTCCACTGACTCCTTCTCCCATGAGGAAACCCGGTCCTGTAGTTCAGAAGGTGTCTCTTCCCAGCTCTTTTCGTGGGACAGCTCGGGTGTCCCTTCAGGGCTGTCCCACGCATCCTCCTCTGTCCCTCCTCACTCTTTCTCTCCTTCACACACGGAGGCTCGTCCCACTAAACGCCGTGTGAATGTCACCCGGTCGGCAAGGCCTCCATCCTCCTCCCTCCCCTCCTGTTGTTTTCCCACTTGTTCCCCACCTCCTCCCTGTTTGCGAGCACGGCGGCGGCTCACTTGCAATTCAAATGGGGCTCCATGTGCGACCGTGTGTGCGTTTTTGTGGATCTGAAAACGTGCAACGGGGATGAGTTTGTGGGGGCTGTGAGGATTATGGTTGGGAGAGAGGAGAGGAAATATTATCAGGAGAGGCATTAAGGAAGAGACAGCTGATGTGAACGTGAGGCGGTCACTCAATGGCCCGCCACTGATGGTTGGGTTAGGGTTAGGGAAAGCTTGTGAAAGATTCTCGTTGAGCCAAACAGGCGACAGGTGTGTCGAAATAAAAGAGAGACAGAGAGAGAAAACAGAAACAGCCCAGACTCAAACTTAAGGGAAATTTAGAGAGGGGAGTTACCTGGACATCTGCAGTGGATGAAGGAAACCAGAGTACATGGGAACTCCAGAGTACATGGGAACTCCTCACAGAAACGTCCTGGATGAGATCTGAGTCCAAGTCCTTCTGCAACATCTTCTTCACCAGGCAGTCAGGACTTGAGTTCAATGGTAAAAAACAAAAACAAACAAACAAAAAGTGGTATTAACATGTATGTATATGGAGGATTTGCAGATATATTTCACTCACCCTATTCAACCTAAAATGTATTCATCATTTTATTGAAAACCCTGACAGTTTAAATTTATTCAATTAAATAAATTTAATTTGTTTTTAAGCAAGAAGTAATAATAATAATAAATAATAATGTAAAGCAATCCGAAAGTTTTCATTTAAATTTTACTAAATAGAACGTTCGAAATTATTGCCGTCCTGCACAATAATCTTTATTTACTGACAAACTTTTTGAATGTTTCCATTGGTATTTTTGGAAAGCCCTCTCCACCTTTGCCCAAACAAAGGTGGAGAGTTTTAGCTCAGTTCCCAGGTTCTCTAGAGTTAAGTCTGATTGAGCCACTTCAAAAAGTTAATATTAACTCCGGTCAGAAGAAACAGGTTAGTGAAATGAAAAGAAAAGATTGCTTTCAACCTAAATCTGCAAAAGACATGAAAACGTTTGGATTTAAAAGCAGCAGCTCTTTATCCTCTGAAGTCTTCTTTGCAAACATTTTATGAGACATAAAGACCTTCAGGGACCATTGTTCTTTAAATACAACAGGGCGCCCACTCGCACCTGACTACCGTCCAAGTAATTAAAACCCATAACTATAATTAAACGAGGTGTTTATTTCATCAGCTTCCAGCGTTTTTGTTTGCAGCAGATCTCCTCTCTGGTTGTGTTTAAGATGCTGAAAATGTTGGAAATCACAAAAGCACATCTTTGAAAATAACTTAGGTTTGATATTGTTCCAAGCACATTTTATACAATTTTCTAATATATTTAAGCTAAAACCCCCCCCCCAAAAAAAAATCCCCAGTGATTTCTGTGTTTTGGGGTTTTTTCCACTATGAAATTGTCATGGATAAAGGTCCATATATATTAAGATTTCAGATTGCAATAATAATAATGCACAGGTCCGCAAAAACATTTCTGTGAAATCTGTATCAGGAATAGTTCACGTTTTGAGTGATTTCAGTGAGGTTGTGATAAAAGGCAGAACCAACATAATGTGTCGATCAGAAGTACTGAGTTTGAATCTTAGTTATTAATCCAGATTAGTTGTTTTCAGAGGTTGAAAGTAATGGCTGAGAGAATTTCAAAGACCAAAGCAGTGCGTCTTAAAACAACTTAAATTGCACACATATTATGTAGAGGTCAGGATTTTCACTCACTATTTTATGAATCTTTCAATTCAGTCATTTTTATGTTTGTACAAGGTGGGTATCAGAGACAACAATATTTATTTACATGAGAAATAAAGGCAGTAAGTGATATGCCACCAATGTGTACCATAAATAAATCTTTTGGGGGGGGGAAGACTTATCCCATTATTTTAGGAAGATGAAGACTTGCAAATAAGCTGTGAAAACAACTGTTCTTGTGGAAAGAACTATGTTCTTATTCTCCCCACTTCCAATAAACTCATTTCCCCATCCTTGTGATGTCTTTGTTTGCCTTAAGACTCCAAACACCAGATCATTCCATGATGTGGCATTTTATTTAGTAGCCTTTTTTGTCCTGTCTCTACTTCTCTCTTGTCAAAATGCCACAAAAACTATTAAGGTGAGAAATGTATCTCAGTCGCATTCTGACACCTGAAGTATGTCTGAGACTTTATGTGGCTCTGGATCCAGTATGCCCTGTTTTTCTTTATCTGTGCTGATTTTTGTTTTATCTAGATTTCTCCTCCTGTCACACCTGGTCTGGGTTACTAATTACCACACCTGCTCTTCTGTTGGTCATTTTTTCTCTCAGTTCACACATTCCCCTGCCTTCCCTCATTATGCCAGTGGGAAATTTAAAGTCAGAGTAGCATAAGTGCTTAGACAGTCCGGCTTTCTGTTTTCGGATATCCTTCTTCAGCAGAGCATTTAGATTCTTAAAATAAAAGTTTATTTTGGTCAACAGTCTGTCACCTGCTTCCACCTTCTTCACTGCTGTCATTCTATGTGCTTTAACTGCAGACAGTTAAGAAAAAAAATAATATATATATACTGTAGAAAAGTAATAATTGCTTAGCAGTACTTTTAAATCAATGGAAAAGTAAGACTCCAAAATGCAATATTTGGTTTTAGTAATGTTGCAAAGTGTTTTGTCTCTTTTTAAAAAAGAATACATTTATCTTGGCGACAAAGGGTTTTATTCAGAAAAGATAAGGACAAATTAGTTTTGTCTGCAATGAAAGTAAGAGCCATCTTGTTAGCTTGATGTTCACATGAAGTAGAAAATCCAAAAGATAAAGGGCTGAAAAAATGCAACGCTTTTCTAATTGGTGATGAAAACATAATAATTTTAAGTTAAAGTTTCAATTAGCTATTGCTGAAAGTTCAGGACCTGTTTTGCTGACGTAGTTAGCTATCTCCTGGTGCTAGCGTCACACTAACTAAAATAACCATATTAAAACCACATTAATACCAGTTATTTTAAATGCATGTATTATTTATTTTCCCAAATAATAATAATAATACCAACATCTAGTTTGGTTTGTACTTGGAGCACACGGTTTTCTTTTGTTTTTTTTTCTGAATATTATTCTAATCAGATAGTTTTTCCTCCAATAGCTGGATTTCAAAATACATTCTCAAATTCTGTGTAGCTGAAATTAACACCATGCTTTCTTCAATCTAATTTGTGCATAATGTAATAGTAACCTTCACAGCTGAGACATTTAAAGTCTGTAAACAGAGTAGCCACATGGAAAGCTTCTGGTCCTCAACCTGCAGGTCAAGTGGAAACCTTGGAGGACTTGAAACATTCCTAACAGTGGCTCTCCAACCCTGCCCAGCCCTCTCATCTTCACACAATGGCGGGCCTCATGTGTTCAGATCTTTCTCCTAAGCTCTTTAATCAATATCATCAAGAAGAGAGAAAAAAAACTGTGAGCTAACTCCCCCTTTTCCATTTTCCGATGGGGCCTTTTCTCACTCTTTCACTTTGCACTTCACTGTAGGGCTATTGAGGTCACTGTGAATGGGACCCACTCCACCCAGAGGGAATATTGTCTGACCGCAGAATCTGAGAGACCTCCTCTCTCTCCCACTTTCTCTCTTCCTCTCTCTCTCACTCTCTCTGTTTTACTTATTCTGTCTCTCCCTCTGCCCGCTCCACCACTTCAAAGGGGAAAAAAAAAAGTGGCACATGAGCACTATTAATAAATGTATCGCTTCAGCTGCCTTTTTTCGGGTGAGGACCCATTGCTGCTGCAAAGCCACTGGTCTTTCTCGGTTTTTGTGCCCTACTTTTTCAGTCTAAGAAGTTTTGAAAGTTGGTTCCGTCTGGCTGTGCACGATATGACAGCTGCTTTTGAAGGCTTGTTGGTGATTGGTGTTGGCGGGGTTTATAACGCAGCGTGCTGGTCATTTTCCCCTTTCATCATTTTTTTTCTTTATTTTTTTTGCTTTTGCGGTTTTGGTTGTTCTGTAATTTTAGGGACCTGTTTTTCACTGGAGATTTTGTAGCAGCTATCCATCAATTTCTACTCACACTGGTCACATTTAATGTCTGGTTTGACAACCAGTGATTAGATGTACTTTCCTGGGCTTTTTTATAATCTACTCGTGCTCTATGAGGAAATGCTATGCTACTCGCGATTTAAAACAATAAGCTGAAATGGGGTGTCATAAAGTTTTCTGAAAAATATTCTCACTATGCGCTTTACCAGGTAGACCTGCTCAAGCGAGTTTAAATGTGACACAACTTCTCTGTAGCAGTTGTGTGGACCAAAAAATACTTCAACCCAACAGTAGCTCAAAGAAGCTACTATCGTCTGCATATAATCAATGTATGCAGAGGACCGCCTTGGAATGTCCAATCTTGAAGCAGATTGACTTTAGGAACATAGCAGTGAACCTACAATTCACACTGGCTCATCAAAACTGGACAAACTGTTGACTGGTTTGATGAGTCTTGATTTTAACTTTGACGTTCATATCAAAGGATCCAAATTTGACAATAACATCTGTTTTAGACGGGTGGGCCCTTTCGTGCTAAATAGCAGCCTATGCGACATTTTGCATGTATTCATTTATGACAGCAGTTCTTCCAGCAGGATAAACCACCGTGTCCCAACTCAAACAGTTTTTTTTAAGGATGACAATGATGTTATCTACTGGCCTCCACAGCCACTTGATCTCAATTCAAGTGCGCTCCTTTGGGATGTGGTGGGATGGCTGTTTTCTTTTCTCCTTTTTATGGAGGGGCACACGACAGATTTGTGGAAACTGTGCTTTCTTGCAGACAATGCAAATTTGTTGAATTTGTACTTTGAAAAATTAAGGCAGTTCCAACGGTAAGAAAGGGTAATTGCAGTGTGTATTGTACAAAGTGACAACTTTGTGTATCAACACAATTAAATGTGATCTTCTGGTATTTTCCAACCAAGAGAAAAAAAATGGTATGCACAGTTAAGAAGTGGTTTGTATTTTTGAGAGCAAAATGGAAAAAAGGAATGGACAAAATGGCACTGCGTGGGGACAGTGAGGGTACGAATTGAGGAAGGGAGGAACTTATCTGGAGCTCATTACACTAACCACTAAAATCTACACCTTGCATTCAGGCAAAGTTGTGAATCACATCAGTTTTTCCTTTGCAGCCTGCAGACATTTGCAGGCTCCATCTCTCAGACCGAGATCGGCATCCCTTCCGTTTCATCATGGCGGGCCAGAATATTTCCTTTGATCCAGCCGCCTCCGCTGTGTTGTCTGTAAATAATTTAGCAATCAACACTGAATGAAACAATTTTGAAAAATGACAGAGAGAGAATGTAAAAATTTAATTTGGCGTAATTTACAAGAAATTAAAGAACCCAGCTAAACCGACTTCTTTATCTATTATTGATTCATTCTTACCAGCCAGGCATAATACAGAGCTCTGTAGGTCGGAAAAGACTTGTATTAAATAACATGTAGGGGGTGGAGGGTTGGGGTTCTTGGGCTGCAAGCTTTAAGTGGTATGGTTAGTTGATTTGGTAGTGTCTGAGTGAGAGCCTCCACGGGTAGAGTTGCAGACTAAATGCACTGGTGGTGTGAGAAGATGATGGGAAGAGATTGACAGGAAGAGATGAGATGAGGTGAGGGGACACGAGGGAAAGGAGTGGGGGTGGGGGGAACGCTAGCTGACAACGGGTTAACAGGAATCTTTATTTTTAACAACATGTCATCACTAGCCGCCCATCTGCTCCTGTGCTGTCACAGTCCCTTGGGAGCATGAATATGTGTGTGTGTGTGTGTAATAATGTGTTGGTGTGTGCGTGTGCATGTGTGTGAAAGGAAGAGATGTGTGCAATCCCATCATAGATCGCAACAGTGATGAGCACCCAAACGAGGAGCAAGGGAGAGGACAAGGTTAGAGAGGTGGGTGGCACACGGGATATCGGGCTCATCTAATATCCAAGGTGAGCTGCTGTGTGTCTGTGACTTATTGAGATTAGTTGGGTCGATCTGCTACTGCCCTTTCCGTGTTTGTATGGGGGATGGAAGGAGGTGGAGAAGGTGGATGAGAGGTAATGAGAGAGAATCTGTTAGCACTGAGAAGGGCGTGTGGAGGGGGTTATGAGGAGACACAAAGAGAGAAATTTGATGGTGGAGCTCCAGGAGTGGCCCCAATAACTCATTTTATTTATTTCTGTCTGGGTTAAAATGAGTCCCTGCAGAAGGTGGGAGTGATGGCGGAGAGACATTCACTAGTGGGAATAATCTGGGGAGGAACAAACAGCTTTTTTACTTACAGAGGTTTTTACATAGGCTTTAAAAGTCTGGAGAGGTCTGGACTAATTTTACCATATCTGGTCGGATAAGTACAAGGGCAGAAATTATGTGGCCCTTTAAGGAGAAAAATAATTAGTTTCGAAATCTGTCATAATTCTGTCTGAAGGAGGAATTCTTCATTTATCCCCAGAAATCTAAAGAAGCAGAGGCTCTAGATATTTACCAAAACTGTGATTTATTTAGTCAGTTAAAATGAACAATAATTATTTTATTATTAATCCCACTAAGGACTATTTCTGATTGATATGCTGAAGTAAAATTAGCACAAGCAAAGAAACACAAATATACTAACACTAATTCTACTCACTACTAAAAGTAAGAGGAAAAAGGGTTTCGAATAGCAAAATAAAAATTGAAAATATGTTCTATGCTGTAAAAAGGAAAGAAAGGACTTTTGGCCTACTTTTGTGTGCCAATGTTTGACATTAATTTGAATTTGCGAGAAGACATAAAACAAGACGGGATTCAGTATTTCTGAGACCTTGAGACTATTTCTCAGCTCAGAATTACCTGAAGAGGAATCTAACAAGAAATACTCTAAAAAGTTGCTTAGTGATGCTTAGCACATTCAGATTTAAAGGAGAACAAAACACCTTGAAGTAACTTCCCAAGAAATCTTGACAAAGGTAACAAAAAGTGCTGCAGTGCAATGCACAAAGACAGTTACTGCATCCAAAATCTGACAAGTCAAGCTGAACCTGCAGCTGCATTTCCATTAACCAGAGCACTACTTTTCAGTACCTCCTGCTGATGTCAAAAAATGTAGGTGTATTCATATTTCAGGCATTAGCACTCATTATCAGTCACCAGAGGAGACATCAGTGTGTTGGAGTGATGAACCCCGCATATTTAGGAGAGGCCACGTTTGGCGTTTTGGGAAAATTGTAGTCCATAATTTTACAGAAGTCATATGATTCAACACATTGGAATGACACAGAACTTTTCATGAATTGTGCAAAGCTGTGAGACGTCTGGTGAGCCAGGCGCACACTGTCCAAACAATAAAATGTAAAAACAAACCGTCACCCTCCTGTTGTCTTCGTTCTTTGTCTTTTTCTCCTGTAGTAAAATCCAGCTGTTGATCAAGTGGTGCAAAAAAAAAAAAAAAAAAAAAAAAAAAAAAAAACATGTTTCCCTTGCAGTTTTGCAAAATACATAAATTTCAATATGGCTGAAAGAAAAAAAACTAGTTCATCTTAGCACAAAAACTTTTTACCTAATAACCTGAGTGTTTTCAATATTTGCGTGTTTCCATTGAACAAACTTATTTTTGTATTTTCAATTTGTGCAATTCTAGGTTCTATGGAAAAACTTTTAAAGGGAAGTTGAGTTTAGTAAGTTACATTGTGGCACTGTGATAGAGTGCCACCTGTGCAATGAGTAAATGTACATGTTTAAATGTGTTAACAGCCTGAAATCATTGGTTATTATCCCTGTTCTTCTCATTAAGCTACCACCTCATGATTATCCTGCCTGTGTTTTGCTCCTACGGCCCTTTAACCCAGGAAACTTTTTAATTTGTGTTCTAAAACAAATTTGATCTCTCCAGTGGTTCACACTACATTTGAGGGAAAAAAAAATCTTAAAACAATCTGACTAAAAAGAAAACATCTAGAGTTTGATCTTAAACAGTTTGAAAAAAAAACCCCACACATTTCTAGTGAGCAGTTCTTAATCATCATTAGCCTTAAGTCTGGGCAGAAGCTGCATCTCATACTGAGTCCAGAAACCGCTCCTCTTTCCGATTTCTCTTTTTATTCCCCTCTTCCTGCAGGCTGGGCATATTTGAAGGCTAATTAGTCCAGGGAAGTCAGTCACACTGAGGAGTCCACTGCAGGCCAGACATTTCCTCCAACAGTTCTGCCTCACAGAAATGTACCCTTGAAGCTTTAACAAAGTTGCAACAAGAGTTTTTAGAGCACCGTGTTTTATATTTCATGGGATATTTCTTCTTCTTTTCTCTCTCGCATTTTGTCTCCCTCTCTCTGAGTTACCGCCACCTCTCTCTCTTTCTCTCTGTTCTCCCGTCTTTCCTTCATTTCTGATCCATTTTTTATGCATTACTCCATTACTAGCACTCCCATTTACAGTGCATTACCTCTTCCCATCTTTCACAAACACATTTTCTCTTTTCCTTATCTTCACATCTTTCCTCCCTCGGCTTCTGCGGATGCCCCATGACACTTTTCAGTACTGCTTTGGTTAACCTCCTTTTATTATCTCTTTGCCTTCTCTCTGGTCACGTCACTTTGTACGTAGGATTTCTCCTACACATATCTTTGTCTTCGATCTTGCTTCTTGTGTCTTTCTGTGAAGTCTGCTGCAGCTGCCTTTCCCTCTAATTGGTTATTCAAAGCATGCCGTGTTCATTTGGTTTCAGTATTGCCCATTGTCCTGGATGCTTTACAACACAATTGTAGAAATGTCACCAAAAGTAATTAGCAGTAAACGTAATTGGCAGAGGAGGTCTAGTTCGGGCATTTAGGGCGTCCGCACAATGTAGACAGCAAATGATGTGAGTATGATGAATCGCCATGATACAAGCAGTGAAACAGAAAAGTTCACAGTGTTTGCGGAGAAACTGTTATTTTTTATTATTTATTTCATCAGGTTGCTGTACTGATGCAAGTTCAAAAGAGATGCAGGAGTTCTTGTTTGACAGAAGGACACAGCTGGTGAGAGCCCATTTTCATTGCTGCGGACAAATACAAGAAAAAAATCATCAGTGTGGATAGTGAAAAACAAAGAAAACAAATCATCCTTCATTTTTCAGCTAAAAGCTCGTAGAGAAAAATGGTTAAAAGTGATCTTATTAAAGACTACTAAAGGAAGGCACAATATGTGATGAAGCCACTCACAGATATTTGAACAAACTCATACTGCCCCCTTTCAATGGTGGTTCTTGCAAGAATATTAAAGAAATTGCTTCCCTCCCTTCTTCTTACTAAGTACAACAAAAATAAACACAAAATGTTTGCTAATTTTTTTTAATAGCACAAGTCCTGAAATGTTTTTGCTTTAATTACAACGTTCATAGTTTTGTACTTGAACTGTTAAAGCCACTGTATTCTTTAGGCCATCAGTGACGACTACCTACAGTACAAAAGAGGCATCTGATACAACCGATACAACCGGAGTTATGGCTTTCACTCTCTTGAAAAGCGATGTTTTTAAGGGCTGAACTTTATCAAATAAAGGAAGGTACGTTAACCAGTAAAGTCTAGGAATATCTACTCTTCATTTAGTTTTCACATCTGTTCCTAAGAAAACTTGACCAATTCCTTTTTAGGGTTTGCTGGCTCAAATATATGTGCTGAATCAGACGTTCAGTGAATGTTCATTTGGAAAGAATTAACTGATGAATCATTTACTGAATCAAGGCAGCCTTCACTTTTCAGATCATCTTTCAATTTAACCCACTTCCAACAAGACTTTACTGAAATGAAATACAAACAGACAACAAATAAGGTAATGGAAATTTATAAGGATCCTTGTAAGAAAATAATTAAAGAGCGGAAAAGGCAAAATAATCTAGTCATCAGCACAAATTCTTGTTAAAATATGTTATATCTATGTCTCTCTTGATTTATTTAATTATTTATTTTATTTTATTTTTTTGTAATAATTATCATAAACTTGGAAAACAAAAGTTGGAACTGACACATGAAATGATAAAACCAGGCCTCGGAACGATCCACCAGACAAGCTGTCCACTCTTTCACAGTGACTTTCTTGTTCTTGTCGCGATCACAAGACCTGCAAGCACAGCACAATATGGCGACTTCATAACGTGGCACATCCGACGAATTCTGGCAATGCATATACAGATGCTTTAGATTTCAAACACAGGGCTAGAGATTTGCTACGTGGAGACAGGAAGGGAATGCTTTAAGGAAGCATCATGGCAAAGCAGACTGAGATTGGGAAAACACAGCTGTCATTGTCTTTGAGTTCGCCGTGCGGCGTTATCTCTGAAGGGTGCTCCTTCAATTTGTGTTAATCCATGAGCGGCAGGGGACACAATGGGCAATAAACATTATCATTGCTGGGAATGGCTTGACATTGACACAGACAGCCCCACTGCCACAAAACCTGTCACTGAAGACTGGCAGAGAGAGCTGGCGGGTTGTGTGTGTGTGTATGTGTGTGTGTGGGGCGGCGGGTGGGTGAATGGACAAGTGGATTGTAGAGAAAAATAGCACTCGGAATGATGGCAGGAGAGATAAAACGAAGGACAGGCTGACATAGGAAGGGTATAAACGTGTGAGCTAAAAGTGAAACAGACGGTATGTAAAGAGGAGGGAGAGGGGAGAGAAAATGGTAAAGAAAGAGAAAGTTAATGGAGAAATTGTGTGGTCATATGAGATCAGCAGGAAGGATGAGGAAGGAAGCACTGCCCAGCATGGAGGATGGATGGATGGCGTGCAGAGAGAACAGCATGGTGGGAGGCGCAACTTGATCAGAGTGGGGGGAGAAAAAAAAAACTGCCCTGTGATACAGTTCAACCTCGTCGCAATGGCGATTAGCTGCAAGCTAACATATTGCAAGAGACAGAAGGTTTCCACCATGAACCTCTGTGTGACACGAGGTCACGTCAACATGAACATATGAGCAAAGTTAAACGACGACATGTTGCTTAATAACAAAACAGAACTAAACTGGAGATATGTTACAATCATCTTAAAAAATAAGTAAAATAGTTATATGTAGAAAAGGAATGTGTTTATCTTTTGTGTTTGTAAAAGGGTGCAGATGGGACTAACAGGAAGAATGGTGAAGCACAGCTCTCCAAAGGCATCTTCTTGTAATATAGCTTCTTCAGATCTCTCCTGCTCAACTTTCCATCTTTGTTCTTGTCCAGTAAAGTAAAGCTTTCCTAAAAACAAGAGAGAGATATGTGGAAATAAGAAGATTATTGCGCTTTACTGCATTTTAATAATGCATTAATAATGCACTATTAAAGGTCAAGCTCAGTTTATTAAAAGTAATAATTTATAAAGAGTGAGATTAAATTGTGGTGCACCTCAAGGCGCCATTCTCAGCCTAGTGTTGTTTTTAATTTACATAATGTTTCCTTTTTATGATGATCATATTTAAAAAGAAAATCATTGAAATACTGGTGCCAGGAGACGAAGTAACGCCGATCTTTCAATCAGATTTTTGATTAAGCCTAACTAAAGAATAACAGTTGGTAGTACTGCTGCCTTGCTGCAAGAAGGTTGTGGATTCGATTTCCGCCCCGGCGTCTTTCTGCATGGACTTTGCATGTTCTCTGTGTGGATGTATGGATTCTCTCTGGGTACTCTGACTTCCTCCCACAGTCCAAAAACAAGACTGTCAGGTAAATTGGTTTCTCTAAATTCTCCCTGGGTGTGAATGTGTGGTCAGTCTGTCTCTGTGTTGCCCTGTGACAGACTAACGACATGTACCCTGCCTCTTGGCCAAAATGTTTGCTAGCGATAAGCATCAGCACTGTTGATGTGTTTGGATTTCCTACGATTAAAACCTGAAAAGTGTAGCACAAAGACATCCATTCCCCTTTCAAGTGCTATCAATAAAAACAGTGCGAAATGCATAATTTCCTACCTTGTAAATAGAGTTACTATATCAACCCTAAACCCTAACCCTACCAAGAGATTAAGTTGGGTTAATATTATAACCCAACTTCTTAAAACAGAGTTTCAAGAATCTCTGAAAACTCTATCTCACGTTTCACTCTCTTCTCAAGTACGTGCTATTTTATGTGGGTCTAGCACATAAAATGCACTTTGGGTGACGTAACAAAATTTGGAAAAGAGGCACAAATGCTATCACACTATATAATTTAAAAATAATTATTCGATGTTACCTCTAAGTAAGTTAAACTGCAACCTTTATAATTTTTGAAAAGCTTCTACTCTTTTACATCATTTATCACTTCCCGTATACTGAAAATAATGCACAGGTTTTCATTTAATTTATGTGAGACTGTGGGGATCAAGGGTTGCTGGAGAGAGGTTGTTAAGTTACCCCTCTTTCATCTTATTGAATAATTCAGTGGATATTGACCAAACCCCTGTTTATGCATTGTGTTCCTGAGAGCCCCTATCTCAGTTTGTGGGCAACCAGGCCACAAGCAACAGAAGAACTCGCCACTTCCAGTTGGTTGTTAGCATCGATCAGACAAGACAAGTGCACAAAGGGCAACAGCATAGCGGTGATGTCTGTTGTAAATAATAATAAAAAAAGAAAAGTGTTTGGAGTAATGTTACACTGGGAGCAAAAACGATCTCTTAGCATGTCGTTTTTCCAGTGTTAGTTTCTTAAGTAATTCAATTCGCGGCTGATATTGATTCGCATTGTGTCATCGCTGGCTGATGTTATCGTAGACGATAAATCAACTTTATTGCGTTAGAAAGGTCTCCTGGTCTTCTGTGAGTCTACTGCTTTTTGGTCACTTTCAACCACAAAGTTTGACCTTTGCCAGCTGCGCCCTCTCGGCGTGGCTGAGGCAGGTTTGTGGCAGAGCTGCAGGTGTGTACGATTCCTTCATTCGCCTCAGGAGAAGAAACCAGTCCAGAAGACGATATGGAAACTGGCCCAGCTCTTCCTTGGTGCATTCGCTCTTGACGACTGATAAAAGGGAATAAGAGAGCTGATTTAGAGAGCTGGAGAGAACTGCAGAAATTCATATTGAATGTGGTGCGTGTTTACCCAAACAGGGTCCTGAGTGAGCCACTCCAATGCGGCGCCTCTTCCTGCAGGCTTCTTTGTGAAGCAAACACTCGTTCCCATAGGTCTTTCCCAGAACACTGCACACTGGCGCCCTCTGCCTGGTGGAACAAGTCAGCGCCCACACAGATCACAAAGTGTGCACTTCAAACTTGGTTTACAGAGAGCAGTGAATAATCTCAGGTGAGCAAAAAAGAATGTATGTTCTTTTTTTTTTATTTCAAGGTAAAATCTGGAAGTTGTGACATACATTTGTATTTATCAACCCTTTAATTTAAAATTTCTAATTTTTTATTCAGTCTATAGACTTGCCTTCTGACTATATATGAGCAAAATAACAAAAGATACAGCCAAAATTAAGCTTGAACACAAACATCACTTTAAATACACGATCCACACAGTGAAACATGGCGGTGGCAGAATAATGCTGTGGGGATGCTTTTTTTTAGTGAGAACAAGAAAAGAGGTCAGAGTTTATTGCACGATTCATGGAGCTAAATACTGTTCAGTCTTGGGAGAAAGTCTACAATAACCTGACAAATCAGTGGAGATTCATCTTCCAGCAGTGTTGTGACCCTAAATATACAACCCTAGCAGCAGAAGAATGGCATAGATCTAAAAGTGTTCAAGAGCTATAAAATCATAGTCAATGACTAGACCAAACAAAAAAGTCAGTGTTTGTGAACACTATTGCACGTATCTCTTCATGAGGGAGCTTGACAAATGTAAAGTCATTGAAATGATTTGCTTGCAAACGACACCAAATATTAAAGAAGTGCACTGCAGGGTGTTTTACCGTGGGCATGACTGTGGACACACACACTTGGGTGTGAGAATTTCCTTTTCCTGAACTACTTGGCACCAAGATCCAATAGGACTGTGGCATCTGAGCAGCTCACAAAGCTTTTCTGAAATAGTAAACAAGGTATATATTATTATTTACACACATTGTTTTCATTTTAAATATGTCAAACATATATATTTTTTGTAAAATACAAAACAGCTTAGGTTTAAAAGCTGGGATCTTGAGGTGATCCCCTCTTGATCGAAGATTTGTGTAAACTCTGTTGAGATTGTGTTTTTTCTAAACAACAAAACACACCAAAAATTACCAACACTTTTCTAAACAGTAGTTTGTGCTGATAACCAGGCTGAAAATGATCCAATTGTAAGTAAGCATGAGCTTAAGTACAAAACTTGGAGATATCCTTTAAACTTTTATCATTACATGCACTAAGAAAGGGTATTTGTGTAACCCTAACCCCACTTATTTCTTTTCTTTATGTTTTGTTGCACACACGGTAAATGTTTCAGAACACCAGAAAAAATGAACACTTCTTGAGTAGATACAAAAAGCAAAAATGATAATTGTCTTTCTTAAAGGAAAACGTTATCCACACAATGCCTTGTTTGGCTCAATAACCTTTTTATCATTTTAGCAAGACAATAACTTTGACTATAGGTATTTTTTATGTCTGCTTGTCATTTTTTTTTTCTTTTTCAGTATTTCACTTTTTTTGCTGTCCTCTTTATGGGATAAGTGAAGTGGTTATCTTTTTCTGATTCTACATGTTTATTACATAAATAGCGGGAAAAAATATACTTTGCTTATTCTTAGCCTTAGATGACCCTTTTATCATCTTTTTCAGACACACATGGCTTTGTTTTGCTGTTGGATCTTACCGGGGTCCACTCTACCAATGTATGGTGTCAACCTCTCTTCAGCTTCTCTCTGTTTGCGCAGAGCTCTGCCTCCCTGCACCAAAATGACACGCGTATTCTGATAGTCATCTGCCATGCTCAACAGAGAAAGCTAAACCACCGTGGGTGTTCATTTTATTTTCAGAGGCGAATTACCGTTTTGATCCAAAATTAGAATCTAAGTCACTTACAAGTTTGCGAACATCTAAAAAATATATATTCAAAACAACAGTGAAAATAATATTCTATCTCCATGAGATGAATTTCAAGACTCTTTGTAGTCGACGCCAGCTCCACATCTGCCCCCCAAAAGTTTCCCAGATCACATGCAGGTGGCCAAGTGCTTGAGCCAGGCTCCCATAACTCGTATTTTTATTTTAAAACTTATAACCAGACAATCTGATAGCTACAGCAACAAATAGATGACCTGAAGAATATTCTACCTGTAACTGGGTATGGAATCAGAGGTGACAAAAGCAACATACCATTTATTTTTAACTATGATGTGTAGCAAAGTGAATGTTTCCAAATTGTATGAGAAAATCAGTCTTTTGGTAGATAATCATTTTTAGAAAAACTTACCAGGGCTGCATATGGGTAAAGAAGGAGAAAGAAGGCAAGTATCGAGTTCAGCTTCATGACTGAGACATCCACTGCAATAAAAAGTGACAAATAAAAAAGTTTGGTGAGGTTAATGGGAGATGTTTTCTCTTTTCTTCTGCTGTGGTTTATTTACTATTAATTCAATCTGATAACACAGTAGAGAACAAAGACACACTCAGGATCCAGAAGACCACCAAAAGTGATTTTAAGGAGGGCATTGCTACACATTTAGAGAACTCTTGACTTTTAGTTGTGGAAGATTATTTTAATAATAAAATAGTTGAATTTCTTTCTTATTACACTACTTTGATAATAGAGAAATAGAAAAACTTACCAGGACCCCCTATTTCACCTTTCCTTTGCTATTCTTCTTCACCTTGTCTCCAGATATTTCTCTTCTGTCTGTGTCTCACCTCCTCCTTTCAGGCTGTGTTGAAACTTTTTGTCTTTCTTCTGTTTGATCCATCAACATATAGACATTTTCACATCTTTGCTCTATATAATTTTTTTTCTGCTTTGACGTGTGTTTGCTCTCTTTCCAGAGAGTGAGGAGAAGTGTTTTGTGAGAGGTAGATGGTATTTATTGCAATTGGGACTGGTCCACATTGTGATTTATGAACACACTTCTTTTTGCTATATTTTCTTTCTTTCTCTCTCTCTCTTTTTTTCTCTCTTTTTTTTTTTTACATTTAAACCTTTAATGTATCCCAGACTGTCAGAAGCATGAAACATGGTACTAAAAGGAAGGAATGTGAGCAGGATACTGAGAATCTGAGCTATGGCTGGCAAAATAACTACAATACTGCCCTCTAGTGGTTCTATTTATGAACGACAGCTAAGCAGGAGAAATCTAAAGTCAACATTTGTCTGTAGTTTTACTTTCATTCTGTTCTCTGAGTTATTTTGGCGGCTGGCTTTTAGACCCATATTGCTTTTAGAATATTTTATAAAATATTTTGGAGACATAGTAAACTTGGTTTGTGCACAGAAAGCTCTGAATATTAAATTAGAGACACAACACAAGCCGTTTTTCACATCAACATTCTTATGATTTCTGATAATGAAATAGAAATAACAAGAAATTGACACATTTAGTGTCATATCCCCAAAATATTTTTCTTTTCCTTTGTTTTTTAATAAAGTTAGTCAGTTCTGTTACTTTAAACTGGAACTAAATAAAAATAAATTTGATGAAATAAATACAGAAATAAATATTAATTCGAAGACAGAATTCTTTTAGTTTTTTGTTGGCTGCAAAACAAAATGAAAGAGAATCTGACAAAAACAAATCACAACTTTGCTGTTTACTTTGGAGTAAAAATAAAAATCGGAACAAATATTATCTATGCATGAATAAGTACAGAAGTTCAATGAAATACTTGATTAATAATAAACAATAATAATAATAATAATACATTTATTACAAATTGGAACGAACTCATTCGTGAGGTTGATTTTGCAGCAACAATGTAAAAAAAAATGTAATAAAACAAAACAAATCAAGATTAAAAAGTAGGCTATGTCCAAAACATGATGCGTTTACTTTTGGTCCAAATAAATGTGATATTTATTTGGACCTAAAAAGCCTTTCAAGAAAAAAAAAAAAAAAAAAAAAAAAAAACTAAAAACAAACAATCAAAAATAAATAAATAAATAACATAAAACTGTGGCGTCACAGTCCCATTAGTCCCGTCAGCTGTCAGATTAGCGCGCCCGGGCAGACAGCTCCAAGCTCCGCCCAGCAGAGCGAAGAGGAGGGCGGATGTCGGAATGAGAAACTGCCGCTGCTGCTTGGGGGAGCCCCGGCGCTGCTGTACAGCGTTTGCTGGGATAACACAGCGCTGTTATTTCGTCTGAGTTTACAACTCTTGCTTTTACCACCAGTCTCTCCTCTTTCGCTCTACTTACCTCCACTGTAGGTCCATTTAGCGGCTGTCAGCTGACAACCAGAGGATCGCGAATCTGTCGCCGCGTCGTGTTTTTGAAATCATTTGAGGGGAACTTTTGATTTAAAAAAAAAAAATCCCACAAGCTGCTTCACAAGAGTAAGCGTTATAACAACCATACTTTCTTTACGACTTCAATGTGGTTGGGTTGATTTGATTGATAGTGATTGCTTTAACTTCTGCAGGCCAGCAACTTCATCACTGCATCACAGCACGTCTTTAGTGAAGTCAGAGAGTAACTTCCGCTGCAGATTTGTATTTTAATTGTTTTTTCACCTCATGCTTTTTACAAGAAAACATCCGGACTGCTTACTCGCAGTTAGATGGGGAGCCATGCTGGAGGTATAATTAAGGTAAGTCTCCAGACACACTGTAGATCTGATCTGTACCAGTCAAAAAATATGTTCTGGTAATGATAGCTCGATACAAAGTTTATCACTGTGTTCATCCACCTGGTTGTCCAATGAGGCTGATGGGTTTTCTTGCATCGTCAACCCACCCTCCCCCCCTACAGTCATAGCATTAAGTCATTGTTTCATGAATGAGGTCGGCTAAGCCTTTAGAAGCGTGAGAAATAATAATTTGTTTCTGCAAATCTGAAATGGGAGGAATGTTAAAGACTTTGTCTGTTTCAAGGAAACTTCTATTCAGAGCAGCTGTATTTGTATACTGACCTAAATCACACACTTAGACTACTAATTAGAGTTTAATGGCAGTTTTTTTTTTGTGTTATCAGAGTAAATGGGGCGAATGCACCTGCTCAGATTAATATTTGTATACGCGTCTAAAATTATGCTCTACCTTGTGTCAGGCTTTGATTTTTCAGGGCTTTGTAAATGCTGCCGGGCATATGTCACAGGACTCAAGGGCGAGTGATGATGACTCACGCAGTCATAAAGTTTCAGCAGACAGACGTTAAATTTTAGCCAGGGTTTTTAATACCACATGATCATATTTTTACACCACAGCTGAAGTTGTTGTCAGTCAAGCCTGTGCCATGTAGCGTCTGAGCGTGCATGTGTGCTCCATTTAAAGCGGCAACATGTACAGACCAGACAGTGCAAAGCGCCACGGGCTTTCAGTACAGTGCAACTAAGTGAGATGGACACCTGTGGTTTCTCCCAGATTAGGGCAGCTGCACATGCTCCTACATGCAAACCCATGTGTGTTTTCCACAGGCACCTGTTGGCAATACCCACCTAAGGCTGAGCGTGTGTTTACAGGCTAATTGCATCAGCAGCAGCTGACCATCCACAATGTCTTAAAACGACCACCCAAATTCAGAATGCGTGCATAACTTTTCTTTTCTGTGTGTTTCACGCACTGTTGCCCTCTCACAGTCCTCATATCTGCTATGTGACCACGTGTGAAATCACACACATCTCATTACTCTGTGCATTGCAGTCATTCCAAGACAGCATGGTGCCCAGGAGGGGCTCCCCTCAGGCTGATAGGAGGTCTAAATGTGCTTTCATCATGCTCAGAGGGGCCTTTTTACAGCAGGGAGATGTGTGAAGTCATTTGTTTTGACAGTGCTAGAAGTTCAAAAGAGGCTTAGACTCACCACATAGCAAGGTTGAGGTTAAGCAGCATCCCAGACAATTGGCTACATGCAAACATCCTGTTGTTGAAATTTTATTTTTACTTGCTCCATGCAAATTCATGGCTCCCTAATCTTAATTAATTATATGCTCAATCTTGACAAATGGGACATGTGATGGCATAGAAGACATCCCTCTCTGCATGTTTGGCCATTTTGTTACTTTTCATCTGCTGCGACATTGTGGACTTGAGCCACTTGACTTTGACTTTTCTTTTATCCTCCTTGCCCTCCACAGCCACTGCATGTGGCCCATCATTAGAGCTATACTTAGCCACGCTTATCAGCGATGTCTTTCACTCGGTAAGCCCACAGATGTTTAAAGCCTTGGAATAACTCCCTACACGCAGAGTGAAACACAGACACAAGGTCTGAAACTGACAGACATTTGAAACAAATGCATTCTGCAAAGATTAGGAAATTCCCTTCTATTAATAATTATTAAAAAAAAATCCATGTAACAAATGGCCAATATTCTATACTGAAACTGTTGCTTGACAAAGTGAAGCGAGGGTTTAGATTTTATATTTACAGTCATCCCTGAAGAATAAGTTTTCTTGAGGTAATACATGGTTTTAGACTCAAACATGCTCTGTAGGTTAATTCAATGTAAATATGTGTCATTCTGTTACATACTTATGACCTTTATTATTATGTCCAACATTTCCTCCTCTTGCTGTTCTCTTTTAATCAAGCATGAGAAGCTCTCTTTTGTTTCTTTAAGTTGGAGGGGAACCCATAGAGGTTTATATCTTTACGTCTTATTGTATAATCCTTGACAGCTTTGCGTCACGTGATATGGACTTTACATCCACTGGGTCACAAATTGAACAAAACAAAAGATTGTGGGTTCTGTTATGATAGAAAGACGGCTAAAAGACTGTAGTTTTATGAGAGTTATGAGTTATCTGAACCCTGCAGAGTCATTCAAAGTCAAAATTTGAATGACCCCATTTGAATGGGGATTTGCTGTCATGTGAAGCATCAGTCAGAAATATCAGTGTTCTGATCTGATATGTTATTGAGCGACTCTAGTTCCCTGCCATAAACTACTGCTCTTATTTTACATAATATCTTTGCGCTGAGAATGTATCTCTTTATTTCTATCAGTATTTGTAGAATGCATGTGTTGATTATAATATATTTGAACCATTTATGACTGTGCTGCCACAGTTTTGAAGGTATTGCTTGGCTGTGATTTTAAAGCACACTATGTGCAGCAACATTTGATAACATTTCTGTTGACAAGGGCAAAAACAAAGTTCCTCCCAAATCTTTTCAGCCACGAGCCCCTGTGTCATTTTGATATTCAAATAATGTATTTGCATGTAAAATGAACTACAACTTCAACTTCCAGTGGCGCCTAATGGATTTTAAGATTCTTTTTTAATTGTACTTTAAACGACTAATAGAAGCTACATCAAAAAATGCTACACTTTTTGGTACCATCCATTCCTTTTTAATAATCTCTGACATAGTAGTTTTGATGATAAAATAACTACCGTAAATAAAAACGTATTAGTGGGATGGGTCTTGATGTCACGCTCCCTCTCCTTCAGCCAGAAACTGTTGGCATCCAAAGAAAAATGGTTGCAGCTGTGAAACGTGTTTGGTCTGAAATGTCATCCGTAGATTTAGTGGAAAACAAGGAGCCACAGGAAAATGGAACCAAAAGGAAGTTGGCCTAATTGTATTGTATTCCATTTACTCACACAGGATATGTCTGCTATGGACCTCACACAGAGTACTACTCAGACTGTTATTATTTTTATTGACTTTGCTAATCTGGTTTTATTGGAAACACTGCGTCTTGTAAATATGGGAGACAGGATAAGGTAGGATCAAAAAAAAGGAACACACAACAAGCAAGAGAACGGTCATTTTTCCTGTGGCACTTGAAGGAGAACGTTCTTTTGACAGATTCTGGCGTTTTGCATCCTGTTAAGATATGAAATGAAGTACTTTTAAAATATTGGAGTTATGAGTTATGAAACAAAAGCCTACAAAAGGTTTCACACTACACAACTGCAAAAGCAGATTCATTTAAAGTGCTATGAAAAATTACTACTGCCTCATTTCCTCACATTTTGAACCCTGGGGATTAAGAATTTGTGATGTAAAACACACCTTAAAAAGTTAAAAAAGTTAAATATTTCCTACCAGTCATCTCAGAAACTCATATGCTGTATTATGTGTCACATAGTGACATATTCCAATCCTTTGCCTTTTTGTAATTTTGATGATTATGGCTAGGAGATAACAAAAACACCAAATTAAATGTCTCAGAGAAATAGAATGCTGTGAAAAAGATAATTATTGGAAACTCATTATGTGACACCCTAATCAGCTAAGAAGTGTGGTGTGAAAAGATGAGATGAGGCAAAGATAAGAAAGCACCATCATGTTTAAATTCAGAATGGAATTGGTAAATCACTCCATGTACTTATGAGAACATTGATTTAAAAGGTTAGGACAAAGGAAAGGAAACACATTAAGTACATTAAACTGTTCCTGAGAACCATATAGAATTTCTGAAAGGAGTTGATTGAACATAAAGTTGCTCTTAGTCTCAAGCTTCAGACAAAAAGCTCTACATTAGCTCCATAGAAAAAAAAGTAAAATTACAGAGAATAATCCCTTTGATTATTTAAATCACGTATTTTACATTTTTTCATTTCTGAGTCCCGTGCATTTTCCTCATACCATGTAGATCTTGATGTTTTACCGGCGAATGGCCAGGTCACAGTAGACATCGGCTGCCCAGTAAACTGTCTGTCTCTTTCACACCTTAACGCGAGGAGCGGAACTAATGGTGACATTGGCAGTCTCACGGTGATGGCGTTGGGGGAGACTTGACATCTGCGCTGCTAATTAGATTTGCAGAAGGTCTGCCAAGACTTTCAGTTCTCATCATCACACCTTGGGAAGAGCTCAGGGGAGGACATTTAAGGGATGAGTCAGGGCTGATTATGAAAACTCCTGAACTGCAGTGTGACTCATACCTATGACCAGGTATACCTGGAGCTTAACATTTTAAGGCAAAAGTCATCCAACGTATACAAAAAAGCAGCAACTTTGCAGTGCCACTATAGTCATGCAGATTTAAAACAGCTGATCTCCACTGAGTTAAAAGAAACTGTCAAGTAGAATCTGTCACTTTCAAACCTTTTTTTTTTCTTTTTTACCTTTATTTTGTGACAGATATAGAATGCTGCTTCAGACTCCTTGCTGTGATTTATGAAGGTAACCAACATCGCAGGCACAACTGAACACCTTGAAAAGCTGACACCACTCAAACGACTTCACTGCCTTGGCAGAAAATAGTTGACTGAGCAAAGCCACTAAGCTGTCAACCATGAAATGATGAGGGGGGAAATTAAATTTACTCTGAATCTCTGTGAGAAGCACGATAAATAGTCTGTATTTTTTTGCTCAGTTGAGAGCTCGGCAGGATATGTCTCCTTTATCACCCCCTTTAGTGGTCTCATTATATCACAAAAAAATGCTGTGAATGTTTCCATTTGCTTGGGGTAATGCACTCGTTCTCGGCTTTCTTAAATTTCAGTCTGCAAATAATCAGTTTCGCGTTCTGAATTATTTTGATGACTATTTACTCCGAGACGTTCCCATCTTGTTGCCTGCCAGGGAGGGCTTCTCAAAGACGCCCTCATCAAATATTAATGCGCTCATGAAAGCTCGGCGCTCTCCGCCCACTCGCTCACCCCTCCGTCACGAGCTTCACAGCTGACGTTACGTTTGTACACATGTGGGGATTGAGGCTGGCAGCAGACAGCTCAGTATCTGAAGTCTCTTCCTTTTTCCTGTGCTCTACTTTTTCGGCTTGGTGCAGCATTAGTTTCTAGTTTAGATGCTGAGTGATTAGCTTCCTGTTGAATTTTGTCACAACATGATTGGACAGGTCATCAGAAGTCCACTGACTCAAGGTAACATCGTCAAACTGCAATTTCTGGGATATGTTGGGGTATTTAGAAAAGTGAAATGGTGTTTTGTTGTTTTGTTTTGTTTTTTTCCACAAGGTGTTGTTTTACTCTTTGCACAGCTCCATGATAATGGAACCCTGTAATATATCCCTGACGGAGCAGGTTGCCACACCTTAGCGCTTTCTCTCCTCCTCTCTGTTCATTGTGTCCACTGTGGGCTCTCTGTCATTTGATCTACCACTCTCTGAATACAACATTACAGAAGCATTTATGCTGTCTCGTTGGGTTTGCATCAGGGCGGCTCCATTCAACTCTGCTTTACTTAGTGCACATTTGTCTAGCATCTTCCCTGTCTCATTCTATTAGCCTGCTCTAATGGCACCCTGATAATCTCCTCCAGGAGAGAGCCATGTCTCACCACTGCCCTGCCCAGACTGGCCTAGTTTTTGCCTTACTCATTTGGCCTCCTGACAACATGAGGTTGAATTTCAGTTTGGTTTGGTTTTGATATAAAGTAATTTATGTTGTGTTATATTTACTATAAATTGTCCTCAGTGTCATAATAGAGTCTTTGGAATAAAAAGGCACTTCATTTCCCTGTTTTTATCTTTAAGGTCCCTCTACTGTGGCTTGCTAATACACTCGGGACATTACTTTTTGAAGAAACTAAATTGACAGTCATACACGTTCTTAATGCATAAGGGTTTTAACCTTTGGTCTTTTCTGTTGTTCTCCACTTATCTTTGTATTTTACTCACCCATCACACTATTTTTGATTATTTAGGGGATAAAATTAGTCACCTTTTTAATTTTTGTGGTTATTCATTTTCAAACCTTGTTTATAGTGTTTAAGGAAGTAATGCTGTGAGTGTGACTGTAAGCTGCAACCTGCTTTACACAGGAAATGACCACGTCAAAGCTGCCACAATGGGGGGAAAAAAATCCCACTGTTCAGGCTTTCGATAAGATTAAGGAATTGTTCAGATTTCTTAAACAGTAATCTGTATAGATTGTTGCTGCTTTTGATAACTTTGTTTGAACTGTAGCTCAAATTAAAACTGTAAGTCATAAAAATAAAAATCTTATTTCAGTTTCATTGTCCATTTAACTACAATTGAAATGGGCTCTTTTCTTGACAGGAAACATCTTATATTCTAAATACTGGCCTTTTCAGGAAAGTGGAGGACATTTACTTACTGCTTCCACTAACTTATATTTGCTGGAGCAAAACAATTAAATGTTTGATTGTGCTTTTCTGTTTTCTTTTGCATTTGTGGGTACTGTATAGCTCCTAAGGAACAGCCTAAACTCAAATGTATTTTAAATTACTTACTGTTGTCTACAACCAGCCAAATTATGAAATTTGAAATGATTAAAAAAATAATAAAAAATTACGCCTCTGATGGAAAAGTATTTGCGCCTTTGCAGATGTCTTCTTTGTCACCCAATGATTTGCAGACAAAACATTGGGTGACGATGTGAGTGTCACCCAATGACAAATCCAAAATGATCAAGTTGTGAAGCAGTGAAACGTCCCCTGATAATTGTTGCACCCCCACGATGTTTAACTACCATCGCTCAGTGACTCCCTGTAGTTTGCTGGAGTCACAGAGGCTTGGAAGTGGCTTAATAACTTTTTCCACACTGAGATGTCAGAGGCTTTGTTTTTCATTTGTTCTCATTTTGTCATTTTTAGCTGACAGCATGCTGTGTTGCTTTTTAACTGGCTTTGAGTTGTTCAACAGGTTCTGTATAAGTGAATCCTTGATTCTGTAGGTCGGGCAGTAATCAGACCCGTGTCTTGCCTCTGAAACTTCTGAAAAAGAAGTGGTTAATTACAGCTTAATGACTTAACAGGAAAAGGGATAATTCTTTTTTCTATAGGCCAGGTTGTTTTAAGTTGCTTTTTTCTCTTAATAGATAATTGTCAAACTCCTCTTTGTATTTCTTCAGATTATCTTTGCCTGGCAGTTAAATGTGTTTGTTGATCTGAAACATTAAAATTTCTGATCAAAATCAAAAATTGAAGATCTGTGAGGAGGAAATACTTTTTGACATCACTTCAAGTTTAGTTAAAATTCTTCAGCTTTTCTAAGTTTGACCTTATGCAGTAGTTTTAAGGCGTGCTTCTACTGGCCTTATATTCATTGCAATGTTCTTCTAATTTGTGGCCGACTGCTAACAGAACAATTCAAGTGATTGAGTCACTGCATTTATGATCAATAAACAATGTGTTTTAAAAGTAAGATGTTAATTGTTTTTCGCTGCCAAATATTTATAATTCTGTTCTACTGCTAGTTATTACCTCGACAATGTAGAAATCTTCATTTGGATTTCGATTAACGGACACTAAAATAAATGTACACATGGTTTTATCAACACTGAGATTCACACAACAACCAGCTTAATGATTTTAACCATAGCATTTGATTGTTCTACAGTGTGCTGCTTGTTCTATTAATGAAGATAAAATGGCAACATCTGCGCACATCTGACAAGTGAGATGTGGACACGGTCCAGAAAATTCATTGATATATTTTTTAAATAAAAAAAATACAAGAAAGATGTTTGTGTGCATACCGCTCATCTGAAACTTCACATGGAGCTTGCAGCCGCATGTAGAGATGAATTGACTATCTGGAGGGAGAGACAGCAAGAATAGGGATTTGCTGTGTCTCATGAAGCACCTTCACTCATGCGCAGCTCCAATGACCCAATAAATCATGACCCTCAGGCCTTTGCATCCCATCTGCATCCATCCTGAGCGTCCACGGCTTGCGAGAATGTGCAGATCAATTGTGAAAGTGCTCCCTAAAGGGAAGTACGCCACTATGCTGTTGCAGGTCTGAGTTTCTGGCTTTTCTACTTTTTTGACGGGTATCTTGGGTGCCAGCTGTCTGCTGAGTAGAAAAATTAAACGAGGCCAAAATCCTTGCTGTCAGACAAAAATAAAGCTGCTTTCCTGGTATAGCTGCGAGTAAGAAGAGATGTCATCTCACCTTACGGTTCATTTCACGAACTGTGCTCGCTGCTGAGATGCTGAGCTTCAGGTCTTACAGGAGACCTCTCTGAGGGAATCGACAGTCCAGAGACTTGTCTCTCTGCTTCTCACTAGCACTCCACTTTAAAATGTATTTTTGTCCATACCTTCTTTTTCTTTTGGTGAATGTCTTTCTAGCTATTTTGAATGGCAAGCTCTGTTAAAAGAATATAAGAAATGCAAGTTTTGTGTTGCCGTTGATCTTTACCCACATCACTGCCAAATTCTTTAAGAATGTTATTTTCCATTTATATGGTTTTCTGCATGGGATTGCATTTTTTTTTCCTGATATGAAAGGGAACTGTATCTCATAAGGTTTTTTCGTACCATCCTTGCATCAGTTCCAGCTCGTCTATCTGAACTACCATCTACACAACTGAGGTGCAAAATAAACTGACCCAGATCTTGTAATGTGCTTTACTTTTAAAATGTATTATAGACATAATCTTTGCTGTTGTGGCAATGCTTTTTCCTTGCATTTTCTGAATTGATGTCGTAAACATGGGTGTTAGGCAGGCAAAGTAGTAGGTTTTAGTAAACCTCTTGGATGTTTTCATTCAGGGGGAGGGGCAAAAGGGCAGAGAGCTTTGCTCAGGGTATGAGGGTTAGACAGATGGGCTGTTCTGTTTACTCTTTTATATTTCAGTCAGTTATGATCTTGTTTATTTGGTTGCCTGAGGACACTGATGACATATTTGTGTCACTTTTGGAATAGGACATATCTTATCAAAGCACATAAAAATAAGGGAATAAGGGGGGAGTTATAACTTAGGAGGAGTCTGAGAGAGTTTGGAGTTGTTTTTGTTCAGAACCTTTGGATACTGATAGAAGTCAACTTGCTTTGCTAAAATTCAGTTTTATAAACATTATTGTTAATAGTCTGCCTTTGGAAATTTGAAGTGTTGTTTTTTTAGGCTGAAATTCTTATGGTATATTAACTTCAAATGAAAATACCACAGTTTCAAAGTGTTGAAATATTCACACAAACCTTTTGAAGTGGCTTTAATTTTATAACAAGTACACAACAATCATTCCCATATTTTCTAAAACATTCTATCTGATTGATTGTAACAACTCTTATCTATATCAATTTGTTTGCTTTGATGCAGAGACTTGAGCAAAAATATAGAATGAACACCTGCAGAAAATAGCAGTAAATGGAAGTGGCTATTGCACAGAATAATATCCAGAAATGCACATTGTCTAGACGACTGCTTTTCTATTCTAGGTCAGTGATTATCACTTAAATAAAACTACACTGTGACTTAGAACAAAGCTGCTGTACGAATATTTGAAAAAGGTTAAAGTATGACCTACAAGCACTAAATAAAAGCACCGGCACTATAATATTTATTTCAGTATGATTATTATTTTTGTGGGTGGAAGTAGCGATGACCCTGATAAAGGAGTGTTTACCACAGCAAAGTGTGCAACTGTGCTTTGCCGCTCTGGATCTGAATGAAACTTGAAAGGTTCTGGGGCCACTGATTGTTGTGAAAGCCCCCAATCTTCCCATTAAACTCAAACCTAGTCACTAACCTCTCCTCAGGGCAAAGAGGCTTTAGTAACCCAGTTTATCCATGTTGACCTGATTTGGTTTGTGTAAGTGTGTGTTTTTGTGTTTATACCCCGTGAGTGTGTGCATGAAACAGATTAGGATGGTGGGTGAGTGGGTCTCTTTGGCTGCTGACACGTGTGTCTCTCAGTGAAGATGTAGGGCACTGGGAGTTATGTTTAGTTTCTTTTTTTTTCCAGACTAAGAGACCCACAATGCTCTGCACATCCATCCCCCATCCCCCAACGTTTTAAAAATCTGATTGAGTCATTTCTTCAACTACTGAAGTTTTTTCCAAGAGATTTCCTCCGAAAGGATTAACTGCTTGCCTCTCTGTGGCTTCCAACATTTATATTTTCTGGTGTAGACAAACAGCTCTTGGTGCATAGTTTACAGTCACTGCTCTGGCCAGTCATGCAGATTGTTTACTTTCTGCTAACCAAAGCAGCCATCTGGAGATGAGCAACTTTTTCATTCACAATATTCCAGGCCTGGCCAGATGGATGGAACATGCAGGTGCACAGTGAACACATGTACACTTGTCACATGGTTGATTGGAAATGAACGAGTCTAAATGAGTTTGAGGAAACAGCCTTGTGTTTTCCTTTCGTTGGCTTCACATAATGCAGCTCCTCCATTCGCTATTCACAGCATCCTGGCCGTCATCCCAGCATCCCCTTGTCTCTGAGGGACGCTGTATCTGTTTCCCCCAATTTGTTACTTAGCCAGGTGTTATAGCTGCAAATGTGCCAAAGACCTAGGTACAACTACAGGTTGCATCAGTCTGAAATAGCAATATTCATAATACTAATCCTAATAATCATCATAATGAAAAGGAAAAGTAAATCATTTATTGTCTGTTCCTGCATTAACTGGAGTACCAAGTCATTTGTCAACTTGGCAGTAATTAGATGAGACACAATTTGTTTGCCCATCTGCTCTAAATACTGTTGATTTGTATTCATAATGCTATTTATAGTGTCATTAGATTTACGTATTTGTTATTAGGAGACAACAGAAAAGTAAAAGATTAATGGTGTGGTTTTTTTTATGATTTTCTGTTGAAGATAATGAAATGAGAATGGATCAACAAATCTTCAAATTAAAAAAAAAAATCTGCTCATATATTTGAAGTGTATTTTTCTTCACCAATTATGATATTGCAATGCATATTTTGCTATTTACAACTTCAATGTTTTTTGGTGTGTAATGTTCTCTCCATTGTAAAAATAGTTAAAAATTGACCAGCAGCAACAGCAAAACACTGAATCTGATGAAATGCCCTCAGCATCTGGCCCTCAATATCTGATTGGACAATAAACAGAGGGTTTCTATACTGATTGAAATGATTTGATTTCTTCTAAAAGAAAAAAAAAACAAGAAACAAAAAAACTGCTTATCAGTATACTGTGTCACTCAAGTTTTTTTTCTGCTCTCTTCATAGGTATGCATATTCACAAATCCTTAAGTGCCTTCTTCAAACTCTAATGGAAGAAAAAGCATTAGCTGGGCCTGCCATGGTGTCCAGATTGCCAAAGTTTGGTGGACGCCCCACAGCTGGTGGGAATAGTACTGTGTGCAATGGTTCCACACAGTCACCTGCATCTATACAGGATGGCAAGACTAATTCACATGGATCACGCTCAAATGGTCTGATCCGGCCTGCTCCACCATACCTGAAATTGAAGAAAGACGATGTTATGAACTTTTCTAGCCCCAGCACACTTATGATTCCATGGGATGGAAATGAAGAGAAGCCACAATTCCATGTGCCCTCATTACCTGAGGTGAAAAGTAGCTCTCAATCAACACCTAAGATGCGTAGGTCAGGTACTTTAATGGTGGCTACCTCCAGCCCAAAGACTGTTCCCAAGCAACTGACAAAGATGAACCCCAAAGTGACAAAAGTTGGTCAAAACCAACTGAATGGGCTTTCTAAAATAACCTATTGTACTTCTGGCATTCCTGCTCGAACTGGGTCGGAGTCGCGCCTTGTGCGGCCAATATTAGGCACCAGCTCTCCAAGAAGCATTTCTCAGGATAGCTTATCACAATCCAGAGACAACCGAAAGATCTTGACGTTGGACCACATGGTGCGTTCAAACAGCTTCACTCACTTCAAACAAATTCCCTCCCCCAACTGTGAGCCGATGACACGGTCCTTCTCCTTTAATCGGGCTGTGGAGTTAGCCAAACCCCTGGTCAACACCCAACTTCGGCCGCCTCGCAGTAGTTTCCTAAAGCCACCTCGCGTCAGCAATGGAAGATTGTGTTTAGGACTAAGCAGTAATCTTGGAGATTCAGGTTTTCAGTACAGCAAAAGCCTTCCAACTGACTCCTCCTTGCCCAACGCATCTTACCCTGCCATGCCCAGCACTCCACAAGGTTTGAGGAAACCTCAGCTTCCTAATTCTGTTCTGACAAAGTCGCTGACAAACAGTGTGGGATCTTTAGGTTACAGATCGGGTTCAACCGCACAGGGTAAACAACAGGCATCTCTGTTTCCAGATCAGCCCAAAGAGGGTGTTAGATCTTCTGTCTTATCTGACTCTGGTGGACTTCTGAGGATATCTAAAGGGTCTGAGCCAACCGATGAAGATGGGAAAGCGGATTCATCCAGCAACAGTGGTGGAAGCTCTGGAGTTGAAAATGGCACTCATGACCAGAACTATGTCCAGATGGCAACCGAGACCCTGGAGGACATGTCGTTATCTTCTGCCTCATCTCTGGAAAGAGGTGACACCAGTGAAGATATTCTAGATGATTGTGACTCTGCAGGAGATGTTTTTAGTGATGGAGACATTCCTGCCAGCACTACTCAAGCCGTCTTGCAGAGATCTTCCAATGACAACACAGGCTGGGAGCCTGTAGATCTGACAGGTACAATACAAACCAAGAAAATTATTTTGTTTTCTTTTTATTTGAGATTCGACATGACGTATTGCCTACATTTATTTGTTTTTTATAGAAAATAAAGAGAAAAGCCCGACAGAGAAATCGCAAGAATCTATGGAGGATTCATTGGTGTTGTCTCCTGCGCAGAGAGATGCTCCTCAGGGTTCATCAGTGGAGCTGTCTCCCTCCAATAGCTCTGGTGGGACCTATATGTGGGATGAAGAGGGTCTCGAGCCTCTTGGGGACCTCAAGTCTCCACTAGCAAGTTATGAGGATTCGGAGATCAACAGCATGGTGAGGCCCACAATTCCAATTGTATTGATTCTAATATCGTGTAGGCTTTTTTAATCTTTAATGATTAATCTTGAATCTTATGTCATAATATTCATAAATAGGTATTTACAAAAACATAAATTGATTTCCTTTCCACAAGCAAATAGAGTTCCTGAGGACAAAATATATTTTTTTACAAAAGCTGTTTATGGTGTACATGTGTGGACTAGAAGTCTTCATGTGATCAACTTTGCCTCTCTGTGTTAGAAACATCAACAGTGGATTGGCTTTTATGGCTTTTTCCAACATCTGTCTCCTTTCGACCGGACTCTGTTTTCATTAAACTTCAAATGTGCGCTTCACAAGAGGAAAAGACGAACGTTGTCTAAGAATGCCCAAGCAAAACATATTTGGGGAGAATTAGAATCATTGCAGTGCTTTAGAAAATGTATGGTCTGCTATTTAACTAATGTCAGCTTATTAACACTTACTTGTACTGGTACATGTTAGGACAAAGTACTTTCAGTGAAAATATATATTGCTTACAGCATGTTCTTTTGACCACCAAGTGGCACAACAAATAACGATGGAATAACAAAGCTTGTTTACAAAAAATACATTTTGGTTAAAACATGTTTGGTTATCATCCACGGAAGTTACTAGAAGTGGGGAGAGTAGCCAGAAATTGTAAAAATAAATATCACTCGAGTAGTAGTGAATTTGTATGGCGCAGTAGAACTACTCCAAGAAATAGTAGCTCCAGTAAATGTAACTAGTTACACCCTTACAATGGTGTTCTTTTTGTTTTTTGTTTTACTCTAGAAAAGAAAGCTAAATGAAATTTTAAGTTTGTATCATTTAGTTTAATCTTTTGTGCACTAAAATTAAAAGGACTAGAATGAAAAACCTGATAGGATACGAGTTTACTTTAAAATGTGTTTCACTTAAAACATAACTAAAACGCTCTGTAAACTTACGTAAATACCATAGTTTCCATGGCCAAGTATTTAAATTAATCCATAATCTTGAATTTCCAAGGCATGTTGGGTAATTTTTCAATTCAGCATGAAAGTTTGGTTTTCATTAGTCAATTATGCATTAATTATGTTTATGCATTTATATTTCACATCTTAAACCTTTTTCAGTAATACCATTTTACTGTGCAGAAGTCCATTAATCCATTTAGAGGTAATTTACATCAATTATGTAAAAAGTATTGGGGCAAAAAATAGTGAAGAAGAGCAAATTGGCATGATTCTCTGCTGCAGGTTTTCACTGGTGTTTTGATGCCAAGGCCTCTCGCTCTCTTGGAAGCAAACGCTAATCTGCTTTTCTGGTCTTACGTTTTCTCTTTGTATCCTCGTACCAGGGTATCTGATCTTGGTAATGAATAAAGAGCTTTAAAAATAAGCTGGAATTTAAATTATTTAATAGGCTTCGGGGGGTTAAATATGTTCATATTACGATTTTGGAAGAACTCCTCTGGACAAATAGTGGAGTTTATCTCAAAACAATAAACTTAAAGTAACTGGTCAAACCACAAGGGTACGATGTGTTTGAAACATTTTCAAGGACTGTCAGTTTTTACTTAATTGCGTCATTAGTGAAAGCACACATGGGTTTGGCATGTGTTTACAATTAAGCAGTTACGCAGCAGGCCATAAGAAATCGGTGTGTTCTTCTGTGGTAATCTGTTGAAGTGCGCTCATAGCCTGGAGTGAAACAAAGAGCTTGTTTGCGTCCAAGCATAATGAAGAGAGTTTCTAAGACAACAAGTGCTGTATTTTGCCGTCTTGAACCCTAAACTAATTTAATCTCTCCAGATAAAACTATACAGCACAAATGTTTTCATAATGTCACAATTAAGGCATTAGTAGGCACTTAGTAGAGGGCTTTAATTGGTCTATAAAAAGCACATTATTCTGATTACATCACTCAGAAGAACTGCAGCGTTGGAAAAGAACTGTATGTCTAAATGTCAGCAAACAAATGCTGGAAACCAGATATTTACATACACTGTACAAAAACAACATTTTCCTCAACTTGTCTTTCTTCCCATTTCTCTTATGTTTCCAGTATAAATGACCACAATAAAATATTAAGAAAAAAATATTTATATTTTCCAAATGCACACTCCTCATGAAACAAGTGATATAATTGGGAGAGGTTTGTATAACCGCTTTAGCTCTGACTTGACTTTGGTAAAACATTGACTATGTTTTTCTTAAAACAGTTGGTGAAGTGCACCAGTCCCTCATGCAGCAAAGATGAAACATGATGCTGCTACCTTCATACTTCACATTAGGGGAGGCTATTTTAGCTTTTTTCCTCTTAGTGAAACAATGGTAATGATTGTTGAAACACTTAAATATGAGGGTTTTTTTAAACACATTTTGCGTAAACATCTAGTTTCAGACATAATTGAAACAGATTCAGTTGTGAATCGGCTCAATGTGAGACAATAAGACAATAAGTCTCACATTGAGCTGACTATACAGGCCATTTCTACATCAGTGGTAATGTTCATTTTCCACCCTTTGGTGGAGCCATGTGATCGAACATCCAATAAATCAGTGGAGAACTCATTTACAGCACTAATGTACTTTTTGTAGCTTCCTTCCCTTTTGAGTGAAGAAGGCACACAGTCCTCACTGTGGGGTAGAGATGGTCTGATGAGTGAGTGGAAGCTTAGAGGTGAAAAAGAAGTAAAGAGAAAAAAAGAAAAAGGGGCAGAAGCAGAAAGAGAGCAGATGTAGTGGCTGATTGCTGATGTGTGAAGATTGGCTCTATGGGGAATCTGCCTGTGAGATATTTAACCAAGCTATTTGATTAGAGGAAATTAATCCACTTACTGTAATTGGATGCACTGAGCTCCTCTTATCCCCACCCTTTTTGCCATTTCCTCTCCATCTGTTTGAATCTAACCCCTCATCATTCCCTTGTTCTCTTGAGTAAATAGTTGCTTGCAATGAGCTAAAGAAAGCAGCAAATGTAACTCTGTACCAAACCAGTATTTGTGTCACAAACAAGCCTTTGTTCTCGAAGATTCAAGAAACATGACATTATAATTTCATAACTTGTTTGAATACATTTTCTAAGGCATCTTTTAGCAGATTTTTTGCGTCATACTTATAACTCAGAAAAGATTTTGGTAAAAGGAGGAGCAGGTTGAAGTATATAAATAATATTTATATATTTGAAAATTTGTCTAGCTTATTTCTTGCAACACAGAGTGAGTCAGAGGTATACCTCCTCATGTTTGCTGCAGTCACGTCGCCAAACTGCAGTGGCCTGCTGCGCCCACGTGGAGGCACTGTGCATCCTTAAAACAAAATATGAGCGCGCTTCAAAGCTTTTCTGTTTTCTGGCTTGTCTGCCATCCCTTTTTTGTGTTGATTTGTAGCCTTTCATATAGCTTTTTGAAAAATTAAAGAGTGGGCTACCAGAGCTCATAATGAGATTCCCATGATGTGCCATGCACAGGAGCACAATACTAACCTTGCAAAGTAGAAGCAGAAATGGAAAGCTACATCTCATAATTTCTGTAGGTCTTATTTTGTTTTCTTTTTTCAACCCTCAGCTCAACACTCAATGCCTGGGCAGGTATTAAAGTTAAGCTTCTAAGATATATTTTAATGTAACGATATTTCTAGTTTTTATTTGAAATATGTCAGAGGTAAACAAGGCAAGCACAAAAATGTGATATACCAGTAGATATGTTCAAAAGATGCCTTGAACAATTCAGCTTTTACTGGCTAATGCAGATTTTCTGTTTTCTTTGAGATCTGACCTGCTGATTCAGATTTTTTCAAACTAATAAAAAAAAAAAAAAACATCAAATAATAAATAAAAGAGCTGCAGGTTCTTTATCAGAGAGAGCAGCTTTGAATTACAACTGGAATTACAAGATTATCCCAGTTTATGCATCTTTACATGTGTCCGTCACATCCATTATTTTTACCACCATTTTTTTGTCAGCTACCAAAAGAGTGCACAACAATATATTCGTTTACTTGATCCCTTTAAAGACTGAAAATACAGAGAGTTTTATGTTTGGTGAATTCAACATAAACTGGAAAAAAAAAAAAACCCTATCCAACTTGCAGATTAACAATCAGATCCCATTTAAAGAAAAATATTTGAATATTTTGGTGCATTTAAAATATTTTGTGCTCTTTATTTACATCTGGCTTCAAAGTTAGTGAGTTCCCTATTTTGTCGTAATACATTGTAATATTCGTATTTGTATTTTAAGATTTCACCCATTTTCTAGCATTCTGCCACCATCTTAACTTTTTTTTAATACATTTTGTTTGCCTGGGAATTTCTTTTCTCTGTCTCTTTCATCTTTCTACCCTTCAGCTGGCTAGAAAAACAAAACAAAGCAAAAGACATACTTTGGTTGTGTAATAGTCTAGCTTCCTTCTATGCCTTTTCTCAAAGCTTCAGAAATGCTTTAGCTTTGTCTTATGCCTATTTTGTTTTTCCTAATGTTAGGCTTTTGTAGCCCCAGGTTGAGACATGTTAAGTCATTAGTGTTTAAATGAATTAAGTTCTTAAGTCTTTTTGTCCACAGAATGCTCAATTCTTTATTGAACCTGCTTCCTGAGCGCGAGCTTCACCATTTTATTGATGAGGCTTGGAGCTCGTCTGCCTCTGTTTGTTTTGTTAAATGACAGAAGCAGCTATTTAAGAGAAACGTTGGTGTTTTTATGTTCCTCCACCGGTCATCACCAACACAATGTTCCTTTAAATGGCCATTTCTCTGCCTAATGCTAGGAAGCGGAATGGCAATAATAACAGATTGCAAATGAGAACACAAAGCCACTTTTCACCATCAAAACCAAGTGGTTTAAATTAAAACAATATATATTGCCTGTAAATTTCACTGTCATTGCTGTGACTGGCCATGGTGTTTTCCAGTTTCCAGTATAAGAGTGCTGACAGTGTTCGCTCAAGCTTTACCTTGCTGCAACATATTGTTTTGGGAAAAATAAACGTAACATGATTACTTTTGATCATGTTACGTTTTGTATTTGATGATGGATGCACACCAACCAGCTGCAGTCATCGATGTATAACAGCGAATAGGTGTTGCCATATTGTTCCAGTGTCATGGTCACTCAAATCAGTTGCACAAGTAACTCAATGAATTAATTTGATTTGAAACACACATTAATAAGCATTGATTATTAAATGGTCATTTGTTTAAGAAATTTGATTCTGAATGTGAAAGATATAATAATTTATTCCAAGTGAATATATTTGTTTTACTTCTGTTGACAACTTAATTCAACTTCTATAAATATCAGAGAAATATACTATACCCTCCACATTAATGGACAAGACTGTTGACTTCCAGCACAGTTGTTGGAACTCTCCACAAATAGTGTAATCCACAGAAGGTCAATGCTTGCCAAATCCAGGCATATATTGAAAAGTTGGATGGAAGGAAAACATGTGGCAATAAACCATTCATAAGCTGTGAGGTTAACTGAAATCTTGAGAGAGATTTAGGAATGTTTTTCTTTTTTTTATATGAGATTCACATGTGTGGACTGTGGCTGGAGTCTGTGTTTAAGAGCCACAACACCTTGTGATGACCTCAGAGATCTGGCCCCTTTTCTAGATACAATTAAGTTTTGCATTTCTTTTTTCAATTCAAGCCTTCAGCACCTGGAGGATAAGCTCAGAAGTATGGAAATTAAGTTGGGTGAAGTTTCCATAGGCAGTGATCATTGGTGCTTTGTTGTATTAAGGTTCACACAGACAAAAGTACAAATCCCCTCTTTAATCCTCATAGCAAAATGACCAGCAAATTATTAACCATGGGAAGGAAAATTAACAAAAAGCAAATAAATTATAGCACTATTGGCATGTTTTCACTTTTATAATTGAAATACTGAAGTAAAATTACATCAGCATAATATTCTAGTAAACTGAGATGGACCTCTACACGAGAAACTTTCACACTTTACCGCCCGCTGACTTAATGTCTTTTCTTTAAATCTGTTTGCAAAGAAGCGAAAGCTACAAATAACGTGCCTATATTTGAAATTACACTCTATAGCAAGAGATGTACTTTAATACACTGTTTTGATGCATACAGAATGGGAGCTGTGAGAAAAAAAAAATGGAAGCCTATACAAGCATTTTCACATAGCATAGCTATTACTGAAATTGTAACCATTTGGGCACATCATTACGCCGTATTTCTTTCTCCCTTCTATCTTATTCAACATGCAGAAGTCTCATTACATTTCATGCCTGCTATTCTTCTGTATGTAGTACTTCCAGCATCGTTGTCCCTTTTTGTCAGTGTTGCTGATTTTTAGCAAGGCTTGTGTGCCTGACGTCAACTTGAATACACGTTAAGATCACTTTCAGATTACAGCCAAATATAACCTGATTGGGAGATGAAAACATGGATTTATTTACTACATCTAAATTTCTGTAATTTGTCATCAAATTTTAAAGTGTTCTTGTTCCATATATTATACATGAATAAAACTGCACTCTGTTTTCCATGGGTTGCATACATGTTGGACAACAACTATCACAAATAAAGTCATCTTGTAAACAACGTGTAAACAGCTCAGACACCTCAATTGTTTGCTGTGCCTCTTAACAGCTTCCCGTTCTGGCACATTTCATTTTGTTATCTAAAGGTCAGTCTGTTCCTGACTAAAATTGTGTTTTTATCACAGCAGTACATATGTGGCGGTTCAGTACACAACACAACGTATATGCAGTGTTTTCACTGTGCCACAATAGTGTCTTGTTATTCTGTCAGCAAAACAAAAGAAAATGTGAAAGATAGATAAATCATGGAAAAAACACACAGCTGAATCAATGGTTTTCTAACTCTATTTTATTCCTTGCTGCAGCTGCCATCATTCATTTAACAGTTTGGCTCAGTGTGCTTCCTCTGCATTGCCTGTGTCTGTCGCTGAATGTTTGCCTGTGTGCTGCGGAAAGAAAAAGCATTTAACCAAAAGAAATGTGATTTAAAAAAAAAAAGCAAAAACAAAAACTCCAATATCCAAATGCTGGATCCAATATCCAGATTATTATACAAGTGTCTGATATTCTTTATGTTTGTACTTGCCTGAGCCTTATTTTTTTTCAACTCGAGAGTCAAACTCATGCATTGCCAGTGATCAGCAATTCAGGCAACATATTTAAATTGCTTAGATAAGTAACAGTAACTATTACATCTATTAAAATAAATACAATATATTGAGCTGCAGTTTTCCCTCCTATAATGAACAGCCATTGTTTTATTGTTTATAACCCCCCAGGCCTCAAGGGTCAGTGTCCTGTAACTTTTAGATGTGCCTCTGCTTCAACGCACCTCAGTCAAATAACAAGGTTATTAGCAGGACTCTGGAGAACTTGACTGCCGTCTGAGGAGGAGATTCAGCCATTCGCATCAGGTGTGTTGGACCAGGAACTTATCAAAAAGTTGCAGTGAACCAGCCCCTGAGGCCTGGATCTGAGGACCTCTGGTCTATAATATCAATTCTTTGTCTCTGAAAACTTTTTTTTGATCTTTGCTTTGTACTATTGCTGCTCTCGTTCTTGTGCAATTTGGACAAAATGTGCTAATCGGAGAAAAATGTCTAGCTTCTAGTGTTGCTAATAATGTTTTGCGACTTTTACATCATTATGGATTAGGGTGAGGATATGTCACACCCATAATTGATTTATTTTTTATTTTTTCTGCCACATTTCTGGAAGAAGTAATCACTTCAAATATGCTTGAACAACAGCTGAGTGTTATTAATGTTTAAGTTTCACAAATAATAAAGGGAACCTGATGCTGACATGAGGTTCTGATTTCCAAAATTTAATTAGTTTAAAAGCTTTTACTTTTGGACTTGTCAAATAAGGATTTGGTTATTTTCATCTCCTCCTCTTCTAAAATAATAGTGTTAGAACTATGCACATCTGAGTGGAATGTTCATAGTTTCAGGTGTGCTAAAAAATAGTTTGAGAATCTGTGCTTCTCTGTGAGGTACAGTCTGGTCATGGACACAAACACAGAGAGGTATGCCAAGACTTTAAATCAAGTGCGATGGAGCAGGAAAATATCTTTTGCATTAAAGTAAATGGATCTGGAGGACCAGCTAAGAGAAACAGCTCGACATAGTTTTCATGCATGATAAAGTATTGGAAAATGTTCATGGTCTGCTTGTTATTTATAGCCTTCAGTAGGAAATTTCTCAAACAACCAGTGAGCATAGCAGATATGAAAACATTGCTGCTTATCTATCCACAAAATTTGACTGGATGTCTTTGATTGAAACGGTCCATCTCAGTGTTGCTACAGCAGTGTTTTTATAATCATGAAATAGCTGTTTTGTTCTGCATAATTGGTTTGGTAAGTGGCTTACAGGGACATGCGGAAAGGACTGGGTCAGATAATGCTCTCCTCACAAAGGCCACCAATGACTCCAGAGAAAGAAAAAAAAAGTTTTATACTTGTATGTAAGAAGGACAGCTACCACATAAAGTAAGATATACATCATCTATGCTTTATTTTGACCATTATTATGCCCACTAAGAATAGTGAGTATTTATATTGCAAGAATTTTGAATGCATGTCTGAGACTTCTTCAGAAAGTAATCTGTAATTAATTGTGAAATAGGCCTTTTCAGTGGGGGACCATAGAAAACAAGATTGAAATGTCTGAGAAACACTGAGTCAATATTTCTTTTTTGTGTGTATTGATTAATAGACACATAATCTCAGTTTAACTTTGCTTTTTGGATGGGTTGAGAACGGAATCCTTTTGTTTCCATTGTTATGTTCCCTGAAATCTACTTTAGCCTGTAGGGATGAAAAGCTTCTCCTGGACATCCTCGGGTTTTACAGTTCTGCAGCGGCTGAGGTTGCAGTTCGATTTTTAAGCATTCAGTGCAGATCTTTGAACGGGATCTCACCCAGTGGATCAGAAGGTTCGTTTACATGGCCAAAAACCATATTTTACAAGATAAACGTGATCATTACTAAAGGTGAAATTCAAACTGCACAAAATATTAACTTGATGAAATTTCAGTTGGGATAGTATTTAAAAAAAAAAAAATTCCCACTTCAATACTTTCACTATCATCAATATAAATAGTGCTTGGTCTGTATGTACGTAGATTTTTAGAGGAATCTTTAACGAAAGAACTTATCCATTTTGTTTATTTACTGGGCTTTCTGCACAAACTGTACCATCCTTTGTGCTTCATGTCTGGAAATTTGACTTATTTTAATTTACAGTGTGCTTTGTACTACATTGCTCACTGTGAAAATCAAAGGCCTGCACTACAAAGTAGAAATAGTACCTTTCTGATGTATCTTAAAGTTCCACTGTGGATTTTTAGTGTCACTAAACTGGTTCAGAGCGATGTTGGATGATTAATTTAAAGTCTGTTGTCACTGAAGATTTGAAACGTTTGTTCATTTAATATTTTTGTTCAAAACCATGAAATATTTCCTTGGCATTTTATCACATGAGCCCACAGCAAACAGCTTGACAAACTGCCTGTAATTACACTCACCTGTATTTCTGTGGATATCTTCTAGCAAATACTGAAATAATTCAAATGTTCCCTTGCATTTTTTTGAGGTTCTTAACATTTGCATGAAAGGAACTTGAATATAAATCTCTTTAACATAAAAAAACAAACTGTTAATTTTTATGTATATTTATTAGAAAATAATATTATACATATATCACCAAGATCTGGCAAAAACACACTTAATTGCATCTCAAAAAAACACCTTGAACACATTCAGTTGAAAATAAAATAAAATGTGCAATCTGTGAAGGTATCCATTGATAATGAGACAGTAAGGCTTTAATAATTTTGGTAGCTTTGTGTCCAAATAATTTAGTTTTAGCCTTCTGTCAGAAGAAAATTATTCAGGCAGTCTTGGTTTTTGTCGAGGTCCAATCAGCTGTTCATGGTATTTTTCGTGAGGAAAGGTTGCGTATTTCCCATGTTAGCTCTTTCTGATTGTACAGGCATGCACTTTTAAAATCAGCAGCAGCAAAAGCCTGTGGCAGGTCACTTGATTACATTTCACTAGAACTCCTTTCGGCATCTTGGGTTCTGCTTTTTGGAAAAAACCTACTTGGGCAGCCAGATCTGGATGTGTTGTCAGTTTTTTTTTTTTTTTTTTTTTTTAGTGTCCTCCACTAGTAAGCCACATTATGTACAATTTATTGTCATATTCGACTCTTGTAACACCTCTACAAATCCCTTACCAAGCTCAAAAACTGCTGCGTCATTCTCCTTAGTCAGCTTTTTCAATCTCATGACCAAATCAAACTGAGCGTCAGAAATTTTAACAGGACAATACTCTTAAAACATTTAAAATGAAGAGGAATTATATCCTTATGGTTAGCACCTGATGTTATGCTAATTTAAATGGAGGAAAAATATAATTTGACCTGAAATTGAGGTTTTATCTCAAAGGCAGGAGCAAAACTGGTCATAGCAACATAATTAAGGTAAAGGGGACATGGAATAAGAAGGAAAGAAATTGAAACAGTGGAGTCATCTTTTTTCATCATAAAGTCTGAAAACTCAACACCAGTCATTTATTGTGACACACAAGAAATTCAATTTTGCAGTTGTGTGTTCTTGTTAAAGTCGGAGCTGTTTAATTTCAAAGAGCAAAAAATGTCATGAAAAAAAACAATGAAGCTTTGAACTATTGATTCTTTTCTCTGCCTTTGAGATGCTTTACTTTGAGAGCTAGTCAGACTGCTGCATAATTTGAAACTGATATGAAAAGTATTTTTGTTGGCTCTTCAAAGCCAAGTGCATTATCATTCATAATTAGGAGATTTATTTTGAAAAATCTCTCCTGTCATAAATATCTTGATATTCGGAAAGCCATATGCGAGAATGCTATCTAAAAAAAAGAAAGGAGAGTCTTGAAAACACGTATGAATTTTTGCTAATTAGCTAAATAGTTGTAGTTGTGGAAAGACATTTGGTTGTGTTCAAATAACTATATATATTCATTCATAATGTTAACCACACCCAACCTACTTTGAAAAAAAAAAAAAGCATTTCATAGACCTTCAATTTAAATGTAACTACTTATCATCTGTTTAATTTCCTGTTAACCCAAATGATTAATCAGGAATCAAGTGGCTACATCTAAATCTGGTTGAGTTGAGGTCACATTCAAACTGAGCATCAGAATTAGGAGCAAAGAGAATTGAAGTACTTTGAACATGTCATGGTTGATGGACCCTAAAATGGCAGTCTAAGACTTTCAGAAACTGCTGGTCCTCTGGGATTTTTCTGCACAGCCATATCTGAGGTTTACAGAAAATGGTCCAGAAACAGAGTAGATATCCTTGAGTGGCTGGTGTACGTCAGTTGTCAAAGCACGTTTGGCAGAATGGTTGGAATCGACCATTTGTTAAAACCATTTGTGCAGAATACCTTCTCTGAACCAATCAGAGACGAAGACCCCACCGGTTAGCAGTTCTGTCACCTACAACCTGAAATCTTCGGAAACAAATCTCACAAGCTCCCAAAATATAAAAATGCAACATGATCGGATTTCTCTAAATTTGATCTGCTCTGTATGATTGCACATTTTATTTTATTTTCAACTGAATGTGTTCAAGGTGTTTTTTTAGATGCAATTAAGTGTGTTTTTGCCAGATCTTGGTGTGAACATGAAATCATTGATTCATCTTGCCTGCATCAACAGTTCATTGATAGTGAAATGGCTACTGGGGATATTTTATTGGCACAGTTTTGGACTAATTGAGCATTTTTAAACTCCTCAATCTTCCTGAGTGTTGTTATTCAGCATGTATATCCCTTTCACTCTACTCCAATGGCCTTTATAGCCATAAGATTTTAATTCAATTCAGCGCCTTTGGGATGTGGCAGAACAAAAGACTTGGATCATAGTTGTCTGGTCAAAATCCCTGAGGACTGTGAGCGGTACATTCTTGAAAGGCTTTAATAATTGCACCCCAAAATTATGTATTTTGTCTGCCATTTGTCACTTTACCTTTGCTGTAGCTTCCTTTTGCAGAATAGTTGAATGAATGTAGTGCACTCACAATGTCTCTGCTGTGTTGCGGAATAATGTATTGAAGTATTACCTAGAATTTTGTGATTCACAGGACATCTTGAACAACCTGGACCCTCTGGGAACTGGAGATTTGGACGATAATGATCTCATGCTGGATGTGGACCTCCCAGAGGATAGCTTGCATGGTCAGCACACTCACACATACACGCACACACACAAATACTCTTCCCGGTGTTATTTTGTTTACGCCACATAAGGCCATGATGAATACTTAAGTTTCTGTTGCTGGAGGTTGTCCATTATTTTTGTATAAGCGCAAACCTCCAGCAAACTGTCTTATCATAAATGTAAATTAATGCACTACCAAGCCCTGTGCTTTCCATTTCCAGTAGTTCTTCTGTGGGATATAATGGTTTGAATAAATTGAATCCTGCTTTGCCTTGGGTGCATACTTGCCATTGCAACATCCATTAAAGAAGTTTAATAGATGCCTTGTTGTGTATTTCGTCCTATTACTCTTTAAATATTTGTCCTTTTTTTTATAGAATTGTTAAATGACAAGTCCAGACTTTGACTGGATGCTCCTCCGCTAACTTGGAACAGTTTTTCTACCCAGCTGTCTGCCTTTGTTTTATGAACAGATGCACACAGATGTGCATGATTGACAATTTCTGTTGCGTGAGAACCAGAGTGCGCGCATATAGAAGCGGCTCAAACATATGTTTCCCCTGACGGCAGCGGTTCGATGTTAGCGTGATTGCTTTAATAGCTTAATATCCGCACCTCACATCACCAGCTTCCACTTTGATATCGCATCTGTCAAAGTGTCCTAAGTTTTCCTATTTTCACTCGTCAAATACAAACACATAGACAGCAATCTCATTAAGACAGAATAAATGTTGTTTTTGTGGGTGGTAAAGGTAATCAGGTCATAGTATTACTACATAATAACAGTGCTGACATCATTATGCCCCTTTCAGGTTGTGTTGCATTATGTTATTTTGGTAGCGTGAAAAGAAGGGTCGAGGATTGACCTTTTCCCGTCATGAAATATAATGAATTCTTGGAAATGAATTTTCCCTTGTCATTCTTGAAGCCAGGCAATTCATTTCTAATGGGTTTAATGCAATAGTTCGCCGTGAATGCACTCACTAGGCTCGGTTTGTTCAAACAAGGCTCCCTTTAGGCGCTATGAAATTTAATCTGTTTGCATGGATGTCTGTTTGCTGTCGTGTGCGTATGAGCGTGTAACGGGGCATCTGGACACCAATGGCTGCTTATTACAAAAACTAAGGAAATAATGAGGTGGAGCATTGTGTTTTAAAGCCGGTTTTTATCATGTCACGAAAAAAGGTGACATGCAGGTTTTATTGCTTTTTGTATGCATTTCGTTTTGTTGAGATTTTCTTATTGCGTCAGGAAACTTTCTATTTTCTCTTTACTTTTTAGAAGATTCCATAGACCTGAAATTCTCCAAATCTTGTCACATTACAGTTACAGATTTCTGTGAATTTGCTGGTATGTTATGTGATAGACCAACACAAGATAGTTTCTAATTGTAATATGGCAGGAAAGGTAAAAATTAAAAATGGCAATGAACAGCCCAGACACCCACAGTGAGGCATGGTGTTGGTAGCATCATTCTGTGGTGCTGGTAAAGAGATATCACCAAAAAGGCCATTCTTTTAAAGTGATTCTATCCAGTGACTGCAGGAATGAATGCAAATGCAAGACATACTTTGTATTATATTTTTTATGTTAATATTTTTTACTACTTTGGGCTTTCCGTTTAAAAAAATACCATTAAAATACAGTGAAAGTAATTTTTATTACGGGACAAAATGTTGAAAGTTCAAGGGAAATGAGTAATTCTTTGTGTACACTTAAAACATTTTAGAACCTGGAAAAAATACACACCTTGACACCAAATAAACTGGCTCACTTACTTTGTATTTATTTTGACAGTGTATATATTTTTTGCCATATTAAAGTTAAAATGCTAAAAACTGCAATTCATCCTTTGCTATATAACAACAGCAAGGCTATTTTTTCCTTTGGTTCCAACAGCAGCTATAACAAGACAAGTATTAGTGTTAACCAAAAATGAGCATGAAGTGAACTGAGCTAGCTTTTCAAATGGCTTCAACAGAAACCTGGAAAACAACTAGCAAACTTTCAGTCGGATGTGGAGTATGTAAGCAGTCATCTCCCTGTTTTTGAGAGCAGGAGGTGGTGAGAGGGAAGGGAATGTTCACACTGTAGGAATGTAAATTGGAGCGTCATCCCTTCCTACTCCTTTGCGGGCAGCAGCCATATTTATAGCTCTTACGTGTCACGGGTAGAGTTTGTGTCACGAGAGGCGAGGCAACGGAAGCGCACGCTGAGGAGTTCAGTTAACTCCAGCCCGTGCGGGGCAGGCCGTGCGATGTGGCATGGGGAAGGGAGTTTCTTCTAAAGACCCTGACACATAACAGGAAAAGGAAAAGTAGAAAGGGAAAAGAAGAGAACTTGTGTAATGTCCTCATCCAGCTGTCAGGATCCTTGAAAGGAGAGAGGCCACAGCTTTGCTCTCTCCCAGCTGGCGACTTCCTTCGCTTGGACACAAACCAGTCACCTCCCCTGCTCTCCCCAGCACCACCACAGCTGACTCTCTCTCCTCTACCAGCTCCAGTTCCTAGGGAGTTCCCAGAAAAACAAGGCCATCAACAAAGACGGGGGTCAGACAGCCCAGGAGCCGGGCTGACTTTTTCCCCCCGGCCTTTTGACAAATCATCAGCTAACTGGGTTGTTGATTTGAGAATCGCAGGATTTCGATTCTCTCCAGTCTGTTCCTGACTTTGTCTACGTTCATGGATTTTTTTTTCTTTTATTCAGTTTATATTTCTTCCTGAAGGTATTTATTTGAGCTGTAAGGAATCATTGGAGGCTCCTTAGTTCCTAGGAATGTGACGGCTGCATATCAGACCGGCTGTCTGCTTCTGCGCTATGTGGTGACACTCTGGGTAAAGTATGCGGAACATGGCTGCTGAATTTCTTTGAATGAGGTTTGCTGTCTTTATTTTCTTTGAGCGTTTTGCGCATAAAAGCCGAAGGTCATTTTGGTTTGCTGGGAAGCATGCTTTCTCAGTTGACATCTTTATTGACATAGCTTAAGATATGATTATGTAAGTGTTGCTGAATACGGAGTCGTTTGGAGTTTCTTTTCAAAGAAGAGAAAGGAGAAGTACTTTCTTAAACTTGAATTCAGCTTTTTCCCCAAGTATAACTGCATCACACTTTTTTTTCCCTCTCTCTTGTCTCTTTGGCACATTACTGATGTCTCACCCATGCTCCACATTCTTTCTCTACAGACTTTGACAGCATGTCTCTCACAGAGGGCTCAGACAGAGGTAGCCGACAGGGGCAGCGACGCAAGCAGCACCGCTGGAGTGGCCCCGATCACTTCTTCCATGACAGCAGGTTGGTCAGGCTTCCAAAAAAAGAGAGAAGTGAACAATAAAATCAAAGTAACCTAACAAATAACACAGCAAAGCGAATAACGTGACTTTTTTCCCCTCTTTCTTTCAGGCTTCATTTCTTTAGTAATTATGACAATCACAAGACTTCCCGGTTTCCTTCTCGTCCCATCCAGTCTGATGGCAAGCAGCCAGTCTATAAACCAGTGTTGGATGAACTCGCAATGAAGCACATGACACAGGACTGCAGCGTGCTGAGGACTCAACTTCTCAGGCTCAAAACGTTGCTTCAGGTTAGACCCACATTTGCCGACCACCTTAAAAACGTACCTGTTTAGCAACTGAAAGATCTCCGTTTGCTTATGTTGTCGTTCTGTAGAAAGAAAATAGTTCTAAGTCAGTTATTTTAGCCACAGTCGCACAAACATCGATTTGTGACACACTGATCAGAATCCTGGTGTTGGTCTTCGTTTTTCTAGACTTAATTTCGTCACATTCAGATTTGTTTTCAAAATATAACAGGGCATATAAAATGCTTTAACATAAACATCACAGAAAGTAAGGGATTTTATCTTTGGACAATTATTTTTTCAGTGTCGTGAGATTGGTTCTTAGCATTGACATCTCAAGACAATAAAATCTGTTCTAAGAATGAAGATTTGAGGTGAAATGGTTGCAGAATCCTGTCACAATATCTGCCTGCTTTGAGATTGCCTTTATTTATGATTTCTAGTGAGAGAGATGCCATCTTACCACCTCCACAAAAACACAAAGAAGCCAAACAAACATTTCCTTACTTTTTGTGCTAATTATAAATGTATTTTCTTGCTCTTTCCTGCTGTTAGCACTCATTAGTTTTTAGTATTAGTAGCAGGGGTGATGTGTATGACAGATAAGGAGCTGTGAAAAAAGGTTTTTCTATTATTTATAGCAAAAACAAGATTATTACAGAGTTGATATGTTTTTGCTTCGTTTAGTATCGTATACAAATACAGTCATTGGTATTCATAACACTGCTATTTGTGTATTCTTATGTTAACAGTGGTACTTTTTAATGGCTGCCAACATTTTCCCTGATGGAGGTTTTTATCAAAAAGATAAAACAGACCGACGTCATTATAATTATTTTAGCCTTCTCGTTATCTGTGTCACGGCTCACTCTCTCTTGCTCTCTTGCAACCCGAATTAACTGCAGACATGTCATCGTTCCTTGGTGATGCTGGTGAAGAGATACATCGCAAAAAAACTTTAATCCTGAGGTGGTTCCACCCAAAGGCAATTTTGGAGGGATGAACAAAAATGCAAGATACGCCTGAAAAACTTTATACAATGTCGTTTTATGTCAAAAACTTTGGGTTTTGCCCTTTAAAAATAACATTTAAAAACAGTGAGATTAGTTTTAGATATATTTTTTTATGTGACACAATGTTGAAAAGTTCAAGGGACACGAATAACTAATTTAATGACAAAAGCCCTAGAGTGTGGTTGGAAGCTTTTTTTTTTAATACAACTGAATTATTTAAGAATCTGGTACAAATCAGATGATATGCACTTTTAAACCATAAAACTGTACAAAACAGTACATTTTTTGGACCATATTTGAGTCAAAAACTGTAATTCTTCCTTTCGTACATGACATAAACAAGGCAATATTTTTTCTCGGGTACCAACAGCAGCTAAATCAGACAAGGTAAAATTTTAGAGCTGACCAAAAAATGAGCATGGAAAGAAATTAACTATTTTTCTAAATGGCTTCAACAAATTAACTACAGACATGTCTCAACATATTACAAGAAAAACTTTCTAAATAACTTCTTATATCTCTACACTTATTTTGACTTCAGTTTTAAACACTCCAGTCCAAATAGCAATAGTAGTTGTTGACTTGGAGGTGCTTGCTGGTGCTTTCACTTATCAGAAAAAAGTTTTGACTTTTGAGATTTCCCAGTTCATCTAAAACATTGATATTTACATTTGCTTTTAATATCTGTTTGCTGTGTTTCCTTTATCTCACTGCAGAGAAAGTCAAACCCTTCGATTGCATTGCCTCAGGTGCAAAAATGTTTCCTTCACCATTAACAAACTCTCATCATGTTTTTTTTATTCTCTCTTTCTTTTCCTACTTCTTTGAGCTCAAGGCATACACTGTGCAGCAAGCCTCCTCTTGCTGAATCTAAATTTATCTTTTGCACATTGCTCTGAAATTCAGTTATTTCAGCTTTGCCGTGATTTAGCTGCACAATTCCAGCGTAACGTTAATGAGCGCCAGACTTAACTTGCTCTCCCAGCTGAGTGACAGAACGATAAAGATCGAACACCTTTTGTGACAGAATTAGATATGGCATTTGACTCCTTACATTTCCACTTTGAATAACTGTAACTGACATTTTGTCTTAAATTTTTGACAAGCTTTTTTTTTTTTTACATTTTGACAACAAGCGACGACTATTACTGGAGCATGAACCTCTCAAACAAGCAAACAAAAAATGTGTTCGGAGTTGTCAGCAGAAACATCCTCAAAATCTGCTGCTAAGCTTGCTGAGGCGAGGACAGCTTCTGGATTCGATAAAATAAATATGTTGAATATTCGATCCCGTACTGTGCCTTTGGTTTGTTGCACCTGTGGCTGGCAGATCAGGGTCAGAGGAGAATCTGTGCGGAAGAATGAGGTTCTTTCACAGCTCTGAAATATTGCTTTTGAGGCATGCCTGAGGCAATTGATTCAGCTCACTTTGTTCTCCGCATTTGTTTGTTTGCCCCCCTCTGTGTGTGCGTGTTTCTTCTGTTTCAAGCTTGAAGACACAGGGTCTCCAGCAGATGTATGTGAGCAGACTGAAGACAATACCACTGGTGAGGTAAAGAAATTTGAGGTTTTGCAATGTTTCTGCACCAAATACAAATCAATGCACAACGTTTTCCCCTATTTAATGTTGTCTGCTAGTAGTACAGCGTGCTGTATATGTTTGTGCTTTCAGATGGAGGCCCTGATTAAGGAAGTGCAGGTGCTCAGGGAGGAGCTGAGGGGTAGAGACAAGACTATAGCTCTGCTCACTCTGCAGTGCCAACAACTACAACACCATCAGCAGCAGCAGCGCGATCAAATGGTGAGCGGATCACAATTCCAGAGGAATGTCTATTGATACAAGTGAAAAGTCACAATGTGCTAAATTGTTAAAATACTCATGATGTAGTGGATAGGTGTTGTTGTTCTGCTTTATGCTATACACTCAAATAAAAAAAGAAAATCTTATTTTTAGGCTGGAATAATGTCTAAAACTAAATAGCCAGAATGTTTGAGGAAATTGTACACAGCTTCCTAATCCAATAAAAAATCGAAGGTGTGATGGACTTCATCTTTCAGTAGTTAAGATGGAGAGAAGAGCATGGGAACAAAGTGCAACAATCTTTATCAAAAATTGTGGAAAATCTGGAGAGATATTTGACATGACGACTATTATTATGAAATTGTTTACAGAATCAATTATGAATATAGCAGTTTGGCAGTTTTGTCTCATTTTCTGCCACATGACCCCGTCACCGTGTTTCGCATCAGTATATGTTCGAGGCAGTAAGATTTCTGTGTGTTGGCAGAAAAGCTGTTTGGTTTGCTATGCTAACTATCTTCTGGGAAATTTCTTGAGACTTTTGTTTAACAATGGTTTTCTTGTTACGCCGCCATTCAGAAAATATTTGCAGAAAGCAGTTTTTTGTCAGACCTCCAAAGTTACAATAAGCCTTCTGTCTGCTTCCTCTTGTCTGCCCTGTCAATTTATGTGAATACCATGCTTTGCTAAGTGTGTTAAGTGTGCACACAATTCAATTTTCTGTCAATTTTTTTGATAATTGACAGAGAATTGCTTTATGAGATATTCAAAGCTTGGCATATTGATTTATAACCTCACCCTGCTTTAAACTTCACAAATTGTTGACTAATGTCCTCTAGAAAACATCTGAGGCCTTTACAGAACAGCTGGATTTCACTGAGGTCAAATCACACAAAAATAGACTCTGTTTCCAGATTAAGTCATGTGTGAAAGAAAGTTAGCATCAGAACGCTGCTTATTTTTTAAAGATATTGGAGTTAGGATGTGGGAAAGCAAATGGCTTTCACATTTTTCAAAATTTTGTTTGTAAAAAATAATTTTAAAAAGTAAAACCCATTTTCTTTTCTTGTTATGGTTTACTTGACTCTGCCGTTTGCATTGGCCTACCACATAAAATGCATAAAGTTTTTTGGCTGAATGTAAAGAAGGTGAAACTAATCATTTTGATAGATATTCCGATATTTCTTTTTCAGTGATCTATTAACAGTTATAAAAATATCACCCCTTCCTTCTGATTTGTGAAAATAATTAGCTGTAAAATGACCTGTAATTGACTGTGTTTTTTGTGCAAATCAACATTTATAAACATTATACATTACCTCTGTATGACTGACTATTTTATTTTTATGGGAAGTGGAAAAAAAAGATTTTGAAAACATATGTGCTTTTAATGTCATTAGAACACAAATACTGTAGTTCACGTGCTGCAAGCACTTAGTTCCTCTTTCAGCTGTTCAATTCCTTCCTATTAGTGTGTCTTTGAGATCTGTGTCAATGAAATGCTCCTCGTCAGCACAGTTTATGCTGCTTGGTTTGTGCAGAAGGAGCATATTACAGACAATACTTTGGGAACACCATCCAGAATGACAGCACTGCTGCTAAGCTGCCAAATGGATAGAGAAGTCACGCAGTGACAGTATTCATTGTCTGTGTGGGGAATTAAATTGATGGCTATTTTGCTCTAGCCCTACATGCACTGTTGCTCAAGCCTTCAAACAACATCTCTTCTGTTTGATTTTGACTGGCTTCATTTCCACTCTAACATTCATTAGTGTTCTCTCGTTAGCCAAAAAAAAAAAAAAAAACAGAAAAGAAAAATCATCATATGCATGGCTGGCATTATTCAAATCACTGCCACAGTGAGAAATACCAAAATGTCAAAGCAGGACCTATCCACCAGCTTATCTGTGACATGCTGTCTGGCCAATTAGGATTAACAACCACCCAAAGCTCTTCAGTCTGCACAATATTGTTACACCCTTAACTTCCAACAATCAAAGAGACAAATGAACACTTTTTTTTTGCTCTCTGGCTGGCTTTAATGAGTTTAAAAGTTGTGAGAGTGAAAGTGTGTGTTCAAAGGAGAAAACAAAGGAAAATTCACTTTACTAACTCACTCTTGAAGCTTCTTTTCCTGAGGGAATCAAAACTTGGGAGAAAAATCAGATGATGAGGTGTGTGTGTTTTTTTTTTTTTTTTTTTTTTTTCTACTCTGATTTCTTTACATGTAGAGACAGACTTCTGAACAGAAGGGCAAAAAGAACCAATCAACAGGGTGAAAGAGTTTTAGGGTCCAGGCCGAGTGAGAGAAACTAGCAATTCCAGCAGGATTGTTTTTGAGTCCATGAAGGCTGCTGGTTCAACTTGAATTAGTGAGTCAATGTCTGAGTGTTTGTTCCTGAAATTGGTGTGCTGTTTGAAACTGTTAAGAGGCTGAAGCTGGTAACAGCTGACTGAATGCAACATAATGGAGAAAGAAAAGAAAAAAAAATGGAGGTGTGCATTACAGCAAGATGTCTTTTTTTTCCATGTGTGTACTTGGAGGGCTGAGATTGAAAATGTGAGAGAAAAGCAAAGCTATTAGAAACTGAAAAATGCTATTAAAGTCCCACTTGACCGAAAGGAGCCTCGGGTTTAGCCAGTGGTTCCCCCAATCTTTTAGTTATTATATCTAAATTATCATGTAATCGGTTTTCTCTGAACCTGGGATGGCTCACGTTAAATTTCCAATCCTGTCCTTAAATTTCTATCAAAGCTTAAATAATCTGCTGACTCCTGGTTTTCTTCTACAGTAAGCTGATTCTGTATCTGAAGTCTGAAATAGTATCTCATAACTCCATAAATGTATTCTGATGCATGTTAGAAAAATATATCAATCAAATTAAATCAATGCATTTTTATTCTAGTGTGTGATAGGGTGTAATGAAATGAAGCCTGTTTCTGGGATCAATTACAGTTTGGTGCGATAAAACATATGATTTATGTAAAATATAAATGCAAAAAAATAGACAAATTTCTAAAATGAATATCATTATGTAACATACATAATCTTAGCAGTAGTTTGTTATTATACATTGATGGAAAGGTTGTCATGGGTCTCTGACAAATGTTAATGTTCGAAAGCGATCATCTGTTGTATTGTTATACTTTTTATCTTTGAAATACACGCTTTAAAAAGCTATTATCAACCAAAGAAAATGTATTAATATCTCAACTGAGTGTAAATAATGGCTCACTTTGGTTTGAAATGAGCTTAAGCAACATTTATCTCCAGCCAGTGTTCATTTTTCATCTACATCGTTACTTGATAAACAACTACACTTGCTGTTTCTCGGCATATATCAATGTTTCATGGTGTGCTTGCTATTTATATTGCCTGCTGGAAGCTTGCATAGTTGGATCATCTGCTTATGTTAATTTTGGGCTTTTAAATGATGCAATTTAACAGTTCTTTCTCTAGAAATAATACTTCAAATCAATTTGAAGTATTATTCAAATTTATTGAATAAGGCACAAGCTTGAGTTCAATACAGTTTTTAGCTAACCCATGCAGGTTTACAATGGGGTCAAATAAAAACATACACACCCAACCTTTCTGCATTGGTCATGGCATAATTCTGGCTGGATATTCAACTCTTACACGTATTAGAAGTGTTTCGTTTTAAGTGGTTAGCCTCCAGGCATTGACCAGCTTTTTAAGAACCGTTCATAAAATTTAAATTGTATTAAAATCAGGGTGTTTATTTGAGAAGCCTTTGTGTTTGAGATTATTGTTCTATTGAAAAACCTGGCAAACTTTTAACTATCTGACCCAAACCATTACACTCGGCTGAAAAGAAATAAATGATGAGAAGCAACTCAAAGCTCACTGTGGCTCAGCTCATCAGGAGCTTGAAGATGCTGGAACAAAAACCACTCTCCACTGCGAAGGGAGCCATTAGCGAATTATGACATAGACGGGGACCCAATCGTCACCTTCAAACATGTCTGAAATCGGCAGCTATCCTTTGTGGACAAGCTGAAGGCCTTTATGGTCTGATGAGACAAAGATGGAGGGGCATTTTCAAAAGTTTTTTTGAAGTATTCAATGTGAGGTTTTCAAACCTAAGGAAACTGTACCAACACTCAGGCATGGAAATGGCAGCAGCAAGATCAGGAAATTCAATATTTTTCAACTCAAAGCAACTGCTAGATTGATCAAAATTGGACACAGCAGAGTTTTTCAACAAGACGATAACCTAAGAAATAGTTTTAAGATAAAGATGTGTGGAATATCCTTGATGCCAGACTTTATGTTTTGATAGTAGACGGATGTTGAAAAATTGAACCAGAATCATGCCAGTACACACTTATAACTACAAAGCATGTACCTTCAGTGCCACTTGCCACATGACATTGACATGCATTTATACATTTCAGTCTGAATGCATACTTTAGAACCTTTGTATATTAGTATAAACCAAAGTGTATCATGTTTCTAGTCTTTTACAATTTGAGCACAACTTTCTTTATTTTCCTCCCTGCGTTTTAGCCCAATGAAGGTCAGCAAGTTAGATGTCAGTGCCGCCATCGGAGGACGTCCACTTCATTACAACACAACGAAAGACAGACGGACACACGGATGCAGCAGTACAACAAAGCTACCCAGACGTATTGGAGAACGCCGAGCCAATCTGTAAGTCCAACTATTGTTCAGTTTAATTCTTCATCGCGGAAAGTTGAATTTGAAACAAAATTAAGTCGCTTCGTGTGGATAAAGGCTCAATAAATGCTATTTTAGCAAGTATTTGAAAACACTGCTGCAATTATTATCAACAAATTATTATGTAAAAAAAAAAAAAAAAGAAAAAGCATCTCCCCTCCAATTTACAGTGGTAAGCAAACTGGTGACTGACTGCAACCATGCAGCGCGTTAATCAGTTGAGTGCCTCTCCAGTCACCCACCACTGGAAAGAGCTGCCAGGGAGGTAAATCACTGTGCTGGGTCTCCCCTCCCCTGTTTATTAAACTGTCTGTTTGTTTGGCACAGTGTCTCTTACTGTAAAGACATCCAGATCCAGTTCAACTTGAGGTGCAATGTTAATGTTTGAGTGATAAACAAAGACAGCGGGGAACATTGGAATGGCATTAGAGGGAAACCAGAAAAAAATGTTTATGTACGTGTTTTCCGTTTGCAGTGTTTCGCTCAGCGGCTCACGGGGTTTCAGCCAGTTATTGATTTTGCAGCATGAGAGCCACATGCAGCATGATTAGCAAACAGTACACAGCTAACACAGAACCATGTTATGTTTACATTTTATATTTAAGGACAATAATGATTTAAAAGGGAAAATTACCTTATTTGTTTTTTTCATTGCAATGCACTATTAGAGCTATTCTCTGAGGTGGGAAAATCTATGTCTTGATTTACTACATGTAGACACAAGCTATATAACCATCTACATTACAAAGTAATCTTGATAGCAATAGAGGATTATGGCTTAAAAGTTTCCATGGCAACTATTAAAGCAGGGCTCTATGCTCAATGATAATCATCTCTGTCGTGAGAGCATTTGTGTCTGACCTGCGCGACTCAATAAAACACAAAACGTATTCAACATGTTCTTTGCCAAAGCTTACTACTGCTTTGAAAAGAAAAACCTTTTGGAATGTTGCAGCAAGTAAAAAGAAAAGAGACTACTGACTAAAAACAAGCAGTAATAGGTGATCTGTACCAGGTCTCTGCATTTCACAAATATCAGAATCAATATTGGCTTCGGTATTCCTCCCAGAACTGAACTCGTTTTGATATTATTTAACAACTTTTTTTTTTTTTACTTTGCAAAACCAAATTTTTTTTTGGCTTCTCGTTTTGCTTTTGTACGATGTTGAATGCCATGTTAAAAAAAAAAAAAGAGGAAATAAAAGACCAGTATCTTGTTTATGCATTTGCACTTTAATCATAGACCTAAAACTAAAATTATTTTTCTATCAGGCATAATCTCACAGTGCAGCATTAAGGAAAAAAATTAAACTCTCAATGGGAGTTAAATGAAGAAGTGAAAAAAAGAATTGAACAAAAACACTTGAGGTGGAATTATGTGTTCGCTTAGCATTCCCTTTAAAAATAAATGCACCTCATGTGTATTTTATTTAAACTGACATTTCATAATTAGTCACAATTCCTACAAAGTACTGCTTTTGTAACTGGGTAATTTTCAGTTACCCTTTAATTTGAAAATGGTGTGAAACAAATCTCATTTAACGTTCAGTACAGACATCAAGCAGGATGATAAACAAAATATGAAGAGTCTGTCATTTTTGAAAATTGCCACAGAGTCCAGTTGCTTGGGAGGAATTAATATATATATAAAAAAAAAACAATTTTCTGCTCATATGTAGCAAGATTAAACCAGTAAGGACTGTTTAATGCTACTGAGACTTTAAAAAATTATAGAAAAAAGTTATGAAGTTATGAATCATGTTCTTCAGTCAAGCAAAACTAAGATTGACCAACAGTGCCAATAAATTTGCCAGTAAAGATTTTGGTGTAATACAGAAAAATTAGGTTACTTTTTTTTTTTCAACATTTTTTGAAAGTGAGAGTATATTATTCCAATTAAATGTGGTGTTATTTTGTACCTTTATTTACCCATAGAGTTGTCAGCTGTGTTGTACATGTCTGTATCTGTCCTATCAGTGTTGAGAGGTTCAAATGCACACTGAGATTTCTGGAATCCCTGAATTCAACTGGCATCTTTGCAGTAAATCCTTTTGCCTCTGTATCTTGTGTCATGGGGTCTCTGTAAATTGCGCTCCCTTTCCATTGATATTATCTGGGCCCGATGGATATCTGGAGAATTTAGAGGCTTGGTGCACCTCAGGCTCTTTGTTGACTCTTCCTAAACGGTTTTTCACAGCCTCCACTGCTCTCCTGGAGAGAGAGGTGTTTGGTTCTGCAGGAGAAATGGTAATTTGGTGGCAGGGAAACATACATGTAAATACATTACAAGCAGATGCCTTCGAATGGTCTTGACAACAAGACAGGTCACCTGTATGTTTTAATATGTTAGCTGATATTTCCACATAGTTCAGTTCATTTCCATGAAAGTAACATGTCAAGTGTTTAGCCAGAATTGTAATTTCTAACAGAACTGCATACTTTTATGCAGCAGCAGGTTTTTTATTTATTTATTTTTTCAAAACACACAAATGTCCCAGGACTGACAGAATGCCACAGAGGCAGACAAGGAGAGGTGTTTAATTTCTATTTAAAATAGAGTAGTCATTAAATTTGTCTAGCGAGACGACAATAGAACTCAAAAGCCCTGTATCTTGGTGTTATTTGTGCGCCTTGAATTATGCAGTTGTACAGCTCATCTTTAAGAGACCATGTGTGAGTAATTAAGTGTTTCTGGGTTTTTGTCCAGCTCACTCTGCTGTATAGAATATTCTTGTCAATATCAGCTGAAACAGGCTTTTATTTAGGCTTCTAATACATTTCTGAAATCTTGCAGAGAAAGCTGTCGAAGCAAGTACATACCAATTTAAACTTAGAAGACTCATAGCCATTTAGACATTGTTTACATGCCTTTTCAACAATATAACAAGCACACTGGAAGCACTATAAGCTAACATAGCCCATAACATGAAGACCTCGCACTAGACCTCAAGCTGCTTGGATTCGTTGGCTTCTTCACTTTTCCTCCAGACTCTGGATTACCTTTTTCTAAAAGGAGGAACAATAGTCAAGTCCTTTTTTCTCCTCAATCCAGATGGCACTCGTGAGTTTTTCAGAAGTCTTTTATTTAGGAGCGGGTTAACTCTGTGAAAGTTGTTGAGTCATTTCTCTGACAACCGTCCAAGACTTGTGAATATCCCCCAAAAGTCTTGAATGGGCTTTGTTTCGCAGTCGGCTGTGGCTGTCCCTTCGGCTTGAGTAATTTATTTATGTACTTCCCATTCGCAGGTTTGAACATAGCCCTCTTCTTTAGCATTCATTTGTTGTGGCTTTCCCTCTTTTTGGATAGTCTCGATTACAGTCAGGTGGAGAACTGTCAAGTTGATGAAAGCACGGGGTTCACAGATGACACCATGGCAAAAGCAAACGAGACAGAAGCTCACAGCCATGTTGAAAAGTGGAACAAAAGTGGAAAATGCTTAAAGATACATATTTATAACTAGATGAGCCAGACAAATCTCATTGTTGTCTGCACACCTCTCCAGTATTCATTGATGGTCAGTGCAGGGTGCACCTCAGGCAATAATATTGCAAATTACTGTACATCAGCGGCCTTTGTTAACACCCCCGAGTCACTCATCGGGTGGAACTTTGAGGCCTGTTTTCTCATTAATCTAATTTTCAAAGTGCCAAAATTCAAACGGCCACATTTTTTCCTCTAGGTGGTTGAAATCATTACAAAGCTTAGACTTCACACTTTCAGAATCTGTAAAGGTCTCTAAACGTCCGTGGGGAGTCTTACATAAAATTAAAATTTTCTGAGAAACTGAATTTTGGGTATTCATAAATTCTAAGTTGCAATAAAAATTAACATAAGTCAATTCCTACACTACTTCAGTTTGCATCAAAGGAATCCATATAGTATGAGTTTCATGTTTTGAATCAAGTTAGAGAAATGGATTACTTTCTGGTTTTATATTCTATTTGAGGGACTGGCCACAGATGTTAGGAAACATGCAATGCAGCATTTTATGATCATCTGCATGCAATTTAAGTTGCTTTCTTGCAAGAAATACTGGGAGAAAAGAAAAGATACTAACATGGAAAGAGTTGTATGTCAATGTACAAGATGCGCACAATATTAGTCAAGCTTGTTGGAGCTCATGCGTCACATTAGAAACCACTTATATGTCTCTTGGAGAGCAATAATCTGTGCAAGCAGCTCCCTGGAGGAATCACAGCAGCACAAAAAATAAAACATAAAAAATACTTTCCCTCCTGTCTCTTTCTTCTGCAGCGACTAAAACCTGGGTGGGTATCATTTTTAGTCATTGCCACAATGGAAAGGCCACACAGCTTTGTGTTTGTCTGCCCACGTTTCTTTGGCCTGTGTGTAAGTACAAGAGCAGGATGTGGCACACACACACACACGCACGCGTCTCTTGTGCTTGAGTGGGGAGCACGCCCGGTGAATGTGACTGAACAATGAGTTCAGCTGAATGAGAACTGGAGATACGACCTTGCTTATAACCCAGATAAACAAAGATGCAGATGAGCAGCCACAATGAAACAAAAGGCAGCAGAATAAGCAGTGTTACATCAGTGGCAGACAGAGAGGATAATTACAGCCACCCTCCTACTCCCTCTTTGCTTCTCAAACATCCTCCTCTCTTCTCAGAGCTTCCCCACTGTCGTCTTTTTGTCACTTATGCTCCCTCTCTCTGTGGCTCGCTTGCTTCAGTGATTTCTCCTCTTGTCTGTGCGTCTCCCCATTTTTGCCTGAGATTGTTTCCCCTCTCGAATTCTTAACTTTCGCCGTAATTGGATCAATTTTTGTTCGTCACCGGCACTGAGAAAAGTGTGGAAAATGATCAGTGTTTAGCTATAGGTGGAAGGTTCTCCCCTTCCGGATCCTGTTGTTATTTCTGCTCTCGCATTTGCAGACAGACGGCCACAAATGCACCCTGCCTTGTGCGTGCTCGCCGTTTGATAGGTGAGGATTTAATTGCTCAAGTCAGTGAAGTGAGTCACTGTGGTCAGACCTAAGTATTAATAATAGCCTGATGAGTAAAGCTCGGTGGATTAGAGGAGCCAAACAAGCAGAATAAGGCTGTTGGAGACAGTGTGCTGTCAAGGAAGTAGGTATATGATAGACAACGAATGGGAACTTTAACTTGGCTTTTTAATTCCTGTCCTACTTTCACACTATCCGCTTAAGGAACACAAGAGGCTGACTAACACATCTTAAAAGTGAGAGTAAGGGACGTAAAACACCAAGACAACAATCTGCTGCAGACATAGATTAAACACTGGAGGTGGCAGCTGGAGGCTGTCTTTGTGCTGTTTTTCTTTTTCTTTTCCCTTTTTTTTTGTCAAGTGTAATCCTTATATAAGGGGAAACTGAACAGGTGGGCTGGTTCTGTAAAACATTTCACATGTTGTTTCACCTGTTGTGTTATGTCTTCATGGACTTTGCATGGGTTGAGATTATCAATTAAAGCTATCAGTGTAATATTCAACTGCATGGAGACATTTACATGTATTGATTTAAGTTGCCGACAATTTTTAAGTGGCAAGTTATGTGTTGCACAGATTACAGTACTTTACTGCAGAAATTGAACGATATTGTTGCAAAACCATGTTTGGAACATTAAAACTGGTAATCTTTTAGCTTTCTACTGGTCACTTGCCAAAGTGTGAATATGTGTTCAACTTTTTCACATTTGTCAGCTTACAACAAAAAAATTCACAATAGCTCATATTTTTAGAAATTAATGTCACCGCAGTTTAGCGTCTAGACATGAACCGTCATTTTAACACATTTTGTCATTTTAACACATTATTGTGCTTCGATCTGAATCAAATTATTGTAGCTCTGCCTGCTTGGATCATAGTCCACTGCAGGTCTTGTTTCTGTTAGGCTTTAAGTTTTTCTTGTGAGTTTGTATTTGGCTCCATGCATCAACTTTACCCACCTTCTGTAAAAGCCTCCCTGCACCATGATGCTGCCAACACTATGTTTCAGAGTGGAAAAGCTTCATTGAGGGTGACTAACACAAATAGTTTTCAGCCACATAGAGTTTTGTATATATGCTACATAGCTTACCACTACTTCGTGAAAGCTGGAAAGTACACAGCTAGTAGTGTGGAGTTCCCATGGACTTTTTAATGTTTGATTTTTTTAAATTAAATACTTTGTTGGCTCTACTGGCCTTTATCTGAGAGTGGTCAGACAGGAAAGTGGGTAATGAGAGAGGAGGAGATGACATGCAGCACAGATTCATCAGGTAAGGGACCAAATCTGCAAAGGCCGCGTCCAGGACTAAGACCTCCTTATGTGGGTTGCGCTCGATGCCTGCGTCACCACAGCACCCTGGGTCCTTTAACTTCTTCTCTGATGAAAGCTATCCCTGCTGGTCAGTGTTGGTGGACATCTGTGTTTTGTTACATTTGCAGTTATCTCACATTCTTTCCGTCCTCACGAACCGTCTTGAAATTTTCTTTTATAGCCTGACCCTCCTTATTGTATCTTCAGAATCATCCCTGACCTTTGTGCTGTGTCCTTTGATCTTTATGCTGTTTGATCATTTATTAATGAAAATGTTGGAAAAACAAGCATTATTTTTCCTTATTTTGCTTACTTCACAGTTGATGGATTGCAGTTTGTTTTTGTAATGTTACAAAAAAAATGGGGTTAGAATACATTTGCGGGACAATCTTTGAATTTTGACAGCCAAATTCAACTATACAGTAGGTGTTCTGGCACTAAGTTAAGGAAGGTGGAAAGCCGGATTTATTAAGGTTGCCCCCTTTGTGCCAATGCCAGTTCAACTGTGCTGTCAAGGCTCAGCCACACAAAGGTCTGATGCATTTTACTAATGGCATATCAAAAGAATAACTTCAATGTTCCCATTTTGTCACTCTAATCTTGCAATGCTCTCTCAGCCCTTCATCGGGAAGCATTTATAATGATGGGAAATGTAAAAAAAGAAAAAGTAACAGCTGGCTGAGCTGCCGCACAGTTCTGTAAAATGTGCTCGATGCTGTCAGTATTTGTTCATAAGCCCTCAAACTTACTCTTTTGTTCTCATTGCCTGGTCTTCTGCAAATGAAGCCTTGAAGTGAAGTTCCTGCCAGGACCTCCTGCTGAAGCTGTTGTTGGTGTTTAATAAAAGCCTGGGACAGAAACATTCTCCTCCTACAATAGTCACACTGGGAGGCCTCCGTAATGGTGTCGACTGTACCTGCAAGGAAGATGACAACTTTTTTTTTTTTTTTACCCATTTTTGTGTTGATGTGTCAAACATATAGTTTGTGTCTTACAACATTATTTTAAGAGGTGGCTCTCTGCATAGAAGAGAAGAAAGCAAGAAGCCAGTAATTTGTTTTCAAATCTGCCCAACATGAATTCAGAAAAAAGCTTTGAAACTACATTGCTGGAAGCATGCAGGTGGTAGCATGATGGTCAATATTCTCAAAACTTTGAAACATATCATGTATGTGGAGTTTACTTTACCTACCAAAGCCTGATAACAGAGCATTTACACCATAGAAATGTTATTGCTATGATTAAAGACAGGTTTAAGTAGTTAAACATGTCTGAGCTGTTGACTTGGCCTTTAAATGTCCAACATTATAACCCAATGGCATAGTTGTGTGATGTGCTGGACAATCATGTTGTTCCACTGGCTACAGCTTTATTTCTGCTGATAACATTTTGCCAGAATCAGCATTTTCAGGACTCTCGTAAAGTCCAGACCTCAATGGTTAGGGTTGTTTTGACATCAAGAGAGAGAAAAACACACTATTTGGCAAGTGGTCATGATGTTAAGCCCGATTTTGGTAGGCTTTTGTATAGTCAGACAATGGTTCTAGTTACTAAGATTTAATTTGACATGTATCCAAGTGTTTGCCATACATTTGTTGCTTGGTTCTTCATGAAGGTTTCCCTTTCATCTCATTTCCTTTTTGCAAGTTGGAAAAGTGTTTGAATATGGAGAAAAATAAAGATTTTTTTTGCATTGGTGAGATGTGCTGCTCAGGTCTCCGATCCATGTTGGCCCCACCTCGGCTTACTGGACTTAAATAATATGCGGCTCATATCTTGGTGCAAGATACCACAGGACACTTTTGAGGGATCTACTGAAGTACATTCTTCAATAGGTCAGGGCCGTTTTAACATAAAAAGATGGCCATTATGTTATTGCTGTAGACTTCATTTCTTCAGTAATTAGACAGGATGGTATTCTGTCCCTTTATGAGATGATCACCTCAATTTGGAGGATCTATCAAAAAAAAGGCTTCAGATAAGTTATGTGCAAACAGTGAAAACATGACTGATTCAACAACACTCCTTGTGCATCTCACTGAAAGGCTCAGTTTAGTTTCTGTCTCTTTACAGCCCTGTTCTGAGTACACTGCAAACATTTTCAAACACAGGGGATGCATATGCACTTTGAAGTGAAGCCTGGCTGAGATCTTATGCGATCTCGACTCTTGAGAGAACATTTTTTTCCCCCCACTATATCATTGAATAAATGAATTTATTTCTCGTTGAATATTATCCCAACACCTCTCTTGGATCCAAAAAGCAAAGTCGATCTCAACATAAAAAAATATACAACTCTCTGATTTAAGCAGAGAAGCCTAAACTTTAGGGATCAGCAACCATGCGTGCCAGTAAAGCCCAGTCAGACTGGACTGATTTGTGTCGTTACAGAAAACCTTTCTAGTCGATACAGCCAGAGATTAACAGCCTCCATGACTGGACTGTCCCTTCTGCTGCTGCTGTGCTTATTACCGCACGCATAGCTTCAGCGCTATGCATCACATCATGCATTATGCAGAGTCAGGGCTCCACTGTCACATCATTTCTAATGCACCTATTTTTGGTGGTGTGCCACAATTGCTATAGCTCAATAGGTAAGATGCAAATATGTTACGCTACGATAAGAGGAATAGTGAAGAAACAAAATCCCTGCATTACTAAGAAGGATATGCAAGGTGATCAGGATGCAAGGTGTCATTGAGAGGGTGAAAAGCTATTATTGGTCTTTTTTTTTATTCTTGGACATACAGCCCATATAGAATAATGCAGAGAAATTGTTTTATTAAATATACTCTTCCTGTACTTGAACATGTCCTACATAAATATTTGTGTGTGTGTGTGTGTTAGTGATTCCCTGCAAAGAAAAACAAAAGGTCAAATAACATATTATTATGCTAAGAAATTAAATTTTAAAGTGGCCTCGTTTTTTACATGGCAGAATGAAGATTTGCATGTCGCTTTGTTTTTGTGTTTCACCATCGACCTTTTACAACTATGTCCCCAAATCTCATTGTGGGCCATGACAGATGTCAGAAGTGAAGTTTTCCCAAGTTGTTTTTGCCATTGTAGCCATGAGTTCTATCAGTTCATGTCAAAATAATTAGTCTGTGGATGTAGCGCATCTGGGTGGGGTTCACAGACAATAGTATTTCCAAGTGTTGGAAACCGACTCATAGCTTCTCGTAGTCTGTTGATTTGAGCAAATAAGCGACTTTTCTTTTTCTGAAATCAGGCCACATTTATATGTCCTAAAAAGCATTTCTCCTTACAACAGAAAAAATAAAATAAAATCACACAAAAGTGTGATGGGGCATTTTTCTCAATGATAAAACACGCGTACCTTCTCTAAATTGCAATATTTGCATCTCACTAATCTATCTTTCTTATGAATTATATGTTAATCTTTTTACCTTGTAAAAGGTGTTCGGTGCAAATCCTCATATACACCCAAGACTGCGCAGCACCCTGTGACAATTTTCAAATCAACTAAATAAAGGTGATTTCAGGCTATCATCTGTTTTTTGACTAATTTTACAGGAATTCATTCACACACAGGTTGTATTGGTGATTGTAAAAGCAGAGTGGGCAGCTTTCTGAAGTGCATGATGTCTTGCGCAAAGGGTCAATTACTTCTTTGAGCAGGACTTGGGGTGTGCGTGTGTGTGCGCGTGTGCTTGGGTATGTCATACCTTTTGTCCTTTGTGTCTTTGCTCTGCACAGGGTGTGCTGCCCAACCCCTTGCTGTCCCCTTGGCATGCACAGCAGCAGGGCTTGATCCGTACCAGCATGCCCCAGCGCAGACACAGTGAGTTACTAACATTCTTTGCTGACGCTTCTCTAACATTCTATAACAAATATGTGTTAAAAAAAATCAATCAGATTTTCAGCATATTTGCATATTTATTGTGTTCGTAAGGGATGTGTTTCACAGCTACAGGCAAATTTTGCTCAAACCAGATTACATGATTTAAAAACAGGAAAAAATGATGCACATATAAAAGAATAAGCAGGTAACTAAACAAATAAATGCGAAAGATGCATAGTGTATATTAAGGGAACAATTTTTTTTTTTGTTTTTGTTGTTTTTATTTTGCTTTGTGAAAACTGTGATCTTCAGTGTGGCCACTGTTGTTGCTGAGTGAAGAAGAATCAACCAAGCTATTTTTGGTACAGATGAGGTGTTCAAAAATAAGATCGGAGGAAAAACGTGAGAATATTTTTCAAAGAGAACTCTAGACCTCTCGGGTTGTGAGAGCGAGAGACAGCTAAACGTAGCAGACCAAAATTACTCACTTTTTTTCCTTCTGAGCTTTTAAACTCTGTCATGGAACAAGCTAGGTTTGTGGAAGGAGTATTCACATTCTTGAGGGATTATCAACAGACTGATGTTTTTCAGCACTAAACAATTTATCTGATAAATATGCTAAACTTTGATTGTTCTCCTTTGTCTCTGTTCTCTGTTTTAAAACAATAGAACCTTCAGAAATGCAACTAAATATTTTGAATCGTTTTTAAAGTCTAGATCTCGAACAAATCAGTCAACAACTGAACACTTTACTGGAGATGAGAAGTAAGATCCAAATTGGTGCATCTCTGCTTTTGATTTTTTTTCTTTTGTCTTTTTGTCAACGTTCAACTCACGTAGTTATTAATTTAGTGATAATACGTCTACTCCAGATTGCAGCACATAGTTTCAATATGTGATGTCCATGAATAAAATCCCAGCTCATCATCAGGCAATGTATATTCAGCCCTTGAAGAGCAAAACACACAACATACTCTTTGCTATAAACATAAACCTGAAAGTAAACCTGTAGGACTTTATTAGAAATGACAAGACTGAAGAAACGTTGAGATTGTTGTCACAACCAAAAGCTTTCATGAGCATAACAACAAAGTTTTTCTGAGTGTAGTGGAGATGTGTTAGTGGATAGACAAGGTAGGCAAAGAACAATAAGAATAGGTGAATAGCCGTCTGAAAATGCACATATGTGACTGAAAAACACAAAGAAAGATGCGAATAAAGCAATCCACGCTGCTTTCTTTTTATGTCTCCCCAGGACTCAGCCTTCTATTGATAAGGAATATGGAAAAAAATGTAGCCAAGATAGATTTATTTCAGCACAATTAAGTTATGTCAATTTTTTACATACATAAATATAGCAGTGTTCAATGAAGGTGCCTTTAGCTGCCAGTCTAATAGCAGTGAGAAAAAAAAAAAAAAAACAACAGGATATTTTGCCACTGGAGGTTTTTATTTTCAGATTAAAGAATTAGACATCGAAGTTAATTAGGCAAATCCTAACTATACTTGACATTGCAAGACTGTCTTTTTCACCTAACATATGACCTTGCTTTGAATTGTTGTTTTACTTTTGGGAAAAACATGTCCAGCACAGTAAAAAAAAAAAAAAAATCAAACTAAATAAATAAAATAAGTACGTACTTCTTTCTCTTTAACCTGCAGCTATTTTTATCCACGCTGCCTGTCTTCAAAACCCCATCCTCCTCTCAAGTCTACACTTTCTCTCTCTCAAAAAATCTGAATGTGATTGAACCTCTCATTCGTTCTCCTCTGCCTTTGCCTCCTCATTGCATAACGCCTTGGGCTAGGAGTGGAACATCTAGTGCACTACTTCACTGACACAGCGTGGTACAGTAACCCTTTATTTAATGTGAAGATGCTGCTCCCTCAGACCAACACACCGCACTGGAGTTTGGCGTCAGAGGGCACGACAGAAGCATGTCCTTGTACAGCTGTTGGCATGATTTGTTTTTGGTTTTTCAGCTTTCACTTTGCATAAATTCTCCATTGATTTTGTAGATGATAATAAAGAGTGCTACAGTGTCTTGCAAAACCTTTGTTATTCATATTTTGCCACAAACACAAACTTTGACGGATTTTTCTGGGGTTGAGGTTTGTGATATGCCAACATAAAGTAATGCATACGCATGGGAGAAAATGATAAATGCTTAAAAAGCCTTTTTGCAAAAATGTAATAAGAAACAAAACCTGCATTACGCAATGTCTTGGAGTAGGCTAAATCTAAATCTAATTGCAAGACTTTTTAACTTCTTTACAAAGAAGTACAGTAGATGAGGAAAGCTGCTCGAGACAGACCCCATAAGACCTGTAGCTGCATCAAGGACTCTGAAGTATTGACGAAGGATGAAAACATGCAACGCGTTTGAAAGCCATATTTTTTTCCTTCCGCTTCAAAAAGTCTCGCGCTATTATTTTAACCAAACCCAATGAAATCCTCAAAAATCTTTAAAGTTTGTGTTGAGACTAAAATATGAAAAGGTCAAGCATGAGTATGAAAATGTTTGTGATACACACCAGATGTGAGTTGTGGGTTTCAAAAAAACTTTTCAACTTTGATTTGTCTTGTTCATTTATTCCATCACTTTAAGTCTTGTGCATGCTTTTTTTTTTTTTTTTTTTTCCAGCTTTACCATTTGAGGTGTTAATGGGTGCAGATGCATTTCATACCTGGAGTCCTCTGTGTAAAGCATGAAACAACTTCTCTGTTCTTTTAACTCTGATCCAGCCTTCGGCGTGGTACATCACAATATTGACGTACCATGAGACCATCCAGGCTTTTGCTACAATCATGTCCTTCAGCAAACTCTCACAATTTCTCACTCCATATATTCCCCTTCCTACATGCTGTTTTCCAGTCACTCGCTTACTCCTCGTGGTGATTGAAGCTGCAGACGAGAAAATCGCAGTTGGCCACGACATCTTCCAGGTGCCGCAAATTGGCACTTGGGTGAATTTCTGTTAATGCGATAGCTATCATTAGAAGCTGAGATATTTACCTGCATGACAGTGCATCAGAAAGCTCAGAGTGACTGCTGCAAATTATTAGTATCTGAAGCAGACACCTGTAGATGCAAATAATTACTGGCTGCAAGCCTGTAGGCATGTCATGTCGCCATCACACACCTCTCCCCCCTCCAGGAGGAGGTATAAATACGCAGTGCAGTGTGGGCTAATGACATGCCATTAAAGGTGCCAGGTTACTGACGTGCTTCCATTAATAGACTTTTCAGACCGGATTTGTTATGAACTCCAGATGAAACGTAGAATAAAGTCGGTTTTTAAAGTTTCTCAGCGTGAGTGCAGACGAGATCAAAACATGAAATGGGATAAAAGTTGTGTTGATTATGGTCATGTCGCTTATTAACAAAGTGCATGGTGACATCTCCTGCTAATTGTGATTCGTCTTTTGAATTATTAGAGCCATAATTCTTCCCCTCTGACACTGAATATGGAAAAACAAACTAGTAACATAGTGGAATGGCAAAGATAAAAGCCCTTCTGCAAGAAGCACCACAAACATTTATTCTTGAGACAATTTGAGTTGCAAGTCTTTGAGAAGAAAACAATAGTTTCACTTGGCAGAATTGGTCCAAAAATAAGCTGCAGTGTGGCAAGGGACCAGGAGATGGAGCTGTGGTGCCTAAGATTGTACCCCAGCCCACAGCAGAAAATGACCACAGCAAACCTGACCAGTGCAGATATATATATCCTCTTACCGTCTACTCAGAGGAGCATAGTTGTGCTAAGATGGGATTCAGGCTCATTAGTAGCTATTCATGGTTTCAATTGGGTTGAATACTGCAAGATCCTGCCAAGGCACAGAGGTCCCAAAAGACCAGATGCTCAGATATCCAGCGGTAAAATCTGACGACCACTGAGTTAACAGATGTATGTGAAACTCAACGGCTCATGTTAGAAACAGCATCAGGTGTCTGTATTGATGTTTCGCGCTACTTAGTATAAGAACACAAATCGACTTTTTCTGGAATAAATCTGAAATGGAAATGATGAAAAGTTGAAGTTGGTTTGCTTTGTTATACAGCCCCTTGAATTTAATTGTTTTGTGGAATTACAACTGCACATTTGGAAGTTAAAGCAGAATTTAAAGTGATAAAATAATATCTGTCTGTACTATTGTATCTTCATAAAAGGTAGATATGTAGAACCACAATATTTGTTGCAATAAATGTGTGCGATAATTGGAAAAAACAGTATGATTTCAGTATTTGGTTGGCTTTTGTAGTTTATTTTCTTGAGTAGGGGTTAATTGCAGTAGATTCCAGTATTAAAGAATAAGATCGCAAGTTTGTGTTTTTTCTAAGTCGAAATCTGAAAAGTGTGGCAAGAATTTTCTGGGATAGTCCCATCTCAACACTAGATTCATCCTTCATTGCAACTGTTAGCCTACATTGCTATCAGCATAGCACATTTTTAGCCACCCTTAATTGCAAAATATCTCAGTCAAGGGAGAACTGAAAGCATTTCTAAACTATGCTTTTCAAGACTTATCGATTTTGTTTTTTAGTTTTTTTTTTTTAGGTTTTGACTTGGCCATCCTTACACATAAAAATGCTGCTTTGACCTATAAAAAAATCAAGCTGATCTTGCAGCTATTGTATGTTTATGTACTTTTTTTCTCTAAATCAAGTAATTGAACAAGAGCAATAAAGGTTATGCTAATAATCTGCCACTCAACTTACACTATTTGTACCTATATGTTTTTTTTTATTCATTTTATGGGTTTGATGTCATCCTGGAAGGAGAAACCCCACCACAGGTTGATCAGTTATTTTAACATCTTACAACTTTCCTTTAGATGGGGCAGCTTACCTGACTCAACTAAAAAAGAGGGACCCCACAGCATGATGCTGCCACCACAAGGTTTTAAAATGCAGACGGAGTGTTTACGTTTGATGTTCATTATTTTCCACCACATATTGCTTTTTGCATGTTTAAGGTGTTACTTTATGTTGGTATGTGATATGTTGAGATTTGTTACTGTAAAATGGATAATTCTATAAGTTCTGAACAATGTGGAAAAACCACTGTATTGTTTTTTAAAAACCATTCTTTTAAGACTAGTATGTGAAGAAGAAAGAAGAAATCATATGGACCAAAACTGGTCCTGGTTTAGACAGTTAGCTTCAGTTTAAAACTGTAAGCTTCTAAAGGGAAATATGGCCATTTATTATGAATTTGTTGTCTCTAAGATATCTCTGGTTTAATTGTGTGGTGGTTCAACAACCCCACACGGAAAATGGCTCAACAGAACCCAAAACTAAAGAGTACAACATGAAAAACTTCTTCCTCGCTTGTTTTTAAATTGTCCTGCGTGTCGTTGCTGTTCCCCATTTTGGGAACAGTTAAGGGCCGTTCAAAGAAAACAGCCTTTATTTTGAAGAGTAAACAAACAAGTGGGGAAAAAGGCATAATGCTTGTATCCTTTCTGATTTGAAAATTCACTCACAGCTGCAAAATACTCAGCAGTGTGGTTACCATGGGGATCACAAATGCACCAGCTCTGAAACAATGACTATTTGCTGTTTTCTCTCTTTTTGTATTTATTTATTTATTCTTTTTCCCTTTTCTCCCGCAGCCTCGAACGCTACAGCCTTTCAACCCCTATCTCAACGAGCAGCCGCACCAGGAAAGACTAATAAAAACTCCCCCCACCGAGGGCCACAGTAAGCTCACGCGGAGCAGATCAGAGGAAGCGACTTGCAAAGATAATGACCGTCCTCTTGAAGCCATTGAAGTAGATGTGTCAGGGGCGGGTGGCTCTGACAAGCTGAGTCATCTGCCCAGGACCAACCTGCGCTGCCCCCGCTTCTGTGCTCCACGGGGAATAACTGGCACAGACGGTCCAGCGTCAGCACCTCCGTCCGCTTCGCAGCTTGGGCGGAGAGCTCCCACTGCGCCAGCACAGAACTCTGACACGCCGAGATCAGCTCGCCCTCGCACGCTGCAGCCTCCTCGCGTCCACAAGCCGACGTCTTCACTCACGTCGGATTCAGTTGGTGTTGGCGGCTCGGCCAATCTGAAATCTGGCCGTTCTTCGGGGCCTGCGGCTCACCAGACAAAGCAGCTGCCGCCTCCGACGAGAGGCCTTCCTTGCTTTAACGCCGAACCCCGGGGGCAGACTCCAAAGCTGAGTCAATCTTCACTTCTTCAGCCTCTCAGAACTTCGGAGCCTCGCTGAAATTCGCAGGGAAAGTTGGGGAAGGTGTCATTCAAAGTCTTTGGGGCAGCCAGGATGCCTTTGAGTCACTCCTGCCTCCCAAAGCCAAATAATACCCCAAGGAAGCAAATGACATTGTCAGTGAAATTGAACCTCTTCTCCCCAGGCCATATTAGTTTTAGATTTTTTTTTTCCTTTTCCTTTGACTTATCTCGATAATTAGGGGTTGACTGTAGTTTTGTTCCGTGACTGCTAATGGTGCAATTTTTACATTGGCTGCCAAAACTACATCGTAGGATGTGTCTTTCAGAATAGATTTTATATTACAAGTCAATTTCATTAGCTTTGCACATGTCAATGAATACTGAAGGAAACAAGTTTCACACTTTGCACTTGACATTTTATTTTTTTTTTGGCGTTTTTCTTTGCAACAGCCTCTGGCTAATGTCCCATTTAAAATTCCAGAACCTGTTAACTTTAGACAGCTTTGCCCTTTGACACACAGGTGCATTTGGTTTTTAAACACAGAGTCGATGTGATTGTGACCTCTGCCGTACCTTAGAAGGCCCAGGGGGAAACTAGAGCGAAAACAAGAAGTGAGACTTGAGTCTGAAAAAAATAAGCAAATAAATGAAAAGGGGAGGAAGGAGAAAGAAAAAGTGAAAAGCACAGCAGCAGACTGAAAAGCTAATTTGTCAAAGCCCTCTGAAGCTTGTCACTTCCGGACAGAGAATATGTGCATGTGTAAACGTGTTTGTTTGTGTGCAGGGCTTTGAAGAGCAAAGGAAAACAGCTCCCCCACCACAGATGTGTGCATCATTGTAGCTCAGTTCACTGTATTGCGCTTATATTTTTGGGTAAACATTACAAACTCTGCACATATTAGCAAAAGGGGTCGTTGAGGGGTCGTTGAACCCTCCATTGAAATGCTTTATGATGTAAATATAGGAGCAGAGCAAAACAATACGCCTCTGTTAGTGAAGCTGTGTCAATAAAGGTGTGCCGGTCAAAGTAACAGAACACATCAGTATAATTACGCTTAAAGGCATGAGAGTGAGCATAAATAGAAAAAACTAAGAAGAAAATAAGTTTCATTGGAATAGAGTCACTTTGAGAAAGTTTTTTTTTTTTTTTTTATATCCAAAATTAGTTCTACAAGGCAAAAACAGAACCAAATCTGTTGATATTGCAATGTAATGAATAAAGTTTATAACGGTGTGTCCCAGTGTAACCCCTAAATATTGGAAGCTGCAAGCAATTTGTTCCCATTATTCAAAGGCTGAATCAAATTTGGTTTTCTTTAGTAGCACAGCAAAAGATTCAAAACGAATGTAATCTTCAGTGACTTAAAACAAGTAGATTTGGTTTATATACAGAAATATAAAAGTTTAAAAAAGTGTCTTTAAAATTATTTAATTTAACAACCTATGCTGCATAAACAGAGAACACTTTGTAGTTATTTTTATGACCATGTTTTTCAGACACAACTTGTGTCTCATATCGATCATTCATCACTTACTACCTGGATAGGGTGCATTCTGTACCGGCTGTGGCAACTGAGTAATTTTCTATACTTTAGTCATAGTCTTCTATAAAGTATTGCAGTTATGTGCCTCCAATAAATATCTCTCAGGAAGAGAGAGTTCATGTGATGTGGGGTTATAATCTGGCAGCAAAGTAGCCAGGAATTAGGATTTAAATGAAAATGAACGAAGAATGAACTACAAATGAGAGTTAAATGCGATTCGCAGAAATGCTTAACTCCAATAAAAAATACCACTCATCCGGTATGGTTTTAAGTAAACCAAACCACAGGGCATCATCGCAGAACTCATTATTTTGGTATGCAGTTTGCACTTCTTCAGCTTTTACTACCTTGTAAAGTGAACTCTTATTGACTTAATTGCAACTGCTAATGGAGAGAAAAACAACGGCAACAAACAAACAAATGTGCCTTGAGTTGTTTACCAAGGAAGGGTACTTTTGAATTTTAGCGATCTACTTGTAAAGGTACACTGAATGCAGATTGTTTGGTTAGCATTTAGTTTTGCTCTAAGCTGCATGAGTTTGCCATCTGAGTGGTAACCTCTCCATCAATGTTCAAAATCCGGAGGATCAAGACTTCCTTTTGAAATGAAATTGGGCATAATTATTATCTTTTTATTTGTGATTAAAAAAAATGTTTTAATATATTTTGATAATGATATATATATATATATATATATATATATATATATATATATATATATATATATATATATATATATATTTCCTTCCGTGATACGTTAACAAAATGTATGTATTTAGTTGAAAACTATGCAAAAAGTCGTTTTGTTTTTATTAGAGCTGTACATTATTTTGAATTCCAGTCATATGTGCACAATGGCAAAAGGCTTCTTGGATTTAGCTGGTTAATTAGCATATTATAATTAACCAGAAAACTTAAGCCTGCACCCGTTGTTTTGAAAGAGCAGAGTAAATACAATGCTGCTAATAAGTTCAGTTAGTGTCCAATATTCAACAATAAAATAACATTGACATGTTTTTCCAATATTTTGAGGTCCTTGTTGTATTTAAAATGCATTTCTTGTTTCTCAAAGAAAACAAATTGACATTTTTCAGAAAAAAACAAAACAAAACAAAACAACAAAAAAAAAACACTCACCTTAATACTGTTTATTTGTCACAACTAGGGTGAGGGCTGCACCTGATCAAAACCTGCTCCCTGGTCAGAGCAGACTTGTTGACAGCTGCTCAATGTTTCACATGCTGAAACAGGGTCAGTGGTGTTGCAAAACCAAAACAAACAAACATGATTCTAAATAATAATGATAAAAAAGCAATATTTTCATTCAGGGCCCCACGATATGGTGGCATGATATCAAAACATATTTCTGCCAACCCTAATCCTGCACAGCAGTTTAACAGGAATTAATAAAAAAAAGTAAAGTAAAGCTGCTGTCTTACTCTATCTTTACATCCTTTGGAGGATCCAAGCAGTTATTTGTCCTCCTTTTTCCTCTTCGCACATCTCTTTGGATGGATCAAAGGTATTCGCGGTGTGTGTTCAGGTAGCCAGCCTCTGGGGCTTCTGCGGTCTCTCTGCGGGTGTTTTTGGAGAGCTGTGTTTATCATCCCTTCGCAGAGTCCTTTCCGCAGTCAAACGCTCGTGAAGTGTCCCCGAATGGAGCGCAGCAGTGTGTTAAAAAGGCCTTCTGACAGCGACGCTGCTCTCTTCTCTGTCACGCCGCGTGACCGCTCGCTGTACGCCTCTGGCGGTGTCCGGTCGACTGCGTCCAATAATGCACCCCGCGCAGACGAAGTGAGACAGGCCCACGCGCGCGCGCGCACACAGCGTTGTTAAGCGAGATGCAGAGACGCACGTGTACAGGAAGTGTTGTTTGCTAAACTCAAGGAGAGAGAGAGAGGACAGTCGGAGGAAACGCACGCATCTTTTCTCACGACTACCACACGGTGCACGTGCACCCTTGGAACGTCTTCACATTTTGTGGCGCCGTCTTTAATATTCTTAGTGGGAGTTCATGTGAGAGACGCGCTGAGTTTTGTAGAATCAACTAGTAGCTGCAATTAGCAAACAAGATTTTTGACGTCTTCTTTTTATATATATATATAATATATATATACATATATATATATATATATATATATATATATATATATATATATATATATATATATATATATATATATATATATATATATATTTTTTTTTTTTTTTTTTTAAGGCCAAACTTGTGGAGGGCACACGTAATAAATTCAAGTCTGCAGCTCCTCCAGAGTAACTGTGGGCTTCTCGGGAACATCTGCCTGTCATTTTAAGTGGACAGAATGTTCTGTGTCCTGACAAAGTCTTGGAAAAGTTCAAGCGGAGCGAATACTTTTGGCAAGAGACATAAATGAGTTCATTTAGTTCAAACTGCTCCTGCTGCAGATCAGATGAAATATTTATTTATGGGTGTGAGTGACAGTGAGAATTTGTACAGCAAACAAAGCATGTTTACCTGTTGGAAGGCTCGACATTGTGCCAAACCAGCCAAGCGGTCGACAGGGCTCTTTGAAGCCAAGAAAAACATCTTTTTTTTTTCCAAATGAAATCGGAAACAGAGATGGAGAACAAAAAAAAAAAAGGAAAATAAGACGCACAGCGTGAAACAACAAAAAGGAAAGGGATGAGATGCTGTGATGGATGATGTTGATGGGCTAAATGTTGTGGGCAGGTAAACAAAATGCTCAGGATATTAACTGCATTGGGGTAAGAGAGTAGCCTGATCCCCTCAGCTGGGTCGCCCAGCGATGCCAAATAGGAGATCAGTGCAGCTTGTTATGTTTACTCAAGTTTGTATATATGCATCTCCAGACACTTCTGGCTGCCAGCATTTGCATGTGTCCATAACAGAAAGAGAGAGAGAGGAAGAGAGGATGTGTTTTCCAAGGCTTACCCATGCCAAGTGAAATGGGCTTGTGTCGTTCTGTTGTCCCAATCTCCAAATCAATGACTGTGCTCAATTCAGCAATCAGGCCAATCAGTCTCGCTAGCTACGCTGCAGCAAAACCTCAACAACCAGAAAGCTGCAGCACCAAATTTGATTAATTAGAATATGAGATGTGGTTTTAAGGCCAACAAATTACAAGGCTACCGAGCAAAAAAACAAGCAAAAAGAAAAGGTTCTGCAATATTACACTTAATGACAAAAGAGTGCACTGCTAATTATTTTTATTGTGGGCTTTTACGCGTCTCTAAAGATCCTTTTGTTTTTTTTTTGTTTTTGTCATGCAACAACAAACAGCAATAAGGAGACATCTCAGAACTTGGAAATGGCAAATTTGTTGATGTTTCAGGATAACACCGAAGCAACGCAAACAATACAAAGTGGTATGATATGTTTGGTGTCTTTACTGCATGAAAAAGATGGATATATAAAGTCTGGACATAAAATTAGGTACTTGCACTCGCTGCACTTAATTTAATTTAGTACCATTGAGCTTTTTACTTTGATTTCATAGCCAATTATGCAATTAACATTTCAAATATAAAAAAAAAAAAAAACAGGACTTTATCCAAATGAAACTAGAAATTTCTTATAGAAATAAAGAGATTCTTTTTAATGTTTGATTTGAAGGATGTTATAAAAACTATCAACCACGAGGCTTGCAGTTTTTTTTTTTACTACCCCCTCATCCGCTCAGGACCAGGAGGGAAAGATTAAATGGCTCTTCTGATTTTAAGAGGCAGTTATTCGATTGCCACCTGAACAGCACTTGATCATCTTTACTATCCTGCTGTGTGTTTTTTAAATTACTAACCAACAATATAATTACAATTAAAAACCACAGCTGGGTAATGAAGCAAGGGTTTCTTACTTTTAATAAAAGAATCATGAGGGGGGGAAAATCAGCAAATTCTGCTTGTTATGTCGATAATTTCATAAAAGTCACATTTGGGAGAACTCACGGATGTCTGGTTACTTTTTACATAATTGATTTGAGGTGTGAGGCATTTAAATGTTATTTGCGTTACTAAGGGTGCGTTCCATGCTTTACCTGACTTAAGCAGCGATGGCTACCGCTTTAGGTCACAAAGTGAAAGCAAATGGCAACGACAATTATTGCCAGATACATTTCAGTTTTTCTGATTGGTTAATAGTAAAATCTGATCATTCCAGTCTGCTCTGGTCGTCTTCACAAACCACTTCCGTGCGCTTTATTGTTGGCAAATGTAACCAACTCTTGCAGTGTTCTGAAACATTTTGCTGTGGTTGTAAACTTCTCTCAAAAAGCAAAAAACAATCTTGCTATAAGTCAAAGGGGAAAACCGCAAAAAGCAATACAAACACATGTACACTGATCTTTTCCTTTATGCCTTACGGGATGTCATCAGACATATGTACAAATGGGGGGTTGTTTTTGCAAAGGTATATTTTATTCGAATTAAGTAATGCTTTACAAATCCAAAAAAACGAAGAAAAAATGACCGTGGCATTTTGTTCTTTCGGTAAAATGAGAGATTGATTTCACAGAACATACTGGCTCACAGGATTAAGACAAAACTCAAAGTTTGATAGTGAAAGTATGAATGTGCTCATCCTACTGCTCTTGCAGCAATAATGATTTGCATAATGTGTTATTGCTCATACATCGTGAAATTCATCAGACAAATGCTCGTCTTATCAAAATCTTCAGAGCTGAATCACCAAATAGACGTTTTGCAGTGTTTACAGATAATGTTCAACAGTGGAGTGATCTGTATTTTCTCCCATATTATGCAAGGTTGTTGTGCATTATCTACTATATCAGCTGCTCTCAGCTGTTACAGCTGCAATTCAGTGCAGAGTGCAATACTACAAAAAAAAAGGCAGAATGTTGCACTTAATCTTTAGCATCAGTTTATGCAAATAGAAAAAAAATAGCATATTATGCTTCTACAAATATATATACCTGAAGCACTTTATGTTACACTAGTTGTACATGGAAAGTAGGCAAAATTTGTCATTTATTTCAGTCGGATTTTTTTCAGTTTTGATTTTGTATGAGATAAAAGCAATGACCTAGTTATAAATAAATAAAAAAAAATTGAAAAGGGTTGTTTTGTTTTTTTTCTCCATATTTTATGTCTGGTTCGGTAAAATGCTATTTTGACGTGAGCAGCTTGTCTTAGATGGATGAAGAAGTGTGAGTAAAAAAGAAATGTGATGCTGCGGGATCGGCGAGACGCCACAGGTGAACGCACACAAGTCATTAAACTCAAAGAAAAATTAACCTGCCGATTTCAAGAAACCACTGTCTCAATTTATTCTGTGTTTTTTACTCTGCTGCTGGTATTTCTTTCTGAATAAAGTTTGATTCTGTAACAGATGTGTTGTGAGATAATTTCTTTGTCAGTTTATTTCTGTATTAGTTCACAGAAACTCATCTAATGGCAGAAGTGGTGGAAAAAAACCCAACTTCAATGAATTAATGGAAATAACCTAAAGTGTGTACAATACCATAATATATTACTTCCCTCATTAGAAATGTATTCTATTATATCTATATATTTTTTGTCGGATTAAAAATGTGACATACCTTAACATTTTTCACACATCCATCCATGTTTTTTTTAGATGAAATTAGATTTTGTTATAGATCATGTAAAATACCTGCATTCGTCATGTTTTTTTTATATTGATTGTTCCATACAATTATCTTTAAAAAGCTCATTCTTGAGTTCTTAGCCCATTTTTTCTCATTCAGTCCTTCATCTTGACTCCTCAGACCCTCGTTTCCCTCTGTGATCCAAAATGAAGGTGTATGCACCCGAGTAAATTTCCAACTGCAATCTGGCAAATGTTATATCTTAACATCTTGCAGTGAGAAAAAAATATATATTAAAGACCCAAATTTATACTCCATATGGAAGTATACTATGAATGCCCACACAGATGCCCAAAGATGACCTGAACGTCTCTCCGCTCTTGTGACCACCGTGAATAAATTCATCCTGGTAGACATTTCCAGCCATGATTTGTAATCACAAATAAGATCTGGTTGCTTCACGTTTCAAAAATTAAACCACAATTTAAAGATACCATGAAGCTGGGAATGACAGGAAGGCTTGGCAATAACTATGTTACTGTTTTTTCTTTTATGTTGACAGTTCAAATTAAAGTAAGTAGCATGACTCATCCTTTTTCATTACTGTCCCTGCAGCCTCTTTACACCTTGCATGTGGTGCATTTAATAATGAAGTTCTCTCTTCAACTACAATGGCTGGGTAACAATTTGCTGCCCAGCTCAAGGAGCAGAGTGACACTGTCATTAAAAAAATAGGAGATTACGGGAAAAAGGGCTTCCTTTCAAAGGGGAAGGGAAGTCTTTTTCATATGCGGTCAAAAGTGCTGAAAACGTCTTCAGCTGTAATTTCTGCGTTAGTATGGCAATTTGAGAAACGAATAGTAAGAGGATGGCAGGCACTGAGGGACTTTTATTTCACATATATATAACTCAAAGTAGAATTATATATTGTATATATGTAAATATATATTTTCTGACAGTTGACAACCAAATTTCAAAGAAAGATATTACCATCTTTTTCAAGTACAAATCCTTGTTTTACTTTTTTGCTGTCTGGTAAAAATAATAACTGCTCTAAAACATAAATTCATTTGTGCGTTTCTTATTTTCTTTAAGGAAACGCATTGCAGCTCTCTGCAGGGAAGCACAGGTGCAAAAAGCAATAGTGATGTACCAGTCCTCTTGGGACCAGAATTCATCCTGTGTTCACATCTGCCATAGTCCTCCTGTAAAACGAGAAGCATAATTTACCATGAAAGGAACTAAAACTTCAAACTAATTCCAGAAAGGGTTGTTGAAAAGATCCCGCATATGCGTTTAAAAAAAATAGCATCAGGTAAATCCAAATAAGAATTCAATTTTATCATTTATGCATGAAATTATTTTTGCCTGAGAGTCAAGAACTCTTCGTATCTGTCCATGAATAATTTCTAGGCGGCTTCATTACCTGAGGTTGAATCGGTGAAAAGCGGCTCAGTAGACATTGAAATTGTGTGTCCTAATAGGAATGTAATACTTTCCTAAGCTTATCTGCTCTGGCTTTTTTAAGAGGTCATTTTGGAATACTGTGCTATGCAAAATATTTCCCTCATGTTTTGCTATTGTGCCAAATGTCCTGAAATGGCAATATTATAACATTTCACATAGTTGTTGTCAGCCTCAAATCTAAACAGTTATTTATCTAAAATGTTCTGCCTTCTTTGACTGATGTTTATTTGTATTGTATAATAAACAGATTCTGTCCTGTTTATTATACAGGACAGAATCTTGGTTTGTTTGAAAAACAACCTCACCAGGTTGTTTTTGGTCCTTTTTATCACCTTCGGTTACAAAACAGTCCAATGATTATGTTATACACGTGAGTTTAGGCAACACTTGAATTGCTGAACTGACATGTAACATGCACCTGATACACATTATAAAAATATGCATGTTGGCAGTCTTTTTCAAAATCTTCTGATTTGGAAATTATAACCATCAGATAACCTGGTTGTTGGAAACAATATTATCTACGCTTAAAAATAATTATGCATATATTTGGGCTGAAGAAGCTGATCCGGAGTGAAGTGAGGGCTGGAAACTTTGGTGTGCGGCGTTAGCTTTAACTGATAAGTGCAAATATTTACAAGCCACCATCTTCTTAATTCAGAATCACTTGGTAATTCATAAAAATGTAAAATCCCATTATATATGGAAGTCAGCAATATTCATGGTATTGCTTTATTTGCTTCTGACATATGACTTTTTTTCCTAGCTGTCATGGTAATTCAAAACGGAAGCAAGAAAGCCTCATTTCGCTCGTGCAAATGTGACATCAGTGCTGTGGGTGCAAAGAGTCATTGGCGCCAACCACGACAAAGAAGAGGACAGGGAGTAGTTGGAGGATCATGACGCACAATTTTCTCCATGACTTATCACTGAACAAACTTTGAACGAATTTTAATGAAAATACAACAACTGCAAAATTATGTTTTTCATAAAAAAATAACAATTTGGCTGTTGGGTAAAGCTATACAACAAAACAGAAAAACAGTCCTAGTAAATTTTGTGCATATTTGCAGAGAAAACTGAGCTAGTATATACAAGTGTAGAGAAACAAGGGTAACTTTCAGACAGTCGACCTCCTGTAGTGCATGCCAGCTCTGCTGTCCTTCTGTGAGTCATTAATTATGTTATTAATTGCCTCTGTCTCTGTTACTGGAACAAAAGCAAATGTGGCTGCAAAGGTCTAGTTACCTGGGAAACACACCAAACAACCCGTTAATTATCCAGCCAACCAGTTGGGAGGGAAGGTGATAGGTCGGTGTGTGGGAGCATTAAGCCTAAACTTTCACTTCTCTGTAAGGTGGCTGCAGCTCAACAGTTTGTTTAGCTGAATTCATGAAACTATTCCGAGCACATTTGTCACAGATATCGATGACTTTGGCGCCAACATGAAGCACCAGGGGAGTCGGTTAGATGAATTATGATATTTGAGAGCGCCTCTCTTAGTTGGAGTCTAATTGAAGCAGCTGCGGCCTCTAACTTCACATCAAGCTGGAAGCAGAGTTTCCTTTTTGGCAGCTGGGACCAAAATATGAAACGATAGCTTCTCTTTATCAAGGTGAGTTTCTGCTAAAATGGTAAATGGACTGAACTTATATAGCGCTTGTCCAGACATTTTGACCTCTCAAAGCGCTTTACACTAGAGTCACATTTACCCATGCACAGACCGGTAGGCAATTTAGGGTTAAGTGCCTTGCCCAGAGGCACATCGACATATGACAGGAGGAAGCTGGAATCGAACCTACAACCTTCCGATTGCAAGACGACAACTCTGCCACACAGCCACAGCCGCTACTTTGTATTAGTTACTTATGCTCTGTGTTAATAATTCTTCATCCATGTAACATGTTTATGCTGATCCAGACTCGATTAATCCACATTCTCAACTGGTTTTGGAGCCGTCCCCTTTGGGATGATAGCTTTTTTTTGTGATCTTGGTTTTATGGCTAAACTCAGTATGGCTCGGGGAGCTGAAACAACAGCTCTACTCATATCATCAGGTTTAATGTTACGGCGCGCTTTGCTGTTCCTCATCTTGTAATTTCTCGTGTGGAACTGCTGATCACTGTTTACAGCTGTTGCATTCGTCAATTCAGCCTTGAGGTCAATCTGTCTGCTGCGCCGCGGGTTCATAATTCCCGGCCTGTTACTGTTTGCACAAAGCTGGGAGATCATATGTATGCATCTTTTTTTTTTTTTTACATTGTGGCTAGAGTCTGTGCTGCATGTCCTGCGCATGCAACAAAGCGACAGCTACTGCATTCTGTGTCAAGTTGCTGAACCAGGAACAATATCAGAGCGGAAGTGACTGGACTGTTATGCAGTGGTCCAAAATTCTTTCTTTCTTTTTTTTTTTTAAATGAGGAGCTGAGTAAGCAGAACCCTAAATGCCTGAGGTCGAGATTAATATTTCCACAGTCATTGATTTGGGGATCAATGTCATCTGCTGTTTTTTTGTCTGTTTTAAAAGTCTAAAGTCAGCCTGGCTGTCTGTAAGGAAATTTTTAGGATACTTAATACTTAACTCCACTGAGAAGCATTATGGAGATGCTGATTTCATTTTTCACTATGAAATCTGCCCACACTGCCAGATGTTGGCCACAATTTACTTTAATGACTGAGGCATCACTGTACTCAACTGGCAGATTCTCTGTAGGGGTATGCATGAAATTTTTTTATTTTCTGAAAAACATATGGGTTATTGTTTGCTGTAAGCCTTAATCACCAAAAAATGACATGAACTCTTGAAATATCTTGCACTGTATACAATGAATCTGTATAATGAGTTTCTCTTTTGCAAATGTAATTATCAAATGTAGCTTTTCAACTTTTATTGGGTTCCCTCTACATGGTGCCTGACAGGCTATGAAATGTTTTCCACATGGCCACAAAACAGATGCATCTGTCATTATATTTTGTATATTTTGTTACTCATATGGGCAGGTAGAGGCGGTCTGGTCACTTCTTGCTAAGCTCGTGGAAGACGCAAGCTCAGGATTGTGTAAAATTTTGTGAAACACATCACAGAGCTCAACAAGTAGGAAATAAATGCAGGAGCAGTAATTAACTATACTGAGTTTTGTTTTGTTTTTCTTTTTTAAGGAAATATCAAGTCGATTATAACGTGATTGATATTTCATTAAACCAAAAAATATTCTTGTTTAAGCAAGAACGGCTGTAACAGGAAAACAGCAACACCTTGTTTGGATGTTTATGTGTGATCTGGAAGAAAGAGCATAAGAAGCCAGAGAGTCAGAGGGTTCCCTTTTATGACTTTTAAACTGTCAGGGGAACATTATTTTACATCTCACAATAACAAAGTTTCTTGTTATAACAAGTTACTGCCTCTAAATGTATTTCCCAGTCGAGGCAGTTAAACACCTCAGTAGTGGGTCACAGCACTTCTGTGGCCACAATTCAGTTTAGTGGAGCTTTGTGGGTTGTTGTGACATACTGTCTTGTGGCCAGTAGACGGAGAGCATTTTATTTTCAGGCAGACAGAATACCATGTGGACAACCTCCGTCACTTTTCTCTTCCATTTCAATGCAAGAGCATTTGTTTTGTTTCTTACTTTTTTTTTTTGTATTTTCTTGTATGGGATGGTCAGCTTTTACTGACGAATGGATTTCTGCTTGCCAGTGGAAGTCAAGCTACTCCTGTGTGGAGTCCACACACACCGGAGTAGAAATCTCTGACGTATAGCAAACTCAGAGTTCAGCACATATCACGTTCAATGTGCTAGCGCCATTAGTCTGCACTTCACTTGGGTGCCAACTCAGCAATCCACTTGGAACACAAACAGACAACACCCCAGTATTTATTTAAAAATGGAAATAAATTTTTAAAATCAGAGTTGTAAATTTGAATTTTAGGACCAGTTAAAAATAACAATTAGAAGAGGAACACAGTGATACGATTTTCATGGTTCATTTGGACTTGTCACTTGTTTATCATGAAATGGTTACAATAGTTTCCCTCATTTTCAGGGCTGCCAAGACACATTTTAGAATAAATATTTGGACTAAAATTGCCCCTGTAATGTAGGTGGACGAGTTGTCAACACTGATTAAATTTATTTTTTTCAGTTTTATGTCAAGCCTGACATGTAATCATATTTTGAGCTTAGCTGTTTAATCAATCAATGGTGATTTACTTTTGAGACAAGTGATGCCGTGTATCTCGGTCCACCAGGTAGACCTGTCCACCAGGTAATTTACTGATAAGCTGCTCACCTTCATGGGGCAGGCTGGAAAGTCGTGTCAGCAATCTTTTCCAAATGCTGGGATTTATGATTTATATATGCAAAATGTTGGACAAATCATTGATAAGTAGCGGTTGGAAATAATCTCCGTAACATTCACATATGAGGGGTCATGCTATTCACAATTAACGCAGCGCAGTGTAAATGATAAACGCTGATGCTAAACTAAGAGATGGCTATTTTTAAAAGCATCGGCTTGTGTTAGGCAGAGCATGTGGTGAGTGGTGCATAAAAGGTAAACGGGGCACTGTTAATGGTGTTTAGGACAGAACGTAATTTTAATCCCAGGCGTGCTGTAACATGGTTAATGTAGAGAATAGTGTTGGCTAAATGAGTTGTTTCATAATGTACTTGATCATTTTGCAGGATGCCTTTGCTAAAGCAGACAGCTGGTATTCTGGATTTTGGGTAATTCAGAAAGGATTATGATAACGATGCTGAATAATCATTACATCATTATGCAGTGACACCAGTCATCCTTTATCCATCTTGATTACAAATATGAAATGCCATTAAATGACTGAAGCAAGAGCCCAAATCACAATACATCTACAATTAACCTCTGAGTTGTGGAGTATTTTGTTTCTTTTTCTTTAGAATTGCAAATATTAAAATTGTTAATCCATTAGCTAGTTGTCAACTTTTGTTTTCTAATAAAATATAATTTTATACAAATTGAAAATCCCTGTTTCTAAAATTAAGAGATTTTATTTTTTTGTTTTCCTTCTTCGTCACCTACGGTACATCTCAAAAATTTGAGTATCATGAAAAAGTTCAATGTTTTTCTTTCTCATTTCAGAACGTAGACACTCAGATTCAGTACACATAAGGTGAAATATGTTGAGCCTTTATTTCTTGTAAATTTGACAGCTTAGATAGTAAAGACCTGAAATGTCTCAGAAAATTAGAATGTTGTGAAAAATGTTAATCTTGGAACTCATTGTATCACACCGTAATCAGTTAATTATCTCAAAACACCTGCAGCGGTTTCTTCAGTCTCTAAATGGTCTCTGCCTGGATGAGTAGGTTGCACAATCATGGGTAAAGCTGCTGACTTAACAGATATTCAGAAGACAGACATTCTCAGGGTAAGCCACAAAATACCACTACCGGTTGCTTTGTCCAAGTATGTTCACAGAAAGTTGAGTGGAAGGCAACTCTTTTTTGCAGGAAAGGACTTACATTTGGGGGAGCATCACAATGAATAGGCCCAGGTTGGAGTTTAGCATGTTAATTAATTAATTAATTAATTTGTTCAGGAAGATTTGGTAAGTTCAACCAAAATAAGAGCTTGAAATATTTCCCTTCTATGTAGTAAATCTTCATAATAGAGCAAAATATGTTGACGGTTTCGATGATAGTAATTTTTCTAGATGTACGTGTAACTTTTTGACCAGCTGTACCAAGCAGATGAAAGGTTCCTAAAGACTGTAGAAGTTGCAGAAGCACAGGAAGCCTCTTTACTTTTATTCAATGTTTTCAGGCAGAGACTGTGACACTGTCGGACCGCTCCTGAAGGAGAAATGCCAACCTCGCTCTTTTCCTGGGGCAATACTTTCAAATATTCACAAACGCTAGAGGCACCACGGCTTAACTTGAATATTGTCAGAAGGTAGATTGTGAATTGGCGTCTGGGGGGCTGAGGTGGTGTTGGTACAACATTTGGGTGTTTGGGAGAGAAACGCGTCTATAATTGGATCCCCTGACAGCTGTTTGACTTGTGTCTTCTACCTTACAACAGTCGAGCTCAAATGCTTTAATTCACGCTGGCATCTAATTGCTAGGTGTAGCTGCCCCACTTAGTTTGAAACATATTGTGTGAATCACCTTTAATGAGCTTTATATCACCTTTTTTCCAAGGGGATTGCAAATCTGAAAAACAAATTACCTCCCTCTGTTGGTTAAGCTTTTTATGTCAGAAATGTCATGCTTTTTTGTTTTTGTGACCAACTAAACATTGTTTTTTTTTTTCATTGTACAATGCCAACGAAAGGGACATTGTACAGTTTGATCAGTGTTTGCATGTTTTATTATTTACATCATAAGTAGGGGAAATCATTCAATCAATTATGTACAAGTTTGCACTCAACAAATCGAATGCTTAAGAGTTAATGATGAACTGAAAAATATTAAATTCTTAAACTAAGAATGGAAGACTTACAGTATATTCAGCATTTTGATAACAGAAGGTAGCATAGTCACTTTATGGTGTCATTTTATGGCACAATATGGCCGGAAAATATTGCCGCCTTTTAAAGCATATAGATTTTCTGAATCACTTTTCATTTGTGGGTAATTGATTTTAAGAGTATGGTACAACTAAAAACACGACCTTCCACCTAAACTGTCCGACTGAGAAAGAAGAATATTATTTTGCAGTCGGAGGCCATGGTATCCATATAGGAAATGCACTTATCAATAGGTTAGATGGGAGGATGTGTCAAGTGGGCAAGTACTGGACATGAACTGAAAAAGAATCTGCAGCAAAGAAAAAAAGCCATTATTCACATAATTATTTGCCAATGAAGGGAAAAGCAATTAGCTGCAGACAGATGAGATCAAAATAAAACTGTTTGGCCAAAGGTTTAGCACAGAGTTGCAGTAAAAATCTTCAGCTCCACTCACCAAGAAACTGTCCTTGTACTTTGAAAAGCTTTCCTCCTTCTGTTGATCAGCTGAATCAATAGATAGCAATGTATTTTAAAGAATGATTGAATGCAATTTTGTGCTGTTCAATGGGACAATTGCATTACCAATGTAGCTGAGGAAATGAAAGGTAAACTACTTGATGATAGATGCATCTTTAGCAATATTATTGCAGAGTTGTGCCTACATAGAGTGACATAGTTGAAGCCCTACTGCTACTAAATAGTGTATTTTTTAACATTGAGTTAAATAACACAAAATATATGTCATTATGTCCATGCTGTTCTTCCCCATAGTCCAGGTTTGGAAGGTTAACAAAGGAAGTAGTTCTAAGATCTTGACATTCCTCTCATCTGTCAAAGTGAGTCACCTCAACCTCATCGACATGCACGCACAAGTATTACTCTATTTTTAGTTCCTCTGAACCACAGTTTAAAAAAAAGGCAGTTTTTTACTATAGCCTCACAGAGCAAGATAATTCACTGGTTTAGGAGACACACTGCAAGGAAAGCTTGAACTCATTTCAAACCAGAATATCTGCACAGTTTTGTGTTCTTTGAGAGTATTATGACCACTTTTGGATGCACAAATATCTAGGAAGGTAGCTGCCCAAGTGGGCAGGTACAAATTATGAGATTTATGCCACACTCTTTGGAACTTATAGTTTTGATGAGGCCCAAGACTTCCTTTAATATTAAAACAAGACTTAGTTTTCTACTTTTCAACGTCTCGTAAAACTGTTTGGTTGAACCGAAGTTAGGTTCAATTGTGCATTTAAGTATTTTTTATTTACGCTTAGTAACTGATTTCAGACTTTTTGTTGACCAAACTTAGCTTGACCAAACTTAGCTTACATTTATATCTTATTTATTTTACATTTTCTTTAGCACACTAAAAGTATTATGAATTTTCTATACATTTATATACAATTACATTTTTATTCTGGAAGTAACAAAAAATAAATAAACCTATTTTAATTTTACATATTTGCTTGGCCAAATCTAACACACACACACACGTACACACACCCCCACACACCTAATATCTGCAACTCTAATGCTGCTGTCCAGTACTGTTTGTGTGCACTGGCCAAAAGTGCGGTGTGATTTCTGTTGCTTTGTGAAAGACTGTTTACTTGGATTCAGCTGAAAATGTATACAGTATCTTGCTGAAATCAACATAAATGTAATTTTGCTCCAATTTTGAGACAGTTATTGCTCAGACCAACAATAAGTCAGTTATTACAATCAATGCTTTTTTCAAAGCTGAGGGAGAAAAAAAAAAAAAAACCATAAAGCAACAGAAAATTAAAGCTTCAGGTGTCCTGTCCGTAACTCAGACCACACCTGAGTCACTTTCAATTCAGGAGAACATGCAACACTGCATGTTATTGTGGAAAAAAATCTATTTACAAGCACTGCTCAGGTAAAATTACTCAATCAGGTTTAATCATGCATTGTGCGCAATACAGAGAGCTCATAAGACAATCAATAATCAAGCAAGTCAGGATGCAAAGCTTGTAAATCTCTGCCAGGCATAGACACCAGGTAATTTTTTATACAATGATAAGGAATGAAAACAGTCTGGTGAGACAGTCTGGTTCCCATGCAACTTTAGGAAACAAACTTCCAGCCTCTTATATGTAACCCAAATAGTTATTTTGGTAAGAGTTCACAAACATTTCATATGACATGACTAGCAGATGTTACCTTATTGTAATCTTTTCTATCACAATGTACAGACCACCTTCACTGAACTCATAAAGCACTGAAATAAATAGGCTCTAGAAGTAGATGACTACACCTTGATGTTACTTATGTTAGTTGAAATTAGATAACTGAGGCTACAATTCACAGAAGCTAAATATGAAGCATTATATGTTAATAACAGGAAACAGGATGGTCAAAAAAATGAAACAGTGTTGCTTTTGCAAAAAAAAGAAAAAAAAAGCATACAAATAGGGTGAAGTTCCATTTCATAACACAAAGTTTGATCTTACCAACCTCATCTCAATATACTTTGTTAGACTTGTTGAAGGGGATGTCAGTAAGTCGTTCTACTGACGGCGTCACTGGATGAAATGGTTTTATCTGTCAACTGTAGAGGATTTTCCCATATGAGTCGGTTAAAAAAGTTTTTCTTTTTAAAAAAAGAAAAACTGTTGGTTTAATCCATCAACTTTAACACGATTGGACGTTCCATTTCCACTAGACTTGTCTCTTACTTTTTGTTTCCAATTTGAGGCAGTCCTTTCCGATGCAATGAGTCGCAGGAAGAGCTTCACTCAGCCAGTGGCAGAACAGATGGAAAAATCCTGGTTGATCAAACTGAAAAACAAAATAACACAAAACTTCCCACAGGGAATATGGCCCTGCTAGTCTCCGGCCATCACTGATGGTCATCACTGTTCGGCTGTTAATGTTTCCTCACTGCCTGACCTATTAAACTGATCTGGAATGGAGCATACGTGCAGCTTCCTGCATTAAATGTAGAGATAGGAAATCTGGAAGGCTGAGCACAGAGCTGTGTGGAAGCTATGAAAATGAAAACTTTCCTTAATTTAATTTTTTCTAATTATTTGTTCTCTTTATATGTTTGCCTTCCACTCATGATACAAAACATGGTGCTTAATAATAATGAATACTAGATGAGAATTTCAAACCTACCTAATTCTGGAGCAGATTTATTAATTTTTTTCTGTTGTCCCTAGACATGCGAAGAGTGACACGCCATATGAAGTTGCGTAACGCATTATAATAAGGTCTGAATGAAATGCTTCACTAATGTGCTCCCTTTTTTAAAAGCCTTTCAATAGAAGCTGTTTGTTACAGATTCTATCCCTTTGGGTTTTTCTCCAATTATCCAACAAAAAGTCAGCGCGACCTTGAAACTTTGGATGAAGCATTGTACGATTGGCTTTTCTTAATTCTGTGTACTTCATGTATCTCCTGTTCGGTTTTTCTCACCTCGTCTGCTCAGGCTCAGCTGGAGGGACCTGGAGGAGATTCATGTCCCAGGGAGAGTATTTGTCAGTAACGGATCAGCCGGTGCCGCAGCGGTGGCAGGTATCTCCATCACCTCAGTGGTGCCTTTCCTCCCTTCCATTGATCAACTCTCTGTGGCTGGCTAAGTGGGGTCTGGAGACACATCTGCTGCCCACAAGAGACCCTTTAACGAATGGGGATCTCTGTAAAGATCTATACTTAAAGCTCTGTGGAGGCTGTGCAGAATGCTCAGATTGAGTGTGGGTGCTTTATTTTCTGCTTGTTCTGAAACTGAGAACACCACGAATAAGCCTCGGGTATTTGAGACCTTTTTAATGTGTGTGTTACAAGAAAAACTTAATACATTTGTCTACCACTTTTCGCTGAGCTCAATATGTCACCATATTTTTAGTAGCTATTAGGGTGACTACAAAAATGTGAAACAAAGATTATTTTTGGGTGGGAGAACATGGTACTTGTTTAAATGTATGCAAATAGATAGACTCTGCTGAATACTCCTGTAGAAACACTTTTGGCATCAATTGCAGGCACAAGTCTTGATGAATATGATACCATATGCTTAGCACACCTTCATTTGGACAGGTTTACCCATTACTCGTTTGAGAGCTTCACAAACTCAATCAGGTATATTAGTACATTTTTGTTCAACCTGTTTATAGACGACTCCAGAGATGTTCATTTGGATTCAGATCAGGGTTCTGGCCAGGTTACTCGAGGACATTCAGGGTTGTCCTGAAGCCAACTACTTTGGGATCTTGGCTTTGTGCTTGAGGTTATTGTCCTGGTGAAAGATGAACTGTTGCCCCAGTGTGAGGTGAAGGTTTTCATCCTGTATTTTTTTTTTGAGGGAAAGTTAGAATGGAGGGAAAGATGTCCCTTCTGGGGATGAGCAGTTCCTGTTGTCCTCCAACTGGGATTTCTGACTTAAATTTTATCAGAAGACTTATGGTTTGAGAATTGTTCATGTGCCATTTGGCAGACTCCAGATGGGCTGTAATATGCTTTGTAACTAAGGAGTGCTTTCCGTCTCGAGTCATTCTCTTTTATTGCAATATCTTTAAATACTCCTACATGATGCACTGCTCCATGTAAACCAACAAAACAGGCCCTACCTGGGTTAAAATCCACCATTTTACATTTCAAAAAATATGATTTCAATGTGCATTTTGTGTGATGATGTAGCAACAAAACAATCTATACATGCAATTTCTATTTACCTTTAAACATTATCTCATCATGTGCACATAGTTTGACACACATCTGTGGAAATTCAGTCATTTTAAGTAGAAATACAGTAGTGTGCTGCTTTTTTTTTCAAAGCACTAAATGTCATGCACTCAGGTACTTTGACCACATGCTGAAATATCCTCAGCATAACTTTTTTTTTTTTCTTTTGTAAAAAATCAGACTACCACTCTCTTGCACAGACTGAGGTAAACCTGGCATATTTGATGGTATGGAGTATAGATTTTATAATGTTTCAAGTCATTTGCGAATGAGTTTGCTGTTGTTGGAACTGACTGTTAAAATATTTTTGACTATACTTATTCAAAAATAATCTTTAAATGGACCCATTTTTGAAGGATAAAGTGCTGTTGCTGGAGTTCCTACACATGGTGAACCATGAGTGCACAAACCCTTACTATTCAAACTGCTTGCCTCCTTTGACATTCACTAACAGCATCAGCTACATTCTTGTGTAATTATGCTCTTTAACAGTGAGCTCCTGATGTCGTGTGAAAAAGCAAGTGCTCAAGAGATCTTGCAGCTTACAGCACAGAGTGTTTATTGTGTAAGTGAGAAGTGGAGCACCTGTCATATGTGCTCTACACCACCTGTTCCTCTTCGCAGGAGGGAAATTCTCCAGATCAGAAAACCTCTCTTGTAAAAAGCAGATCTACTCTTTTTCACAGATGTATCTATGATGGTTGATCTGTAGGTTGTTTTATGCCAACTTGTGCATGAGTGTCTAAGCTACTGCAGCCTGACAGTGGATTTCTTGAATCAACTTTCAAAGTGGCCTAAGGTTATCAGGTTTTTCTGTAAAATAACAGTAATATATGTGAAACATTACTTACACTGTTGACATTTTCTTAATTTCTGTAGGCAGCCTGCTGGGGCCTGCCTGTATAGTCTTTGTTTGTGCTAAGGGGACTTATTTCTGATGCTTAAAAGACTTACTACTTGGGAATGTAAAGGTAAATGTTACATTTTGTGTGCATGGTTCAGTAATCTTTGAAAACTTGAATTAACATATCTTGTTTTCCTAATTCTTGAAAAATGTTTTAACTTAAAACATTTAAATCCCTTAAAAAAACAAACAAAAAAAAAAAACAGTCATGAGTTTGAAAAAAGTGATGTGCTTCCCTCATTATCTGCTGGGTTTAAACAGTGTGCACTACAATGTCTGCAATCCTCCATGCAGAAGAAAGGACTGTGATCAACCCAGGCCAGATAGATCGATGCAAGTCATTCCAAACATGCTAAACTGGGCTTTGGCGGTAATGAAACTCTGCCTCCCTGGAGACCAACACATAACGCAGTGAGATGGAGAGAGTCCAAATGATTCTCTGCATGAGCCAACAAAGAAAATAACACTCACTCCAATGGGTATAAGTGCAATTTTGAGAATCTAACAGTTCATACATCCTTGCAAAGGACCTCATCTTTTTTCAGGCATGTAAGAATCATAAGTGTTTTTGTAGCAAAGTAGAGAGATTTTACTCCCTCCTCGATCGTTGTTTTCAGTGCTGCCTTCCAACAGAAAGATACTATTATAGTAATGAACCTTGTCAGTGCTTTTTAAAATAAATGAAAAAAAAAAGCCATGGAAACAAAGCAATGTACAACTGAAGTATCTGTGATATATTTTTTTAAGCTATTAAGGGGAAAGTAAACATTTGTAAGAACCTTATCATGTTTGAATTCGAGGCAAACCAATAGAAACAATATTGCCCTTTAAAAGGAGATATTGTTAATAACACCTAGCCAAAATTACAATAATGGGTCACAGTAAGTAAATGCATGGCTCAATGTGATAACTCAAAATGCATACATCAAATCAAAATGTTTTCTGAACTAAAAAGTAAACTTTTGATTGCAGGCCAAAGTTAAGCAGACAATTATGAGACGTAAACCTGTTTATGGAGTAAAGGTGTAACAGTTGCTGAAAAATACTATTGTACTGCATCATTTACTCCAAAAAGGAAATTGATCAATTGATCAGTTTTTTACTTTTAAAATTACACCTAGAGCACTTCCCATTTTGCCGTTAATACACAGTTTGCTGCTTTAATATTGAAGCACTAAACTTGGAAGTACTTTTGGGTCTGAAGTTTGTTTGGGACCCAAATGTGACTTTCTGACTATTTGACATGCTAAGCTTTCCATAGGAGTCTGCAGGGAATCATGTGAAACTAGAATCAAAAGAGCTCAAATGGCATTGCACCTACCGTATATTTATTTACAGTTTTCTAGAATGTAAAAGCGGTGTCTTTAAAAAAGGAAATTTTCTACATTTTATGTACAAAGCAGCAATGCTGTCAGCTGTTATGCATATTTCTTGTGCTTAAATCCACAATTTTATTGAACTTCTTAGTGAGTGAGTTAAAAAAAAAGGAATAAAAAAATTATGAGGCTCTGATCCAGAAAGAACAATGGGAAGAGCTTTGTGTTTTCCATTGACCGGCTGCTTTCTGCTTGTCCAGCAGCCAAAAACAGCCAGGCCAAGAAACATCGGGTGAGAACAGTAGCAACTTGCAATGAGTGATTGAGCTGGAGATGAAAGTATGCAGGGAGGGTGTTCACTAGAATGAAAAACATGTATTCTGATGACAGAGTGAGGCCAAGTGAGGGACGAGAGCAGATGGAGGCAGTGTTGAGAGGAGCCCAGAAATGACAAAACTGAACAAAATGTGTTATGACACATCTTGAGAATGTTCAAAATGTACAACGACAAATCTTAAACAGGAAGGACAAGTAAATGGAACATGGCCTGTTTACTGGTGAAAGGAACCAGACTGTCAAAGGAAAGATAAACAAAGACTTAAAGATAGAAAGTGTAAATAAGGACTAAAAACTAAACGGAAATGAAAACTGATGCTTAACTTTTGAGGACAGAATAAAGTTACAAAAAGAACACCAAATTCTTAGCTTTTGACAGTTACCTTAAGAGGAACGGATGTACCTCCTGACCCTTTTTACTGATTAGAAATATTTAAGAATAAAAATGTAGTGGTTTAGAAGTGAAGTAAATGGACTGTCACCTTATCACAGCTGGCTGTGAGTGGCACTCAGTAGGCGAAGAGCTGCCTGCATTGCTCTGTGCTTCATACTGTTGAAAAAAACGATAGTCACACTGGCACTTGATTTATGATTATAGCAGTAACCAGCCAATGCACATGCAGTAAATGGTTTCAGAGTAAATTATCTAAAGACGTTAGGATTGCTGCACCTTCTGATACTGAGTTGCTCTTCTGTTTTTAGTCTGGACAACCTGTGTAATGTCTGTCGGTTTTTTCGTAAATGTCACTTTTGACTTACCGTGTTTTTGTCGGTTGCCCAGCAATGGTGTGGGACACATTAGAAAGGTTTGAAAGGAGACCTTTCTGGCTAAAGTGGAATACACTGATGTTGACTGACTCTCGCCTTAAAGCGCCTTTACAGAAATGGCACAGTGATGGGAAAAGCGTCAACTCCACCGGCCTGCAGGATGAATTCTCTCTCAATTTAGTTTAAGAAATGTCTACATCTTCCGTGTCTGCATGTAATTTGATAGACGGCTTACTTAACCATTGCGTCTCTGCAATCTGACTTCTGCCAACCTGACTCGTCTCTCTCTTCTTGCTCTCTTTTCATCTTTTTTTATTCAATTTAATCTTTATACTGCTGTTTATGACCAGTAAATGTTTTTGTGTACAGACAAACAAAATTCAAATCCTTAATTTTTTTTCTGAAAGTTAAATGGGCTCTGTTGATAATCAGTATACTTTGAAAACTTTATGCAAAATGGAAAATTCTGCATGCATCTCCAGCTCTTAAAAGGAATAAATGTCCACGTCTGCCTGAGTAACACATTTGATTTTTATTGTTCATTCTATAACTTTGACAGCTTCCTATGATTGTATCTGACTACTTTAACCAAAAAAATCCCTCAAATAATGGAGTAATTGCCAATGTGCATGCTCTTCTAGGGGCTCCCACTCTTTTCCTATTCACAAAGAAGCAAGTTTATAATAGTAGCTGCACTGATTCTTTTCAGCTGTTCTCATGCTTGCACGTCGGTGTGCCATGAGTGATTAGTTCAGTTTACCATCTTATGTAAATATTCTGACAATAGAATATTGGGATTACTTGTCAGCCATAATCAAGGAAATGAAACAAAATATAAGCTTGAAATATGACATGCTTTTTTGTAAGTTTCATGTTTTTAATTTGATGCCTGAAATAACGCACGTTTTTAAATGAAAATGTAATCAATTGAGCTAATGTTCACGTTTGTCTTGCTTGTCCAAAGTAAGTATGCCGGGAAACTTGACTGCTCCTGATTTTATAGGTGCAAGGTATTGAAGCCTGCAACAAATATGTGGAGCTGAGAGGAAAAATTCTGTTTATTCTGCCGACATATGCTTTGACAATTGAAATGAATGTTTCTTTGACACCAAATCAATTGAAGGTGCACAGACTGCTTATCATGTACCCTGATGCTGATGATGCACAAGCCTGTCGATCTATTGTTAAGGATATTTCATGTTTGGGAAAGTAGAAAGCAATGTCCTCTCGTGTGATGTTGGAAATCAATGTGTAGAGCAGCGTGCACTAAGCCCCTTGAACATTATCTGTTGTGCACATTGCTATAGCTTCTTGTGACAGTTTTATAACTCTGTATCTCAGTTTACTCATGAGGATTCAAGTGATGTATCTGTTTGTTGGCCTCTTTATAAAGATTGTCGCTGGGAGCTGCCGTTCGGTTCAGAAATGCATAGGTCTATGTTTTTAATCTATGTTCTGCTGCATTTTTCCCCCCACTAGTTTCCATTTTAAGCCAAGGATGCAATTTTTCTCTTCACCATACTGTAACAGAAACAAACTTGGAGTCTTCTTTTTTAGTAACGCAAACCACTCTAAACAACCGCATTAATAAAAAAAATATTATATTAAATCTAGTTTAAAAAAATGCTCTTATCATTTGGTTTGTTTTTCAAAATAGGTTTTGTCAATATGCTGAATAAAAATTGGGGGTGAAAGAGTATGTATTCAGCTCTTAAAACCCTTTATAACTTTTTAAGACCAAGTAGAATCAACTTTAGAGATTTAAAATTGGCCACGTAATTCTGATGGGTGCATCTCCATATTAAGCCTTAATTTTTATGTAGTCACAGGTTTGATTATCTATTCAAACGTTAAAAATGAAGGTAAATATGGCAAGTAAAATATAAAATGTTCAGAAAAATGTATTTTGATTTTCTATTTGTTGGCTATTAGAAGAGGGACTGAAGCGTATTTTTGCTGGTATGTCATGATAGCCATTTAGTGCTTAATGTTCACTGACTGAAAATTGCCAGATTCCATCTAACTATTTTGAGACATCTTGACTTGCAAGTAATATAAATCTTCTTAGGTAGACTGGTTGTGATCTGTGCGAAATTAGAGCCGGCGCTAAACATTTTAGCAAATCTTTATTTGCTGATCTTTTGAGCAAGGTCAGACTTCCACCCAAGCACATGCTCTATAATTTTAAAGAAGTATGAAAAGTGCAGACTTTCCAAAAGTCTTTTGCATTTGATTTGGCATTTCTTCAATTTTAAGAAATGCCAAATCATTTTGTGCAGAAAGGGTTTGATTTTCATACAGACACTTGTATTAAACCTGAACTCTGCACTTCTTTTCTGACACAGAAGATTTAGAGGGATTGTTTAAAAACTGTAATATTTAGATTTTTTCTTCTTTTTGTTAAAAAAATAAAAACAAAAATTGCATACTGCCACAAATTTGTTGGCATTTAACTTCACCACTGAATAGCACCGAGTTTGTTGTCAATGTTGCTTTAGCTTCTGGTCCGTCAAAACTCTTCATTCTTCTTACCTAAATGACCGTTCTCTCTGATGACACAATTGATTAATTCTTTAATTGTTTGTTTAGCTTCTCCTCATCAAGTCTCGCCTCAGGCTCCGGCTGGAACTCTGATTCAAAAGCGGCAGCAGCTGGTGTAGCAGCAGTGGGCCAGAGTAAAAGGTTACCTGTCGACTGCAGCCTTTTAATACAACTTGTTTGCCTATTTGTGTCTGCGCTGTATGTGTGTGTGTGTGTGTGTGTGAAAGACAGAGAGAGTGAGAGAGAGGGAGAAACTGTGGTGTGTGAATTGATGCAGTGAGATGAGGCAAACTTCTTCAACTGAAAAATTTATCAGGTCTAGGAACAAGTTTCTACCTTTCATGCTGCCCTTGTCCTGCAGAGCTGCAAGCTACCTCATGTGGATTAAATATCTCTGGATCTGTCAACATTTTATTTCTGGCTTTTCTCTCAGAGATAGTTGATCTAAAATAGTCAAAGGATATAAGGCAGAAAAAGTGTGTTTGATTTACTGAGCAAGCATTTGTAAAACATAATTTTTAAATTAATTTTATTCTAAGACTTTTAAATAAACATACCACCATGAAAGAAAGAGTCAGATAGATTTTTTCTGTCTACAAGGTTCTCATTAATTTGAATGAAATATGAAGCGAATAGCTACCAAGGCCAACAGCCTCAGAAAAATAAAATAAAATCTTTAATATTAACATATAAGATACATTTTACCAGAACTGACCATATAAATTTCTTTCGGAAAGTAATGTTGTGACATGCATAAACAAAACCTTGAAGATTTGTTTGTAATTTACACAGCACCAAAATTGTAGACTTGGACTCAAAACTGTGCATGCTCAGACGAGTCGTTTTGACAAATTATTCTGAGCATCAGCACAGTAATATTCTGAAATTGGTTTTTGTAGACAAAACGTGAAACTAAAGACTTATCTTTAACAGAAACTAAATGGAAACATTTGCATATAAAGAGCATCTTACTACTAATAATTTTTAGAAATTAAAATATTTAGCAAAACCTGCTTCAGATGAAAAGAATTAGGAATACAATTTTGTATTGTTATACATGTAAAAAAATCACTAAGGTGTTACAAACACAAATATCTAATTTATTATTTAAAAACTCTAAATGACCAAAAACAAAACTGCTGCACAAGGTAGTTGCAATATATTTTTATTTTTTTCCCCAGGTACTGCACTGCAAGACCATTGCAAACATAACCAAAAGGCAGAATTTCAGATATTGGCATAAAACGGACCTCTGAAATTATAATGGCTAATAAACAACGTGTTTACTGTAAATAATACTACATCCTATCACTGTAACTCATCTTAATAAATGACTGAATTAAATCCTTTTAGTTGTCATTGAAAAAGGGTGGCTTAAAACTACTGGACAAATTATGTGAAACACTCCCACGCAGTGAGATACGCCTATCTATTAATTAATAGGAAACATGAAGCTGCTCTCATAGAAGCTGCCCGTGGCTTGTTTGTGGCTTGTGAGTGTGCAGCTGCAGTGAAGCTGGCCTTTTTGTTTTCTTGCCGTTTAAATAAAGCAATGAACTTCAAATCACAGCGTCCAGGTTTAAAGCATTTTTATTTTACAGGTGCTTTAAAATTTAACTAGGTACCAGAGCTAATGATGGCTTGTTTTAGTGAACCAGCATTGAAAGAAGGGTGAGAACTAGCTGGAAACCAATTTACTCCAGCTTTGCCAGTCCCATAGGGACCACAAAACTGGCCATTGTCGGGCGCCCAGTCTTACAGATTTTAGGCAGGGAACCCTTGAGCGGTAATTCTAACATAATGATGTGTGAAAACGGGAATGGAAGAAAGGACAAGACTGTGTGAGGCGACATGAGATTGCTGTCAGGGGACATAAAGAGCAGCCGCTTCATGTGCAGCTGTTGCAGCATTTACTATCAAGGTTTAATTTGTCACCAAATTGGGCTTGGAACAAGTGTCCTTGCTGCTTTTGTGGAAAAACTTTCACCAAACACTTGTGTTGCGTGTGCGCTTCAAATTATAACGAAGCAATGAGATTTCAGTTTTGGATAAATCGTGTCCGAGTGTGTGGTTGAAGGTGGGGCATAGGTACATATGTGGTCTTACTCAGTAGAAAGATTTATATGTAGCGCTTTCCATAAAGCTGCTACAGAAGAATGAGTCAGCGTCTGTGGACTGTAAATCCCACAAGTCATCCCTTCCACAGCTTGTCAGGAAAAAGGTTCAATCTTCAATTTATTTTTCTGCTTCGACAGCCATCTCTAAACTAGCACCAGACCTATGCATCAACATGTAGCTATTAATTGTTTACCTAAGTTGAATACATTTAGGTAAACAGGTAATTAATTTTATTTTTTTAAATGACTACTAAAATCTTGTTTTCTATAATTACTTATTTATAGCATTGAAATGCACTGATCAGATGTGTTATGGTCAAGTTCTAAACTATATATATATATATATATATATATATATATATATATATATATATATATATATATATATATATATATATATATATATATATATATATATATATCCATTTTCTAGAAATGTAGCCTTTTTGATAACTGCAGCTTTGGGTGAGACACTGTGACTCTTTTAAACTCTGCTTTGTCGGGTAGCATTTCAACAAGCCTGGCACCCTTTTCATCCAACTTTGTGGATTATCAGTGTGTAGACTGACAGAGTTTTTGGCAGAAGTTATTTCAAGATAACTCTTCAAACCATCCACGCTACTGAGAGAGGAAAAAGGAAAGTGTTGCTGACTGGTTTACGGATTTGCAAAGATACATTTCTTAGGTGTCCCATTGTAAAAAAGAAGATGGGTGTAAATGAGGATGAAGCGGCTCATTTTGAGTCATTTCCTGTATTGATCACACACACACACTGGGTTTAGACCACAAGAGGTGCAGCAGCATCCATTTTCTGTTGGACTTGAGCAAGGAGCTGCTTACCTTAGTTTAGTGAAAAACTGGTCACACCTTATTTTAAAGTGGTTTTATTAAAATGGTCACCATAGTGACAATTCAATGTGATGTCATAGTCATACATGGTTTTTACATTTCCTATTTTCAGTTTTCCCCACAGTTTTTAATTTCTGCATTTTAATTCAATGTGCTTTGTTCAGTTTAAGATTTATAACTAAGAAGCATTGTATTTATTTTGACTTTTCATATTTTGAATTGTGTAAATTCTTATTTTTCCTGTATGAGTTCTTAACTTCTATAAAAAAAATAAAAAAAAATCCCCATGCACATTTTGTTCTGCTTTTTAATTACATTTTAAATGACACATTAGCAATCCAGTACTGAACTGTCGAGAAACTTATTCAAATCTGAAGATCATTGTACTTTAGGGATATTCATTTGCATTTCTTCTAGGATTGTGTTTCTCATGGTGGCAGAGCGCTGAAGTAGCTTTTCCTAAAACGTTTTTCTTTTTGTGACTAGTTCATTTGTGGGTTTTTTTGGTTGATACATTGCATGTTTGAAGAATGATTCTCTCTGGTTTTGGATGCTGTGCAACTGGATTTTTGCACCTTTTTTTCTCCTTTTTTTTTTTTGAACTCAGACAATTTGCCTGATGTGTAAGCATAGCATATTGTTTTTACAATTTGGAGCAGATGAATGCAGGACCAAAGAGCAGAGAGAGGGAAGGAATATGTTCATATTTAAAGCAGATCTTTCATTGGTCACAGTGGACATCATAACCCTGATTCCAGCGTCCCACTACTTGTCTTTCTATCCAAATGACCAGAGAATGATATAAGGAAGAGGTGGATTTGCTGTGCTTGCAAACAACTGATGCTGTCATCCAGGACATGTTACTCTGGAATAAAATATCCACTGCCTTGGTGTTGAGCTGTTGGCATATCATGATAGTTATGACTGTCATACAACAATAGTCTTCAATCAAGGGCTTCTTCAGGTTTGCATCAGCTACTGGACATCCTTCCTGCCCACAGTATCACAATCCACAACAACTCTTTGAAGACACTTGGATGATATGAGTTGCAACAACATTTAATTTCCCATTGGGATAAATAAAGTGTTATTACGTTGAATTCACAGTACATATTTTGTATTGCATCTGCTTTTGTCTGTGGATGTATTTGTTTTTCCCATGTGGTATAAGATGATTCCTTTTTAATTGGAAGAAGTAAATAAGGACTGTAATAATAAGAATGGCGAGTTTTATTTTTTATTTTTCTAGTAACCAAGAAGAAAGTACTTTGAGTTTATGTTTCATTACAACTCTCGTCGTTTTAAGTTTTGGTGAGCTGAAGCGTAAAAACAAATACTTGATATGATTAAATTAAATGATGCACTAATGTCTGTTGATATTTTTTTGTAATGCTATAATCACATTTGTACTTGTTTCTTTTTATGAGGATCTCATTCTTTTTATATGGAAGTGAAATACTTTCAACACTTTTCTTTCCTCGTACCCCTCATCAGCAAAAATAAATAGACTAAATTTCAACAAACAAGGACATTTTGTGTAAGCATGTAAATTGCTGCCTTTCATCTTAATCTACTTCAGTTTTGAAAGACCGTGGGGCTTTTTGAATTCTAAATTATTTCAGACTGGAGGTATTACATTTTTCAATTATCTAAAGCTGACAGTTGTTACAATTCCCTGACATTTTGTTAAATGTCACAAATGGCAAACTGAACATACTAACAATTGAATACAAAATTAACTAGAAAACTTACTTTACTGGTGGCTGCTTAACATTTTTTTCTAGCTATTTAATTTCTAAATCTGGTGTCTGTACTGGGCTAATTTTCAACTGTGTAACTGAATAGAGGCTGTTTTTGTGCTATGTAGTATTAGATTGTCTTCTTGTCATAATTTCTGAGACTTTCTACTCTAGGGACATAAATAGGGTACAAATTAATTACTGATGCTGGAAACTTCTGGCTTTCAGGTGGCACTGGGTTCAAAATAAGCCTGACTCATGCGTAGAAATCTCTGCATGTGTGCAAAATATTTTGAAAAATCCTTTGCCATGAACAAAGGACTGTTCCGCTCTGAAACGTGAGTTGAGGCGCTCTCATGTGAAGGACATGTTGGTGAGGACAGCAGGTGATTGGGACCGTGGCGCAGTGATGGCTTTCTTTGGGTCAAGGACTTGAAGTGGACTCAAGTAGGGAAAAGAATGGTTTTCTGATGAGATTAACAATGCATCAAGTTTGTGATCCTATTTGGTACTCGAGTCTGAAAACACATGCTTCAGAACAGATCCAACATTTTTTTTTCCAATATGAGCTTGCATATTGCAAAGCTGGAACTTTGGATATAACAAAAAGGCTAATTCTATTAATGGCTCCGATGTCAAATCGATGTTCATGGAAACTGCACCCCAAACTTTTGCAATGGGCTATGGGTGTACGGCAAGAGCTTGAAGGTCCATCAGCAAACGTTATTTTGTAGAAAGTTTTTAATGTGTTCAAAGGATTCCAACAAGGATCTCTGACAGGATGTCTTAAGTTTAAACACTTGCAATATTGACATGGTGCAGAATCAATCAATCATAGCTCTGCCCAGTTTCTTTTGAATTGAAGAACTCCAGCTTATAACATTTCTTGTTAAAATAGTGTATACACTACGATTTTTCATGCTACCCTGTTCTGCTTGTTGATCAGAAGTCCTAATGCACAAAATGCAATCTGTTTTCTTGCTGACAATGCAAGTCAGATTCTGCAATATCACCCTAAAGAGAATATTCTATGTGCTGATCTTATTGAACCTGCTGAAAATATCTTTCCCTCTGGCCAGTCTGCTTGACACCACTCTAAATGCGAACTGCTGCAAGAGAGTGCATGTAGTGCATATAAAACATAGCTTTAGCACCCAGGAGACTGCATATATTTTCAGGTAATTGGGTAATAGGAAGTGCCTACGAGGTAGGGAATGTAAGTTGTCGACCTTGTCAGAAGAAAAAAATAGATTCTTTGTAATGTAGCACCTGCGTGAGAAAAGAGAGGGGTAGTGCAGCTAGATGTCATCCAAACGGTAGAGAAGAAGAGTTTGGATGTTTGCCACAGAAATTATTTTGTACCCACAATTGTAATAATGGCCCTTTGAGGTTAGAATTAACCTTTTAATCAGTCATCACATTACAAAAACCAACTCTGGAGAAATTGTCACAAAAAACACTACCATAGCTACCAAATTGGGTTTTTAATTTTTTTCTGTAAACTAATTTTTTGGGCTGGGAAAACTCAGATATAAATGGAACCAATTCCATCAGTATTTCAGTAAATACTTTATTTTTTATTTTTTATTAAAGTTCCTAAATATTAAGTGTGTCACCAACTGCAGTTCAGGGGCTGGCAAAAAGAGCAAAGTTACAAACCTTACTAGAAAAAGCCCACTTTTACAATGTGTCATATTTGTAAAAGTAGCTTTAGACTGTTGGAGTTGATCTTGAAAGACTCCAAATAAGGAGTGCTAAATTGCTTGTGCAAAAATTAATAAAGAAAAAAAAAAGAATTGCATGTGCAGTTAGTGGATGTGTTGTGCTCAATCTACAAATATTGTGCATGCAATTAATTGGAACATATGTGTAGACTTTCATATTTAAATTATGATTTTGCATGTTCTGCTGGCTGTCATGATGGAGTGTAGAGTGGCCATTAAAGCAGTAGAATGCTGTATTTTGCAATCAAGTAATCATACTGCCTTTACCTATAAAATGCTGTCTACATCAAGCATGACTTCAAAGACATTTAACTTCAGAATTTAACTGTGTTGGTCTCCTGGTCTCTGTTGGCTGTTAATAGTTTCTTTAAAACAGCGTCACAATATTTATGTTCAGTCACGGTGTTTTGTTGTTGTTGTTTTGCTTTTGTTTCATCAAAATTGTCAGCAGTCTGGCTCTTTTCCCGCACAGTTTGTGGAATATCCAACTCAAACTGAAAACTTTTTTTTGGCTCAAGATCTTGGCTTTGGATTTGAAGGGATGGGACCACATCATCTGCAAGAAAGCAGAGAAGTGATGCTAAGACCACCAAAATGTATTCCCTCTACCCTTTAGCTCTATCTGGAAATTCTGTCAAAAGTTATGAACTGAATCAGCGACAAAAGGAAACCTTGGTGGAGTTCAACTCTAACTGGAAAGAGTGTTTTTTGGGATCAAAAATCATATTTTATATCGGTTTGAACAAATGACACACCAAAAAGAAAATTCCTGGCAAGAAATTTCCCGCACCATTGCAGCTTTTTCTTTTGTTTAACAAAAGAAAAAGCTGATGGCCACTGTTGCTAATTTAATGCATAATCTCGATAAGAACTGTCTTGACACGAACTTGTTCATTTCTAAATTCAAAGCATAGTTTTACCAATTGCTTGCAAGCTTTGAAGCTACAGGCAAAGAAACACTAACAGGATTTTTATTCTCTACCTTTAATGTTTTTTGTTTTATCTGATCTGTGGTTGGTGACTTTTTCTTCATACCTCTGTGCTCTTGATGATTTCTACTGATTATGTTGATGAACGTATATGACAACTGTGGCTTCTGGGATTAATACTTCAATCACAAAAATGTCACATAAAGGTATTAAAGACAGATTTTCCATATTTTCTAGTTGCCATCATAAGTACTGTTTTAGCATGTGGTGTAGTGCCTGCCATTGAGGCTTGTGCAACACTAATCAATAGAATGCATGTGCTAATTCTGCACTGTTGCTTCCGGTTCATTATGGAGATGAATGAAACACACTCCTCGAATAAACTTTTGGCTTGCCTATTAAGTGATAACAAGGCAAAAGAATACATTATACCAAGATATCAGCCACCATTGCTGTCTTCTCCTCTCTTCGCCTGTGAGTTGCCTTGACATTTCTTTGCTTTCAAAAAGCCGTTTTGTCTTCGGCTGATAGGATCAGTGAGCTATTTCCAGTTTGGAAATAAATAAAACCTGTTTGGAGCATTTTTATACTTGGGGAAGCCACACAAGTTACCAAATTAACTCTGTGATTTGTTCCAAATGTATTGCAAAAGTCATCCTCAGGTTCCTTTGTAGAAAAGCAAATGAGCCCAAATCAATTCATTCTGCAATTTGAGTCTCCTTAGATTCAAATGCACTTACCAGGCAATTTAAGACAGCTCTCCACATTCCTGTTTAATTCAGTTGTTACCCAATTCAGTTTAACATAAATATGTAAATTGATTTATTATTGAATAATATGCTAAGCTAGAAGTAAATAATCATGTAAGTAAATAAAGGAATTTGATTGCTTTAAATTGTGATCTGAAGTAGCCTTGAAATTGAATAATCTGATTTATTTATTTATTTATTTATTTTTTACTGAACCTGTGACCTTAATTGTTTGAGGGTCAGATAATTAGAAAAGTTAATGAAAAGATTCAGCAATCTTTTTTCATTGCAAAACAAGATGTTCAAGATGCGCCTCAGTACATGGGTAAAGGAGTGGTCTGTGGCGCTACAATGGGGAATTCAGACCAAAACATTGCATTCTGTTTATTAGGACCCTGAGTGAATAATTTGATTTAGTTATTGAAAGCACCATATGAACATTTTAATGAACACCGAATGTGAAAATGTGAACAAACAGCTTATCAGAAATTATATGTGTTTTCAAGTATCAATGGAGCGGATCAGTAACACAGATTTGCAATTGGTCTATGTATCTCACTGCACAATTTCCCAATCACTTTTGTTGAATAATTTTTGCTTCTTCCAATCTGCCGTCATTCGTTTTTATAATTTTTAAATAAATAAATCATGCTTCTATTACCACAAAACAGTGCAAATGCTGAAAGCTGTGAGCTTTATTTTGCCCAGTGTCAAGCCAGACCTTAATGTTTTTTTTTTGTTTGTTTTGTTTTTATTTTTCTTTCTCCTCCCCCCATTTCCCATCTTCTGCTCTCTCACCTTCTCAAGATTTGAAGCAACAGAGATAAACAAGAGAAAATGAGGGAGAACATTGGATGTTGCCATGGCAATGCTGAGCAGTCAGTAGCCCTGTCTGCTCTTTTTGTTATCCCCATCCTTTTGAAAACTGATTGACTTGATGAGTCCCTGAACAGAATATTACAGACCTCCTGTCCTTTTTGACCATTGGTCATTTGCTCTGTATAATCAGTTTTTCATTATAATAATTAATCCAACTGATGTTATGCTTTTGTGTCATTGTTTTTTTTTTATTAAAGGAAAAGTCTTGAGTGTTTTTCAAGATGTTCTTGTGAAGGAATATCAAAATCTTTCACATTTCCGAACCAAGTATAAATCAGTTCTGGCACCAGCTTTATTGAAGTCTGGTGGGTGACAGCGAAACGGTGGAAAAAACCTTTTGATACCAAGTCACATTATTCAGATATAAATGGATTTTGTCACCAGGTACCAGCTTCTCTCATGAAAATGCATTGATTTTATTTTGTATGTGAATGGAAAGCTTGTTTTTTAATCCTTTTTTAGAAAAAGAAAGCCATTCAAACTGAGCTTGTCCTATATGGACAAATAAATTAATTATATTTTCAAATTGTGGCTAACAACAAAATATAATTACATTTTTCTAGGATTTAATATCTAAAATGTTATCCGGCTGGTAAAATTATTTGCTATATTAGTACAAATGTGGCGGAAGTGTTTTATCATACAGAGTAGCAAAGAAATACTAACAGTTCATGGTCTAACAACCATGAACTGAAATCACTAGCGAGGAGGACAAGAACCGTTGCTTTGTTTGCTATTTATGTCACCCAATTAACACTTGACATGGTTCATGGCATGAGCTAATGCAATTTTGAGGTACTATTCTTGTGATCAAAATCCATGGAAATTAATATGGGTCCTGGTTTTGAAAATAAAATAGCTTATTAGGAGTTGGCTCCTAATAAGCCATTATTTGAGATGTTGATTTTTCATAAATTAAGATCCAAATGCAGAGAAAGTACTTTGGTGAGTCCAGACATGGGGGGTCTATGGTCACAAGAATTATAATGTCAAGGTTGATGTATTTAATGATGCATTTTTATGTACTATTTTTTTAATAAGTATGTTATTGCAAATCTTCCCTTTATAGGTATCTAAATGCCATCTTCATCCAGCCACAATCCATGATAAAGCGTTAAGGTTTTTAGAGAGTTGGGTTTTATGCTTTAGCTGACTGCTCTATACTTAGCGACAGTCTTATTAAAATGCAACTAATCCCCCTGTGAAAGCACAACTTTATTTGAATTTCACCATATTTTAACATGACTTATGTGTCTGAAATATGACCTGTCTCGATAGAGAATGGATATGTCTTAAGTAAGGTTATCCAGACATAAAGTTTATTTAAAATCAGTTTTGCCATTATAGTGAAGTATTTAATAATGTGCCAGCATGGCTTCCTGTTGCTGTGCTCAGAGCCAGTCACTTATCTATCACATTATGGCTGTTCTCAGAGGGAATAAGGCTTGGCTGTGAAATCCTGATCTGTGCCATGTACTTTTTCTTTATGATATGCCGTCTTAAACATCTTCTGCTCAGAATGTGTTAAATGTGGTTTTGTTTGTATTTTGTGCTAATTCAAGATTGGGTTTATTTGTATTCTCTGTCAAGGTGATGGCTTGCACCTCAGTGTTCAAGCTGGAAGCAGAAACTGCTCTGTGTTTGAGTATCTGATTGCTACTGACAGTAACAGAACTGTGCAGTTCGTGCCAGGTCTCTTGGACTCGGAGTTTCTCCGGCGCCAATTCCAGGGAATTCCATCTGGGCAAAATTCAGTCAAAATCTGGACTGCTCAGTGCAGGACAAACACACAAAGACCTTTTGATATAAGAGCTCTTTAAATCACCTTTAAATGATGGATCAGAACCTAATATCTACTGTAATATAAAAAACAATAATTAGATATTGTAAAAAATATATTCTTCGCCACTTAAAGCTGCAGTATGTAACTTTTACAAAAACTTTTTTTGTTTGTTTTTTTACATATTTTTTAAACTTAACTAAACTTCAGACAGTTAATCTGTGAAGATCGAGCTTCAGCATTGAACACCAGTAACCCTAACTAACCCAAACCCACCACGTACTATTGCTCCTCTAAAAATCATTCTGTCTCATTCTGCGCCGGTGTGTTGGCTGTCGCAGTGCCTTGTTGTGCACCTTTGAATTTTTGTAATTTAATGCGGCACCTTTGCACTGGTATTTATATAGACCCTCTATGAAGCCTCATGTTATGAACATTTGGCTCCAACACATTAGCTATTTGTGCCATCAATCAATCAATCAAATTTTATTTGTATAGCACATTTCAGCAAGGCATTTCAAAGTGCTTTACATCAAAAACACAAGAACACAAAGTCACGCAACATATAATAGACAATACATTGTTACATATGACATTTCAAAAACAATTCTAAACAGGTGTGTTTTTAATTGCGATTTAAAAGAAGTCAGGGTTTCCGCTGTTTTACAGTTTTCTGGAAGTTTATTCCAAATTTTTGGTGCATAGATGCTGAAAAGGAGATTCCACCATCTTGGCTCTCGCACGCAAACTTTCAAAAGCGTGACTGTAACTCCGCCTTATGGCCACACTTAAGTTGCCCTCATTACTATCTGTCTTATATGCAGGTCTCTTAAAGTAAAGTTTTATGAATAGCATAAGGATTACTGTAGATAACTGAGTTGCATTCAATACTGTATTGTATCAGTGGCCACTTGTAAATTTGTTGTGGGACCCTCCTTTTATCCTTACTGTTGTACACCTAGCACTCATTATAAACTTCAAATATGTGGGAGTTACCTTACAGATGGGATTCCACTTAACACATACATAACAAATGGCGTCTCCAACTGTTTAAAAATTATGGATGATTTTTCCCTCTCTGTAAGAAATCTAGAAAAGGATACAGCCACAAATCTTTTTTGCAGCTTGCATCCTTGTGCAGTTCATTTTGTTCAATATGAAAACCTTTTGTTTCTGCAGTGCAGGTGTTGTTTTGCAAACAATTTCATAAGACAGGATGCATGTAAACACTGACAGCGCTTACAGTAATGCCAGAAGGATTTTAGTTTGAAAAAGGTCTCAACTTATTACAATGACTATTTTGTTTCTGAGCAAAAATACATGATTCCTCTCATGTTAAAAAAAAGGCAAGGTGTTGTTGGTTTTGCTGCTGAATCACCCTGTTCTGTTCTTCTCTTTTGAGATCTGTTATATAAGTAATCTCACTGAAGTGCAAAAGGATTCATTTTACATTCATCTTGATTCGAGAGGAGCCACTCGGTTCTCTTCATCCGTTCAGGTCTTTTGTACATATACATCAAAGTGGCACATCTGAAGCATTAATTGTCTGCTTGTTATTTATAACACGAGTGCTCCTGAACCAAAGCCTCCAGCATATGGTCCTGAAAAAACAAAGTATTTATCAAACTATTCAGCTTCCAAACTCATATTAGCTGAAAGTTTTGAAAGTGAATAATCTTGAATGTAAATGTGACATCTTGTAGCATGCTCATTAGGTGAAGTAGATTGCTTGTTGTCAAAGTACAAGCTAAAACAAGACACACAACTGACAGATATTTTTTGAGCAGGTGGCACTAAAGTAAGATTATCAATGACAGTTATTTTCCCAAAACTAAATGGATGCAAAATGCCCAATTTATGCTTCATACTCCTTCTAAAAATGAGGCTAATCACTTTTTCTTACAAATTTACCAGGATGAAGACAAATCATTTGGTCAAAATTTCACTTGTCCATATGTTGCATTTTGTTTAACCTTAAAAGTCGTGGTCCATTTACAAGCGATTGAAAGATTTTGCAAAATTATAAAATAACCATTTAGTTTAGCAATGGCAATAAGCTAAATTAACATTGTCTGGTCAGTGACATTCCAGTATTGTCATCATGCTGAAGAAATGGCTTGTAACTTTTGTCAGTGTATGTCACCATTTCTAAATTCTTTGAAGAAATCTATTTAAAAGGCTCCCACACAAAGTACTTTAAGAGTGGGGAAGTCATTTTTGTTTACTTCTTGCTAAATTTATCTTGACGTATTATTTCAACAGATTTTATATATTCGCTTATACAATATTGATGTAATAGAGAAAACCTCCAAGCTTGCAGTGAATGTCTTTCACATTGAAGAGGGGAACTACATGTACACAGTGTGTAGATTATATTTGGAATTTTATTTTATTTTTTTGCCCCACTACTTTAGACATAAAATGTGGACATAAAATGGAGAACAGCTACATTTCAGGCACCATGGTATATTATTGAATTGTCTAGTCGATTACAACAATGCAAGAAAAGATCATTTATGGTGCATTCACAGCAGTCCTGTTTAGTCCCCTTTAATGAAACTGTAGTCTGTTTGCGTAGAAAATCTGGTTTGTGTGGGGAGGAGTGAAAGTGCAATGAAACTAATTAAGACCCAAAAAATCAAACTCTGGGTTTCTTATAAAACTAAGTCTTGGGATGTTTTCACACCTGATGCTCCTGTAGACTCGGTTCTATTGGGGATCAAAATTGCAGCATTTTGTTACATTTTCAGGTGATGCGTTCTGCTTTCACACTGCTCTGAGTCAAACGATGGAAACTAATTGAAAGACTTGTTCCCCGCCCTCGACTGTGGTGGTGCTGCACTGTGTGTTGGGCATTTTCACGCCTGTGCTGTTCTTCACAGCTACGCTGGGAGTGTTCCTGAAATGTTTCACCGAGACCTGGTTTCAAAAAATGCCGGTGAAAGTGCTCATCACTAAAGAGCGGCTCGGTGTAAACTTAGTTGGTACATAATCCAAGTATTAGTAGTGCGCAGCATTGGTGGCCATTGTTGTGACACTTGTGTGTTTTTTTTTTTTTTTTTTGGGGTGGGGGCATTTTTGTGGGTGTGCAAATGTTTCCTTGTATCCACCATTTGAGACACAGTCTCAAATGGTCTCAAATCTCAAATCAATCTCCTTTAAACAGTATGCTCTTTAAGAAACCTCTGTGGGTTGCATTGCATAATGAAGACTACCACACATCCATGTCTCAGTCACAGACGAGGCTGATTTTCTGCGATGTTCTTTGACAGGAGGAGACAGGTTAGATTTTCATGGCACACTTGTGAAGGATAAAGGCAATTTGCACTGCCACAGCTGCATTTATGGGGAGGAAGGATTGATGTTCGGGTTTGATTGGACACAGCAGATAAAACATCTTATATGGATCAGTCACTTAGGACTCGGTGGGGAGGGAATGGCATCGTTTTCTTCGCTCACAAAGCCTCAGCTCAAGTTCCAAATAAGGGCACAATTCTGCTATTGTTTAAAAAAGTCTTAAAGTAACACTCAGGCTGCACTTAAAGATAAAATCTTACAGGCCCACAGCATGTGGGCCTGTAAGATACTTGTTGCTTTTGATCATCCAGGTGTCCTTTTTGCCTTTTTAGTGGCTCAGCATTCCCTGGTTGCTGACGACCTTGTGACCCTGACGAGACATGTCAAGTTGTTTCTATGGAAGCGACTATAATGGCTCTCTCGCGCCTCTCTTTTAACTTGGTGTTGAAATTGTTACCAGAATTAGCAGAAACTAATAAACATATTTAAGAAAAGTAAAAGACAAATCAGTCTTTCGCTGAATTGAAAAAATGATCAAATTTCTATCTCCTGGTTTTGCTTAGAATATTTGATTTGCTGAATTTACTGAATTCAACTTGACCAGCAACTGATAAACTGAACCTTGCTTCCACAAAAGATGACATTTTTTATCACGGTAGCGGAAATGTCTTGTCACTAAACCTTTGTTTTGAATGAGGATGAAAGCTGTGCAGCAGGATAAGCCTGCGGGCATTACATGATTTGGATACTAATTAACTGATGTTATAATTTCCTAATAAGATTTAAACCATGTCCTCTCCTTGGCTTTGCCCATATGACAGGGCATCTGCTCTGCCCAAGGCCCTGTGATAGACTCTTGGTGTACAATCCGGGTTTGTGCGTGAGAGAGAGAATATGCTGACCCTGACCTGCACCTGATTTCCCTTGTTTCTGTACCACTATTCTTAGCACTAAAGGTCAATAACCCTAAGAAGTTGCTGTGGCATTATAAAAGATTTCAAAATATGAGAAACCAAAGCGCCGACATTTGGCAGCTGGCCCTTGTGCATGTTTGTGTATGTGCGTTTTGCTCTGCAGGCTTTCTTATAAACTACGCGATTACTGAATTAGTTACCTCACTGAGTGTAACACAGTGCTCTGCCAGATCACCTTTCCTGGACCAAGATGAAACATATGAAACACCAAGGTCCAGCTGGTAGAAATAAACAGCCTTATTTGTTTATTTGTAATTTAAACCTGAGCAAGAAAGTAATAAATAATGAGACAACATTTACAGAGGCTGACAAAAGTATCTACACTTCAAAATTTGTTTCTAATTTTTTTTTCCAGATTGTAATCAAAAACATTGCCTTTTATAGGACCAAAAAAGTTTTGATTCGGGACACCTTATTTGAAATTGTTGCCTGTATTTAGAACTGTATTTCAAATTTCATAGTAATCCAAATACAAACACAAGTGTTAGGTTACCCTCCTGCAACTGGGCCATCTTGGGAGGACTTCTGAAGCTGCAGTCAGAAGCCAACTTCAGCCGTCGCTTCCTGCAAATGATGTAAAACTAGTTGGCCGGCCTCTGTTTCCATGAATGCATCAAACTGAAATACATGTTCTGTCAGAGCTTCCAAGCCAAACATGATAAAGTCTGGAGTTATAGCATTGATTTTAAATGAAGTTGCTACATATTTTAGCTCACTGATGACCTCTTTGTAGGTATCCATCTTGCTGTAACTGTGGCTGGAGAGATATAGATTTGAGCTGTGCGTTGTGTAATATGAATAGGCAAGTTGATGCCTCAAGCTTCTGCCCCTCCTCATTTGCATGATAAGGCTGGAGAGGAGACTTAAAAAGCCTTACCATCAAAGGGAAAAAACAAGATTTGAATGTGCCTATAAGGAAAAGAAAAAAAAAATCAAAAAAATCTAAAATGAGTTGGAAGAGAAGGCAAATGGACTTCTCTTGTCAGATGCTATTCTTTTATTTTAATTCCCTGTTGGGGTAGTTGGCAGTGACGATCCTAAAATGATCCCCAATGTCAAATGTGCACTGTTTTGGTCACAAGTCTCAAGAAAAACCTTTTTGCCCTCCAATTTATTCTACTGTAACAGACACTATTGACAAGATTTTCACTGTCATTTTAGTCTTTTTTTTTAATTTTGCAGAAATGTAGTTAAATAACTCCTAACATTCTTTGTTGAACTTGCAAAAGGCTCCAATGCAGAGCTGACAGAGAATCTGAAAGCTTTCTTTCCATTTTCTATTTGCACATGAGGAATGGAAAGATGAAAAATGCTTGTCATTTAAGACAGAGACTTAAACAAATGCTTAAGCTTGGTGTTGATCATTGAATCTCTACCATTTTGTACCTTTGCTAGTTTGATCATTTTGCACTGGACTATTTTGGGTAGTGCTGTCTATAGCAGGATGCTTCATACTGAGTGCCAGTCAGTTCAGCAACATAAAGAGAATATTTTCTACCCTCTGTGCAGGTAGAAAATAAATGAGTCAAACATTATTTTGACTTAAAATAATAATCTTTACTCTCCTCGCACTATACTAAAAGGGGTGTTTTAGGCAAAATCTACTTTTTTAAGCTTTAAATTGTTTTTTAATTTTTTAAATTTTTTTATTTTTTATTATTCCATTATCATCCTAACGTTAAAAGGCATGGTGGTGGGGGACCTGGCATCATCTGTACTCAACCTGCTGGTAGAAAACATTAAAAGCAGTAACCACCAGGATATATTCAGCAAATATTCAAATTAGCATAACCATTTGGAAGCAATTATCCCCTGTTTTAACACTTAATTCTCCTTAATACCACTTTTAATTCACTTGGCAGAGCAACCACTGAAGCTTACAGCTGTTTAGTTCTGCCCTGCTGAGAAAACTTGCATGCTGGTATGGAAATAAAACCACTTGGCAACACAGAGACACAAACGGATAGCACTTCAGATGACAGCTTTGTAGAGGACACAGATTTCCCAAACCGTCAGCATGTACCTTGAATATCATCAACTTGGATTTCAAATACTGACTTTAAAAATGTTCAGTTTTTTTATTTTTTTATTCCCATTTTCTCCATTGAGTAGACTGACCACATTCACCTCATTTGACATTGATATTCAAGCTACATGATAGCCTGCCTAACACCATTACTTATCTGCCATCTTTGTACAAGGGTTAGCTCTGCAAGGTCTAACAGGCTGCCGCAAGCATACCAATTATTTCTAGAACTCCTGTCTCTTAAACAGAAGTTCATCAGATTGAATATAGGCACTAAACGACAAATATGTTTGCTGACTTTAAGTAGTAAATGTTTTTGACTGTCAAACTGCTCTTAGCTGCTTTTTATTGCAGACACAGCAGAGCTTTGTGTTTTCTGCAGCAAGGCTATTGAAGACACCATCAGCCCAAAAGAAAGAGATTAGTTTGAAAAGGAACTGGGCAAGTAGATTTTTACAAAAGCAAACTGTTTGGCAGTTTTCTGTATGCACTTATTTCCTCTATTCTGGTAGTGGTTTAACTGGTGGGAAAGGAACCTTTCACTCCAGTGAATAATAGTAAACATAAGCCACACTCATTTCTTTTAACATTAGTGGAAGTCTTGCATTTTGTGAAAACGGTGGTCCTTATTGGTGGATTCTGATTAGCCACTGAAGGAAAAATAAAAATGAATACAAGAATAATTTCATAATACAAAGGTAAATGCTTTTTTATTTGTTACTACTTTAGCTGCCTGAATCTTCACCAAACCTGTACGTATGCTTCGTAAATATCGGTTCAGGTCTCTACACCCCTCTGACCTCCCTGCTGATGAAACGTCCGAGTTCAGACAGCAGTGTTGTTCCATCCAACAAACTTTCAAACATTTCCATCACTCAGGTATCTGTTAGTTTAAGCTGGTAAGGCCGCTCTTGCCGTATGGAGCAAAACATCCTTTACATCTCACAGTCTCATTACACAGAGATTATAGGTGCTCGCAAGATTGCATGTCATGTTCTTTACTGGCATCTATCAACAGCAATCATATTCTTATCTAGACTCGGGTTTGAACCCAAGCCTTTGAAGACGTGGGAGGGACTTCAATCTAACCAAGTCAAACACATATTTGTATTGCCTTCTTAGAAGCTGTTGGAGCTGGATCATTGAGATAATTGTCAGATTGATGCAAACTTTTACATTACTTTTTCCCCTCATACTGGTCTGCCCGAAACTATTTCACCTGATTTCTGTTTGTACTTACAGAGATCCTGGCACTTTACAAAACTACGGGCTAATTTCATATCTAACTATGTAGAAAGCGGTTCAATTTAAAGTCACATTTTCAAGACAAAATTGCTATGGTGTCTTGCTTTTTATCTCCAGGGTCATGTTGCTGAGTGAATTATTGGTTCAGTTTGCCAACAATAATTTCTGAACTCATTTAATAATGAAGTTGTCAAACTTAATTTTATGACTGATGATAATGATTTTGATAAATAAATTTACGCTGCAGCAGCTATGTTGTGGTCTGCTCTGTCAGACCAATGTGCTCTATCACACTTCCACCATTTTGTTTTTTAAATCACTGTTCTTTTTTACAGTACTCTCAGGTGCAGCACAAAACAATTTCTTGATTGATTGGCATACAAAAGAGAGAAGAGGTCCTGTGTTATTAAACCCAGAAAGCAGTCTAAGAGCCGAGAACTTCAAAGTGCATAAAAGCGCTGTTGATCTGCCTTATATATTCTACAGGCCCTGTATTTTGTAGAACATAGAGACTTGCTTCACAAATTAAAAACTCAGATCTTAGATAAACTGGATCATTTGGATTATGTAAACTAAGAATACTCTGCTATTTAATTTGTCAGAAGATGTGTACTACCCAATTAATTATTATCCTACTAATGTCTTCAGTTCTGCTGTGTTAGTGAAAATTTATTGAACAAAAGGTTGATCAAATATGTTCCATTTTCTATGGTGACTGTTCATTGTACACAACATATTTCTACTTCATATTATTTTGATACATGGTTTCAATATTTTAGAATATGCCTTTAGAATATGCCTGATGTTTAAGACATTCAAAGCCTCACTCTCAGCATACTGTGTTTGTATCGACACCTCTTGCAGTAGTTTGGTTGTTGGGTTGATCTTGGCTCCCTCAAGGTCTTGATCTCCACTAGGTCTCAAGTTAGGTAACCTTGACAGCAATTATCATTGAGGGGTCACATAGATGTTCAAACTTTTATCTATTAGAAAGTTCTTTTGTCAAGAAAACAACTATTTTCTGTTTACAAAAGCATGAAATCTGCTCTGCATATTCACAGGGGATTATCCAATATTTACATTGTGCTTGCTGCTTTTGAAGGGTGAAACTATAAAAGCAGTGTTTGTATGGTAAAAGAGTATTTGGAAAGTGCTTGTCTGCTTTGAACAATAGAAGGGCTGATTGGGATTTATGTTGTATATTTCTAAGTAGTGATTGTACTATTTTGGCATTTTGCACTGTTAATAATGCTGTTGAATAACTTGCATCGTGCAAAATTGAAGCACGATGCGTTTCAAAAATAATACAAAAATAAAAAAAAGAAAACACTTGAGACAAAGCAGTCTCAAGTGTTTCTGTATCGTAAATGGAAGAATTAATAGTAAAATAGATTGAAACTATGCAATACTTTTCTACTCATACTTACCACTCAAAGCTATTTAAAGTAGAGTCAGATTTGCCCAGTTGCACTCAAACACGCATAGATTTTTACACTAAAACACACATCGGAAGGCAGCTTGGGGTTAAGTGCTTTGCCCTGGGGCACATTGACATGAAGCAGGGAAGAAAGCCAGAATCGAAACCACAACTCCCATGGTGCCACATATACCCCAAAGTGAACTGCTGCATGCATGCAGTGTAATAAGAAACACATCAGGGTATTCTACATAAGTTGGGTTACGTTCGCACATCTTTTAAAAAGTAACCCAGAGGACCATTATAGACAGACATTGTGTTGTATTGCTGCACTTACAATCATAGTTTGAAGGAGGAATTTCACTGTGAATTTGTTTAGCTTGTTTCATAGTTTTGGAAGCTTTAGATACTGCATAAAGCAGCTATTGGTATTTGGTGGACCTGCCACCTAAATCACTGCTTTACATGAACTCTTTGACTTTATGATTCTCCATCTACTTACTGAACAGCTTTGTTGCAAATTATATTCACTGTAAAGAAAAGATCATCTGTTAATTTCTGGTGTGAATTTTGACATGCAGGTGCAGATGTTTTGAAGTTTTTTTATGTGGTTGTGGTTTTATGTGGTTGCATGATGAATATTTTGCCTCCATTGCATTCCATAGGAGAGGGATTACACTACTATATAATCGCTTTGCCATGTTGGCAAGACAACTGTTTTCATTATTTTATTTTTCCCTTGATATAATTTCACCTTATTCTACTGAAACAACAAAACATAAATTTATCGTCTCTCCGTTTAGTGATTTCTTAGTCACAACATTTTAGGTCCTGCCAACCAGATACAACTAAAAAAGATTTGATTAGATTAATGAGAGACTTGCTGATCCACAGAGGTAAAAAAAAAAAAAATGCATCTCCTTCTTGTGCCAGCTACAATAAGTTCAGGGTTCTCTATTATGCCTGCAAACAGTTTTGAAAGGTTTGCTTCTGCACAAATCTGATGAGGTTAATTTGCTCGAAGTGCTAGTGTGAAAACACCGGACCCTGGTTTGAGCCCAGGCCAGAACCGGTCTTGCAGTGCAATAGGCCCCTGATGATTCCAGCAACCATGGCTTCTGCTCCGTCATTTAAAAAGCTGTATGGTGAACCGATGTGTTTTGTTTTTAAAGAGATCACTTGTCCCCATGCTGTCACAGAATCACAGAGATCAGACTAGATAAAAACTGATATGTAAGATTATTTATAGCCATATAAAGTTTTAGCTGTTAATATTTTGCATTTTACTGAGTTGTAATGACCACCATCATCAGCAAGAATAGGAAAACATCCCAAGCCATTGCAGGCAGAGGCAATAACGTATAATTTACAATAACTTGACAACAACTTAATTATATTACGAAAATGATATTGGACCAGCCTTATGTGCAGTTCAATAATGAGAATGCTGTGGTCACATAATGATACTTGCTAATGGCAACCAGTGGAAAAACCAATAATGTTCCAGTGTGTTCATGGAAGAAGTTATTCAGCATGAAGATCTGAAGCAACACTGGCTTAAATGTCTTTTACTACAAATAGATTTTGTTCATTTTTTGGACATCCATTAGCTCTGCTTCCATTCTTACAGAAATGACATCTTCATTAACTTGGTTTGCAGGGGAAGAAGCAGTAACACTTGCAGTTTGGAGTGTGGTTGCACGGCAACATGGTTGTGTGCAGGGGATGAAGACGATGCATACAAACCCTGAACTGCAAAGCATCCTGAGTAAAAGATATTTGAAGAGGCAAAAATAGTGGTTCAAGGTAGGAGGGGTGGGGGTGTTTGGAAGAAACTGAGAAATACTGGGATTTTACCAGCTATTTCTGTTATTTAGCAGGAGAATGAGTCTCTGCAGAACAGTGCATAAAATTTTCATAGCTCTGTCGGGATGCTGTGTTTCAATTGGATTATTCATCAAATAGCGAGAAGTTGTTTATCACACAGCTAATACACTGTTGCACAGGTAGGAGCAAGGGAACTGTTTGGCCTCATAATTAATATTAATTTGTTTGTCAGCAGCTATAAGGCAGGAAAAAAAAATGGACGCACCACTCGTTTGACTTGGCCGTGGATTAAGACTCTGCACCCCGGCAGGGAGCCCTCCTCATTCTGTGCAGAGAAATCTGTCTGCAATTCAAATGCTTCAGAAATTATATTATGAACGGAAATTTTGCCAAACAGGAAAACGGTTTGTACACACATTTCAGGCAAAGAGAATGATGCACAGCTTCAAATGTAGCTGTCTGTGCCATGCAAAGAGGGAACATGCTTTATCTGTTGAGGCATTAACAATTTATTGCAAATTGATCGGATAAAGCTTCAAGACTTGTCCTGGCTCACAGTATTTATCTTGTCCATAGTAATACAATTAATTGCCGTGCATTGTGGTGTATAAATCATTGAGGGTAGAGTACCTAAACCCCCTGACATTACAGATGTACTTTGCAGTTGGCCTCAACATACGTCACAAGAAAAATATAACATATAATGTTGCATAAATATAACATCGCTGAAGTTTTACCTGCAGCTAACAACAAATATTTGGCCTTTTTGGCCTAATTTCATAGACTTAGCATTCACCATAAAGATAAATAACAAACACATCAATGGAAGCACTCAGATTACTGTGCTTTTATGTAGGGAAGAGTATAAATAATTTAACATTTCCATTTTAAAGCTGTAAACATAACCTTTTTTTTTCTTAAATGTACGTTCTTCCTTTTCATTTTTTGTGAGATTCCTTGATGATTTCTTTTCAGAAACGATCATCTTGATTGAATAAATCAAAACAATTTTAAATCCAACTCAGAGAAATTAATAATATTGGATTTAACTCTTCATCCAGTTTATTCAACCCTCCAAAAAATCTAAGTTACATAATTCTTCTTAGCAAAGCATATTTGACTGAAAGCTTGATGTTTTAAAGCAGTTTTACTGATGAAACAGTCCCTCATTTTTTCCCCTTCCTTTGACATGACAATTTATTCTTTGTTATGCAACCGTCTTCAAAATTTCTGTCATGAATACACATGGATGCTATGCCATTTGTGCTTAATATTAACAATCAATGACCAGTTATATTGGAATATCTAGAAAAACAATAAATGTGCGTTGTTCCCATATCTTATTTTTATAGGTCCTAATGAGAAATCTTAATTGACTACAACTGGTTACTCAATACTTTACAAAAACTAGAAATGAGAATTTGACCACAAAACGTTTCCCCACTAAAAATAGAGCAACTTGCCTGCTGACCTTCATTTTTATGTGGGTGTAACTTTACATTCAGGTGTACAGTGTCCAAGTGCGTCGCTAATTTATCTTTATTTTAGTTTACCAACACATTACCTTTAAAACATAACTGTGAACAAACTGCAGTTTCAGCAGAATAAAGATTTTCACCCAGGAAGCTGCAGGGTCTTCAACCTAATGCTTACAAAAACTAATTGTTTTCAAAGTTTAAATACATGTCGTCGAATGCAGAAGTATTTACTGTGAGGAGTCCAACAAATTGTTTAATAAGGCATGAATAATACATAATTTAACAGTAAAGCACTTAAGCAGCTTTACCAATATGAAATAACATTGTGTAACACCTGAGCTCTTACTGCAGAGGCCCTTTTGCTTCATGAAAAATTCATTGTTTTCTGTGCCGCAGTGTTTGTTATAATACAAAAAGATGAACTTCAGTTTTCTTTGCGTCTGCTGAAAGAAGTTTGGGTATCTCTCACTCTCGACAGTGTGCAATATAAAAGTTCTTTCGTCTTAACGTCGTGTGAAATGACGCTCAGTTTGCTGCTTTTTCGCAATGTTTTGTTTTTCTCCTCTTCAATAAACCTTTGTCTAATTTATTCTACTCATGAATGCAGCTGTGCAGTTTGTCGGTTCTCCACCCTCTGGCTCCATTGAGGCTCTCACAGTCTGACAGTCAATCGACTCTATTCTGAAAATGCTTCAACAGTCTTTGGAAGCTTGCAAAGATGTGCGGATAGGTAATTTGTTGTGATTGCTGCGTCTCAACGACTTGCCTTCGTTTCTTACGTCTTCTTTCCAGAAATTTGGATTTAGGTTTTTGGGTTTAAGTAAGATACCCTGATCAATCGTTGAGGATTTCAATAACTGAGGCTAGAACCAGTTCTTAACTCAGTTTTGCCAGTGTTGAAGTGAATGAATTTATGTTCATAGTTCATCACCAGAAATATTGTGAGCCAAGTTCAGAGCTCCAACATTAAATTGTCTCATTAATATCTCATATTTTCTCCATAATAAAGTTTCACTAAACTAAACAATTACGAAATTGATTACACATTTTACTTGTTTTCTTTGCTCACATAAATTGTATTTTTTAGTGGCCAGATTTATATTTCTAGTCTTCTCATTCAAAGACACGCTTTTTAAGAGAGCTCGTTCATTTATGCTACAGCTGCAGCTCAAAAAATTAGAACACTATTAAAAGAAAAAAAGTCCCATCATTTTTGTCACTCTTTTTAAAAAGTAGAACTTGAAAGTGAAACCAATGAGCTTGAATGCACCTATCAATATAACCTCTGCTTCCATTAAACCCCAACAGTGCCACAAGCTGACCGCCTCTGTGACGCAGTAATTCATGCCACAGCAGGTCCAATCAATCAACATACATTAGGAAGTTATAATCATCAAAATTATGAGAAATAAAGGACAGGCTTGAAATATTTCTTCCCATGTAATGAGTCCACACAATTCAAGTTTCACTTTGAGAAATGACTGAATATACATGAAGTAGTCAACTTTTTTAAAATAATATTTTGAGATTATTTACATTTACCTGTATAATTCTATTTTTTGTCAGTTTTAACAGACTGAGCATGGGAGGTGAAGGTGGGGTTTGCTAGAAGACTGACTGAGGGACCTATAAATCTATAAAAATTAAAGACATTTGTTATTTTAACCACCAACCTTCTCAGTAGTCCAAGAGAAAGATTAGAGGTGACAGAATGTATTAAGCTACAGATTCTCTGCTTGTTTCTGCTGGTGCTTTCCCCAGAACAATGAAGTGAAGATGAAAACCCTAATAGTTTGTGGTTTGCTTAACTTTTTATGTAACTTGGTTTGCTTTGCCTTGGACCGGCTCTGCTTACATACATCATTTTCTGTCCACAGTGAGCCGTCACTGTGTGTCAGATCTTATTGCAAGTCAACTCTTGGTTTATGCAATTCAACAAAGTGGCTTGCATAACCTATACAACCTGACATTTAAAGGTATAAGCAACAACCACTACTACTGTGCGTGTTGTTGATATTTGGTCTAGAACTTCTGGTGTGTATTTATTTTTGCAGTTTGGTAGTTTGATATGAAACAGCAGCCACTTATTGTACAGATTTTTTTTTTGTCACTTGTCAAAACATGTTTGCCCATGCTACGCAAAAGTTGCCACAATTTTCTTTGCACTAACTGTGCATTCGGAGCAAATTTAGGTCACAGTAAAGGTTCTCCTGTACTTCAAAAAATATTACATCACACACAGATGGCTCTTAAGGTAACATAAGGGTTGTAGAAGTAAAGAGAGAGCCTGGTTACTCTGATCGTGGGAATTCACACTTGAAAAAGTTGGCTTGAAATGTCTTAATGCATGATCATTCAGACAAAGAATGCAAATAAAGATGTAGTTTAATTGGCAAGTAGACCAGAAAAGCTGGTATATGTCAGTTTATAGACATTATAAACATGGCTATGCTAATTAAAATTCTACTTTCAGTGATTCCAAAAAAACAGACCATAACCTGGGACCTATGGTGAAAGCTCTTCACACACTCTAAGGTACAATGGCTCAATGAATGGATGATAAAGCTACAGCAGCAGTCTGGACAGACGGTCAGCGATCTCTCCGCAGGGAGAATGGAAGTTATTTTACAGCAGATTGCCTCACACTGCCCACACGAGCTAATTATACAGACTATTCATGCGCATCATGTACGGCAAAATTTTGTAATTGCAAAGTCTCTGTTCCTGTTCTAATGCTCTACATGACAAAGTGATGTAGATCTTGGTGTGTATGTGTGTGGGTTTTTTTTTTCAATGTAATTTGTGTCTATTATGAATTTTTTCTTCAATGTGCTGAGTGCGCCGCGCTCACTTTAGCTCTGCTCTATGCAATGTGTGAAAAGGATTTGTCTCGGAGCCGATCTGGGGGATTTATTTTCTTTGAAGTGAGGCAGGATCTTTGTGCATTGTGTATCTGATGTAGAGGTGAAAGAGGCCATGAATTTGATGAGTCTTGACATAAAGAGATGACAGCAAACTTTTTATGGCGGGCAAAAACAGGAGTTGCCTGCCTGACAACACTCGTCTTCGCTCCAAAAACAAGGTCAGTGGTTTATTTCAGACCAGCTATCTAGACTTTACAGCTCTGCTGAGAAAAGTATCTCTAACTGGAAACTCTACTGTCATATAAAAAAAGGTTCAGAGGGTCTTTTTACACTTCACCGATTTAAAAGATGTGAAAGTGCATGCACGCAATAGCTTATTGGAAGTTTTTGACCACTTTGTACCTTTTTTTTTTCTTCTGCAGCACAGTTCAGCAAAGTCATGCCATCTAAGTTTGTGAATCTGTGTATGACAAATGAGAAGAGCTGATTGGAAAACCTGGAAGTAATTTTTTGTCCTTGCTTTTGTAGAACTAACTTTTTTGAAAAGTTTTATTTTTTGCTAAAACTGTCTGTTAATTGTCAATTAGGGTCACAACTATCAAATATTTTAGTGAACAAGAAGTGTGGAAATAATTTAATTCTTTTGATAATTATGTGCGCTTTCTGGCATAGGTTGTCTATATCAAGCCTTTCTAAGGTTATTTTTAATCATCGACATACCTAAACCTTAACTGTGTGTTCATTTGTTTAACTTTTGGCACATATTTGGTCATCTGTTTTAATTATTTTTTAGATTCTCTTTTCCTCAGGAACTCTTCATAAGACATCTTGGATCCATAAAAATATTAATTGTGAGCTTTGACTTTGTTTAGAACTGATTCTGTAGGTATTTTGTTCTGTCTTATAGAGAAACAATATCTTTTTAGAACTCTAAAAAAATATAAGGTACCTCTAATGCTGTAGGAGAAACTGTAATAAAATGGGTCAAATCAGGTTACCTATAATGTACTTCCAGAAGAAATACCACTCAAAGTTGCTCGAAGACTAAAGTGCCTCAAAAAAGAGCTGTCAGATCTCATCTTTGTTCTTAAAGACATTTTTCTTATTTGAAAGGCGTCCTCAGTTCTGACTGTACGGCTTTCATGCCTGAGGGCTCTTTCACACCTTAAGAGTTGGAGAGGTCTTCTAGTGTGAAATGCACTAAAATAGATCCTAAAGGTAGAATTAAAATAGTTAGCTAGGAGACATTGAACTTGCACAATTTTTCACTTCAAACAGCATATCATTACATTAAATAGAAACACAGTTGAAGTTGTTGTCTTTAGTTGTTTTGCTTGACATTTAGCTTGAAGGTTAGCACCTGGTTTGCTAGGTAAGAGTTAAAACTGTGACTTTAGTGTGAAGTGACAGACTTTGCAGAGGTGTTTTGATTTTGTACCTGTAGTGGCAGTCGACAAGATTAGAGTGAAGATCTTGCGGCTTAAAAACAGGCATCAGCACTAAGCTCAACGTGGGTGCAAGTAAGCAGGTCAAAGAAGTCAGCGGGAGAGTTGCGAGGACGGTTTTATCAAAGAGCATCTCTCTACCTTTGTCACGTACATGATGGCTGGAGGGAACACTGAACTCTCTCAGCTGTGTGTGACCTCGCCAATCGTTTACTGTGTTTCGGGAGACGGGTAATGGGTATTCTAAAAATAAGTGACGAGGTACTTAAAAGATTTTCCTCACTTGAAATCAAGTCATTTAAGTAAACAATTCTGAGAGAAAATTGCCATATCGGTTACCTCTGTGACCCGCTTTCAGACAAGCGAACGGTGGAGTAGACATTTTTCTTTTCAGATCTTTGCTGCAGATCTTTGGTAGAAAATGTCTCAATTTGATTGTAAAGTTTACTTTCTAACCTTTGTGACACATTTTGTTCCATTTCTTTCCGAGTACCCTTGTATGGAGACATGGTGACACAGAGCTGCGATGTCCTCAGCTAGTGTTTGCTTTCCCAACAGCCAGGTCCATGTGAGTCCCTCCTGCTGCCTCTGGCACCAGGTTGCATTTTCTTCATATTGGCGCCATGCTTTGAGTGGTGGGAGTGTGAACAGTTGTCCTCAATCTTGAAATATTAGTTTTGTTTTGATTTTTTCTGCTGAATGTTTTGCCAAATTGGACTGCATGTGAAGGGATTGTAAAGGCATCAAGTGAGAACATCAGTTGATATTGATTGCATTAAACATTGGCAATGTATCTATTAATATTGTTTTCTTTTGTTACAACGATAGTTGGCTCCAACTAGTAGAGATAGATATGGATATTGTACTTTCTCTGCAGATATATGAAATACCTGCATCTTTTTTTGGATCAGATTTTTTTTTTTTTTTTTTCTGTGGAAAGTTTGCTTTTCTGTTAATGTGCTCTCATCATTGGTCAATACATGTACACAAATTGTAGACAAAATACTTAAGACACAGGTGTCAACCTCCAGTGTCCTGCAGTTTTTAGATGTGCCACAGGTACAAAAAACACTGCAACAAAATGGCTTAATTGCCTCCTCCTTGTGTAGATAATTCCCCAGAGTCCTGCAAATGACCTATTTTCCTCCAGACTCAGAGAATGCAAGACACATTACAAAACTATTCTCTTAATCCCAGTTCCCAGATACTGTACCAGCGCACTGCTGTTTTGAGATATTTATTCAAACACACAGTTTGGTCATTTAGTGTTAGTTTTTATTTTTTATTTTTATTAAACAAAATCAACTCTTCCCATGTATTGTGAAATGTCATTTTTTCCCCTATGTATTCTCACAGTACAATCTGTTAATGTTGATCTGAAAGAAAACATCTTTAAACTTGGCACTTAGAAAACAACCACAAAGAATTGTCACCTTTATTCATTGAGAACAAAATTTACAAAGCCATTTGAACAGTCGTTTTTTTTTTTCAATCTTTTAGTTGTTTTTTTTTTTAAACTCAACTGTGAAGAATATTCAAAATACATTTTTAATGTTTTTTTTATTTGTACTTACAAATATCTACATTAAAGTCTTAGAGTCCTGTCGTGTCTTCATCTCAACTGGTAATAAAAATCCTTTGTAATGTTTATTTATATCTCCTCATATTGTAGGCACTCCAGTTATCTCTGGTCTCTTCTGTTTGAGCTCGAGTGTTTGTGAACGTTCGTCATACTCAAATAGACGTCCCGTGGCTGGGCTCTCTGGCTTCTGGGATGGGTCCTCCTGGCACTGGTTGGTAGGACAATGGCATGGGTGTCTTGACTGGGCTCTGCCGGAAGAGACCCCCATTGGGAGCTCTGTGTTTGCACCGGATAGAGGGCATCGTGGCGCTGCTAAGCGGCAGGGGCAAGGTCCTGCCAGCGGCTGCTCCCAGTGTCCTTCCTGCCCCGTGGCTCTCCCGGAGGAAGGTGGTCACGGACAGAGGCGGGGGCCCGCGGTGTGATGGGTAGTCTCGAACCGACAAGGCCTCCAGAGACTGACTGGGCTGGATGCTGCCGATGTCAAGGGCGGAGATCTCGATTGACTGACCTGGCAGATGCTTGTGGGCAAGGTCCTCATCCAGGAGGCTGTTCAAACGCTGGTGGACCTGTTCCAGGTTCACCTCTTTGTCCTAAAGATGGATGGAAGGGAGGGCAGTGCCAAAGAGTGGATGAAGAATAAAAGGAAGAATTGTGTATGGAGAATTTATTGGAACAGAAAGAGCAGGGATGTTATTTAGGAGGGGGATGATGAATAAAAGTGAAAATAAATGCCAAGTTGGAGAGGAAAAAAAGGTTAGGGGAAATGAAATGAAAATGCAGAATGAAAAAAGAGATTTGTTACAGCAGGCCTCCTTTTCAACTTTACTTCTAAATACACGTAGTGCAGTCTATTCTACCAGCATAAGAACATGCATTCTCCATGCAAGTTTGAAAGATGCTGAAATATGTCTATTCCAGCTTTTTTCATACAGATTTTTTACTTTGATATTTAAGTCACTATTCTGAGTTTTCAATAATAAAACTAAGTTACTGTCACAAAATATCTCCAATTTGAGTTGGATTTAAATGTGTTGCTTTATGCATTGGGCTTTAATTTGCTTTGCATAATTGGTTGACCGTGAGGCGAGACGCGTCCAGTCAGAATCATCTGGTCACAACACTGATTCCAATGCAACACATAAATGCAGAGGCACATTTAAACCTTTGAATAAGGTAACTTAATATTCATTTCTTGGTAGGAGTGTGATGATGCATCTAGCTTACAAGATGATGCATGATGTCGTTCTCATGAGATCTAGACAAGAGTTTAGCAATACTAAGATAGTAAAATAATAATAATAATTTTAAAAAAAGGTTTGACTGGTATTTATTTTTATCCTGGTCATCGCTTTCCTATGCAGTTGTGCTTGATCTTGTCTCTTCCCGGCTTTTTGTTATTGAAGTAGATTTTTTTGGTAGAATTTCAACAGGGCCTGTCGGTGAAAAGAAGGTCTGACCAATGACATACTTTTTCTTTCTTTCTAGCAGTCATCCAATTTGATCATTCCTGTAATTTCAGATTTTGACTGAAAGGAAAAAATGCAATCTTCTGTTGGAATCTTTGATATGACTCTATTTAGCACCAAGTACCAAAGCTAACTTTGGTTAGCCAATTGTGAAAACCTTTAGTCACAACAAATGACTAACTTTTCTCATTTAGTCAGCCTCTATTCAAGAGCTGAAAATGCTCAAAACAAGCAAAAAAGAAATAAAATGCTCTCATAAGTGTTTCTCAGCCCAAGGAGTTGTTTGTTAGCGGACAATCAACACAAAGATATAGTTTACGAATCACTTTAAAATTGAGTTTTAGAACTAGATTTTACAGGCTGTACAGGATGAAACACATTTTACTATCTGGGGATGAAAGCAGCTGGATAGCAGTTTGCAAAACAAACTTAACTTTGAACTTTGAAATTTTGTTATGTTTTGAGATTAAAAAGTCTTGTGCCAGCACATTTCACCACACCCCTCTAATTCTATAAAACAATAACTTGGTTTTAAAATGGCTTACACATTCCTATTAGTTGGGAGATGAAGCCAGACAAAGAATGCAACTGTTTGAGACAGATTGACCAATAAGTGTTTTCATAATTCATTTTCTTTTTTTCCTACTCATGCACCCATCTAAGTCAAACAAAACAAGACGGTCAGACACGGGACAGACTATGAGATGAAATAATGGATGATGTGCACTCCTGCCCAGCCCCCTGCCCTGCCCTGCCCTGCCCTAATGGCCTGCAGTGACCAATCGACTAAAAACAACCAGTTTGGTATTTTGGGTTGTTCTCGAAGTGAATCAAAACTCTCAGCCTCTTCCACTATTTTCATGTCATATGTCTTAAAAAAAAGAAAGAAGTTTGACATTTTCATAAACTATTGATCAGATTGTGTCCACACTAATCAGTGACCAACTGGAAACAAACAAACAAACAAAAAATTAAGTAAACTATTACCATTGCACTGCAATCGTGTGTACCATCTAATGCTTTTTACAACCATTATGATCTTAAAACCAGAAGGTGGGTCTATCCTAAAAAAAAAAATTGTAATGGCCTTAAGATTATAAAATTGAGAAATGTTTTTTGGAAAAAAAATAAAAATAAATAAAAAATAAATAAAAAACTGTCTTTCTACAACTTTGGTTCTATCCATACCTCAAAGGTCTCACTGGCGAATCTTCAGCTTTGTTGTATTTACTTTTTTTTTTTTGTACAAATCATTCTCTAAAAACTTTGACAGCTTCAGGAGGACTTAGTGAAAATCCTACTGTACAGGAGTATGTCAGCCACACCCCGATCCAGATACACAACTTATTTTTACAATTTACCCCATATTTATTGTATTCAAGAATAATGCTCTGTTCTCTTTTTATTATTTTGACTGAATCTTGGAGAAATCTCTAGTGAGTGAGTTAGGTATAATACTGATGAAATGTTGTGTTACTTAGTTGTACTTTAAAGCCTTTTTTGCATTTTAAAATGTCAAAGGTCGCAGACATCTTGGTTCTGTAGAGTTGATTTATCTCAGTACTTTCTTTTCTACGATCGGCTCAGAGACAAAAACGTTGCCAAGTACCATTAAAAGGCTAACATTCGGCCGTACATTAAATGTTAGGGAGCGCAAAAAGGTTTGCTGCTCTTGAATTATGGAATTTATTTTGCAGGTAAGATTGCTAAGTAGATATCTTTTAGGATAAAAGCATAAAACTGAGCTATTGCTCTAACTTAGTCAGTCTCGAAGAGAGTCAGTCTTGATTCTGACATAAATCTCCAGTAGCATCTTATTTCACAGATTATTAGTGCTATGGATTTGTTTTCCTTTCCTGTCCAAGTAATGCCAGGGAAAAAAAAAAAAAAAAAAACATTTTCAGTGATGTAAAACCCTTTGGCTGATCCCTTTAAATGGTTTTGTAGATTTTCATTTAAAACAGTTTTCACTGTCTCTACACACTATCCATGGTGCCACCAATAAATCTGAACCCGAACCAAATCCTTTGAATACAATATGTTCATTCTCTACAGGCTTGAAAAATAAGCTGTATAAAATTGTTCTGATGAACAATATCCCTATATATGATAGTCACTGTGTGTTTTTCCATATGTCTGTTTTGAACAGATTTGCAACCCTTATGGGAATTAAAAGAAACCAAAGGATAAAACATGAACAACCTTCATTCTCATTCCTTTGGAGAGAAGTATGATTGAACAAAAGTGTACTTTTGTTTATTTTTGCGATGAATCTCATCATATTTGTTATTCTGAATATTCAAGATTGTTTTGTGAAACCATAAATATTTACTTATTTAATACATTTTTGTTATGCTGGAGCTTTTGCTTAATACATATTTGACTTAAACTGAAAATATGCATTTGCATACTACATTATAAGGTGCAATCATTGTGAAAGATTATTGTAAAAACTAATCTGTCAAATCCTAGAGGAATATTAGACATTTTGGCAAAGTGTTTTTTTTTGTTTTTGTTTTTTTTTTCTGGCAGCCCTGGCAGTAATAGCAAGCATGTAGAGAAATAAATGAGAAACATGAATCCCCTTTAGCCAGTGTTGTCAACGTGAACATTGTGTAGATATAGCTGTTATGAACAGAGCTTTAGAAATCGCCTGCAACATATTGGACTTTTTTATTGTTAATTATCCCTCATTTCTCTGCTCCTTTCTCGGTTCTTTCCTTTGTTTGTTCGGTTTCTGCCTTAAACTTCAGCCTCACAATGAATAGGACTTCAAACAAAGAATGATGTTGGGTGGAAACACCTCAACATGCCTCCGAACGAAATTACTACAACTAGTATTCTGCAAATATTGCAGCTTTTGAACTTCAGATGGCAACAATTTGCAGTTACAAAAGCAGAGATGCACGCAAACTCTGAACTAGATGTTAACCGCAATAACTCATGTTCCTGTTGGCATCAAAGTGCTTTATAATTTGTTCCTGTTTCTGTCATGGGACTGGGCCTTAAATGGGTGTTTTCATCCAGTATTGTTGGACTGTGGAGTCAAACAGGCTGGTGAAGGCTCACACTTTAGTTTAGGGATCCATGTCAAGCCTTAGTTGTCTGGACGCCTCATGCAGAGGGGCTGCCCAGTTCACTGCAGCAAAATAAAGGCAGAGCTCTAAAGCGTTAAGACTTGAATGGATTAGCTAAAGAGAGCTATTGCACAACTGAAGCGCTTATCGACTCAGAGTACAATTTCAGTTTGTGATTCTGAATTAGCAATACAATGTATACTTTTGTCTTCACAGCTTCTCCCACATGAGCACCAGTGACAGATTTTTGTAAAACCAATCATCATTTCTCTGAAGTGTCAGCATGAGAGAAGCCTCAGAAGTCCCCGCCTGAGCACCCCGCCTCTTTCCTGACATGAGAAGGAATGAGCAAATTGATGTCTGAACTATCACCAAGGGCACACCTATTATAACTGGGTGTACTGAAGCTCTACTAAATCGGGGCTGGCGTCACCGCCTGCTGGATCCATAAAGTAGAGTGTGGCAGTGGCATCCCTGGGCAGGACCGGGGGGCCCGGCGGCCTGGGTCTTGACCGAGGCCTTGATGGGGCAGGGGGACCCGTGGTGACCACCATGGCCCGGTTCTGGTTTAGCAGGGCTTGGCCCGACGAGCTGTCGGTGGTCACCTCTTTGGGCTGCTCTCTCCGGCAGTGGTTGCTGTTCCACAAGGTTTCCAGTGCCGCCACCAGGAGGGCGAGCAGAAGACCGGCGGCTAAGATACAAAATACGCCGGCAAAGCTGTGGAGACGCAACGCTCGTCCTTCTGGCTGTGCATCTGTATGGCTCTGCAGGTCACAGCGGCCTTTCTTTGGCCACCATTTTTGTTTGAGGATGTCTAGATCGCCTTTTTCCTGCAGCTCCAAAATCCTGCAGAGAGGAAAAAGAGATTGGTTTCAGACCCTTTTTGCCTTTGACGTGCATCGCTGCAGGACAGCCGGCAAATCCATCAGATGCAATGAAAAGCAGAGCAGGTAATTGATAATTAGCAACTTTTTATGGACAAAACATGAAAGAAATTTAGAAAATAATTCTTGGGCAGATCAGAACAATTACCACACTATTATTATGTAACAATAATTAAATCGCACAGCTCATTAAATAAATCTAATAAGGAAAAATGCAGCACCACTAATGGTATCCATTTGCATTGACTGTAAGATCATTAAAAACCCATATACGGTAAAGTGCTATTAAACACTGCAGGTTTTAGTTTACAGCAGCAGAGTGCAAAACATAATGATTGATTTTAAACAAGATCTAAAAGCCCAGTTTTTGAGGGGAAAAAAACAATGAAGGGTACGGAGGTGCTGTTGCATGATAATGACACTTAAATGCTGCTACAAACTCACAAACTGTAAGTTATACAGTTAATCTATAAGAGCACAAAAAATAGAAGGAAAAAGTTGAGCTGGAGGCAAGATGAGCGGTTTAGTTCAACTGTAATTAGGAAGCCATTTTAGAAGTGAGTGGTATATGGACTTTGCTAGTTTTCCTATTTATTAATTCAGAATTAGATGTTGTGATGAGATACATTTAATTACCAGAGTATTTTGTCTCATTTTATACTACATCATAAATAATGAAAGCATGAAATACAATGTTTGCTTTCAGGTTCAAAACATTGGTAGAACTGGAGGATAGAATATCATACACCTATAATAACTTTACTAGAATAGTATTACTGGTGCATTTCATTAAGTAGTTAATTTATGCCAGAGATTGAATTAAAAGGTGAAACACATTAGAATAAACATTATTACTGTTAATTTTAGTTATGCCTCACAGCTCATAAGAACTCAATTTAATTAGAATTAGAGTTGTGACCATTAGACTTGCTTTTTCTTAAAGCAGAAATGTGATCTTTTGGTCTTTTTTGGGAAGGAAAACCAATTTCCCAATCCTTCCCCCAAGATCCCCCCCAAACTAGGATGGAGGGCTACAAAAGGTCACTGCTGAAGAAGCTGGCTCTTCAGAGTGGAGTAGAAGGAATAGTGGGTCAAAAAGGACATGGGTGACTGCAGATTTTACAGAGCTGTGAAGCAAAGCAAACACAACTGTTTAGAAATTTGCATAGTGTGAATTGCAGCTGGAGTTAGTCCTTCATGGGCAAGCACACACAAACCCATCATGTTTTGGAGGAAGAATTGAAAGGCACATAGGCTAGAGGTCCAGTGGGCGCGTTCAATGATCAGTGACGTTTCATTGGGTTTAATCATGTTTTAAGTGAGCACAGCAGTCTCTGCGTGTAAACTTTACAACAGTTTAGTCCCCAGTTTCCCTTTGCTGACAAATTTTTATGAAGATGCTGATGTCATTTCAGTGCAGAACTTGGCAAATGCCCATTGGAGTTTAAAATCATTTTATTGTTTCTTTATTGGAGAAAATGACAAAAACCTTGCTGTGCATTGAATCTAAATAAAATGAATTACCAATTTTTAGATGTATCATAATTTATTGAACCTACCTGTATGTAAGAGATCAGGTTTTAATTCATTATTATTTTTAAAAGATATCTGATTTAATTCCATACTGATGAATAAACATTCATGCATAAGAACTAATAATTTCACAGTGTTGGACAGCTTTTATAAGAATTTAATACATGAATGATTAATTGATGTTCTTTTGATCTTCTACCACAATATGATTGGCTCATGCATCTCTAAATGATTCCAAATGCTGTTCAGAAAATCAGCTAGCATACATATGCTTAATTTCTACAGCTATATCTGCCTGAGTGAAACTATCACATATAGTGGAGTCTCTTTTTTTTTAGTTAGGTTTTTATTTCACATTCAGTAAAAACAAGAAGATCCTATCCTGCATGGCTTCCAAGTTACAGTACAAGCACATATACACATAATAAAGCTTTGTCCTTTTTTGAACAAAATGACATAATGCATAATAGGTGATTATACATGATTATGTCCACCTGATTTTAAATGTTCACACGCATTCAGTTTCTTTTTAATCAGTGATTAATCTTCGTATTTAAGGTAAAAATCCACAGATTAAAGAAACACTGTTGTCCCGATTGTGTATTTGGAAGATCTACCTAAAAATACTATGCAACATATATTAATGGCAGGTCTAGGAAATCACATGTTCAGTGTAATATCGGTATTCTATCCACACCTTTCAATGCCTCCAGATTGGAGCCATATGTGGCTCAGGTGTTAGAGCGCTTGTCTTCATAAAGGATATTTATTACAGTAGTTTCTCTTCCCATTCACCTCTCATGTTCCAAAACATGAAAACTTTCACAACATGTTGACACATAATCTCACCTCAGTCATTAGCAACATACAATTCATAACATACATTTTCTATTTTCCAATTGATGAGCAAAATAAGCTGTAATGTTTGTGATGTCTGATTTGTTTATATCCTCTGCATTTTTTGTTTGTATGTAATATTTTACTTATTGCTTGTTCAAAGACTTTCCCATCAAGCTTTCCTGTGTAAATAAATCATATCTAAAATCAGGCATTTTGTTTTGGTAGTTAGAGAAAAGCATCCAAACAAGCATCTTGTTTGGACATACAGTTTCTGTGCTATATATTCAAAATAAATCAAGGTTCACTTTGTGTGGACATAATAAACAGAACTGCTGGTCTGTCTTGAAGTATTTAATTTCTGTAATAGAAAATCACTTTTTTCAGTTAAAGTATTTTTGATTGTAGCAAATATATTAAACTGCAGTTTAAAAAAAATAGCAAAATTTTTATTAAGAATTGTGTGGATGTTTTTATTTCAGGTGGCAGTTTCAGTCATAAATTCAAAAATGCCAAAAGTCTTTTGTTTGAATGATTAAAAACCACTGCCTTATCTACCAGATTAATTCTTATTGGATTGATGTGGGACGGCATGAAACAATTACGAGGGTACATACTTCTGAGAGAAGAGGTCTCTGTACGGACTGCCGTGTTGCAGGGCCATGCCGTAGCCTCTGGTGCTCATGCTGTTTCCTGCTATAGTCAGTGTGCAGTCGTCATCTGTCAGAGCAGCATACTCCACCACCGCCATGTCCCACAGAAAGGCGTACGACTCCCGCTTTGCCTGTGCATTTGAAACAGTTTCCACAACACCCACGCAAGAGACAGGAACATGGTAATCACATAACAGCATGTTCGTAGCAAGGCATCGCAGACATAGACTCCATTGCGTCAACAGGCATCGTTTCATTCATTAAATAGCATAGTTTAGAATTGCAGAATGGATTTAGAACAGATTTAAATTTCATTAAAAAATAAAAGCAAAGCAATAGATTTGAGTACTAATGACTCAATTAACATTTTGTATTAGTTCCTATCCGACTGTATTCTACTCGGGCATCAGCAAGGTTGTTTAATTACATCCACCTACCCTCTATTGCCCTTATCTTTTTTTTTAAAAAAAGAATAAATAAATAAAACAGAATCATGCTTTTACTTTGTCCTTGATTCAATTTGCATTGCTAGAGGGGCAGTGCACTGAGTTGTCTTTAGTAGGAAACACAATTAGATCTAAATATTCAAAATGTTTTATAAAGAAAAGAAAACAGTAAACGTTGAATTGCTGAAATTCTTTTTTTCCAAATTCTCTGCTGAAAGAATAATGCAAGACACAAAATTGGATTTTCTAGCCACAGTCTAAGTTTAATTCTCTTTTTTTGTCCGCTTAAAAATGGCCAGAGTTCAGCCCCAATGGTGCTTGTACATCTTCGCAGGGCAAACAATCAACTTACAGTACATTTGCACATGCTTAAATTATTACTGTCAATTAAAAGTCAGAATTAGAACATGCCATTCAGTTACACAAAGTTTGAAGTTAAGGAAACGTTTGTGTCATAATGTTACTATAAATGCAATCCAGTTAAGTCAAGATGTCTAATCATATGCAGTCTGCTTTGTTTATATTAAAGAGATTTAATTGTTTAACTAGTGTCTGTTTTTTCAATATTTGCAGACATTTACATTATTTTCTTAACATATAAACATCTGTTTTGTCATGTTGAAATATTACACATAACTAAAGGTGGCCTGTTATGTTTCTTACACTTAGATTTTGGAAGAGATTTTTTAAATTGTAGGATTAATGGTACGCCACAAGTTGGTTCTCCAGGATTTAACAGCCACCATCAACTCTTACCTTTTTGATGCCCTCTGATGGACTTGAAACAGAGTTATCAAAGCCGTTGTTCTTGTTGACAACCTTCCAGAGTTCAGCAAACGTGCTGTCCTGCTCCAAGGGGTTGGTGCCTTTAGCATGGAAATATTCGTACACAGCTGAGTCTCGCACTGTCCCATAGGCAAGGTCCACTTGTTTGGAAAGGTCCTGAAATGACCTTATTTAGGGGCAAAAAAGAAAAGTATTAAAGCACCAGTAGGTTTCTCTAAATAGTATTTTCATATGTCAACACGTAGTTGCATGTTGGCACAATGTGGTTTTCCTTTTTAAAGAACTTCATGGATAGATAACGTTTTCATTTAATCAACATGTTTATCAGACTAGAATACTGAGTTCTAGTTCTAGTCAGAGTCCAGATCTGAATCCAGTAGAGAATATGTGAAAGCAAGTAAGATTAGGGTGATGGCAAGGCAACCTTTCACTTGGAGCTTATTGGCAAAAAATCAAGTGATTGAAATACCCGAAGAAAAATGCAAAAAGATGCAACAAGCTGATTAGTAATTCTAAAAAGAGTTTGATTGTTTTTATGCCAGTGAGGGTTTTCCAACATTTTTTCTGAAAAATTTATACAATTACATTAGCTGAAAAAATAAAATGCAACTAAAACAGATTTTTATTTATTTTTTTTTAACCTCTGAGAGTTACACATGGACATAAATTTAGTTCTATATCTGCAAAGGCCATTGATCATTTGTTGAGGTGCACAGATTTTTCCTACAAAAAACAAGTTGCTTATATCTCTATGAGGCAATCTTTATTCATAGAAATGTCCAAACAAATGTTAATTTAACTATCAATTCAAATGACCAGTGACTAACCAGCTGGCATTAATTAATTTATTTGTTTTAATATTTTATCGTCAGCTGCTCATGGATACTTACAAATATTTCATTTAAATGCCAAGCATAAAATTACCCTTCTGACTACATACTTGGATGGATAAATAGATAAAATAACAGAACTGTTCAAATAATAACCTTTGTTCAAATAATCAGAGCACAATGAGAAATTCATGTCGGCCGTGCCTTCTTTCATATCTACCTTTTCAGCATTCACCATCAGATTGTAATGAGTTGCATATCTTTAGTTATGCAAGCAATATTGAAGTAGAGCCACAGTCTTAAATAAAAAGTATTGTGAAAACTGAATTCTTCAATTCAGCCGTTTTCTCTGTATGGATGAATTTTATCTACCAGCTTACATGGAGTGTGTCTGTTTTTGGCTGGATACGATTTTTTTAATGTATACAATTTGATATTCCCTCTAATCTGCATCTCTAACAAACTCAGAACAGTCTCACACAGCAAGATGAAATGAGGGAAAAAGGTAAGGTTCGTTTATATAAAATTGGTAGTGAAAAGTTTCAGGCTTTTTTTTTTTTTTTTGTACAAGAAGCTAAATCAATGATGACCGATAAAACGTCTCCTACTCCGTTAACAGAAAAAATTTACTCTGTGTGCTGGGAACCTTTATATCACTATCACTTAATAGATTTAACTTAACATTGTGACCTGTGACCCCAAAGCGCTTCACACTACATTCAGTCATTCACCCTTTCATGCACACATTTACATGCTCATGGCTACTTTGTAGCCACAGCTGTCCTGAAGCAGACTGTCAGAAGTGAGGCTGTCATGCTCTGGTGCCACCTGACCTTCTGACCACCAAGTGCCCCAGGACACAACTAACACGGACAGAGCTGGGATTTGAACTGGCAACCCACCCAATAATTGCTCCATTATTTCTTAAATCGGCTCAAATGAGTTTGAATGACAACTAACAAACTCCAGTTTACAGCTCTATTTTACTCTGTATGAAGGGGTTCTTAAAAAAACAAAACAAAAAAAAAACCCTTTGTGTATGTTTCCAATATTTACTTATATGTTAGATTATCATTGTTGGGAATACACAGTTAGCCATGATTTTAGTTTCATTATTTATGAAATGATTCATAAATAATTAACCAACACTGGTTAAAAAACAGTAAAAATAATAAGATTCTTACTGGATTACAAGTCATAAATTAGACTAACAGACAGTCAGCTTATAGACAATGATCAGACCAATCCAAAGTTCACCTTTAGAGCTATGGCAAAATTAATTCAAAGCCACAATTCATTTGAAGACAAATTATTCTTTCTGGGCTTAGCTGTAAAGATTTTATGGAGTTCTTTACTCATAAAATGTACTATTTAGGAAGAATGGTTCCCTCTGCACTGTTTGTGCAGTTCTTATTCCTGACACATGCTTTCTGAAAATTGTCAAAATCCTTAACTCCTCTCTAAAACATTTTATTCCCCTTGATATTGCAGAATTCATATCCATCACTGGTGCCACTACAGCTACTCTGTTTTTTGTACCCTATTCTAATCAAAAATGTTTTTTTGTTTGTTTAATTATGCTATTGATCATTGGTTTTGGTTTTGATCAAATAGTTTGTCCACTATCTTGGACAATATTGTCAAGAAGAATGAAATATTAGACTGACATTTCCCAGTTGTACCTGTCAATGAAACCAGTTGAGACTGAGGTTACAAATTTGTCTTTGACACTGAGTGGATGAACACGGATGATGCAATTTTTTTTTTTCCTAAATTCAGGTAAAACCAACATCTTGATGCTGGTTCTTGATGCTGAAACAAATACAATCTGTATCCAATTTTATAGTTCAAACTGACAAGATAAGATGAAAGGCAATCGAGGCTATTAAGTTCTTATGTTTTACTTCTCAAATTAAGCAACTCACTAAAACAGTCTTCCGTTCATCTTCAAACTAAGGAGCTCACCTTCAAAAATCAAAGCAGAAAAGCCAGTGCATGTTTTTCATTCTTGCATAACGAATTGGTGCAATATAGTTTTAATTATGTGTCCAAACAATACAATGAAAATGTCATTTCAAAATGCTGCAACCAGTGTATTGTAAGGCACATATGTAAAAAAAAAAAAAAAAAAACCTGATAGTATTCTGCTCTGAACTGAAAAATTTTGATTCAGTTTTTGTTTTTCTAAGCCAAAGGTACCAGCACTTCTTACCCAATTTCTTGTACCTTGTTCCTAAAATGTGTTAATTTTATCTGATTTGCTGCATCATCTTGGACTGTATCCTTGACTTTGAAAAATATTCTTCTCACTACATCCTCACTGGAATTGTCTCTCTGCATCTGTGTACTGTGTTGTCTAGAAGAATGAGAATGGAAGAATCAGTGTGTTTGCAGAGTTTCTGTACCATCTGTCCCTTAGTTGATTATGGTTCAAACTTCACAAACCTCTCCCAAAAAACAGCTGCCAACCTCAAAGAACGATTACACAGTGCCTGACCTTTATTTACATCTTTGAAGTTTTTGAAAGTGAAGCTCTAAGAAAGGGGCGAAAGCCAAAACACAACCATTACGTTTTAGATCTTTTGAAATAAGTCAGAGTGCATCCAGAAAATAATCGCACCAATTCACTTTTTCCAAAATTTTATGTTACAGCCTTATTCCAAATTGTAGTTACATTAATCAATCAACTGATAAAACTTTTATCAGACACACCATTATGACAAAACTGTGAACATTTTCTTTGTTTTTTGTATTAGAAATGGAAAACCGGCTGCCACGGTGGTGCAGGGGTAGAGCGGGCGGCAAGTGTTATAAACTGTGTAATGCTGTCATGCTCATATGTGCAAAAAAAAAGGCTTCAGGAAAATGCTTCATGTGTTTTTGGAAAGATGTCAGAAAGAATCACAATAACCCAACTGGTAATTGCAAATTTTATATAAAAAAAGTGGCCAGGGTGTGTATTTCAGTTGCTTGGTTAGCTAAAATTTGTGAGCTATAAAGTGCTGAAGCCCTGTGCTTTTTCCCATGGAGATAACCACTATAATCATCTTCAATAGAAATGCTTTCCCTGGGGAAACTATAATTAGCTTTAATGTAAATGTTTTCCCAAAGAGTAACACACATCAGATACATTGCAGGGCAACACATCAGTTGCCTGACTTCCTTCCTTGTTGAATTTTCAGTCGTTACTTAAAACAGCTGAAAGGACTGACAATTTGGAAAATATGGTTTTCTGCCAGTGAATCCAATTTGGTGTGATTTCTATGGAAATTCACACCAAAAACATGTAAGAAACCTGTTCAGTTCTCCAGTTTCATTGTGTTTAGTTATATATAATTTTTCAACAATCACCCCAGATGACAGGTGAATCATAGGTTGCTAGTTCTTAATACATTTTTATAAGCGAACAAAGTCCAGCTGCAGTATGTCTGCCTGCTCAAATATTTTCAACTGCCGTGGGGTGGTGTCCTTTAAAATGCATGAAACATACCACAGGAAAAGTCTCCCACAGATGCCATTTTAAAAACAGCTGCTCTCATGTGTTGTCACAGGTGAGCTATGTGCTGCTCAGCATTCGCTCAGTCTGCCGACATATCTCCATGTGGCTGTTTGTTCAACAATAGACAGAACCGATGCAATCAAATGTCTTTCTACCCATTCTTTAGAGAGCAAGAAGGACATCAGGCCAAATTGGATTCACTGGCAGATAACATTTAGACTGAGAAACGCTCGGTTGTTATGCAGGAGGTCAAAAATTAAAGGCGCTTTATAGAAAAAGAAGCTGATCCCAGTAGATAAATCTTTAACCAAAGCTGTTACATGTGTACCGCAAGTTCAAGTATTGGAAATCTGAAGGAAAAAAAAATGCACTGGAGCTGAGAAGAAAGAAAAGTCAAGCTGTACCCAGTCGATAACACATCTCTAGAGATATGCAGAGATTCAAATTCACATGATCGCCAAGTTTGAATGAAATTCCCCAGTGTTTGGAAACAAAATATTTTCAAATATTGTGGGAGAAAAAAAAAAAAAAAAAAAGATGTTTTACCTGACTGCATTGTCCATGCGTGATACAGTGAGGTAGGCAGCCAGGTTCGCTGTGTAGGACGAACACACGATGAGGGTGAAAAGCCACCAGCTGCCCATGACGATACGCAGAGCCACTGAGCCCAGAATTGAGTCGCTGCCTGCAGGGTTGAGATGAAAGTGGTTTACAAGCCCACCCAGAAATGCATATCCCATTTTTACAGATTGTAAACGGGGTGATAAAACATCCCCTCCAGCAGCGGTGACAGATATTGCCTTTTTTTGACCAAATTAAGGCTTAGATATAAATATCAATATGAAAATTCAAAGTTTTCACAACTCAGAAATAAAGACATCAAGTTTATTATTTGAAACATGAAACAATGGTAATAAACCATTTCAAAGCAATGATCTTCAACTAATCCTAAGATTGCTTTTCTATTGACTGACAGAACATTCCACTTGGGCTGAAATGGCTCCAATATCTGATTTGGAGTAAATGTCAGCACTGAACCAAGACAACAGATGTGAAATAGAGGTGAACAACAAACTTAAATGCAGCCCAAACTGTACTTCATTTTTATCGGGGGTCTTGAAGTCTGATTTATTTCGGCTTATATGTTGTGATGGTGGCAGGGGCATATAGATTTTATATGTAGTGGATTTTTTATTGCATTTTTTTTATTGCAGTTGTATTGGACTCTAATGTGCTTAGATTTTTAAATGGTTCTCTCATTTGTGGTCACATTTGTACATATCTTTAAATTAAAAATATTGTTGAAAAGTTTTAGCAATTTAAGTCAATTAGTGGAACTCAAATGTTTACAGACATATTGATACTGCTAATGTTTATTTCTGTTAACTATGTTTACAATTTACATGTCTGCATTTTCTGGTGGATACCTGTGCTGACTTTGGAGCTGATAAAACATAGTGGACCAATACAAACAGATAACATAGCCCCCTAAATCATCACTGACTGTGGAAACTGCTCATTCAAACTCAAACAACGTGAATTCTCCAGAATCTGCCACCTTGATTTTTAAAAATAGATGACTAAGTTCACTTTAGACCAAAGGCCTGCAACAGTGGTAGTCCAGGTCATGTCTCTGTGTTGTTGCTCATTAAGCATTGACAGTCCATGCCTTGTGAGTCTTTTCCAAACTTTTGAATGGAGTGAACCTCCCTATCCTCAACCTGGAAGCTGTCCTCATTGCTATTGAACTTTTTTCAGTTCACATTTCTCCTTCCACTCAGCTTTCCACTAACATCCAGCTTGAGCTGTTCAGCTTGAACAATAAGCTTCGTAGCCGAGAGTACCCTATTTTTGGAAGGCATCCAGGACAACCTGCAGTGTGAAGATTGCACACTGCAGCAACGGGATAGCATCTCGGTATTTGGAGGAAAATATTTACTTTTTGGTCCTCCTACATATGAATGAAATTTCTGAAAAATCACATTTGGGTTTTGCTTTTTTATTATTATTTGGCACCATGAACACTGATCGCTGTTTGTAATTAGACATAACTTCAGTTCAACTGATTTACTGAAAAGAATACTAATAAAAAATTACTTTTATTATATATCTGCCTGTGGATTTAACATACAATTCGCATATGTGTAAATACTATAACTGCCTGTCATGTAGGAACTCTAGTATTGCTCATGTTTCTTAATGTCTTAAAATTTCAAATCCTTGTTTCTCTCATTTTATGACAGACAAAGAATTTTATGACAGTAATGTTGCTGTTGAGTTTTGGTGGTAGTCGCCTGCTGTCTGCAAAGGCATAAAAAGCGGATTTAGAAATGTATAAGGAAAAATGTCATCTTGAATCCTGATCCTAAAATGAAAAGCCATGGAAAATGTCATCTGAAAGTTTCAAGAATATGAAAAGTGATGAAAACATATTTGTCTGAAAGTGTCACAATCGGCACAGCTGGACCCTCAGGAAAGCTTAAAGCAAAAAAAAAAAAAAAGAAAAACGAAAGGTCTCGTCAGATGTATCATACCATAGCATCAATCATTTTTATGAGACATGGCTCTGAGTTGTTTTTTTTTTTTTTTGTTAAGGTTACTGAATGTGAATTGGCCATGTGCAGATTTAATTGGCTCTAACCATGCTCCTCAGTGGAACACGCTTTTATCTATGAAATAAACTGATTGAACAATAATAATGAAAAAGGTTTTATATCTATTTGGTCCCTGGGATGCTTTGGATTATCTTCTACCTCTGAATGACCCCCATATGGAACAAAAGAACAGTTCCTGCTTGGAAAATAAAAACAAACAAAAAACTGCTGTAACACTAGGTATCTGGCGGTAAACACACAACATAAACCAGCTAAGTGCCAGCATATCATTATGGACTTCTCAGAATATTTGGATGCCAAGTTTCAACTACTAACAGTGGCACACTAAGCATCAGCAGTCAGATCCATATCAATGCATCCTACATCAACCCCCTAGCTCCTTCAAAAAAAAAAAAAAAAAAAAAAAAAGCACTCGAGTCAAAAAATGGCACCGCTGGAACATGAGCCCGAAATGAAAAGGTGAAAAAGAATGTAGATAAAAAGGCATGAATTTGGCTTCTCTTAAAATATAGTGGGTGTTGAGTTAAAAAAGGTTCATAGGCACGACGCCAGACTTTGATAGATGCAGTCTGAGCTTTAAAATTGGTCATTTGTTGCGACCAGACGTATCTGGATCGGCACCAGACGTAAAGATGGGGTGTCCTCCTTCCGAAAGGCACCTTTAAAAATGCTAAGGTGGGCATAGTGCCTGAAATTTTTCATTTACTGAATCAGCATTTATTGCATGGTGACATCCACATACGTCTTCCTGTTTATTGTAAGTTATTGTACCTTAGTGGTCATGACAGCAGCCGCCAGGCACTCTGTGTTTGTAAAGTCAAAGATCAGCTTTTCTGCATTAAAAAAAAGTAAATTTTTTCTTGATTGGCTTAGAAATGTGCAGTGGAACAAAGACGTTTGTTATCAAAATAAAAACTCTTCACATGTTCATCTGCGTTGATAAGTTTCAGTGTTGCATTTATATGCACTGCAGAACAGTGAATCTTTAAGAATAGACTTTGATCTGAAAGGAATAAAGGCTATTTTTATTTAAATTATAAAAATATCTATTGATAAGTGAAACCTAAAAAAAATAAATAAATTTAGATTATTTTGGAGTGAATCTATAAAAAATTATACTTTCACCATTTAATAAGATACATTTGTGGATTAATACGTTTACTCGATAAAACATGGAATTTTGTAAAACAGAAATAAAGCTATTTAGATCCCTAGGGGCCAAAGTTCAAACATCTGATCTCAAAGCAATTTATTCTTTATACTTGGTTGTGAATTTAATCTATCTGTAGGAATTTGTGTAGGTTGGGATGAGATTCTAACAGCATAATATGTATTAAAAGTACTATAGTACCCAGGGGGTTTTGCACATTTTCAAACAAGATGGAGGAATTTACTTGTACTTTTATTTAACTGACCTTGCTGCACAAAGGCCCCATAGACGATCCAGATGGCGCTCTGAAGTGAGGTAGAGGTGGGAGGTGGTGGATGGCCTGTGCTGCTGTGACATCTGACTGCTTGGATACGTCGGAGCAGGAAGATCATGATGCCCACTACAGGTATAGCCGCTGCGATGCATGCCCACACGGCCAGGTCGAATGGGGCAAGCAGAGAGAAAATGTTGATCTTTTCCTCAGACTTGCGCATCAGGATCCCCACGGAATAGTCCAGGTAGCGCTTGCTGAAGTCCACTACACTCTCACGCTCCGGTGTGATGGTGATGGCAGATACGGCCAAGTCAGCTCGCTGTTCATAATGAAATAAAAAGCAGCTGTTTTTTTTTGTTTTATTTTTTTTTGCAAAACTCATGCATTTGAAGAGCATTAGTTTGCTTTTTCTTGACATTTAGGATGTTTAGTAGTTAATTTAGTATGTTTGTGTTTCTGAAATAACTCAGACTCCAATTGCTTGTTTATTCACTCATATTTTTTTCTGAATACTCTTCTGTAGAAAAAAAAAAACAGGAAACCAAATAACTGTTAATTTTTGGGCTATTTAGTGCAGGTCATTGTATCAGTTTCTATTTAGGTTGAACTGCAATTTTGCAGCCAGATGGAAGTAGCTTGTGAAGTGATGGTTTAATATACAGACTCTTCTTCCTAAACTCCACAATGAACTAACTTTTAGAAATATAATTTCAAGACAAGCATAGGAATTGCTCTTTTTACGCAATCAAAAAGTACAGACCTTGCCAATGAGTTCTCCAATCATGCCATTCCAGGACCCATTAGGGAGAGCCGAACCGTACTTCCCATCGCCGACTTGGTAAATATCGTACTTGAAGCCCAGGATCTTGGCAAGGCCGTCCAGGACATCGATGGAAAAGCCTTTATATCGTTTGGGTTGACCCAGAATGTTTTCTGCCACCATCACAAAAGGTTCCTCCTGTTTTTAACAGAATAATTGTCGATACTTTAAAAAGCAGGTTTCCGATGATGTTACGGTCTGGGCATAGAAATATTGAGAACCATATTATGAGGCCGAGTTTCATGCTCAGACTCTGAGAACTGAGGATGCTTTTACTCAATCAGACACGTCATTTATCTCGATGCACACAAATCTAATGGTTGGATATAGAGCTTCAAGCAGGACACGATCAGTCATCATAAGATGCCTTCATGAAAAGCTTCTGTATGTTCTCCATTAAACTTCATCCTCGTAAAATTGTTTCCTTAGCAACTGTTGATCCATAACAAATGACACCATGGCAACTGCTATGGTCCATCAACGGGAAAATTGTAATTTCAAATTTATTGGCTCCCCCCCATGGCTCCCCTTTATGAGTGGAAGTGTCATGGCAGTATTAAATAGGTGGAGTGAAAAGAGCCGAGCAGGACGGGGCGGGGGTGGGCAACATGAAAAGAGGAGAGGTGTTAAAGTGGGCAGGAGCAAATGACTTGATGAAGTGACACTGCCAGGAGAACGCTGAGCAGAACTTATGTGAATAAATATGGTGGAGGTAAATCATCTGTGAAAAGAGGAAAAATGGAGGGGAGGAGAAATGATTGAGGTAAAGGACGAGGGCAGAAACTCAGAGGTGAAAAAAAACGCGCTCTTACTTTTAGAGATGCTGCTGTGCTTTAATCGTTTTCAGATGCATTAATTTCCAAGACAAGTGAAGACTTCTCTTTGCAGCATTGAAAAAAAAATCTGTGTGTGGAGCTGATGCTCGGTTTGCTCGCACACAATGATCTTATTATTATTTGAAATGGGACATCATCAACACATTTCAATGCACCTTCCTCTAAAGTACTGATGACTTTCTAAATGAACCCTTAAGATGTGTGAGCTGCTGTGAGTTTTATTGTTTAACTGTCCTCTTAAAGTATGATTGAAACCAGTTTTCAGAATGTGATTCAAAAGCTATAAGCCTCTGATGTAAAATTCAACCTCAAGCATGTTGGTGCCTACCTTCCTAACAGCATTTTTACCCCATTTGTTGACTTGAGCCAAAGTGTTTATAGATTCAGTGACTTTTCACAGCTTACCAGTAATGTCACAATCTTGAGCGTCACTCCCTGCATGCTACTCTCTATCCGGTTCTCCTTGAGGCTTCCGTTCAGGCCACGAGTGGAGTCCCACGACGCCAGCTAGGGGGCGAGAGCAAAGAATCAGACAGGTTAGCAACGTCAACTGTGTAAAAATGGAAATGCAAGTTTCCGCTAATGGACAGAGATGCAGATAAATGTTGTGTTAATTATATTTATTTATTTACAAAGCACATTAAAAACGGCAGCCGTTGCACAAAGAGCTGTTTGCAGAATAGCTGCAGGAAAAAAAACAAAAAACGATCCATCACACATGTAAGTCAAGAATCAATTTGCAAAAGAAAATTAAAACAATTCTGCTCACAGTAATTATCCTCACATTATCGACCACCTTTAATTGATAGTAAGTGGTCCATGTTTGTTTACATCAACCGGTTCCCAGCAGTGGAGGGTGATTAACAGGTTTACAAGAAACAGGACCCTCGGTTGAAAAAGGAGTCTGCACCATACTTTACATCTTACTACACAAATGTGCAAGACTATTTAAACATGAGAGCACTTAAGGTTGACTTCATGCTCCCTAAATTAATCTACCACATATCTAGTTTGAGCTTTAGACATCCCTTTGAGTGCCTTGGGTCCACACAATCCTTTACTTTTTAAACTTCCCATTCCACATGGTCAGCTTCTGCAGCCTTGTCTCCGGTGTTCGAGGCTGATGTTTGTTAAATTCTTAATCAGAGCTGCCGGCTGGACAAGGATTCTCAAGGATTCGACACATCATTTGGAGTGGCCTTTGATTTGAGCTGACAGAACACGACTCGTGGCCCAAGGTCAAAACACAGTCCTTTTGGGCTTCAGGAAGCATTTTTCCCTCACTGAAATGGCCTGCACCATAGCGAGACAGAAAATTAGTGAACAAATAGAAAATTTAAAAAAAAAAAGTTTTTAAAAGTTTCACTTTGCTAAATAGTTAAATTCCCAGGTAAATAGGTGGATTCCAGCTTTTCAAACTGAATATATGCTATGAAGTCAATGTGCTTCCTAGAGTTGCATATTTTCAAGGTCAATATACAGTGTTAGTAAAAATCTGGATCAACAGACTGTATGGCTACCACCTGTACTTTAAGTCCTGAAGGATTTTCACCGATCTGAAAAATTAGAGTTCAGAATTTATTAACTACAAAGAACAAGACCAATTTAATTTGACTAAACTCATTTTCATTGATTAAAAGTGGATCATGTGATTCAATAATAATAAAACAATCTTCAAACATTGCTCTCTGTAAGCTTTAGTGCCTTTGGCTATTTTGGTGATAAAGTGTCTCAATCACTGCAACATAGCTCAAGCTAGGCTTGAGGGGATCATTTGCAAATGTCATTCTTGTGAATTTTTAGTGGATTTTGGTCTGACTTTGGCTGGGCCATTTCTAATCCACGTTTGTATTTTCTTAAAGAAAATCACGTATGTTTTAGCCTCTGCCTCAACATTATGTGTTGATCTGTCATCACATTGCATTAAAGTGGCTGTAGAGAAACACGTTTGCAAGGCATTGGGAATATTGAACGTTATTTTTAGATGGCAAAACCCTTAGAATGATCAATTGTATTTTGCAGAACTTTCTAATTCGTTCCTTTAGCCAATTAGCACTTGGAACATGAAAGCTTGGTGTTTTTTAAAATTGGTTTTCTGTGCTCGTTTTATCTCTGAGCAACTTTGAGGGAAGTACACAGGAACAAGTATATCTGTGTCACCAGCAAGATCCGAACAAACAGACTTGAAATTACAAGCTGTGTATTTGAAAGAAATCATTACTTCTGATACACAAAGCAGCAACAGAGGTATTCAACTGTGAAAGAGAAGCATGTCAGGCAATCGGAGCCTGTCGAAAAACGGAGCTAAAATTTCATTATCAGTCTGTTTGTCACAACCAATCTGCTCTGCAGAACTTAGCGCATCTCATTGCTATGTATAGCTTCACTGCAATCTCATTAATGAAGTGACTCTTTCTTAACGGTACACTAGCTAATGTGTGCCGTATATGTCCCCCTACAAAGTGTCACTCAGTAAATGTTTCTTCTAAGCACAGTAATGATGTCAGTCATGTGAAGATTAGTGCATATGCAGCGCAAGAAGCATTTCGCTGCAAGGATGTCAGAGGAATGTTGATGTGAAAGCTGATCATGAGTCACTTGTGAGTTGTTGGCACACATCTGCTGGTGGGCAATGTAATGTCAGCTTATTCATCTGTGTTGATATTTACTGATGTGCCAATAAAAATCTGACATCCACCCGGAAGCTGTTGGTTCTTTGAAAGGTGGCAAACTGTACACTACTTAAGCAACGACCGAACAAACATGACATCTGACAATGACCTGTGACAAGGTCACTTAGACATAAGCGATGTCTCAATCAATGAAGTGTTACGAGGTTCATGTTTTGTCCTGTTCCTGAATTTTTTGGTAATGGAATTTTTCTCCTGGTGCTCGGGAACTTTTCCGTGCTTCAGATTTCAGATCTGTTTTTGTTTTTTGTCTACAGGTGCTCATAATAATTCTGCCCATCTGTCTATATGACTGTGCTGTGTGTTTGTGTTTCAAAGTGTGCACTGAGGCAAAATGTCAGCGTGCACTGGCTCCCTCACAGGGGGCTATTTTCTCCATGAGCAGTTTTGTCCTCTATGAAAAACACTGAGCAATCCTTGCTCTGTAAACTGAAGAACACTAAAGAGGAACACTTCTACTTCACAGAGCTTTGCTCACCAGTGCGCCACTAGGAAGGTCACGAACAATAAATATAGCAAAGTCACATCACCTGCAATTACACAGGAAATGTATGGCCATTAGTGTTTATTAGGCTAATACTGTGAACATGTTCTGAGGAAAATTCTACTTCAAAGAGGAACTGGACGTCTGCCTAATTTGAGAAATGAAGTACAGTGGTTTGCAAAATTCTCCAATCAAATCTTTTAGGCTTTAGCTATATTTGAAATTTGAGGTGAAATTAGAAACATAAAGTGATGAATTAGTGTGAACTTGAAGGAAAATAAAATAAAAATCTGGAAAGTGTCTGATGTACATGTGGGCACCAAATGGTGTGCAGTACAGTATGTTCAATATAGAGTATGAATCCAGCTGTTTTGTAAAAGCCTCACAGGTTTTATTAGGAAAACAACGCCAGGACCAAAGATGACATACAGAAGTGTGTGGACATAAGCATACATTTCTCTTTAAATTGTCCATAGCAGCAGAAAATGAGAGTTTAGGCATAAAAAAAAATCCATCTGATTTTCATCATGAAATAATCAATATTATGAGTATAACTGAAAATATAACCAGTAGTTATAATTGCTTGCATGACTGGCTGGGCAATTTGTTCGCATTAGTTTACACAAGATCATGACCAATAGCAGCTTTAAGCACTTAACTGCATGTGTTTTAGACCAAAAATTACTGGTGGTATCTAAATTCATCAGGTTTGAACTGAAACCTAAATAAATTGACTGAAAACATCAATGTTTTTTTTTTTTTTTTTATTGTTTCTGCATTAAGAATGCTGACTGAATTGCATATATGCAAATTATTGAATGTGCAAACTCCTATTTCTGCTTTCAGTATGTCACATCCATAGGACATTTACCCAGTGAAGAGGAAACAACAAAGAGCAGGTACATCAAATGATGTACATTTAAAATAAAAAGTTACAGGAACATTTTTTTTTCTTATTATTTTGACGACGGGAACATGAAAGAGAATATATTGGCCTGTATTTCCCCAGGCTTAATCTTTTTACCTTTTTATAGTAAATGAGCTTTTTTTTCTCCAGTGGATTGTGGCCTGAAAATATTAGTTTATCCAGTGTCATTTTAATTCCTTTTTTTAACAAACACAGACAGTTTAGAGTTATGGGAGATTTAACTGTAAAGGTGAACTGCAGACATTCACACATTTTTTCAGAGATTTGAGTGAGTTGCCATCTGAAAATACTATTGCTAATATTGTGATTATCCATTGCAATATGACTCTATCACTCCAATATTGTTCAGTCACAAGATGTGTTTTAAGGAGCTCACAGTAATTTTTTAAATTGAGATTATTCTCCATAATTGACAGAGGGATTTCAGTCGAAGGAGACGTTGGGCATTATTAAAACAGACTAATTTTGAAAAAAATGTATGTTTCACTTTGCAGGTCAGTATTTTTTTATTTATTATGTATGTAGGAAGAAATTGAAATTGTACCAAAACTTTTAATAAAATGAAAATGAGCCACTGAATAAAAAAAGCTCTTACTTGTTTTTAGTTTTTGTGTACCTATGGGAGAGATTCAACGCAGCCAAGGGACCTTTTAAAAACACTACGGAGCCAGAAAATGCGTTTATAAAAGCCATGCTTCTCGGCACTTTGCTAATTAATTGTTGGATCAACACTCCCATCAACCCCCTGCAGATCTATTGTTGGCAAGAGAGAAGTGCCCTTTAGAGAATATTTAATGTCATTTGTGCTTGATGAGTCAGTGAGGAATTATTTTGAGCAGTGGCACGAATGTGGCAGCTTTAAACAACTGCGTCATTTACATGCTGCATGTGGTGTTGCACATTAAAGCTAATGGGAAACCCTGCATCCATTATCATCAACATCAGCAGTTGCGTCTTGAAGTGTGATGATGGCCAATAAGCAAATTCTGATCGAAACTTGTGACTAATAAACATGGGTTCCTAAACTTGATTCATCTTCAGTGAATTAAATGTTAGTTGGCTCTTGTCAGTGCAGAATGTCTAAATGTTTATTTTGGGAAAATGGATGTTGCTAGATCAGCTGGGTTGTTGAGTTATTGACTTATTATGACAACTGAGTTAAAATTCAACTGCGCTTTGGAGGCCTCAACAATCACTTGTGTCTCTGATGACCTGACAACACAGTTTATTAGTGTAAAGACTAGCCAGGCAGTCAGCAGCACAGTAGCACCGCAGGGGACTATACTCTCACCATTCCTTTTCACTCTGTTTGTCTCCCACTTCCAGAACAACTGAGAGTCCTGTCACCTGCAGAAATACTCAGATGACCGCAGTTGTTGCGTGTATCAAAGATGGACAAGACATTGAGAACTGAGAGCTGGTGATCTACTCTGTGTCATGATGTTGGAGTTGTCGTCTTGTGTGTGAACGAAACAATAGAGATGATGGGGGATTTCAGGAGACACATGGCAGGGTCAAGCTCTTTTTCTATTGTGGTAGACAAATTTGACATTTAACAGTGAATTGACAGGAAAGAGGTTGCCAGGCTGGGAATCGAACCTGCAGCAGCCATGTCAAGGACTAGGGTCTCTATATGTGGGTTGTGCTTAACCTCTATGCCACCACGGCACACCTGGGTGTGGGCAGATCTAATCTGGAAAAGTAGATTGTTCCATAGAATAGGAGGAACAACAGAAAAAGTTAAATTTTCTTCTCTCTTAAGTCGACTCCGAAGAACTTTCAGAAACAGCTGATTATTTGATTGTAGAGTTCTGGACACAGAATGAAATTTTAAAAGATAAAGGGGAGCTAACTCATTTAAACTTTATAAATTCTTTAAAAAATCTTTAAAACTATTCGATAAGAGACGGGCAGGCAACGTAAAGAGGCCAGTATGGGCCTTATATGGTTATGCTTCCTGGCTCCTGTAAGAAGCCGAGCTGCTGCATTCTGGATCACTTGAAGTCGCTGCATCTGTGATTTATCCAAGCCTCTATATAATGAAATGCAGTCAAGTTGTAAGGAAGGCATGGATAAGTCCTTCAAAATCCTCAAAACAAAAATAAGAATTTTTATTTTTTTGACAGACTGAAGTGAAGGTGCAACAGCAAAACTATTTATAAAACGAGACAGAAGAGATTGTATTTCTAGAGGAGGAACATAACCAGGCTTTAATGAAAGCTGGTTATGTTCTAGAAACTGCCTGTGGAGATTATTGTTCAGAGAAGGATTCCTCAGAAAATTAAGAAAGTCGCGACAATGCTGAGCATCCTCTTCATCAGTCTAGTATGCAGCACCAATGTATTTTCAAAGGCTCCTTCAGATTTGACGTAATGCCTCTACAGAAGAAACTATAATGTCAGGTTGGAAAGGATTCATTGGGTAATGGTGTTTACCAGACATTTTATTGACTTCAGCTTATCCAAGATCCCCAAAAATCACAGAGAAAGACAGAGACAGAAAGAGACCACAGTGACAGTGACTCTTGGATTCGATTTTGTATTTCAGTGCAAAGATTTAAATGTTGATGCGTCTAGATTTCATTCAAAAACATCAGAGTATGAGATATAGAATGAGAATGTAATAATTTCTATTTTCAGTGTTAAAAATATGATTTTGATTAACAACAGTCCCGTTGAAGAAACATTTGAGAAATGATCTACAGCACCATGCATGCCAGATCCTTGTAGGAGCAATTACATTCAAATAAGCCGACTGTTCTCCATGGGAGCTCAATGTAAGCTGGAAGTCATTAGGAATATCTGCTTAGAGACGAGCTGACACATCAATAAGACCAAACTGGGAAACCAAAACAACAACGGTATCGATCACTCTGCATCAGCAGTGGAGGGTGCAGAAATCTCACAGTAGCCATTCTGGAAATAGTATTTCAGTCTTCATTACAGTTTCTAACCAGAAAGACGCCTCATCTAAGAGCCATCAGGCTAGGAAGAAAATGGACTGAATGCAGATAAATGATGATGGAGAGGGAGGAAAGCAGGGCTGAAAAATGAGAGTAAAAAGGTTAAGAGAGACTAGAGGAAGCAACCACAGAGGAGAGGTGAAAGAGGGGGAGGTCTGGACGTTAGAAAACGTAAAACTAAGAGGGGGACGGAATGATAAATGCAGCGAGGGCTTGGCAGGGGCAGCACACTGTGGAATCGCAGTTTCAAATAAACAAGAACTTTGATTCAACCTGCTAAGAATATTCTGCAGTTCTATTTCCTTTTCAGTTATTGTTTTGGAGTAAACAGTATGGTGTATATGTGCAGTGACTTCTTATATCTATGTCTGTTTTCTAGCAGTATACGGCTTCTGCCCTGTAGTGCAGGTACACAAACATACCTGCTAATGAACAACAGCACTGATAGCGCATACATTTCCATTATACCTGCTGCTAACGATCTCCAGAGACATGCACCCAATTGTTGGCATGTTTCCTGCTGCTCCTGTTTGGACTTCCCATGTGTATTAATGGTACATTTATAAGTGGGCCTCTTCTGTTTGTATTGTGCTCTTTGGATGACTAACATTGATGCGTCTTCATTTTTTAATGTAAGTGTGTATCTTCCTTCTTGCTAATGATAATGGCCATGTTATGATGAATTGGTTTGAATGACTTTAGTCAGGCTGAGTGGTGATTAAATCTTCATTAATGCTTCTGGTCAGTCCTGCTCTACATAGGTTGCCAAGAAACCTGATTCTTCTTCTTTCTGGGGGAAGGCCCTGACTGAATCAGGACAAAACGCGACAGATAACAGAGTGCACAAATAACGCTCTCAATCTCTGTTTAGACACACGGCACTCATATTTCACTGTAACAAGTCACAAATAGCCTATAGCTAGTTTGTATTTAAACTAGGGAATGTAGCTTCAGGGACTTGAGATTTTAAATGAGGAAGTTTGCAAGTTGTGTGCTTCATATTTTTTTGTTTTTTTACTTTTGACTTAACGTTGTGTGGTAAATCTCATATTCTAGCAACTTTGTGAAGCTCAAGAGGTCCAAAACAGGGTTTCTGACACTTATCACATTAATATTAAGCACAATAAGCACTAGATGATCCAGACACAGCTATTCTGTGTGTGAATGTTATGACTCATTCTCAGAAGAAAAAAAAAAAAAATCACATATATATGCAATCCTTGTATTTTTCCACTGCTAGACCAAATTTCTAAAGATCTCTTATGTCCACCAAAATGAGTTAAAAAAAAAGTTTGAATAGAAAAAATGTAACCTACAGGATAGTTGGTCTAATGAATATGTGCCCAATCAAAAATATATTTGTATGAACAATGGGTTTATAAGAAATGGCTAGTTGGGTAGTTGTATTGAGACATACAGGCCATTTTCATCAGAAGTTCTCTCAGCACCTTGGGCAGCTATGTAAGTCAGCACAAAATTGATTCTAGCCACTAAAAGCCTCCTGAATGGACTTTCATAAGGAAGTTCTAATTGACCTGTCTTCAGCGCATTGCTCAGGCTATGCAACCGAGACATGGCACAGACACTTCTTTATTGAACTAAAAGCTGAGGCTTTTCTTTGAAACAAATTGCATGAAAGTTATTTCTGACATTCAAAGCTTGTCAAAAGGAAAATATGCTGCAAACTATATAGGAGAGAAAACAGACTGACCCGTTTCACGTCTTTCACAAAAGTCTCACTGTAGCTAGTCCCAAGAATCTCAAACTGTACGTGGGAATTGGAGCCTTCAGCACGAAAGTCCATCAATCCAGTCAGGCCGCTGATCCGTCCCTGTTGCAACAACAACAACAATAATAATAATAATAATAATAATAATAATAATAAAGCTGTTGCATAGGTAAACATAACTGAATTTGTTGTGTATAATATCAAGAAAATTTTATATAAGTATTACTGATTAAACTTTAAAATGATGTAGCTTTTTGCTACATATATTTATGCTATTAAAGCTAAAGTTTAATCAGTAATACTTTGATAAACAAATAACTTGACTTTAACTTGGTTAATGTCAAGTTATGTTAACGAGATATTTTGAAAATTGTCTTATTCACAACCTGTAAAAAGTCTTACTGAATTTTGCTTTCTTGGATTTTTCAGTAGGGCAAGAGATGCCCTTTGAAGTTTTTGAATATAGTAAATGTGTCACAGAAAAACAAACATCATTTTAAGATCGCATGTGGTGACAAAGTAACACTATGTTCCCTGTCTCATTGAGCCATCTCTTGTGACAGCTAAAATTAAACCACCACCACTCTGTGCAACAATAATAAAAACACATTATTAGATTGAGGTGGATGAGATCAAAGACCTTTTCAATATTGGGGGCTTTTTCTCATTGAAAGAACTGAAAAGGCCACATAACTATAACAAGATCAAAGCCCGGAAACTGCCATAAATCCATCCTGAACCTAGGGATAGAGTTCACATTTAATAATCCTCTGGACTTTTAAAGAAAATATTATATATATATATATATATATATATATATATATATATATATATATATATATATATATATATATATATATATATATATATATATATATATTTGTCCTTCAGCTGTTGAAATACCTTGATTGTATAAATACATATTTTCTACTGTATTTACAAAATATACAGTAGATATAAGATTATTCAATATATGATTAGATAATCCTATATTTTTAATCAGATATGTATAGCTTTTAATGAACAATTTATATCTGCAATATTGTTTTATAAGTCAGCTTTTTTTGCACATCACATTTCAGTAACAAGTCAGTTTAAAATACTTTGCATGTTGAACACGCAACAGGCTAACCAATTATATTAGGAACAACAAACTGAACAAACATTACATTTATTCAAATACATTTGTTCAAACTGCTCAAGAGTAATCATCAAATATTGAATGAAGACTAGAATTAATGTTCCAAGCATTATTAATCTATGTCAACACTAAGTAAGTAGGTTTATATCCTTGTTTTTTCCCAATATTTTGCGGTTTCCTATAAATTTGTTATCGATTAGAGGAGCGTAAAAAGTGAATGATGCTTCTCCGTTTTTGGTTCTGGGGATGCAGAGTTGACGACCAGATGCCTGAGTATGCATAAAAAACTTAAGAAACAATTAAGGAATGCTTTTGACACTTTGATATTTTTGATTAATCACTGCATGACATAAATCTCAAAAACGTCAGAAAATAAAATCTTTATAACGTTCAATTAAAGTCAAAGGGTCATATAGCATCAAAGGCTTTACTATATATAGTCTTTGATAAAATTACAAAGAAACACTGTTTGTTACCAAAAAAAGTTTGATTTAAGAAAAAACAAATGTCTCTTACCTTTTGAATGGTGTCCAGCATAGACCAGCCTCCATTCCATGGTTTTGTGGACTTCCTCATGCAGTTTAGACTGGCCATACTGTGCCACTTCCTATCCTCCAGTTTCCTATAGAAGGCGTTTGCCAGCATCAAAACACTATCATATAGGTAGAGATTGGACACCTGTTGGGGAATATAAAACATTCACTTTAAGGAAAATAACTCTGTAGCACAGATACGATTCAACAAAGAAACAATATTGTAATTTTTTGGGGTCCTAGAAGACAACCTTCTGAAGTTCACGCTCCTCTGTTGCGTAGAGTAAGAGAAAGTTTCTGTTCTTTAGAATGGCAGCAGATTGCAAGGTTGAATTGACGTTTTTTTCCAGGTGTGCATGACACATTTCTCCTTTCTTGAAAGTTTAGGTAAAATTTTTGTTCTCTTCTTCACAAAACTCAGCTCGTCTCCTCATTCGTGTCTGTCTACTAATTTTTTTTTAAGGATAACTCTTGGGTGAGTTAGTGAGATTTAATTGCTATTCTGCCTTGGAAGGTGATACTCTTCCTGCACAGTAAGAGGTTTTTTATGATAAAGTAGGAAAAATTTAATGGTATTTTGGAGCGAGATGGTTAAATTTACTCCTCGTATTGGACTTTAGTATTGCCAATCATTCAACTATTTCCGCTTCATGGACACAGCAGTGGATCCTTCCCAGATTCAGCCAGGGTGTGACAATTGATTTAACACTGAAGGTTTTCTAGGTCAATTCAAAGTAAACTTCCCCCAGAAAACTATCACTGGGAACAATATTGGCAGCTACCCCTGGCATTCAGTTCGTGACATTTTTAGAGTTCCCACTTCAAGCCTCTCGTTGGTAGGAAATTCTCCAAATCGGCTTCACTTGCCTCCAGGTCAGTGAGTCAGGAGCTGAATCCAGGTGAAACTCAGTTCAGTATGTCTCAGGTCACATAAAAGCTATTTAGCTTCGAATGGAGTTTTTAAATGCCATCTTTTAACCGTTAAACTATTCAGATTAATAATTTTACTGCCATTACCGGATAAATTTAACCTCATTTATGTGAATTATTGAAGACATTGGGTGCACACACCACATGGTTTGGCCATCTGTATGTTGTGATGATTAACTGTACAATTAGCATTTCAGTAGAGCCATAGGGAAACAGCTATTCCAATCATGATCGACTGAGTCAAACAAAATTCTTATAGGAGGAAAACCCAGTGATTTCAACCCCCTTTAGAAAATAATTCAAGCCTGATCTTGAACACTTACCACCTCTGTGTAATTTCCAAGTGGGCTGATCTGGAAATTGTGCTTAAAACGAAGAAGCGATGTTTCTATGTTGGTACTAATGATTAAGACTCCGCTCCTCCAGGTCAGTAATGACGTCTTTCATATATGCAACAACCATACACCTGTGCTGGACGTGGCTGGCACAGGTGTATGGTTTGTGATTTATAAACAGACTGCAGAGAAGATTTCCTTTTACGGTTTTGCAACAGAACTGTTTGGAGAAAGAGACTTTTTGGTGTATTAAATGGCAGTGAGTCAAGAAACAGAAAACTCAGGAAAGTGAATGACTGTCAGAGAAATAATACAGTTTTTCAGTAATATTCATTGTCAGTGGATAAATTAACATGGTTTCACCTACACTGGAGAAACATTTAATACCACATATCGGTTTGTGGCATCTTTCTGATAAATTGATTTTGTGGTGATTTTGACATGAATTACAGTGGGACATTAATTAAAACAAGCTTCCATAGCATAAGATAACAATTTACTTAGTTATGCTGGCAATTCCCAAGAAACACTGCTGCAGTAATTTGTATTCATAGGCATCTATGTCTCTCATAATTGTCTTGCCAAGGGAGTTTAACATACATTCAGTTGCATACATAATGAATTCACATTTGCAATCTCCTGACGTTCAGCAGCTGCACTGTGGCTGAATGTCTATAATATATTCTAAACAGAAATCAAAGACTAATATATATATATATATATATATATATATATTATATATATATATTAGCTATGGGAGTCTTCAGGAGCTTTGGATGTGAATAAGTTTATTAATTATTAAACAAAAGACACAACTAATAATTTAAATCAAAATTACAATTAATAAATTATAAAATAACTGTGTAATGTGAATCCTTTAACTGAACCTAAACTACAAAAATTAATTTTTGTCTGATATCAAATTTAGCCCAAAGACGAATATCATTTGCACGCAGTGGAAATTTTTAGTTTCCATTAAAACATTAGACAACAGTATGTTTTATTGTAGATGTATCATTATAGTTGTTGTGTTTGCTAGTGCATAACATGGGGCTCAGTTCTGAAAGGAACACGAGTCCATAGTGACGTATTCAGAAGAACAAATAAAGACTGGACAGAAATTCCTAACTTTTGCTTGACTGGCCTCACACCTTTAAATCTATAGCAAATATTATTGATTTTTTTTTTATTTTTTATTATTGTTTATACATACTTATTTATTTAGATTTTACATACATTAGACCAAATAAAGCCTGTGAGCAACAATGCCTTGTGAGACCACTCATAGTGCTTCATCATTTTAACTTATTTTTTCTGAAGCTATAAACACCAACTTAACTTTATTTACTGAGATTTCTATATGATAAATATCTAGAATACATATATTTGAGATGAAACTTAAAGCATACAAAGATTTGAAATGACTAATTCTGTTGTGCATTTGCACACACCACTCCCTTACTCTGAATCCCACTTTAAATCGAGTGTCGCATCTGGCATAGTGCTAGAGCTGGCAAACCATAGAGTAAAGCTCACCAGGTTTAGATTTCAAACCTTGAACTTGGTTACATGTTATGTGTTGGCAGTGGTTGTCCTAAAATATTTACTCAACTTTCAGTTTTTAAATGATGCACAGAATTTTATTAGTTTTATTTACCTCCAGTGACTGCAGGTAGCCTTCCTGTGGATCACACAGCAGGGACGAAATGCGATGATTGTTCCTCATGCATCGAACGTTGGTATCCCTCCACAGTGGGAAAACCTGACGAATGATTGTCATCCGCCCCAGCGAGCTGTGAATCAACTCCATTATATCTGCATCGCTCACTTCCTGAGGATGAACATAACAGAGACGTTTTATTTTCATGTGATTTCGGTTGAGATAGTAACGACGCTCAGCCTGAAAATGTCAGCCTGGGATTGTTGCATAGTGAGCGGTCATGAAGAAATCTGAATGGGGAATAGACAGTCTCGAAGGATGTTGGCGGTGCTGTCCTCTTCAGCAGCTAGAATTTTAAACGCCGTTCAAGAATGATGAGTGCATGAGTGAGCAGGAAAAAATAGTGCAACTGGTTGAAATATCAACTTGATATTATATTTTCTGTACACACAAATTGATTGAGCAAATAATATCTAGTAACATCTTTATTTAAACTAAAGAATCCAGATTAATCATATCGGCAAGTTAAAGCTGATAATATATATGACTTTAACAAAAAAATAAATAAATAAAAAAAGCTCACTTGTGGTTTCCTCTATCTTTTTTTTTTTTTTTTTTTGCAAGAACTGGGGTTGTATTGAGGATCGGATCCATATTCATGAGACACAGCCTGTTGCTGCTGCCTGTTATTCTCCAGAGCAGGATAGTGGTCAATGCTGAGGCAGACAGCGAGTCTCATGAGAAACACTGGGTTCATATGCTACCTGACAAAGCTGTGAGGTTACTGGCGGGTCGAAACTCAAGTAGCTAAAGGCTGATATATTCCTGACCACACATACCTGGAAAAAAAAAGAAAAAACATCCCCTCCATCCTTGTTCATAGTCAGTTGTTTTCATCTCCTTTTCACTGATCCTTCTGTTTTTACTGCTGGTGTATTGAGACTGTTTAGTGTGTTTTCTCTTGCCCTCTGTGATCACGTGAGAAGAAGCTCACAATATTTAGACAATAGAATAGGAAAATATCACTAACAAGTCATGATGTGAGATGCTGATAGACTCCTAATGAAGATGAATACTAAAATAGAATCAAAATATCCTTTAACCTAGTGGGATGTTGTTGGAGCAAATAGATTTGTAATTAGGTTGTTGTTCCTTTTCAGTATATTTTCAGCTGAAATTGTACAGTGAAATTTTACATGAAAGATACAAGTTTGTCTTTTATTTTTTACATCACAGATTCTGGCACTTCAACATTGTGTGAGACGATTTTTTTGCACATTAGCATTTTTTAACCAGATTTGAGAAGTAGTCGAATCTGTTTCCTACATCGTTCCATCTAACTGCGTTTTTTGTTTGCCTTTAATGTGTGCCTCGTTCTGATTGAAATGTGAAAAAAAGTTTTTCTTCATTTCTTTCATCATTGTCATCATTCCACAGTCTGAGGTAAAGGCTCCTCGGGTGTTTTATTTATTTATTTATTTATTTTGCTCATCTATTTTTTTTCCTCTGCCTCTTTCTGACTCTTCGAGACCAGTCAGGTGGAAAGCATGAATATTCATGAGTTGCTGCGACACATTAATCAGACAAATTATGTCGCTTGGCTCACCGAGCTGAACCCTATGTCCAAGTTAATAACTGATAGTGCCACCCAGCCCAAGTGTTCTGTCATAATCCCAGGAGACATTCATGTCAGAACTTGACCCAGCAGTAAGACTGACCAACAGAATCTGGACCCGGAACATTTATCCTGTCTGTGTGGAATAAAGAAACCCAGACCTGTCTTGTAGTATTTAATGTCTAACTTATCTGGAAAAATGTTTTCAAAACAGTCATAACTCCTTTAAAGTGCAAAGAAGCAAACTTTGTCTTGCAAGTCAGTATAACTACTTTATGGATCACTATTCTAACTGCACTGTAAACAATTTAAAAGGCCCATGAGTCAAATCACAATATTGTTTTTGACAGATGCAGATCACACACAAACTGCTGCTGAAATCTACAATTATCACATAATTACACCAGTTGAGTAGCTTAGATTGCTGGGAGCATCAATACAGCACAGTCATGTCTCAATGACAGCTGATGACTGAAATACATTAATCTAATCAAGTTTGGCTGACAGACAGGCTAAATTAGACCCTCTGTGCTGCTTATTGCATGTTATTAATCTTTTATGAGCAATAAAGGTTTTTTTTCTTGCCCATAATTATGTCATTTACATAGAAGCTATGGTGGTTTTGAAACTGCACACAGCTGAGCTGAGAGAGAGTGAATGGTAACAATGAAAAACAAAGCTCTGTGGGTAAAGGCTTTAGCTTGACTTTCACTTGGATACTTTCATTCAACAAAGAGTTTGGATGTGACTACCGGTAACCAAAAATCTGCTGAAATAACAACATACATGGAGTAATTTGCTAAATTTCCATCAATTGTCAGGACAATCATTTTCCATATGGAAACAATTACTTGAATGTGGAAGTGAGTATTTTCTGTTGTAACACACAGCAGAAATGACACGTTTCTGTACATTTTGAATAGCTGCTTTTAATTTCTGTTTCATTCATTGAAGAGAGCATATTTAAGAAAACCTATCACTACATTAGTTTCTTTTCAAATCACTATGAAAACACTTCAACTGATTCAATTTATCTAGATAGGGAGTTAATTTATTGCAGTCATTAAGACTTATAGATTCTTCACACACTCATGAGATTGAATCATAACTGTGACAAGAAAGTATGTCACTCAAGTTATTTTTCTCTCTACAACACCTCAAGGAGTTTAGAATGACTCCCCAATTGTGTGTTAGCCAAGAAAGTCATGGTTGATTTGACTGTAAGCAGCTAAAAATAGTCTATACAAGGTTATTGAACAGTACATGGTATTAGTTTTCCCTCTATGTTGTGGTTTTTAATAGTTCACACACCAGATTTAGCTTAGAATGCATTAATGCATATGTTGTAAATGATTCTAGCACTACCAAAGAAGCTAATATTTTCAGAAAATATCTTGTAAATATCGCATCAGATTGGTTCCAGGGGATGTCCTTAAAGATTTTAGATATGTCAAAAAGCATGACTGTATTTGTATGTATCCTCAAGGAAACAGGCTTTCTGAAGTCATCTCTCCCTGTGTATGGTTTTATGTTACAGCTGATCAGTGCACACCATTTCTTCTTGAAACCAGGAAAACTAAAAGAAAAATGTGTGAAAAAATATTTTTTAATTAATAGAGCACAGCTATTCTGTGCATTGTTGGTGTTTAAAGGAGATGCACTTAAGTATAAGGCAACAGGCTTCCCTTCTAATTTTATGGACAGTTTCAGTGGAGAGACCAATATGGAAATTTAATGCTATGAGCTGCTGAACTTTTGACTTGTTAATTTAAATGAACCGTGTGAAATGTGGCTAAACTGCCAAGGGAAAGTTTTTTTATTATTTATTTTTATTTTTTAATGCTTTTCCATGTAAAACCATCACCAATTAACTGGTTTAATATTTACATTTGTATTGGAAGGACATAACTACAGGACAGGGATGTCACGATACAAATTACAACATATATATTTTTAGTTTCTTTAATTAGGGCAAAACCGATGTGTGTGGGAGAATTCAGTCCCCGCTTAAAAGAACCATTTAAATGTCAACTCCCTATTTGGCAAAAATGTAAACACTAAGCAATATTCAAATCCCTTATGGAAGTTTGTACTTTAGAGTCAGTCGCAATGTTTTTTTTAATTATTTTGTGCTTTACTATGAATGCTTTTCTTCAGTGTGGGTGCTTCCTTTAGCCTTTAAATTTGTTGTTGAAACCAATACATTTTAATACAAAAAGACAAAGGATCATTCAACACTAAAATAAATTATTTCAAACAAACATGGATCTGACACACAACATATCTATTTTTGAAAGTCTGCTCAAGGTCTGGTCTGTGCAAATGTAATCATCAGGCTTGAATAATTTATGTTTTTCTGATAATCTTGCAGAACATTTTCCTTTGTTTTAAACTACAGCAGTAAGGTTAGTTGCTACAATTGCCTATTTTTTTTTCTCTCTGGCTTCACCACAACCTCCACATCAGCCTCCAGTGCTTTAGCAACAACACTGAGGAGGAATGAGGTGAGGACATAATGTTAGCTGATTTATATTTTCCTGCATCGTTCTGAAGCATTTCAGGATTTACGACTTTACAGCTAGGAAGCACGTCTCAATGGGGGACTTTGACCGACAGAAGACAATGATTGAGCTTTCGATTTCCATGAAGCTAATCATTGGACAGATAGCATTAGCTCATGTTGTCTGGGAGCTTCACTATGTCAAATTTAGGAGCTTTACTGACTTTTAAAATGTGCTCTAATATATAGTATTAGCTTGTAGCATGAGTGCTGCTAGCATGTGGCATCTTATAGGGAACCTACCTCTGAATGCCTTGTTAGATAAAGAAGGTCATATGTTTTGTTTTGTTTCGATTTGTTTTCTGAATAAGTTTAAAACTTGCAGTAGCCGCTCATTGTTTTGGTCAGGTGAGCAGCTGGATGGAGGGGAGAGGCATTGCATCTCTAATACCACAGTGCTTCTGTGAGAAGAAGTGCAACATTTCTGACAAATGTAAATGGGTCTGTTTGTATTGATTATGAGGGGAAAAAAGTACCTTTGAATTATTCATTTTTTAGTAGCAGTTATTACTTACTACAAGGAGAACTATTTCGTCATGAAGACATATTGGTGTTTACACCAGCGGCACTCAGCTGATTATATATAAAGGTTACTAAGTTTACTTTATATTAATATGAATTACTAAAATGAAGCCATGCTTGCTTCACAAGAACATCCAACTTTATTTGAGCATCCGAAACTGGTTATTAAAGTTTACTGAAAGCCGATCGACTGGTTGCAAATATTTGAAGAAAATGCAAAACTCTGTTTTGCAATTGCAAACATTTACATTTTATTTATAACTTTCAGAAATGGTGATATACTTTTAAATCACCCCATTTAGCAGTTAAATCTTTAACCAAACTGATGTATTTTTATTCACCAACTTTATTTTTTATTATCAAAATATCAATATTAGTTGAAAAATAATATTCAATGTTACAAGGTCTTTACACAAAACATATAAAGTTGTAAAGCATCTTTGTTGGACTTTATTTTCAGTGTCAGAAAAAATAGGCAGAATGTTTGAACACAGTTGATGTCCTTCTGAGCCAACAGCAAGTCCCTAACAATTTGTGGAGGTCAGACTGTCTAGGCATGTTAGGAAGGAAAATACACTCTTGTTCAAATGCCACTCTCAACAAAAACACAGTTGCAGTTAAGCTGGTTCCGCAACACTGATCTTTTTTTTTTTTTTTTTTTTTACAAATAGACTATTCTGTTCTCTTTATTATTCTAAGAAAATGATCGAAAACAAAATGGGATAGCTTTATTTCTAATATCAATATGAAAAGAGCTTAAATTTACACATTTGTTAAAATAGGAGTAAAACTTTTTATGTTAAAAGCTAACGAATAATGAAATTGCTTTATAACACTGATAATGACTGAACAAGGGTTTGGTGTGCTGTAAAAGTCAAGTTTTAACACCCAGTCAGTGAACAAAAGCCAGTATTCTGAGTAATGATGGAGGCCAAAACTTCCAATGTATTTATTGACATAGCTACGGCTTGCTTTCATTTGCTTTTATTCTAAAAAAGGCAAATACAAAAAGATGTTCAGCATGACCTTGTAGGGATGGCAACGGATCTTGTGATATTAAATTATTACAATGATTCTTATCAAAGTAAATCTCCTTTGCAATACACTGTGCAACTGCTGCCATTGTGGGACTTTATCTGGCAGAAAATGTTTAAGCTACTACAAGCACTGGATGTGGATGTGATTTAAACTTGCATTTATTATTGAGATTTTTATCTTGTAGAATAAGATAAAATACTTTCAGAGTTATTGACTGGTCGTATTGACAGTCAGAAATGTTATCATGGAGCCTGAGAGCACTCTGCTGCATGTGTACTGAACAAGTCGCCACCACTTCTGAAGCGTGTCTTTGGTAAAATGTTGGATCCGTGGTAGAAATGAGAACGTAACAGAATTATATGCAGGTTAGGAATGAGCAATGAAGGAAAAGTTTGACTTTTGGCATGAGCATTCACTATGGATCTACTTCATAATTCTTTTCCTGACGAAATCTGAACTGCATTTGATCCTTGAGTTTAAAATCTGAAGTATTGTGGCTGAACAAACCTGAACAAGATCAATCAACACCGAATAAAAATGTAATAAAATACAGTGAAAGCTACAAAATCTTAGTCTTGTTTATGAAAACACAAAAAGGACAATGTTTAAAAATATATTATATGATGGGGTAACTTACTTTGAAAACAAAAAAAAAAAAAACATTTAATCTTTAGCTTTCAAAATAATCTTTTTCAAAATCCCAGTCAAGAAATGTTTTCTCTTACAGGTGAACATATCATTATGCCCCTACAGACTAGAGATAGTTTATTCATACAGTTTGTAGCTTGGAGTTATTATACTGACCTACCCATAGCGAAGGTAAGGGAAGGTTGAGTATTTTATTACTTACATGTATTACATGTGTTTTAAAATGGCTAACTGGAACATGCATGATACGTGCTGCAGTCTAGATGTTTCCTGAAACCATATTGTGTCTGGTGAAAATCAGAAAATGTAAAACACTATGTTCACTTAATAACCAGCTTGGTGTCAAAAGCCAAAACGCAACAGTGTTTCATTGCGAGATATCTCGGGGCGTTTCAGTTTGGATAGAGTGAAGTTTGGAGTGAAATGTGCCCCTTGACCAAAGAGGTTAACACCTAGAAAGAGTTGGCACAGTTGTCTCATAGTGTGAAGTAAGGCAAGAAAAAAGAAAAACATGTTCGATTCTTTTAACAGCCCTGAGCAACAGTGTGAGCCAACAATTTACAGTCGTAACATTAACAAGTGATACTGAAAAAGGCTAACAGTAAGCACAGCATAATTCATTATCTGTACTTCTACTTCTGCTGAGGATTTCATCACAGTAATGGAGAATGACTTACAATCTGCCTTAGCAGGTTTCGGCAAGTTGGGGACATATTAACCTCATTGATAACTAAATTGCTCTAATGCATTTTACTTCTATAACATTTAAATATGATGGCTCATAAAGAGAGGTCCATTTTCAATTTATCACCATGAAACTGAATGCCTCATGGGTCTACCACTTCTGAGTTAATACAAAAAATTTGACATTTAAATTGGATTTCTGCATGGATGCTCAATGCGGTTAATGACAGGAAGCACCTCAGCATCAAATCTAGTGTTTTGATAGCAGCTGTTTCATACAGCCATTTCGATATAATTGAAATTTAAGTATTTCTTCACTGCACAGACCCTGTCTTAAGTGATACACCTCCTAATCACTAAGTGTGGGGTGGCAGAGATTGCATCAGAAGAATCGTTTCCATCTCAATAGGCAGTCACCCATCATCAGTCATATCATGACCGTCCTCTTTCGCTGTGTCACAGCAGGCGCAGCCACCTAATCCATCAAACACTTTCATGTGTCACTGTCCTACGTTTCAAAGCGGAAGAAAACAACAACAACTCCTTCCGCGATTTGCAATCCATCTGAATCAACCAGATTGAGTCAGATGTGGATCGCTGTGCTGGCAATTGGAGCAACCTGGTTTAGCGAGTGGTTTCCTGAAATACGCGCCCGCCCCGCCTATTATTCCTGCGCACTTTGGCCCAAATCGCATTGTGGCAAACCATTTCAAAGCTTTTACATTGTACACCACGGACATATTGGTCAGTCTTTTTTTTAGACAAAGTAGTTTTGAAATAATGGAATAAACTTGTGGCCTTTAGATTCACAAAATCCAGGCTAGGCTGAAGCTACAATTGGACAAACAGCATGCTCAGAAAAGAATTGGATGTTTTAAAATATAAAGCGCCTTAGTAATAATAATCTGTTGACTGACGGAAATACTAGGTCGCTTGACCTCATCCAGCCTACCGATTAGCATAATTTGTGCATATGAAAATTTGGGCAATGCAAGACAAGAAAGTTGAGAAATGCTCAACTTCTTCTGCCGTCTGCTGTTGCAGGAAACTGTCACCTTTTGCTTTTCGCTGTCGTTCATCACTCATCGTGTGTGATGTGTCAGGTCCACAACAATGCACTGCTGTGAACTAGGCAACAGAGAGGCTTTTAGGTTAAAATAATTGGTAGATTAATCTGCATTGCATCATATTAATGCATTAAAATGTTCAGATTAGTCATGTTTTCTGGTATACTTGGAAAATAACGATAATAAGATTTAATTAATACTGAGGATAATTTATCAACATTATGATTACAGACTTTTAAAGTGTAGGGGATGCAAAAACACTACACTTGCAAAAAAAATAAAATAAAATGTCTTTGTAAGTAATATTTTTGTTTTTCGGTTTCACTTTGCTTGTGATCGCTGCGATGCATTTAATCTGAGTTATTCTCAATGTGAACTATTATCAGATTTCAACACTGACAGTTACATTCATCATACCGCATGTTGCTGCTGGCAGTAGATTTGCATAAAGGTTTGTCAGGAGAGCCGAATGAATAGCGAGGCCTTATTTTGACTTTGTGAGGTCTTAAGTGTGATGGGAGCCGACGAATAAAATGACAATGAGTTTCACAATCACCTGGTTAAAAAAGTGCATTTCCACTGAGTCACTGTCAGCAGGATCGCAGCAACTGCCACCTGGGACTGATGGGAGTTTTCAGGACCAGGCAGTGATGGGGAAATGTGATTTCCATTCAGGATATGTGGCGATGCTAGACTGAACATGAGCAGGGGTTCAGGATTTTTATACATCACCAACAGAAAACACTATCTTGGATCAATATATTACAACATCCTGTGAAAAAAGTCGGCCCTGCAGATGTAGCTTATGGATTAGTTTACAAAGAATGTTTGCAGCTTTTCACAAGAGTTTAAAATAATTAGAAACTGCATAAAAAGTCTTTTTTTTTTGCCACAAGCTATGTGAGAAAGTTCTTAGATATCTAATCTAAATGGATTAATGAAAGTAAATTATCTTTACACCTTCCTTTAAGCATCCGTTCCCCTTTGAGATAAGCAAGGATGGTGGATAAATCATTTAGTGTTATGTATCCTCAATGCTTTTCATGCTTTGGTAGCTGGGAAAAATGAGGAGGGGAGGGAGAAGATTAAAAAAAGACTTCTAAGCAGCTTTTATTCTTTTTTTTCTCTCTCTTTTGTATACGAGAAAAGCTCTGAAGGCCAAGATGTGGTGAGAAACAGCAGCCGGTAAGAGCAGTTATTGAATCTTGTTGTAAATCTTCCCAACATGTCTATATTATTCTTATTTCAAGGTGTTTGTTTTGCTTCATGCTTGGTTAATCTGGGCCAACAAAATTAAAGGCAGACAAGGAGAAAGAAAGAAAGGAAGAAAGAAAGGAAGAGGAAAACAAAAGAAGGCAAGGTAGAAATAAGGCCAGCAACATTCTACAAAATGTGGAATTTGTACAAATTAAAAGAGAACTGAAGAAAAACAAAATAAACTAAACAAGAAAAATGAATAAAACAAACCAGACATCAGGTATTTGAGACGCTACAAATGTCTTGCAACTGAAACATGTTATCATATTAGAAATAAAACTCTTCAAGAAGTAGTACTTGAAGAGTAATACTGCAATAATAATACATTGATTACATGACAAATTAGAGCAAACTCAATCATTTCCATTTGCACAATTTATTGTTTTTCTTTTTTCTCTCTCTCTTTGAACCAAAAGCTGGACGATAAAAGTCTGGTGCATTGGTCTATAAATCTTGTTGATAGAAACTTTATGATTCATTTTATTTGTTGTTTCTGCTGTTCTGTTTATGTATTTTGGATAATTAAGATGTCTTTCACTTTCAGTGTTCAATGTTCATTAGAATTAAAAGATTATTGGTCATTTAGAAAGTTTTCTTACATTGTTATGCCGTTACTATCAGATTACATGAACATGTAACAACATTACTGTTGATAGTGATGACTTCTGGAACAATTTATATATAAGTTGCTTTTAATTGCAGCCTATTTTTGAAAGCTGGTTAAAAGTATAAAAAACTTTAGATCTTACTGGTAATTTCAAAAATACAAAAAATGTACCACAACAACAACATACTACAGAAGACAATATTTCAGTTATGGGTATGCTGAAATATAAGATGAAAAAGTTTTTAAAATCTCATTACAGTGCAACCTTCTTTAATTTAGTCTGCTAAATGGTAAGTTTTCAACATACCCCATTAACTTTTTAAATCAATATCTAAGCTACTGGCAAACAGAAATATCGCTTGGGCAATTTTCAACTAAAGCAGGAATGGAATCTGGTTTATTAAAGTTTGTCAGCCTGATGTGTGAGACTGCCTTTGTTGTAAACCTTAGAGTTGAGAGTTATTTTTCACATTGTCACAGAATTTCACTTCTCATCTGGACCCAAAGTAGCTCAATATTTCTACAGAAATAGCTTAAAAACATTTTTGTGACAATCTATAAACTGTATCACATACAATTGGCACTGTCTGTCTACAGCAACATTGCTAACGATACTGTACTAGTACCAAAACCCCAGTATCTAGTCATATTTTTAGGCCAAGAAAACTGAGCTGAACTATCTTTATTGAAAAAAAAAGAGGAATTGTATGGAAGAAAATTTACTTTAGCTGAAGATTCCTATGACAGACAGACAAGTAAGCTGTTATAAAGAGAGTAAAATGACATGTAATGCACATAAAAAAAATGGGAAAAAGAACAATCAATGTTAAGTGGAGGTTTACTTTGTGTCAGAATGAAGTTGTAACATGAACACCAGCAAATGTTTTCTTTGTCCTTTTTTGAGTCATTATGACTATGGAAATGAATCATTACTCACTATTCAATAATCATAGGCATGTATAAGGTATTTTGAGCTGTTTGCAACAACAGCTTCCATAATTTTCCCAGCTAATACGCGTTTGGTTTGATATTAGAATTGTTATGGTCATACAATATATTTTAGAGGGGAAAAAAAAAACACAACCTAAGTCAGATTTTGTCTCACAAGATTTACTGTTAAATCGAGCATGCACTGTAAAATTGTACCTGCACCCCAGCTCACTCCATCACTTTCACATGCATGTCTAAACACAACACAACGGGCATTAATGCAGTTGTGAGCAATATTTAAATTACCGAATACATGTGCTTTAACAGATGAATGAAGCCACAGACGTTAAATACCACTGGAATGAGCAGAGATGCGATATGTATGCATAGAGCCTCACCTCATTGGCGTAGACCCAGTGACTGTCCTTGGATGCAAGGTTGGTTTCAACTGCCTGCAGTGAGAAAAAAAATATATACAAATTAATTTCAGCTTAATGCAATATCACCAAGAATGGCCACATGATGGCGCAGTACATAGAACTAATCTTTACTGATGAAAAGTAAATAAATTAGTTCATAAGTAATACAAAAAAAAACCCCAAAAAAACTTAGCAGCATTTCAAAAGGGATTCTTCAAACAAAGGGTTAAAATCAAGGATTTGTGTGACAATACTTTTTAGAAGATATTCAGAAGAAGAACTTTCTGAAAAAACCTTAGTGCCGCGTTACATTAACTAAAACCATAGAGTAAGATGGGCTATTCTTCATTCATTGCTTCTTTCAGCTGCAGTGTTTCTTGTTATCAGAGATGTCAACATGTCCTGGGACCCAACAGAAGACAACATTTAACCTCTGACAGATAAGAATGGTGGCTATTCTCCAAAATACATAAAAACATGGGATAATTGAATCGCTGATAATTCCAGGGTTTGGTGATTAATGCTTTCAGTCAGGGGTGTCCAAAGTCAGTCCTCGAGGGCAGGCATCCTGCTTGTTGTGGTTCTCTCCCTGGTTTAACGCACCTGGATTAAATGATGGCTTAGGAGAATACTGACATGCTGAGAAGGTTGTTACTACCACCAGGGAGAGAACTAAAACATGCAGGATGCCAGCCCTCGAGGACCGACTTTGGACACCCCTAATTTAAATCTTCAGTAGATGTTATTTGCTTCCTAATGTCCCTCAGATGCCTAATTTGAGCTCAGAGTAGAGGAGAAATAAAGTGGAAAAATGCACAACAAACCAAGCTAGCCTCTAACATGTACTTTGGTAAAAAGTATTTTTTTAAATTTATTTGAAAATGGAGCCTGGAGTGACACACGCACATTACAAGCCTGGTATTAAAGAAGCTACATCCGACCTCACTCTTTTTACCTGATCTCCCAAATACATTTAGATAATCATTATTATTACTCACAATGTCAGTCGGGCTGTTGGAGATAAGAATGGCAAAACACTGTGCAGGACTTGCTTTTAACAAAATAATGGTTTCACCAAGTACTGCCGTGTTTAACCAGAAGATTTATTTTGTCACTGATTTTCTGCTGTGCAGAGCCCATAATTTGAGCAGATGACTGTTTACAGTGATCATAGTCATCTTTTCTCCAAAAACTGTGTAACTATTCTATATATAGCATATATATTAATGAAGAAAAGTGAGATGCTAGGACAAAGGATGATTTTAAAATATTTTAACCCTCGTATGTCCTGAACACAAGGACACACTTTTCTGCAAGTTTTAATCCTTCCTTTTATTATACCGCCACAATCCTATCACAGTGTTTCCTTTCTGAAGTTGAAAGCCATCTGCACAGCCAAAAGCCTTCTTATTCAAAGGTGAATATTGGGTGAGGAAATCAGATTTATCTAATCCCTGTGCTATCCCCTTTGTAAGGTGGTTATGATAGAGAGCAGAGAGTAATCTGGTTTTCGAGGTGTAAATGAATGCACATAATGACCTCAAATGCTTTGAATATAGGTGAAGTAATCTCACAAATAATTTTCAACCCCCCATGTCATCATTGAGATAGCATGAAACTTCTGTCTGTCATGTTTTAACGGATCAGAATTTGATGCCTGTAGAAATACGTTCAGTGTTACAACCACAGCTTTTCACTTTCGGTTTCAGGCATCAATACAACGTGTTTTGAAATATTTAAAAATATGCAGGATGTACTCCATCCAAAAAACAGAAAAGAATTAGCAGAGTTTGAAAACATTAAGCCTTACTCCGTGTGCAGATCAATCCAACGTTTACACAATGTCAGTGTGGCACATTCCAGATGCCACAAAAATGCTTAATTTACAGAAACAATGCAAAAGTTTGAATAAATTCAAAAGGTTTTATGGACAGGCTAAAAGAAGAGCGCTTCATGAAGGTTCACCGCTATTTTTAATGGTGTAGTGACAAAATCACAGTCTGTTTCCTTTTATCTTGAGACCTGAATGCTTTTAAGGACTTATGGAACCCTCTTTTATTTGCAAGTTACAATAAAGAAAATTAAGGCATCTGTTTACCCAGTAATGTGAGAGCTGTATCACTTTAACAAAACGTCAATCTCAAACATATTTTAAAGCCACTTAACCGCTAACTCATAATCAGCATTTATAGGGTTTTTAAAAGCAGATATTTTTGAAAGGGACTTTTTCACAGCAACACAAGTAAACAATGGCAGAAACTTTTAAAACAGGAAAATTTAGAACAAAGAAAACACTGGCAAGGAGAGTTTTCCTCCTTGCCAAACCACCAAACCAGGAAGGCAACACTAGATGTTTGTGCGGTAAAGTTTACCAGGTAAAATGACACAGAAGACAAAAAAAAAAATATTCCACCCAAAAATCCTTCTATATCTTTAGCAATTAGCTTCAGCCATGGGAATTGCAATAATTTTGTGTGATGGGGACAAGTTACTCTCACTTTTGAAAACAATTTGTTTTGTCCTCCCCCCACATTTACAATAAAATATTACTTCCCCCAGCCCTGTTTCCATCTAACTACAACAACTCTCTACTCTGCTGAAATGGTAACGTCAATCCCATAAACATCTCACTGTTTCTAGTTTGTGTCGTGCAGTGAAAGAACTTTCAGGTTTTTCTGTCTTTTTTTATTGCATCTTTCTCAGAAACAATGCAATTTGGAACTGGACAAACATTACTGAAAAGCTTCATCACACATGAATAGGGACCATTATATATGCCTTTCAATATTGAAGAGATTAAGAAACTGACTTTACTACCAGATTGGAAGATTGAACAGCAGAAATCGTCTTACGTAACCAACATTCAGTATGGCTTGTACATTGTATGTTTTATAATGCAATGTGATGTTCTGCGTGATGTTGAAGGGCACATTTGAATCTGTTAGGTAGAACAATCAATGTTCAACCTAACATTAATTGTTGTGCTGAGTTGAAATGTGTTGGATTAGTTTGACAATTTTAGATTATGTTTAGGCATTTATCTCTAATTATTCTGTGGCAGGTGCTACAATAAAAAAAAACTAAAAAATGGTTTCCGTGTATTTGGGCAAAGACACAGTAGTTCAATTAAGGGATTAGTCCCTACTTCAGAGTCAATTCATTGTGACCAACAAAAGTAAACTGACAAGCTACAATAATTAAGACTACAATGTATGAAATTAAATGGAGTGAAAGGTCTTTTTCCCTGGAAGCCATAGAAGTCACACAATGTTTTTTTTCTTTCTTCAATTTCAGAGAAGACGTTTGGGTGATAACTGGCATACAAGCAAGATATTTTTATGAAAGAGGTGGATTGCATTCAAGCTTAAAAACAATCAAGTTATCTCAAATCAAACAACTGTGCATTTGATTAACGGTAATCTGGATAACCTGCCAAGCTTGACATGAGTGAGAGCTGATTGTGAATCTGAAGGCAAATAATCACAAAATATTTCTTGTAATCGCAGTAATGAAAAAATAGCAGCAGATTCCTGCCATGTGCGAGTAATCTGTCCTCTCTCACATCGCAGATTATTATATCTTCCTCTCTCGAAATAAAATCTGACAATGGTAACTATTGTTTGCCTTGAAGATAAAACTTTGACATTCCAGAGAAACGACAGTTCTTTGGGGAGAATTTATTCTTCCAGACAAAATCTGTCAGATGGCATAATGATAAAGTCAAGTGTTGTGGTGTGAGTTAGTTAACACAAACAATGCCAGCTGGGATTGATGTCTTGGCACACAACAGACAACAATGCTTGAAATGTTCTGCATCCTTTCTAAAGGCCGGCTAAACACTGACAATACCAGACACCCTGGAAATGAACCTTTGCGAATGAAATGGTGTTTGAAATCTGATGCTCAGCTACATCTGTTCTGAAGCAACAAACATATAATTGATCTGTCATTCTGGAAGACGTCATTCTTTGCAGCATATTGTTTTCTCCAGTATCGTCCTCCAGGGGAGAAAAAGTCAAGAAAGGCAGTGTTATTAAAATGCAATTAGATAAGTGAAGTATGAAATCGAAGACTAAATTGATGTTAGTTGCAGCAACGTTTTAATTTACTATGCCTAAGGTTGACTGTATGGGAATCTAATTTTTGCACTATTTTGCTTAATCTGTTCCTTGCTAATTTCATGTCTGTTAAACTGAGAAATGATCTTCCACTTTGCACAAAAAAAGTAATCACATCACAGTCTAAAATCAATCTCAAAGTAGAACAAAGGATGTTACTGATCTTGTTGCACAGTTATTATTACAACATTTAAATAATAGTGTATGATAATCAACAAAGCTCTTCCTAAAAGAACATGGGTTAGTTTGTCTTCTTCATCTCACTCTGTTCCTCCTCTCACCTAATGTTTGAATTCAGGATTTGCTTCATTTGAAGCACTTCACTCTCATTTCAAGGTCAGGTCAGTGCACATAGCAACTAAACTTTTTTGTTGTTGATTTTTGGTGAATTGCTTCCACAGACTCTTGGCAGCAGATTAAGGAAGATGGACAATGAAAAGGTCTCGAAAGCCGATACAGCTCTCAACGTTCTCTCTGTGAGAGGGTCTCACAAAGTAACCAGGCCTCACAGAGCAATGAGGTCTGTCATAAAAGATTCACAATACTCCCTTTGACCTCAGCCTTGCCACTGTTGCTGTGGAAACATACTTTTAAGCACACTTACTGCGCTCTATTAACTCAACTTTGAACAAAAAGAATGCCGACTAACCTTGGTTTGCAACTGTGGAGCAATTCAAACCTTAAAAAAGAGAGTTGTATGCAGAAATTCAACCTCTCCAACAAATACTAGCATCTCAAGAGATTGTGCAACTGGTAGAATCAATAGACCAGAAAGAAATCTTTACTGACCTTACAGTAGTCAGTATTCAAAACCATGCAAGCCTTACAAGAGAACAACACAACCATGTCTCATTAAAACAAATCTTGACGCCCATTTCCCATGGCACCCAGGCTGCTAGCCTCTACCTGTGCATAAGTAGTTTTCCAGTTGCTTACAATGCCGACATGATTGGAATCCTCATTAAGAGGCACTTTCAGACTTTTCAAATCAAAATGTGATACTTTTCTGAGGATATGGATGAAAAATAAAACAAGTGGATAAATGGAAAGATTGCATGGATAGATTGAGACATTATGGAACCAAAAACACAATCTGAAAATTTTATATTACATTTTCCATTCGGATTGTAGAGAAACCAGTCATAATGCACATTAGAATCTACAGCAGCTGGGATTTTACTCTACCTTTTAAAAAGTGTAATTAGAAAAACATATTGACACTCAGTTAAGTGTTAGATTTAGTGTTAGTGTATGCTGTTTGTCAACCAGAAATGCAGTTATTTTTGTCAACCATATTTCCTGTTGAAAGGTTTTTGCAAAAAACAAAGTGAGAGGTCTAACATTTAAAAATAAAACATAAAAATATTTTTTATGTATTCATTTATTTGTATTTCAGAAGCTTGTTGACTTGTCTGTATTGTATTTACGTTGATTGTACCTTGAGGAACTACAGATGAAAGCTAGTCTTCACGGCTAACTTTGGCATATTTTGCATTGTCCCTTTTGACATCAACAAACAACAACCAGGCCTTCTCTTCTTCCCCTCCAATATTCTCTTGATGCTTTTGTTTTCAGACTACTGCCTTCTATTGGCTGGTGTGAGTGGAGAGGTATTAGTATCACATACAATTTTGTGTCAAAGGAAAATACTACAAAAATGTCCATGCCGGAGGAGTGTGAAAGCATAAAGTTGCTCTTCTTTGACTCCACAGAGATATATTCCAGTGGGTAGCTGCGAGCTGTTATGTGGTGAGAGGTACGTCTGTGATTCACAAACAGGATTAAAACGCAGTGTGACGACTTTTGAATGTCACACCAGACTGAAGAGCTTCCAAAGTAGTCCCATTCACCAAGGCAGTAAAAGCCATTGGGCTCAGGCTTTTCAAGCAGTTTCCACACTATATTTGAAAATTGCAATGTGTGTAGTCTTTTGTTGGGTTCACTCCATTTCAGTACTGTTTAAAATGACTTGGCAAAATGATCTTCAATAGAATCTCATTATATTCTAGTAACTCTCCTGAAACTAATTTGAAGAAATATTATTTTTTCCATTTCGAGCCTTAGATTTGGAAAAAAAAAGAAGCTTATTTGCGATTATTTTTTTCCTTACCCATCTATATAATACAATAATCTCACTGCAGTTTCGCCTCATAAATCTGTCACCCTGAAAGAAAATATACATCATTTTAAAAATATTTTCTTTTCTTACCAATTCTGCAAAAAAGTTGCTAAGTCCAGACTGATGCATGCACAGCATTTTCTTTTTATAACTTTCAATGTTAGCTTTTCATTCAACCGCAGTTAAACGGGCAACTTGCAGTAATGCAAAAATATTACTTTGTACTTTGCAAATATTTCATTTATTGTGCAGCTAAATTATGAACTAATTTCAGATCTAAGATCTTAAACAAGATTTGATTTATGAATCATGTGACAAAGCTGAAGACTAAGCTAAGCAAGAAAGCAACTATTTTGAAACGATTCCAGTCACTAGGCTGCAAGACTGAATGATTCAGGAAATCATTCATCCTCACAGTTTACGCAGCAAATGTCTGTAACCAATGACTTGATTTTATAAAGAGATACATTATATTTCACTTTCTTAGTTTATTTATATTACTGTATTTTGTGTCACTTGGACAACATTTTTAAGGGATCCATAAAGAAATCTTGATATTGACTTAAATACAATAACTGTCTTCCATAAAAATAATACGTCTTCAGGGGTATAAATCTGATGAGTGACCCTTTTTTTTTGTCTTTCAACCATCAAAATGATCAAGTTCTGAAATATCCATACAGATATACATTGGTCTGTTTTAAAACAGCTAATTAGCCATTTATCATCCATGAAGGATCTTATATTCTCTTGACAACACAACAAATAATCTCAACCAATCTTCTGCAAGTGGCTCTCTGTTGAAAGTTGATCTTTAGTTTTATTTTAATTGGAAGTTGAAATCTAAAATCAATTTCTTTACTTACATTAGGGAAAAGCTGAGCTCTGTAACTCCATAGTTCAGATCCCTTCTGCCACAATGGTGGCAACCTCAGAAAGCCTCTCAGCCTCTCCGGCATGTGCTGCGGACTTGTTTCTCATATTACTTCTAAGGAAGTACTGCCCTCCAGGTACACTCACACTTTTAGACAACTCCACACGTCGACTGCTGTAATCTCTGCTCCAGGGTACACTCTCATACTGTGTTGTGGAAAGAGCCTGAAAGTTACAGCTGGTAGACAAACTGCCGGCAGAGTAGACTGACGAATAAAGCAATAAGGAAGACTAAAAAATGAAGATGGTCTTGTTAGATCATAATTTCAGAATATGAATGCAAAAACTAGTCTACAGCACCTTATCATGGCATTATCCAACCATCATTGTTCTATCAAAGTCATTGATATTGACAGCAATAAAAAGAAATTTCAAAGTATGTAGACAAGACGCACTACCATGTATCCAAATCCTCTTGTGCGAAATAATGTCTTTTTGGCACATGCCAAAAATACATTATCTCCTGTCTTTGCTTTTTGAATATATCGTATTTTCCAGACTATATAGCACGCTTCACTATAAGCCGCATCCACAAAGTAAAAAAAACAAACAGAAAAACTGAAAAACTGGAAATATGAGCTGCACCAAGCTATAACCCGCTGATATCTCCATCGCTCTCAGTTTTCACAAGGATGCAGCAGAGGGACGCATCCTTAATAAATCTGTACTGCCAGATCGATAGCCTTCAACTTAACAGCTGCATCAAATTAACTTCTTCCTGTGGTTTCCTCGATGAGGGGATATGAGTTTGAAAACATTTCTCGGTCAAGCCTGCTGCTAGCATGTGCTTGTTCTAAATGAAAATGAGCGTTTTTCTTTGAGTTCCAATTTTGACTTCCAATGATTCACTTCCTGCTACAGAGCCCCTGGAGGTTGAAGAAAAATCCACAGAAAAGCTACACCGGAGTATAAGCCGCATAGCTCAATGGATGGGAAAAAAGTAGCTTATTGCCCGAAATATACGCTAGTTTCTGTTGCAACTTAGGATGCTAAGTTAGATCAGTCATCAGCAATCCTTTCAATTAAGAATAGCTGTTGTTCACATGGGCAGAAATCCACCTGGACATACAGTAAACAAAATCCTACTGAGATTCAAGAAGTGAGACCCAGATTTGAATTATAATATGCACCTCCATCAATAGTCATCTGTGCTGTGCAATGAAGAAAGTTGCTCGTAATACTGGTCAGTGGCTGATTTTCTTTGTTGTGAGTAAAGCAGGGGAGACGTTTCAAAGATATCATTCAAGTAAATAAGAGGGAAAAACGGAAAGCATGTCAAACTGTTTTGATTTGAGGTTTTCTTTGTTCACATATAAGGGTGAACTCCCATTGCCTCTGTTGTTTGGTTCAGTAAAAAAAGGACAGTTTGAAGTGAAAAGCCTGGCAACACAGCAGCAAAGGCCTTAACAAAATGACACCACATGACGGTGAATTCTTTTCATAAGACTCATAAGAAGAAAACGGCCCTCATAGAACTGTAATTCTCCTGAAAGATGAAGCGATGTATTATAAATAGCTGAACATCAGAGGCAATGTAGGCAGCTTCGATCTCCCCCAAAACGTCCTGACTGAACAAAAGTGAGCAGCAGAAGTGGGCAGACAAAAGAAACAGACACGAATGTACGAGAGAGGCAGCTGTAGGAGGTTAGCTGGGCCAGAGGTCTCCATGAATCTCATCCTAATTAATCCACCACAGCGTGAGACATGTCTTCTCAGAGCATCGTGGGAAACCAAGAGGTGCTGAAGAGAGTGGGAATGTGAAAGTTTAAGTTTTGACATAATGTTAATGCCAAAACACCAGCACCAAGGGAGGTGTGAAGAGGAGGAAAAAAAGGAAGAGGCGTTAATAATGACACTGCTTCAAATAAGAATATTCTGAGATACGCTCGGCATAAATGTGTTTTATTATTATTTTGCCTTGGTATTGAACACAAAGTGCCGAAAGGAACGTGGAACATATCCTATTTTTACATGACTCTCCATAAAAATATTTTGTTAATTTTAAAATGTTGGCATAACTCTACATATCCCTCATCTTCTACATCCGGTACAAACAAAGTTGCACAAATAAAACTGCAATATTTTGCATGGAAACCTTTTTGTACTACAGTGCCTTATCAAAGTGTTATGATGAATAAAACCTCTTTTTTCAGACATCTTTTACACAGATGGCCCAAGATTGAAGGATCCCCAACAAGTCTGCCCTGATGAAACTCAGCAATTGTAGCATTTCTATTTGAAGACAGGCACTCATGCAGTCACTCAGACAGGCTGGTTTCCAGGGACGCTGATGAATGAGAATTCAATCTGACCAAAGCAGGCCAGTGCTCAACTGGATGGAGCCAGAAACCTTCAGGATGTCAATTTGTGGGTTGAATTAGACTGAAATTGACTTGTTTGGATATCAGAATGTAGTTCCTTTTTGATGAAAGAAATGAGCAACATTCAATTCGGAGGATACTATTCCAAGAGACAGGGGGAAAAGGGAGCAATCAGCAGTGGAGTTTTCAAATGGATATTGGTAAGTTATCAGAGAAAAAAATACCAAACACCCCATTAAAAGTCGTAAGCATCTCTAAGAAAACATCTCTCCATATTCTGATAATAATTTCTGACTATGAGAATACTGACTGTCAAGTATTGGTCAAATACCAACTTATTAGATGTCATCATAGCAGAATATGAGCACTTTAAGCAAATCATAAAGGTGAAACTTATTGATTCGTGGAGTGATTCATTTTACGTGGAAATCTCCGTAATCTTGCTGATTGTGGTTTATAGTGAATAAAACATTTTAATTTTACAGCAAACTGATAAAGACGTATTTCTAAAACAAAAATGTTTTGCTATGACAATTGTGTGGCTCACACAATCATGTGGAAGTCATCCAGCAGCCAGCGATTGGTGCTCACCATACGCAGCCTGAGCCATACAAAATCACCGCTAAGTATTCTGGAGTTAAGTGGAAGAAAATGTGGTCCAAAAGGTGCATAAGTAACGGAAATAACACACAAACGGTGTGCACTGAGTCTTGAGTCTGTGAAGGAGGTCCCACTTACTTACGGTAGTAGAGCATCACTATGCCTAACCGGCCAGCAAATTGTCGTGACCCAAAGCCCAGAAACAAACTATGCAGTATTGACAAGAGAAAAATAATAAAACCTTGCATCCATTGCACTGCATCCATGCCAGACTCCATTGATGCTTTATGCAAATTGAGTCTTACCAAGTATTAATGCATATCCTGTGCAGACATGTCACCCCAGTAGAAACACATATCTGTATCTGAAGAAAAACAAAAAACAAAAAAAACACAACAAGCAAAAAAAATTTCTACTGGTCTAGTGCTATGACATTTTCAGAGAAACCAATATTCTCAGGCCTTTATTAACCACAGGCTACAACTGAACAGAGAGGAAATGCAAAGTGATTAAAGCATTTACTTGAGAAAACCAGTTGCATGAAAAATGACAAAATTGTTTCTGAGCAGTGATTTTTTACTCTGAGGGGGAAACTATCAAATTTCCCCGAATGCTCCAATAGCAGCCTCAAATAATGGCCATGCTGCTTTATAGCTGGGCCAAGCTTTTCAATACACCTGGGGTGCACTTTAATTTAATCAGGCACATCAGGATCAATAATCGTGTCTGAACTGTGACTCTTTGGGACATACTGCCTGCTAATAGGCCACAATGATTTCAGACTAACCATTTTCCAAAGTGTTTATATGCAATTTGATCCTCTGCTACATGGAAAGTATCTTTGAGTTAGATAAAGCACAGCAATCCCAGAGTGTGTACAAGCAAAGCTTTCATGTGCATTGCCAGATGTCTTAAAAAAATATAAAAAATAAAAAATGGATTATAAAAAATAATTTCTCATTTTTGCTGCTCTTTTCCATACATTATATAGTGAAGAGGAGAGGGAAGAAGAAATGAAGGGAAGGAAGAGGACGGGTTCTTAAAGCGGAGAGGGTGGAGTTGTTGGAAAGGAGAGGGGGTGCGTGATCAAAGCCTATATTTTGAAATCACTTACTTCTCCATTAGTTTGATTAATGGGGCCAACTTCCCAGGCAGACAGAGGCAAGGGGCTTGAAAAATGATGCAATTACTGTTTTTTGAATAGGGGGCTGAAAAGACCTGTTTGAAAGAAGGATCTGGATGAGATTCTACAGGGCATCCTGGACAGCAGACTCTCTCCTCTTTATCCATCTATCCCTGTGCCACACACCCTGAAGCCTTGTGGCACTACTATAACCCCTGCTCCCCTAGATGCCTCTCATCAGGCTCCACTGCATGCTTCACTGGTCTCCTCTAAACTGGGTGGGGTATAAATTGTGATTAATATGCATCTACAAAGTCTTCTAATGTTTGTCACATTACATTTAGTACTAAGATAATGCTCTACTGTATTGCCTTAATGAATTGTGCATTATTTTTCATAGCAATGTATTAAGGCATATTTGTAATAAAACTGCTTAAACACTCGAAGCTTTTCAAAACAGATATTATGTAAACCCTTAGAGACCACAAATTCACAAGTGTTACTTGGGAGGTTTTTAAATACTTTCATGCCAGTACGATCCTGCAACATTTCCGATCGCACTGGGGTTGAACTACCATGGATTGCATTTTATTTTATACAGTTAGTCTTGAAAGTTTTTAAAGCCTTTTTAAGTATTTTGCAGAGCTGCAAAAAAGCTGCAAATCTCAAGAGAATGTTAGTACAATAATCTTATGTACTGCAAGCTGTTCTTAGTTAAAACAGGGGTAATTTTTGACTTAAAAACTCAATTCAAATGTTGCGAAAATTATTTGTTTTAATCAAACGACTGCCTGTTTTAAAATAAGGAATGCCCACCAAGTAGCCAGTGGAAGGATGTTTTTAGCCTAGCCATATGGTTCAAAAGGCAAAACAATTATATATAATGAAAATATTTGTAAAATTCAGAGTTAAAGAGTAAGGGCAATTAATATTGATAAATTGGTGCCATGGGAAAACATACAAAACATACCAACACCACACCTGAAAGAATAAATGAAAGACTACGAGCTTATAACACTAAATATATTGAACTAAACCGAATGTCTGAAGCCTTTTCCTCAACGCATATGAAAACATGACGAAAATAAATAGTTTTACTTGTTTGCTCTTTGCCACCAGCAAGACAAAGCGAAAACCTTTTTTTTTTTTTTTTGTATTTGTACAATAATTCTAAGTGCAGCCATCTTCACAAGCATACATTCTGGATATAATTATGTTTAAAAGGTAGTATACCCTTTCAAATTAGGCAGTTTTCATTTAATTAAATAATAAAATTGAGGTGGATGATTTTTTTATTTATTTAAATACCCTTAAATTATCATATTATCCTTAAATATGACCCCATGGTCAAGAACAGGATAACCTGTCGGGATAGGGTGGCAGGAAAAAGCCTCGTCTGGTAGCAACACTTAGAATAATAATTTCTGAAACAATGTCATTTGGACAGATGATACCAAAGTGGGACAGTTTGGCAGTGACACACTTCTCATGTTTGAACATAACCAAATCCAGGATATCAGTGCAAAAACTTTATGCCACCTGTCAACACCCAGTTTAAAAGATGGGGGAGTAATGTCTCCATCTTGACTGCATCTTCTGAGGACTTTTAATCATGCTTAGAAAAGAGTTCTCTATTGTGCTTTTGTCAAGACATTTCAAAGCACAGCCTTTGAGTTGTTTATTATATCAGGCATTCGCATTGGGTTAAATTAATAAGCAATTAGAGAAAATAAGGGGTATTGAGCAAAGAGTGAAAGGCAAAGAAAATAAGCTTCTGTAAATCTTAATACATGAACTGGGCAGGTTTGGGAATTATCCTTGGCAGATGAAAGGGAAGGAAGACAATTATTCAAATGTCATCTTTTCCATAGAAACTGTTTTCTGACTCTCTGTTGTTGCCATGACAACATTTTGTGCTATGTGGCTATATTCAAATGATAAAGTTTGAGATTGTGTTCATTTTGACCAAATTTGACAGGTCTCTATTTTTTGTAGACCAATGTCATTTAGTCTATCTGTCCAAATGACATTGTTCCATATACATGCATGATTGATTTATGTATGAATCATACATTTACAAGATGAAGAAGAAAAATGTAAGTTTCAGTCTAAAAGCAAAAACTTCAAAGACAAGTAAACAAGTTTTCAAAAATGAAAAATAATTGATATCCTGATATAAGTAATTGTAATTCAAATTTTAGCTTGATCCGAAGGAAAGGATGTCTTTAAAGCTCTCCTTGAAACCAATCGTAGAAAGCTTCTCATGATGACTCTTTGCGACATTTTTGACAAACTATGCAATCGAAGTGAAATCTGTCCCTTGACTCTTTACACAATTGCACAGTAATTCTCCACTGAGAGCTCCATGGATTTAGACCAAATTCAGCTAAGGATTTCACACAGTTCTCCTGAAGCAAAAATAAATCTGCTAATCCGAATGCAGGAGCACTCGCAGTCCTAGAAAACTCCCACTGGCTTGTGGGCAAGGCTCTTCTCAGAACAACAGGTTTATCCAGAGCCTGATGACCTGTTGCAGAGATAATGGCTTCATTGAATGACTGAGGCAGAACCCATAATTACCATGAATGGGATGCATTAGTATTTGAGGGTGTATAAATTTTTGGGTATTTATTTATGGAGTATGAAGAATACAGGTTAATATCAAATAGTGAAGACAAAATAGTGTTTAGCCAACTTACTGGAAAAAGATGAATAGGCCTTAAAAATTAGGTTTAGTTTTTATATTTGATGAGTTGCAATGCATTAGTTTGGGGAAACTTTAGCAATTAATGCTCAAAAACATCTTTACTTGTAACTTTCATATTTCACCATGTGTTATTACAACTTAGTAACTGTAAAACATGTTCAGTCTTATAATCAGTTTTGTAATATTCCATAAGATTTAATACCATTTAATTGAAGAGATGATTACACGGCATCTTTTCTGGAGTCCAAAACTGCAAATTTTTGAATAAAAAATATTTATAGTGATGTTAGGCTCTATTTGTATGTCTTCATCACAGTCAACAATAACTGACAAAGACTCTAAGAAATCTGTAAGGCTATAAGTGCCTAATACTTTGGTGTTTTTTTCATACATTTTAGTAATGCATATTTGCACAATATAAATACAATGGTTCTTCAAGTGGCATCTAAATCTGGGCTGATGACTATTGTCTGTACCCTGGATAACAGGACACTCAACATTCACAAAGTCAAAGCAGATGTTTTTTTGTTTTTTTTTGTTTTTGGCCACAGAAATACACCAACACTTGGAAAACCATTGAGAAACACTTAGAATAATTGTTTCTGCAGCTTTTGAGTGAATGATTTCTTTTTTTTTTTTTTCATAAGAAGCACATGTGTTTATATTTAGAGGCGCTATAGAGACATACAGTATATTTCAAGTGTGTGGGTGTTAACAAGGAGCTGCAAGTGAGTCAAAGGAACACATGAATATGCATGTGCACATGTTAGACGATTCGCTACTTATGCAAAGGCAACCAAAAAAACGGGAAAAGTAAGCAACCAGACCACATTAGAAAAGCTGCTTCAAAAGAACTTTTATGTCGATATATGTTTCACTGGGCGATAGTTTAATTGAACATTTTCTCCAGAGCTTTAGGAGTGAGATAGGTTGCATACTAGGTACCAACACAGGTCTCTGTGTCCAAGGCTTCTCAATTATAGGTTCTATTTTCTGCCTTGCACTTGGGAATTGAGACATTTTTCTGAACCCACAGCAACAATTTCAAAATTGTTGCATTTTGGTACATTGCCTTTAATATTGCAGTGCAGGGAGACAAATACAAAAGATGATGAAGCTATTATGTACATCTCAGATCTGGTAGCTTGCTCTGCACACATTCTAGCTGGTTGACTTTTGATCCAACTTTTTGGCTTCTTTACAGAAACCCTGAAATGGGAGAAAAAAAAATAAGCCTTGCATGAGCAATTTCCTATTTACCCCTGACACTTACATAAAACTCCAGAGGTCATCAGATAAATGACTGGTTGCCTTTAACAAGATTAACTGTTCTCTCTACTGAGTAAATAGAAATTGCCCGAGAGGTGTACTGTTTCAAAAAGGCTAACCATAATTTATAATCACACACATTATTCAAACTGTATAACTTTCTGTCACTGCAAGGGAGTTTGTTCTGCACACTTGACTGCATCAAATAGTTATGCTTTTGTTTTGTAAGAAACATAAAGGACAAGCTGGAAGTTAGAAAGACAAATAGTGAAACACTTCAGGACAAAAAGAGTCAGAACAGTTGTCACATTTAGTAATTATTATAGCATTAATTGTGAAAGGTTTTACTCTAAACAAGACAGATTGCTATTTTAATTTTTCAAATCCTTCAGGTTGAATTCTCTTTAGAGGAAGAACATTTTTCAAGTTGTCACATCAACAAGACTGGAAGAACATGGTTCCAATCTAAGCTTAACAAAATAAATGAAAATAAAATGTATGTACTTTGTTCTTTTTCTTGTTTCAAAATTATTATTCTCATTTTTTTGCCTAATTATTTCTTTAACTCACATTTGTAAAATAAAGTTAGAGGACAGCCATTTGTTGTAACAATAAAGCTAAAGTGTACTCATTCAAAGTTTATTTTAGACTATACTTGGACACTAAGCACACTTTCTTGGAAAGAAAAATACTTAAATAAATATCAACTGATTAAATATGGAGCTTGAAAAACTTCAGCGGGGATCATTTTGATAAAGCATAATGTAATCAAAAAAATAGTTGCCAGGCCACTTATTGCAATAGAAAAACAACTTCTCATTTTATCAGAAGTAAGCTGCTTTGTTGAAGAATGGAAAATATAATTTTTGATATTTCCTACTCACAGTCACCACACACTGCAGATTTAAACTCACAAGAGACATGATCATTGGTAAGTGAAGTGTTTATTATTTATCTGTCAATAAGTATAATTAATTTGTCATAAAAAGCAGGACATATTTTTGCCAGAATGCATGACAAGTGTGCATCACACACTCAACACTTCAGAAAATACCCATTTTGTTTGCATATGTTTATGTTCTGTCACTGTTTCATTTAAGATCATATTTATTTATTGTTGTCTGTAAGGGATTATGATATGAAACCCCAGAAAAACATTTTCTCACATTGCGTAGCATCTTATTTAGCATTTCTTTTTTGAATCTTATTTTCTCTGTGATAATCTGTTTTACTTGTGGCCCACCCTGGGACTGAAAGTGAACATTTATAACTTGAATCAGCAACAATATATATTTTCATAGTATCGTTGCTGTACTAACAATAAACACAAGGCTGTGAAAACAACATATGTATGCAACAAACAGAAAGCCAAATGAAGATATAGATAAAAGTATACAGAACAATAACAGACCGGGCTAAAGATGACAGTAAAGAGGAGGAGGAACAAGGGCACAAAGATAAAGTGTCCCATGTAGAGAGAAATGTGAAGCCATTAAAATCAGAAAAAATACAAAGAGGAAAAAAGGGGATGTCCTGTAAAAGGGACAGATGGTGAAAAAGAGACAAAAAGAAAAGAGGCGGGAACATAGGGCAGCGGAGGATGAGCTGTAGGACAATCATAGATCATTTTCTGGCAGCCTCGATTTGTCATACGGTTATTGGGAGGAAAATGGAATAGAGGGGCAGCAGCGAGGGTCAGAGGGAGAGGATGGGGGTCCAAAGGTGGGAGCGTGAAGCCGGGAGGGAGCAGTAGGAGCAGACAGAAAGCGTGATAAACTCCACACTTCGTATCACCTTAAGCTTTAAACAGAAAGAGATGATAAAAAAAAAAATAAAAAATATTTTACCCTTAGACTTTTGGTTTGTACTCATGAGTTTATATACACCCTATATACAACAAGCATTCAGCAGTTATATTTAACAGCATAACACAGTCTGATGAAACATCTTTGAGAGTAAAACACTATATAACATACCCTCAGTCAGTAGACCTGTTGTGTTTGCTCATATCTTCTCCTCAGTCAGTCACTGTGTGCACCGTTTCTTCAACCCTAAGTCTCCAAGATGCCAGCAAGTCTTTAAGCCTTTGAGCTACGAAAACCCTGGGGAAGCTGGATTTCTGCAGCAGATGCTGTTTAGTCCTCCTCAACAAAGTAAACAGCCTGGCTCATTTCAGGCTTCGTGGTTCTGCTGGTCCATGAGATTTGTTGCTGGAGAGTAAAAACATTTTCTGCAGCTGCACTACAATCTCCTCTTCTGCTTAATTGTACAAACAGAGCAGGACGAGCTCTGCAGAAATATATGTGGCCAGGTGGTTCATTCTTGTTTGTGGGATTCCAACAAACCCAGGTGTCTTGCCTCTTTAATTGGATACATATCCTCCCTAAAGAAAGATGTCAAGGTTTCTGTTACCAGTGGGTTGTTTTATTAAGTCTTGCAATGAAAATAAGACTAGAACAGTCTGTTTTTAGAATCTGAAGAAAGCTCAGCATACCAGGTTACTAGATCAGATGGACAAATGAACTAGAAACAGAGAATGGGAGTCTATTATTAGAATAGTGTTAAAATGTAATTTATTTCTGTAATTATAGTCACAATGGCAAAATTGTTACACATTGGATTATATATGAAGCATGTTTTTGGTCAATTTTGATGATTATGACCAAACACTTCCTAAATACGTGAGATCAATAAAACTGAATATTATTTTTGAATAAAAATCATAGGGTGGGTATGTTGTACATATATAAATGTTGAATTATAAATGGAAAAAAATATATATATTTATGAACTGGTGATAATCAAATTTGTGGTCCGAGAAGTTTGTCATCTTAACTGAGTTGACTCTTTAAATACTACTAATATTCGCTGTCAGTACTTGAAATTAAATGAATTATTAGTAAGCTAATTGATGAATAAGCAGCGTTGTGTAAATTACGCAGTGCCCTATTACTCCCTTCTTGCTCTCCCTCCCTTTCTCTGTGCACCTCATAAAAATTCAGTCGCTGTATAATGATGATTATAAACTTAAATACGTCAGGAAGAAATCTCCATAAGAAAGTCTTGTAATCCTCTCTCTTTGTCTAATTGCATAAAGCACAGATAGAGAGATGTGGAGCCATGAGGCAATTAAATACCTGATCTGAATAAAGCATTCAGAGCAGTCAATACCGATGTTACTGCCAGGCCTGAACAGGACTTCTGTGTTACCAGGCCTTGCCAGTTTTTAAAATATTATTGGTGACTCATATGATTGTAATGTGGTGGATTCAATTGCCATGGGGTTTAGGACATGTGAGTTTATGTTGATACTTTTCATATTACAGCAGTTACTTGGCAATTTAAGGTACAAAGTCTGCTTAGAATATAAAATCTGAATCACTATAAAACCCATTAGCAGAGGGAAGCACAACCACTTGGACCTTTTAAAACACAGAGGACCAATAGCTCCTCAAATTATCACTGAGTGAGAAAACTTTAAATTAGTCATCAGGCAATCAGGATTGTGTGCTTATCGACTCTTCATGTCAGACTTTGGGGCTTTGATTCCAAAATGAACAGCGTGGTCCTTTTTTTCTCTCTTTAGCTATTCTTATTCTTGTTTTGTTTTTGTTTTTTTGTTTTCTTGCATCTTTTCCTAACAAACTTTTCCTTTTGGCTCCCACTTTCCATAAGTATTCAAGGAAACAACTCTCTTTAAACACCGAGTTCTGTTAGCAATGACCTTTTTTACAGTTTACCTCCTTATGGATGATGATGTATATATCTGCATTGCCCTCTGTTCATCTGTTTGAATACACAACCTTGCACCTGGCCGCTCTCTTCATCTTCAGAAAGTACTTAATGCATATGCTCCTCGGCAGGCCTGAAAGCAGCTATGTTGGCTGTTAGAGGTGCTCAGGATTGCTTTATGGTTAAATGATCTGGGTCAGGCCTGGCCTTTTGGGAGTTTTATGCAGTGGATGGATTACCATTCGCCCCCTGAATATGAATCCTTTTTAGTGTCTGATCTGTGATCAGAAAAAAATTTTCTGGTGCACATGCAACAAAAAGAGATTGACCCTGAACTATACATACTCTTTCATTATTTTTCTTGACATACTGTACTATTTTTCTACATTCTCTCTTGCACAGCATTACCATTTCTATATAGCTATTGCAACAAACACAATGAGTTACTTTTCTCGGTAATTAGTCATTTTCAGTGGTTGTTATTGTCGAATGGCAAGACTGAGAGAGACTTGGTGAGACTTTTTTTATAAGAAAATATAAATGGTTTTGTTAGTTTTTAAAAAAAGAAAACCCATGTCCATTTTGTGTTTCATAAATTAAAGTAATAAAAAAAACTGAAGAAATAATCACAAACTTGAGACACATCCAGCTTTAATTTAAACCAGTGAGAGACTTCAATGCCTCTGTTCTGTCATTTTAAAAAGGATTCCAGCTAAAGATTTTTGAAGCGATGCAATTTGCTAGATTTGCTTTTCTAGATGTTAATATAGAAAGATATACAGTAAGTAAAGCACCAACTACTTGCACTTCACAACCCATCAAATAAAATGTTACCATAAAAATTTTAAATTTTGCATGAGGCAGGATTTCCTTTATCTGGCAAATGAACAGAACAAGAAAAAACATCCCAGTAATTCTTAAAGATTTTTGTTTGAAATAAAAAGCAAAAGACATAGTCTCAGGTAAATGCATTGTTACACCAACATAGGCTTTGTTTGTTTTTACAAACCTCAAGCTATCAAATATTTATGCACTCTAAATTTGCCTCGCACTCCAAATGCAGGCAGATCCATTCCTATCAAAAATAAACCACAATCTGAACTCAAATTCAAGGTCTTCTTTGACAACTTCTCGCAACAAAGGGAGTTGAGCTCCCCACTACAGACTTAAATAACAAATGATGCTCCCACTGATTCATTGTGTATCTCCTAACATGCCAGAGGAGTGGACTTTAATAAGTCTACCTATAATGCACTCTCCTCACCTAGCAACTCAAACTCCTCCAGCATCCCATCCAAAATAATACCAGTTTAGCAGCATCACGCTGTTGCCTTAATTTGTATTCTAGGCCAGGAGGAAAAAAAATCCAATGTTCTGCTTGGCTGCAAGTGTTGTCTTCTGTTCAGTGCCACAGGAAAAAAAAAAAAAGAGAAAAGAAAAAGGAACAGCACTTTGTGTGCTTTTTAATTTTTCCTGGCCTCCCTCATTAGCACTGAGGGAGAGGTGTACGCAGGGCTGGCTGCAATAAATCAGAGCGAGAAATGAGGAATGAGATACGGAAGGTGTGCCCATGTCTGGACATCCTTCTGTGTGCAGTGTATGCTGTTTGTGCCAGCACTACGCTTCCCTGCACCAACACCATGCTCTCTGTGTCTGGTTAATGATTCATGCTGGGATAAACACTTCCAGGTCATGGCCAGCTTTATTCCATCTGAGAGATGAGTTCAGTTCAGGTGCCAAGGAACAATTGTGCCGCATGCTGAGTTTTTTTTATTCTAACGAGAAAGAAATTTAGCAAACACGTGATTATTTAGGAGTTTTTTTATTTATTTTTTTGAGCACTTATGTTTATGTCTGACACATACATCCATGCCTTGTTATGAAACAAGGCATGGACCTCAGTCAGAATGTTTTGTTAGTTTCTCGTTGCTCTTGCTTTGCAGTTTTACGTTCCTCTTTCTAACAAAGAGCATATTGTCAGAATTCCTGATCAATGTCTGTCCCTCCAGCTTTTATATATCTTTTCTTTTTCATTTTTGATGTTTTTCCATTAGCTTTCTATGTCCCACGACTCGTCCCTGTATAGAGCTTACACACATTTTACAAACGAAAATAGTATAATTTTGCCCATCGATTGAGAATGTTTTTCTATTCTGTTTTGGTGCATCAGAGAAAACCTCAATGCAACAAATGTTGTAACAGTGATTCCTTTTGGGGCAGGGGCAGACAATTCCCAAAGCATAAATATTTTTCATGGCACCATATGTTTTAACTTTGAAACTAAGAAAGAGACTACTCAAAATGTTTTATTTACTTTTTACGCATTTTAAGAAATATTTTATATTACTGCCCCTTTCTTCTGTGAGTGGGTCAAATATGACCCGCATTCATTTCCTAAGGAATTTAAGGGGAATCTTTATTTCTTACCATCTGTGACTGTCAGGAAAACATTTTCTTTTTTTTTTTTTATTGTTATTGTCACAAATCAACCTATTAGCCTTCTTTGAAGTTAGCCAGCACTCGTTATCTAACCAACTAGCTAACATTGCCAACTGTACTTTATTGTTCATGTGTATTATTTCTGTGTGTGTGTGTGTGTGTGTGTGTGTGCGTGTCGGTGTGTGTCTGACACCCTGGATGAGAAAACCAAGAGAGAGAATGTGTTGAATGACATGCAAAACCTGTTGATCAGTGTGTTCAAGGTTCTTTCTTTTATCATCTCAAAAAAAAAAAAAAAAAATCATAGCTATACAAATAAATGCATATATAAATGAGCTGGAAAAGAATAGAGTGCCTTTTCCGGGTTGGGGAGAATGTCCTACCCTAGGTGGAGGAGTTCAAGTATCTTGGGTTCTTGTTCACCAATGTGGGTAAAATGATGTGGGAGATTTACAGACGGATCGGTTCAGCGGCTGCAGTGAAGCGACCGCTGTACTGGTCTGGCTCTCCCTTAGAGATAGGGTGAGAAGCTCAGATATCCAGAAGGGACTCAGAGTAGAGCCACTGCTCCTTCACGTCGAGCATGTGGTCAGGATGGTCCCCGGTCGCCTCTCTGGTGAGATGTTCCGGGTACGACCCACCAGGAGGAAGCCCCAGGGAAGATCCAGGGCACACTGGAGGGACCATGTTTCCCAGGTGGCCTGGAAACCACTTGAGATTTTCCCGGAAGAGTTGGAACAAGTGGCTGGGGAGAGCGAAGTCTGGGCCTCCTCACTTAGGCTGCTGAGCCCACGACCCAACCCCGGATAAGCGGAAGAAGAAGAAGATGTTCTACAAATTGTTCTAAAAACTCTTTTAAAAAGAGAACAATGAAAATATTCCAAACATAAAATAATTAATGTGTGAAATAAAACACAGTAGAAAGTATTATACAAAACATTCTTTTGAAACAAAATTACAAAAGTAGGATAAAAACACATTGATTGTTACCCGGGTCAAAAAGTCCCACTCATGGAAGACTATATAGTCAGTCTCTCACGCATCAAGGGGTTAAAGCAGAGTGGGTGGAAATTGGTCTCACTTTCTCCAGAGTTTGATAACTTAAAGTGTCTCAGGAAGAACATCTAAATCAAAAGCAGGATGTATAAAGCAAGCAGAGCAAATTTCTTCTGTTTCTGTGTGTGAAATTATAGTGCCAACATTTCTCCATTTCTTGCCTTAACATTAAACACGATGGGGTTTTTTGTGGTGTGTGTGTGTGTATCCCTGTCATTTTTCAAACTGTGACACCAACATTGACAAAACAACTAAGGAACACAAAATGCTACTGACAGCTTAGTGTCATGAGACATATGGTTTCGCCATCAGAAAGCTGTGGGTGAAATGTGTGCAACACTTGCATGTGCGGGAAGTGTGTGCGCGCGTCGTGTCCTGCGAGCTGACATGTCAACATCGATAAATTTCCTGGGCACAAAAAGCCAACATGGCTATCTCTATCATATCCCATTATAGCATGTCAGCTAGGCTGCTTTTAAATCATTATCCACAAACAGCGATGACAATAAGATAGTCGAAGCCCAGGGATGAAAGAATAACCCGTAGCAAGGACTAATGTTTATTGCACTTTATGCTCAAGAGTCTCAAAGGTCTGATTTTAATGAGAAACTCACAGGCTTCAATTTTGACATGTGAATCCCTCTTCTGACTTCATATGACACACAATACACCAAGGAACACGTGCTATGAAAGCTCTTTTGAGCTTCTTTTGTCCCTCATACAATAGATATTTTTTTATTATTATTAGTTACAGATTTATTATCCAATACAGAGATATCTAAAAAGAATGATAACAGCACAGAGGAGCAGTAATGTGTTGAAATGAGCCATTTCGGATAAGACTTGTTGAACTGTTTCCTGAGACAAGATAAAAAATAAATAAATAAAAAAAATATATATGCTTTTGTTTTGCTCTGTTGCAAAGTCCTTGAAAGAGTGCCCAAAAATATCCAATATATTTACTACACCAAGGTATTTTTATGGCCTTCTTCTTTCCTTGAAATAAGATTTTAAAAAAGTCTGTTTGAGATGACAGAGATTGCCAATGAAATGGCAAGGTGAGGCGTTAGCAGCAACAGTTAAAATCTAGCAATGGAAAACAGGAAAATTCACCCACTTGTCCACCAGACGAAGGTCGTATGAAGGTCCATGTATGGAATCTGTGGCAAACTCACAAAAAAGCTCACATTTTAGGACTTGTCTACTCGCATGCTTAATGCTTATTTAAAATAAATAAAAAAAAAACAAAATAAAATAAAAATCTTTGGGAGTTTGATATCTGATTTGTTATCAGCTTTTTGTGACAAAGTCAAAAAATCTTCCCTTTTATAGACAGGAAGTGCTGTGGACCTTGGTTTGCTTATGTATATATTTCTGGGACACAGCACTTAGAAAAGCATACATTTTCTTTAGACTTGTTTACATTACAACCATAAATTATTCTACCTGAACTAAGAGCCCGGAATACAAAATTTTTTATAAGAAGACTGGCTTTCAAGCCATATAGGTGACAACATGTGGGGAAGTGTGTGATCTGGTGGGACGAGTCTGAAGCTAAACATAAAAGCTGTTTGTGGAAGACTTGCATCCAGACGAGAATTAGTTCCAATAATTAAACTGATGTTAATTGAGAATCTCCAGCTAATTTTACTGAGATTTAGCTAAATAGCAAAAATAAAATGAGCAAAATCTTCCCTCTTAAACTGGGCAAAACCAACAGAGTCGTACCCAAAAGAAAGGGTGTAAATGCAGACCCAGAATTTTCAGAAACTGTGTAATGTAGTTCTACTTGATACAGCTATGTTACTACATTAAGAAACCCAGTAAATAAGCTTAGAATATCTATAGATGGAGTGCAACAAATAACTTTTATTGAACTGTAAATTAACAGGAAACGGAGTGGAGAGAAAAGTGGAAGACGTGCAACAAATGGCCTGAGAACCTTTACGGACTCACATGGTGCTCAATCTCTACCAACTGAGCCGTCCAGTCACCCATTAAATTATGAACTTGAAATAAGCACAGTTCACCCAGACACTTCAGTAAAAAAACCTAAAAAATCTATCTGATATTTTTGAATGTGGGTAGCAGATACAATGCACCTCCAAGTCATGTCAGACCAATGTAGAAAAAAGTGTAGCCAAAATAAAAGTCCAAATATCTACAATTGTCCTTAAACAGGGTCAGCATTATATCAAAGAGAAACATTATAGTGTCTTAATTCTCTTGAAGCCTGATATATATAAAAAAGGGTGAACAGGACTTATTAAATTTTTTTTTCTTGGCAGTAGGATTATGGAAGAACCTGCTGAAGTTAAAAGTGAAAATAATTACAATCATCATTTAAATGGACCACGTTTCAGTCAAATTTCAGTCTCAGTTTCTTAAGTACTAAAATGTATGAATGAGAGCAGCTCTTCTAAAATGCAGTAAAATGTTTTCTTTTTCATAACAGCTTAAATATTTTTTTATGCATTTCAGCAAGAGATAAGACAAAGTAAGATGGAATATGCTCATTTTGCAAGCAGTATCCACAAAAACAACAACAAAAAACTGTCTTTACTACTGTTTGAATACAAGCTACTGAGGCAAATGTGAGGAGAATAACATATTGCACCACCACATTTGCATAGAAACAATGTGAAGCCACAAGCAATGGTTTATGGTTTCATCAAAGGCACATACCGCTGCTTCTGCCTGTTCAGATCTGTATGCTGCATTTTAAATGATACATTTAGCCTCATAAACTCCATGTTTGAACAACTGCTGTCAAAATCATTGCAATAACTCTATTATTTCAGTCTCACATATAAATAGCTTTAAAGAAAAAGCTAAATATGTAACATAGCATGAAATAGTTTTTTATTACTTGACAGTTCGGTATCAATCTAGCAATCTCCTCCTGATTTCTATTTAGTTGACACTTTATCAAACTAAATAACCCCATTTGAAGATTTCTTCAGTGATGTTGAACTGTGCAGGAAGTCAGGATTCCTTCAGCAGGAAGCGAAAGTTTAGGAATGCAGATTCATTCATTTCAGGCTCCACAGAATAATTAAAACCCACAGATGCACCTACTGAACGTCAGTATTTTTAAGGTCAACTCCTTGTCAAGCGTTGCTACAAAACTGACACAACAGCCTATTAAAGAACATCAGTGACAGACTGTGGCTGTGGTTCTCTTCAGATCTGTTAATCAGGACCCAACATTAATTTAAGCCTCTCAGTGATTAAAAAAAAAAAAAAAAACACTGTCTGCATCTGTTTTTCATAAATCAGTGTTTAATTAGGTGAGATCCTCCGAAAACTGGGCACACCTACATATATATTGCAGCTTCACATAAATCAGCCTCCGCTTTAATGTCTCCTGTCGTCATTAGGTGATGTCTCTGCACTCGTCTCTTTTGTCTTCCTCCTCTGCCATCTCGTCTGTTGAATTTCATCTATTACTATTTCATACAGGGTGCTTTATAATGTTGGAGTAGCCCCCTGTAGCTCTACATCTTTTTCTCATTGTTGACCTTTCCTCTCTACATCCATCTCCTCTTGTCCCTTTTTTTATCTCTCCCACTGCACCCCTGTGCTCTGTCCTCGCTCCCTCTCTATGTTCCTGTCGTCACATTTTAACCCTCCTGCCATCCTGAACAGCATCTCTATCTCCTCTAACGTTACTTGGCAGCAGGCACGAGTGCTTGTTACTGTTGCAGGCTGGTTTAGCTGCCATAGAGGAGGCAGACCTCACCCAGCTTCCGCGCCCCATCCATCAAACGCCCTGCAGAGCCAGCACACCATCTGACACCGCCTATTTTGTTTTTTTCCTCCACATCAACATCTTCAGAGAGTTGCTGTGGTTTTGGAGTGGCAGAAAGAGACACTAAGACCTCAAATATTTCACTTTTATTAAAATGGTGAGAAACCTGTGAGATTAAAAGTCATAATATGCCTGCGTGAGACAGAAGAAAAGATGTTAATAAAAAGAAAACGGTTTTCCTGCATTTTATTAATTCATAGAATGTATTTCATGTACTTTGTGCAATTGTAAACCATGCAGGCTTTTAAAAGGTACAATACTTTATTTTACTTAATTTATTTTCACATGTAATTCCAATCCTCTTTCATCTAATTGTCTTGTTTCAGTGAAAAAAAATAAAATCTAATCAGACATGCTTGGCTGCAGAGTTCTGGTGTTTCTACCTTACAGTATTTAGGTTAGGCCTATTTTCGTAAACATTCTTTGTTAACTTTGGGCTAAGACATTTTGTCATTGGAACAGGTAACTCTTGGATGTGGAATGATTTGAGCCAGTGAGCCACTTACATGTTTAGTTAAAGCTGCACTGCACCAATAACCCTAAAATTAAGGCATTCTTGGCGCTTCTTGAGGATGAATGGGCTACATTATTACTAATTTTAATGCAGCGTTTTAGCATCTTTTATTGAACCGACACACTGTTGTCACGTTCTTACTGAAGGGCTGTCAGTTTGCCCTGTTATTTGATAAAAAAAATATAAGAAAAAATGTGGGGCATTTTTACAAGCACTAAGAATAGAAAAGAGTCACAATTATTATTGTCATTGACATTTAAGTCGTAGATGCTTTAGTTTTGAGTTTCCAGCCATGTCTTACTATGAAGTATGAAGTCACCTTCATCAAGAAAATGAAACCTTGTCAGAATAAATCAAAAATATGTGACTGAGTTAATTTTAATGACCATATATTATATGTAGAGGATGAGAAGATAGGATTTGATGTAGCAGACATGTATTATCAGCCCCTCAAAAACAATATTAAAAAAACGTATTTTGTCTTATTATGACTGCGAATGAGAAATACAGGTAAGCCCCAAATTATTACCCCCATAAGATACATCTAATCATTGACACATGATTCCACAAAACAATACATAAAACAATGTGAAAGAACAACAGCTTCTGGTTTACTTAGGTTTTATCTGAAAAATGTCATGTCAATAGTTATTTACTCCTATCTCCGATAATATTTATTAACATGAAAGTTATTAAATCTTTCTTCAAATTTGCATGTTTCCACTTGTATCTGGATTATTTATACTCACTGCACAGATTCCCTAAAGTTTGAATTTGACTCTTTCACTCTTTGGTAGGGCCTCTTCAGAACATTACTTTTATTTCCTCTCAGAAGAAATATTTTGGGAAAGTTAAAAGATTACATTAAACCAAAATCATCCAGAGGTATGAATATTATCTGGCTGATGTGAAATCATGACTGTAATAGAGGGAATAAATTGAATTCTTGTTTTATTTGAGCTCTTGTACTTTTTGTTTTGCTAAACACATTACTTTGTCCTCACTGGACAATAGCATCTACTTTTATGGTCGTTTTGGCTCCTCTTTGCCTTTCTGTGTAATTTTTACCAGAATCATTGTGGTCCCTTTATGTCACTTTGTTCTTATTTTGCAGTACTTAGGAGTCATCCCAAGTTTCTCTACAGCCTCTGTGCATCTCTTTGAGATTATGTTCTGCATTTCTCAGCCTGTTTTGTAATCCAACCATTGGTACTGAAAATGAAAATGAATTGGGTATAGCACAACAGAGCTGAGGGAAATGGGAAACAATTGAGCTCAACAATTACTGAAAGATGGATTTTGAGAGCTGAAAGGTAGAAAGCATAAAAGAAGTTAACAGTAGGTTTATGAGCTAAATTACTGCTACTCTGCTGGAAGAGACCAGCACTTAACAACACCAAATGTATTTTTTTTATTTCACTCCATGTAACACTCTGAAAATCCAACACTATTCCAAATAGTAATTAAACAGTCTGGCATTTATAATGATCCTCTAGGACATAATTATCAAATATTGACATAATTATATACTCCACATGTCTGATGCAAAGTATAATGCATAATTTCCTGAGGGAGTCTTCCCAAGGGATCAATAAAGTCAAGTCTAAGTCTAAGTGTACAACCTATGACAACACAATCAATGAAGTATCAAAAAATCTCTGAATTAAAAAGTCCATGTTAGTAATTTAAATATTCATAGGGGCATTTAGGTACAGAGCTGAATTTGAATCTGTTTTTATGTCTTGTCGCCCAAAGATCCTCGTGTTAATTGTATGTGTGATGTTATGGGAGGATGTCTACATTTAACTAAGTGTGTGTATGTGGGGGTGTGTGTGTGTGTGTGTGTGTACCAAAACAAAACTCCCAGAAACTAAGCAAAAGATCAAGGCAATATGTCATTAATGAGACCCTAAAAGCCTTGATGTATTCACAACCTGTGCACTAATTTATTTGTCAGCAAGTACTTAACTTTTAGATTTATGGTGCAGCATGCACACAAAGCTAATTGGATTGCAAGTGATGTTTTTGACCTACTGTTAGTTAAAGCTTCTTTTCATGTTTGCTCAGATGAGACAGAACAATTAACATGTGTAAGTTCAGGGAATTGGCTAAAAGGGAAAAAAGAACTGAAGATGGAAAGTGTTCATCTTTAGCATGCAGTGCCTTACAAAAATATTTGTGCCACTTCAAATTCCTTTCCTTTTGTCATGTTACAAAGATTTCTTCACCATAATTTAGTGGGCTTTCAAATGACATTTTACATGACAATCAGCTTGAGTTTGGGGTCAGTCCAACATTTCAGCCTCACCTCTTACTTATTTAGAAAGCAGCTATGTGTCTCTTCAAGTCTGCAAAAGTCTTTCTGTAGCATTGCGTCTATGCAATTCTCACCATGAATGGTGAGCCGTCCTCCACCAGAGCTTTGCTTGCTGAAAAATGGCAAAGGTTTTTTTCGGGAGAGTAAGGACTTCCATAGAAGCGATTTCCTGGAAAAGGCTTTGATGTGGTCATAAGGTGCTTTGGCAACCAGGCAATGGCCCTGCAGTTCCTCATAGAGCACATTCAACATTCAACTGCTTTGCAATATCAACCACAAAAGCCAAGTCCGTCACCTTTTGGATCCTTGAACTTGGGTACTTCCATCCTGCCCTGCTCCATGAAGTGAGGCAGCTACATTAGTTCAAATTACAATTTTGACTCTGGCAAAAAATAAAAATAACATGACATATAACAATAGAAAATATTGGACAGAGTTCACTGCTCAAACCTTAACCCATTCTGATTAATGTTTTATTCAAAATGATATTTTAGAATGGTTAAATTTCAAGTAAAAAGATATGATTGATAAATGCTTTCATCAGCCAGCAAAACAAAAATATTGTTTAAAGCAGTCCCGATAGTGACTTTTAAAGAACCACAATGTTCTTCTTTTATTAAATTGTGATTTTTTAAAGCATGTTAGCAGACAAAATTTTCAGTAAGATAAACTAATTTCTTCTTTGTCTGTTAATCTTTTCAAAAACACAAAGTCTGAAATATGCAAGAGCACAACTATCCAAACACAAATAGCGTTTGCTGCACAGAGCTTAGTCTGAATTGTACCAATCCAATCACAGACGCATACAGAATTAAAAAAGGCCAGTCATAGACTTTGATCCTGTTGAATAGCCTATGTAACTGCCACATTTTTATATTTACAACCACACATAAACTCCTCCTCCGAGGTTGAATTTGACATCCAAGTGTTTTTTATTTGGGTTAGAAAATTTGTCAATGCTTCACTGTCCTTGCCAGATGGATAGAAGATTAACTGTCAGACTGTGATGTGTTTGCAGAGCTGAACAAGCCACTCGGATCACTTTCACACCGACATATTTTTCATTGCTTTCAACACAGACTGTGCTACACCAGAGCCTTTTCAAATCATCAAAAACACAACAGAATTTCTTTCAGCAGGTCTGTGGCCAAAGAGTTACCATGATAAAAACCACCACAATGTGATGTCCTAATTGAAGAAACAACACAATGTGTTTAATGTGAAACTTCACCATGTTTGACAACATAAAACGTGCCAAAGCAAATCATTTTTTGCATATTCGCACATGATGTTTGAAAGTTGTCAATGCTTTCTGAGAATTTATTAATAATGTAATAAATGTCTTCTTGTTGAAAAAAAAAAAGATGTTTCAGTTCAGTTTCTTTTACAATTCCAGGCAGACTTTTTATTTTCACAAGGTCAAATCAATCAAAGGTAAAACACATCTTGGTCTCACCTCTGCCATGTGTTCTGGGATTTGTTTGAGGTGAAGCAGGTGCAGGCAGGATATTGGATCAATAGTAGTTGAAAATGCCAAATAAAACAAGGTCGTTTATATTTCTCAATTATTTTCTTGTTATTATTGGGTGTAGTTGTGACAATGTAATATTAGACCTGAGGTCACCTAAGAGGTATCAGAATATTTTTTTTTTTCAAAACTGAATCCTTTTTTTGTCTATGTCTATAAATTATTTCCTTTCTTGCTCTTTGACTCTCTGCCGGTGCTTCTGAACCCATAATGAACAGAGAACTCACTGACACCTACCTGGTGAATGAAGACCTGAGCTCCTCGAGGGCTCATGAGCAGCACGGCCCGTCGCAGAGTGTCCCGGTACCGGTTCAGCTCCTCCGTGTGCATCGTATTGAAGAGATCGGTAAACACTCGGCTGACGTTGCGGTCCACCCTCTGCAAGGACACATCCAGACCGAGCCGAGACGCTTGATCCATGAAGGTTTGCAGTCCTCTGATATCTGAGGGGAGACCGACATGATGAGAACCACAAATAAAAAAACTGAGAACTCTTCAAGTTCTTTAGCCCTTGAGCATAAAACTTATAAATCCTAGTAAACGCCCTGTGTCTTCAACACATGCACATGCAAACAATATTTTCAGGCTTTGTTCCAGATGCTTGAAGGCAGATTTTGTTCTTTGCACCTGATCTAAAGCGTGACAAAACACAACGAGCACTTGTCGCTTTCTGCTTCCCAGCATTTGCAGAATATGAACCTCCAGGCAGGTGTTGCTATCCCCAGAGAACTTTGTGCACGTGTCTAGTTTTAGTACACATAAACCACTCCCAAAAAATTTTCTGCACTCCACACACAAATCAAAAGTGATGTGCAGCAGAGGGCTCACGTTAAGCACAGCAGTCCCAGCGGTCACAGAGGGAAGCAGCTGCCCAGCATGTGCCAAGTCATGCTGCATTTTTAATGAGAGCTTAGGAAAAAAAAAAATCACTGGGTCCTCACTTTTTAGCATCTGCTGAATATTTGTGTTTGTGTTCAACCATGTTGCATCTTTAAAATTGGTGCCTAGTTACCCCTTTTAAGACAAAGCTTAAAAGGGGTAACTAGGTCCTCTTACCTCTAGGAGAATTTTTTTTTTTTTTATGGTTAAATATTCAGGTATCAAAAGGGGAAAAAAAATCTTCTGATCTAATTGGAAAGGTAAATTAGGTTGTTTTTGTGTTTTTTCTTTTGTCAGTACCTTGGGCAAACAAAAGGAGCAAAATATGAAGTGTCATCTGAATCAAGCCATAAGAATTAGCTGCGCTGTTTGATTTTTCTTACAATTGATGAATTGCCATTTATCTTTCAGGTAGTAAACAACTAACAGTTGCTGCTAGACTCTCCTCAGATTACAAATGCTCAAAGAGGAGAACAAAATGTGAGATTAAATCATTCATCAGTCTGAAGTGTCAAACTCCTCCAGCAACGTTCTTTGAAATTCTTGAGAAATAAGAAAACATAATACTTTCAATTGCCTAAAATGAAGTTGTACACATAGATGGAGTACTTTGAATACAAACAGAGAAGTGCATGCTTTTCTTTGACTACATATTCAAGTCATTGTTTTCCCCTCCTCTGTTTCACATCTTGAAACAGATATATATATATATATATATATATATATATATATATATATATATATATATATATATATATATATATATATATATATATATCCATTGTGCTGAGCACGCATGGGTTCACATCCCATCCTTGTTGCCATAGCTGACTGGATAGCTCAATACATAAGGCATCAGAATGCATATGTGAATGCAGCATTGAGAACGATCCCTACCAACACCATAACAGAAACCAATGAGCTGATCTACAACTCAGCATCAGTGATCCTTGAGATACTTGGCTATAAGAGCAACCATGAGACCCAATACCCACCATGGAAAAGACGGTTAGAGGCTAAAATCAAGGTAACAAGGAGGGAAGTGAGCCAACTGTCAGAGCTCCACAAGGGTACAATGAAAAGACCAGTACCCAGAAAGTACAGGCAGATGCCCATACCTGAAGCACTTGAAACTGCCAAACAGAGGCTCCAAGCCTTGGCCAGCCGCCTAAAGAGATACACAAGGGAGAATGAATCCAGAAGGATTAACCGGCTCTTCTCCACTCAACCAGCTAAGGTGTACTCTCAATGGCAGGGTAATAACAACAGAGCAGACCCACCAAGGCTGGAGACTGAACAATACTGGAAAGGCATATGGGAAAGGGAGGCGTCCCACAACAGCAATGCACAGTGGCTGATCTCTCTACGAGAGGACCACAGCAACCTCCCTGAGCAAGCCCCGGTAACCATCACTGCGACAGATGTTCAAGAAAGAGTCTCAGGCATGAAAAACTGGACAGCACCAGGGCCTGACATGATCCATGCCTACTGGCTAAAGAAACTCACTGCTCTCCATGAGCGACTGGCAGCCCAAATGAACCAGCTGCTACAAAGTGGGACTCACCCTGAATGGTTAACTGAAGGGCGGACAATCCTAATCCAGAAGGATCCATCAAAGGGTCCAGTCCCACCCAACTACCGACCAATAACTTGCCTCTCCACAACCTGGAAGCTCATGTCAGGCATCATAGCGGCCAAGATAAGCAAACACATGGATAAACACATGAGCACGGCACAGAAGGGTATCGGTGTAAATACCAGAGGAGCCAAACACCAACTCCTCGTAGACCGCACAGTTGCCCGAGACTGCAAAACCCGACACACCAACCTGTGCATGGCTTGGATCGATTACAAGAAAGCCTATGACTCAATGCCGCATACTTGGATCATTGAATGCCTAGAGATGTATAACATCAACAGGATTCTGAGAGCCTTCATTGCAAACTCGATGAAGCTGTGGAAAACCACGCTTGAAGCCAACTGCAAACCACTTGCACAAGTGTCCATCAAATGTGGCATATACCAAGGAGATGCTCTGTCCCCGCTACTGTTCTGCATAGGCCTGAACCCCCTCAGCCAAATTATCAACAAGACTGGCTACGGATACCGACTCAAAAATGGGGCCAACATCAGTCACCTCCTCTACATGGATGACATCAAGCTGTATGCCAAGAGTGAGCGAGACATCGACTCACTGATCCACACGACCAGGATCTACAGCACTGACATTGGGATGTCATTCGGACTAGAGAAGTGTGGTCGGCTGATCACAAAGAGGGGGAAGGTGATCCGCACAGAAGGAGTCTCACTCCCACAAGGAACAATAGTAGACATAGAGGACAGTTACAAGTACCTGGGTATACCACAAGCAAATGGCAACCTCGATGAGGCCACAAGTAAAGGAGCCACAGCTAAATACCTCCAACGAATAAGGCAAGTCCTGAGAAGCCAGCTCAATGGCAAGAACAAAATCCGTGCGATAAACAGCTATGCCCTGCCAGTAATCAGATACCCTGCTGGAATAATTAGCTGGCCAAAGGAGGAGATAAAAGCCACAGATATTAAGACTAGAAAGCTACTAACCATGCATGGAGGGTTCCACCCCAAATCCAGCACCCAGAGACTGTACACGAGCCGCAAGGAAGGAGGCAGAGGACTAGTGAGTGTGAGAACCACTGTCCAGGACGAAACAACTAAGATCCATAAATACATCAGGGACAAAGCCTCAACAGACAATGTGCTCAGTGAATGTCTCAGACAACAGGGAACAGAGGTTGAGGTGCCAGAGATACCATCATGGGAGGACAAGCCCCTACATGGGATGTACCACCAGCAAATAACCCAAGTGGCTGATATCAGTAAATCCTACCAATGGCTGGAAAAAGCTGGACTCAAGGACAGCACAGAGGCCCTCATCCTGGCCGCCCAGGAACAGGCCCTAAACACCAGAGCAATAGAGGCCCAGATCTACCACACCAGACAAGACCCAAGGTGTAGGTTGTGCAAGGAGGCCCCTGAGACAGTCCAGCACATAACAGCAGGGTGCAAGATACTGGCAGGGAAAGCGTACATGGAGCGACATAACCAAGTGGCAGGCATAGTGTACAGAAACATCTGTGCAGAATATGGACTGGAAACCCCGAGATCAAAGTGGGAAACACCCCCAAAAGTGGTGGAGAACGCCAGAGCTAAGATCCTGTGGGACTTCCAGATCCAGACAGACAAAATGGTAATGGCGAACCAACCAGACATTGTCGTAGTGGATAAACATCAGAGGAAAGCCGTTGTGGTTGATGTAGCAATACCAAGTGATTGCAACATCAGGAAAAAGGAGCATGAGAAACTGGAGAAATACCAGGGCCTCAGGGAAGAACTGGAGAGGGCCTGGAAGGTGAAGACCACAGTGGTGCCTGTGGTCATCGGGGCCCTCGGGGCAGTAACCCCCAAACTGGAGCAGTGGCTACAACAGATCCCAGGAACAACATCAGACATCTCAGTCCAGAAATGTGCAGTCCTTGGCACAGCCAAGATACTGCGCAGAACCCTCAAGCTCCCAGGCCTCTGGTAGAGGACCCGAGCTCAGAGGATAAGAACCACCCGCGGTGGGTGAGAAGGGAATTTTTTTTTTTTTTTTTTTTATATATCTTCAATGTGTGTTGGATTCAGGAGTTACCGAGTAAAATAGCAAGCACAAACAGATAATTTTATCTTTGCACACATCATCAGTTGTATTGATACTTTTCAGGATTGGTATTTAAACAATGGGCATCAAAATTATTCTGTCAGACTGAGAGGGTCAGGAAGCAGAGTCGAGAATGTAATGCAGAATGAAAAAAGGAGTCAACTTTGACAGGAAAATGTTACAACTCTCAGTAAAAGTGCATTAGAGTACATAATATGGTGTTTAACATTTTAAAGGAAAAAGTCCAAATCATTTGATGGTGACATTTTAAAATGACTAACATTATTATTATTAAAAGTCAGTATAGTTAGCCCGCATAGTATTACTGTAACAGCAATCTCTTTATGAATTTTCTAGATGGTAAGTATTTTATTGGTAATTTTTGAATCCCACATTAACTGATAGATGATATCTTAAGCATGGTTCTGCAATCCAGTTAGCCTTGCTGCTGCTGAAGCTTCTTGGCAGTCCTCTGTGAAGCACAAAGTGTCACTGTAGGGATTTCTCTCTAAGTATTGCTTTGCAACTAATTGGAAACTTTGAATGTGATAAGTTTTCACTCAAGACTGTTATCTTGTATTTTTTCTGAACTCTAAAATTCCATCAAAGATGGCAAAGCTGATCAGCAAACCTTTCATTAACAAGTCCAGCGCTTATGTTGAAAGCAGTTATTGGTCTGATAATCAGTATTTATTGGTCGGAAAATCAGTACCAACCTTTTTTTTTAATAGCAGCTAAAATTTTGGTCATTTAAAAAAAATCCTTTAAACAGCTTGGGCTAAAGTAAAAACCAGAATAATATAAAAACATTTTGCAATAAACAAACAAGGAATTTTAACCCCAGTGTTTAGGGTTTCATGCCTACCTACTTCAGGTCTGCAATAGAAATGTTGGATTTAAAGTCAATACTTCAAACCCATTGGAAGCTTTTCCACTGCTCAGCCAACGACCATCAACAGGAATGCAAAAAAGAAGATTAACAAGGAACTACAGAATTGATTGCTTGTCACAATTAACCAAATGCTATTTTGAGAAACTGCCCCTGAAAGTTTTTTTATTTTAAAGCTCAACCTTTTTCAGCCTCCACGCTCACCCACTCTGCACATCAATCCTTTTGCTTCTTCTGGTTATCTACTAAACAATACCTCAAACTTTAAAACCTGAGCTTAAAAAAATTATCCATGGCAATCCTACTGCAAGGTTTTTAGCCTCACATTGAATGTGAAGCAAACTCTCATGAATTTGAGAAAAGCAAAAATAACCATATCATGATCAAAAGGGTGAGTTTTTTTTTTTTTGTCTGTTTTTGCTCCACTGGGCTGTCAAGTAGTGAAAAAAAGCATAGAAAACATCTTCTGCACCAGCTTGTTTACTCAAGTCTTGCATTGAGCAGTGAAAGCAATCACTGCTATTCTTGCAACGTTATCGTCTGTTAATTATTTTCAATATGGATTTTTTTTTTTTTTTGAATATCTCAAATCTAGCAGTCGCAAAGAACAATCAGAACACCCAGAGCAGAGAGAAATTATTCCTTCAGCTTTAATTGCTTATTATTACAGATTTAGCTGTCATGTCTGCACAGGAATTTAAATTAAATACAGTTTTGTGCTGTAAGCACAAAATATATCTTACTTCATGGTTATGAGATTCATTTATCATATCCACATGGCAGAAAATCTGTTGATCGGAATTTCTTCTTGAAGAATATGTCAAGAATACTTACATATGTAATAACTTATGAGCAGTGACTATACCAAGAAGTATGACTTTTTACTTTTTTATATTTGAAACTGAAAGACAAGAAAATGAGATCTGTTTTGTGTGATTTTTATCTGGTTTTGACCCTGAATAACACAAATGTGGAAGAGCAACAACAACAACAAAAAACATAATGGATGAAAACGTGGTCAAACGATAACACTAAGTAATCATGGCAAGAAAAACCTCAGCTAAGAAATAAATGCCAAAAAAAAAATCATCATGGGTTAGAAATACAGTAGCCCCTCTTATCCTTTGTAATTTTCTGGGTTTTGTCTTGCAAAGGGATACTTATACTAAATTGGAAGAAGATAAAAAAAATCTTATATTTTTATTACTATCTGTATCAATGTCATGACCAATCAATGGAGAAAAAAGTATACTGGTGAAAATCCCCTAAAAACTTCTGGTATTGTAGGCAATTTGTTTGTCACGAAAGACTTCAAAGATCTTCTTATGGAAGACTTTTCCTTCTTAATATAATCAAAACAAGTCACTTTGTGTTTTAACTAAAGTGACATCATCAAATGTCCATTTGGATGTGTTGAGTGCTGCTCTGTTATGACACATAGTGTGGAAGTTATTACACCTTTGTTTTCTATTGCAAGAAGTCAGATTTTGAGGTTTGGCCACACCCACATGCTTTGATGCAGGAACAAGCTTTTGATAACTTTGAACTCCAATTCCTGAAGATTATACTGCCTTATTTTGAAGTCTCTAAGTAGAGAGCTTTAGGAGGAGTTTGCTGAGATAAGTGGTTATGAGATTCATAAATAACACAAAATGGTAGTTTTAATCCAAAGAGAGAGCAAAGCAGGCCAACAAAAAACAAGTTTTTTTTTTATCATCGAAGCAATTCTTTAACAATTGTTCAGTGAAAAACTTAGAACTAAAACACACTATTGTCATTACCTCCAATTATTCATTCTTATAAAAGACTTTAGTTACGGTATCAAAATCTTCTGAACATATTATGGCCTATTTTTACAACTTTTTAAAAAAAAATAAGCTCTTCTTGTCCTGTAATTCAATAAAAAAGTAATTGAAATTCTTGGGACATCAATATTTGTTTATTTGTTTTAAAACAAATTTATTGACATAAATTGTAATAGTTTAATACTGATTATTTTATTTTCCAAAATTTCTGTATGGTACAGCACTCTCCAATTTTTTATTATGTGCTTGCATGTCTAACTAACATGTCTAACTAACAGACAGGGAAAAAGGGACTCAGTGTGCTTTTCCACCAGCGAGATACTGTGAACAGTAATGCTGCAGTGTAATGTATATTGCTCTGTCTGTAGTGGTGTGCAAGACAAGTCTAGACTGGGATTTTATTGTGGCAAGGACAGAAACATAATACCATTTGGGGTAAATTAAAGCTCAGTTCAAACCAAAGCCGGTACATTTAGTTTGAAAAATAACAACTGTACCATTATGTTAACTTTTCTTATTATTGAAAAATATGACTTTAAAAGAGAATTTAAGAACAAGTATACTTTTAATTCTTCCTGGAACATGGCCATCTTCCACACTAAAATTTACATTAAAAAGTTTCTTTTTTTTTTTTTTCAGCCAATAAGTAAAACCAATGTCAAACAGGGGTTAGTTAAAAAAAAATCTTAATTTACATTTTATTGAGAAATTTTTCTTAGTAATCAGTCGTCTACTTTATTAGTATTACACCAAAAAACTTATGCTTGCAAAAGTAAAGCAAGGTCTCATATCCGGACCATTTTTCGCACAGAAAACAACATTTATTAGTACAGGTGACAAAGCAGGGGTAACTTCATTGCTAGTGAGACATTTAATTTAAGTTTGGTTTGTTTGAATCCAGGCCTACAACTTTTAAAGAGGGGAGAGTATTTATGGACTGCATGTTGAGGTATTTTAAAGGAATAGGTAGAAAAGTTAAAGAGTTCAATGTTTATTTTCACTAAATGTAAAACTGATATATAAATGCATTACACTGAATGAAATATGTCAAGCCTTTATTTCTTATAATTTGGGTAATTAGCTTACAGGTAATGAAAATCAAAAATTCAAAGCCAGAAAAATGTATATCACATACAGTATAAACTATTGTATTTAATAAAGAATTCATTAAATTCTTTATTTAATAAGGGGCTGTGTTGCTGGTCCTTATTATCTAATTGGTTCAGCCATGTTATAAAGTCTATTCACAGTCATGGGGATGACTGCTGACTTGACAGGTGTCTAGAAGACAATTATTGACACCCTCCACAAGAGGTCAATCCCAAAAGGTCACTGTGCATCTGATGCTGCCAATAAAACAAGCAGGTTTAACACAGAGCGCTGTATCAAATTTATTGATTAAAAAAAAAAAAAAAAAAAACGGTAACACTTTATTTGACGGGATGTGCAAAAGACTGACATGACACTGTCATAAACATGCCATAACACCAGTCATGAACATGAAGGAGTCTTTATGAATGTCTATGACTGTTGTCAGGAAGTGTCATTCAGTAAATAATGACACTTTTAATGCAAAGTTGCTTTAAAAGACGCATCAAAAGTCCATTAAAAGTCCCAACTTTGCATTATGTTGTAAATAATAACATTTTCATGCAAAGTTAGCACTTTTAATGGACTTTCAAATCAACTTTTAAATCAACTTTGCATTAAAAGTGTCATTATTTACCGAATATCACAACATTCATAAAGACTCTTTCATGTTCATGACAGGTAATATTTCACATTTCTGACGGTGTCATGTCAGTCTTATGCACAACCCGTCAAATAAAGTGTTTACAAAAAAACTGATTGGAAGGAAAATGTGTTGTCAGAAAAAGTTAATCAGCAAAAGAGATAAGAATGCTTCAAAAGGAGTACCTTGAGGATGGAGTCGTAACCCACAGACAAATACTATTCACGGACAAGACGTTACATTTTTTGTGTTAAGCCACTTTGAACCAGAAACTGGTGTGTTGCTCAGTGGTCAGAAGTCCTCTTTTGAGATGAATGTAAAGTTTGCATTTTATTCTAAACTCAAGGTTCCAGAGTCTGGAGGAACAAGGGAGAAGCAAATAATTGTTTGAAGTTCAATTTGAGGTCCCCAGTCAGAGCTATTGTAGCATTCCAGGTAACATTCTCGCTGGTCCTTTGTGTTTTCTAAAGTCCGTCCAACTGAGTGGATGTTTCAGGGTACTCCATGCTTCCTTTTGTTGGCAAACTTTATAGAAATGCTGATTTAATTTTCCAAGAGGGTTAATGACCATGGGCTTGGTTTATTAGCAAGCTAGTTTGACCTGAATTCAATGGGATGTTATCAAGAGGAAGGTGATCAGAGCCAACAATGTAGTTGACTTGAAGATTGCTATCAAAGCAATCTGGGCTTTCATTACACCTCAGCAGTATCACACGCTGATCACTTCTATGCCACGGTGCACTGCTGTAATTCATGCAAATGGAGGCCCAAACGAGCATTAATGCGTAGAAATGCACATACTTTTCAGAAGCCTAACATTCCTGTTTTAAATGTAATTTTTTTTACTGATCTTACATAATATTCTAGTTTTCTGTAATATTGAATTTCTGATTTTTTTCCCCCTATACCTTCCAAAAATGAGGTAACTTAAATAGATTGAAAAATGTATATATTCATTGTTGGTTTCATCGCTTTCCACATTTCCTTGAATAGACTTGCTATAAACCCAGCATGAGATCCCTTTATGTTTGTCTTTGCTCAGAACCCGGCTGTTATAATAAATGCGTGTTTTACATCAGGAACCACCTCCTACTTGGGACCAAAAGTAGCTTAATCAATCTTAAACCTATTACCAGCTTAATTCTCTCCTCCTCTAAGAAATAGGCAGTCACCACAGGGAGGACAGAGACAGATGCTATGCAGCTGTTCGGCAGTCATTATCTAGCATTGGGTAACTTGACCAACCAGCCAAGAAGCCTGCTGATGCTCAAGAAAATTAGGCCTTGTTTAAGACTTACTACATTTGTGCTTTGATGTCTTTTATGCTTCTTTTCCTGTAATAAATTCCAATGCAATTTTGTACACAATTTTTGTCTACTTTTCCTTCACCACATAATCAATAGCTAGCTTCCTTTTCAATATACATCTGAGTGCAAGACACCTAAGGAAACATTAGAAAGATGTAGAGAGCAATCCTGGAGCTTTGAAGCAAGAGCCTTGAACCATTTTAACAATTCTGTAACATGATCCTTAAGTACAGCACTTCCTTGACTTAAATTATAATGTCAATATATATTCATTCAGGGCTTTGGGGGGGAAAAAGCGACAATAATAAAACCAACTCCCCATTGTTGTGTAAGCTCCCTACAGGACCTCTGGAAGTCTAGACCTCAGATGGTTACTGGTAGTTCAACATGCTGGACTTCAATTGTCAAACATGTTTAGTTTAGTTTAATATCCAAAGTCAATTTATAAAAAAAAAAAAAAAAACTTCAAATCTAATTGTTTATCACTATAGTTCAGTCTAAACAATTGAAATTTTAGTTGATGAAAAATATTAAAAGGGTGAAAGTTTTATTAAACAAAATTTGTAACCTGCTATCAACTTTTTATTTTTGTTTTTATTTTGACTTAGGACAGGGATAATTTTCTTCCATAATATTTCACAAAGTTGGATCTTACAGAGGAGGGCCTCGTTCATCACTTGTCTTTGTACAACATCTCTAAACTGTTCAGAGTCCTGAGTTATTCCTTATATTTTTTTTCTTCCTCTTACTCTGCAGGTTTCCCTCTATGTTTTTCGTGTTTCCCTGCTGCCACACATCTGACTTAAAAAAATCAGTAATTAACAGGCTTCTTCAACGCGGAATGGCATGCTGAGGAGCTAATGCAAAAGCTAAATCAGGTGTCCCAGAGCAGGGACCCATCTAAAACATGACAGACAGAGAGCCCTGAGGACCAATGTTCAGAATCACTTTTATGGAATTTTTATGAAGATTTATAATATGCCCGATTCAGGTTGGCATTCAGGTAGCGTCTAATGGTTCGCAAGGAAACTTGGTGACCACAAGATGCATCTCTTTGCTGTATCTTTCCAACAGTGAGGGTTAGAAATATTCTTATCTCCTTTACCCTTCTGCTTACTGTGTGATAGTAGAAGATAAGATATATATGATTTTGTTCAGCCTAGAAGTCTCTAGCTGAAATAAATTGTCCTTTGTGGGGCCAAATTTTCTGGATAGTGCATAAAAATGCAATTTTTCTTGCCAGTCAGCTCAGAAAGTGAAACTCATATTTTATATTGAATCCTCATCCATGCAGTGACATATTCTAAGCCTTTGTTTCTTTAAATTTTGATAATTACAGCTTGTAAATAAACAGAGTATCTCAGACAATTAGAATGCTGTGAAAAATGTCACTTGTGGAAACTCATGGAGTCAGACCCCAATCAGCTAATTAACTCAAAACACCTGCAAAGGTTTTTTGAGTCTTTAAATGGTTGCTCACTCTGGATCAGTCAGCTTCACAGTCACACGGGAAAACTGCTGACTTGACAGATGTCCAGAAGATGGTCAACAACAGGAGGGTAAGCAGAATCTGGTTTCTTGCATATGACAGTGGTCTCTGCACAACACAACCAAATGAACATCAGCCTTCCACTTTAGACTTATAATTCATAAGCCGTCGCCCAATTTAATTCACTTCTGTCCTTATGGACTCTAATTCTAAGGCTGATTATTTAAAAGATTCGCAATCTCATAAGACAGTGAGATAAGGAAACAATTGACAACCTAATCACTGGCATTTAAATTGTTGCAGAGTAACTTGAATCAAATATTGACTCAAGTTAGTATGACCAGTGAAAAAAGTTACAAAAAAATGGCATAAATGGCTTAATATAGTTAACATATTATATCTTCTATCCATCTTTATGGTTTAATTTCTCAAAACAGATTTAAAGTTGTTGAAGAAGGAAAACACAAAATGGACTTTTTCCATTATGAGCAGACAGTTAGACCCAGTAGAAATCATTTATCAATTGTTTAAGGACAGATGCAGAAAGAAATTTCCCAGCAGGACCGACATTGTCACCCAACTGAAGCACTGAGATCATAGTACTTACATTGACTCTATTTACACTCTTACCACCCGATCCCTAGTGAAAAGAGTATTTTATGATGTCCTTGATTGGGGACGTAATAAGATACTTCTGGTGGCTCTCACAGGTAATGGCAGGACCTGTTCAATGTGTCTGCAATTTAGCATTTGAAAATGGAAAATAAAAGCACTTCAGGAGCCACTGAATTACTTGTGTGCAGAAAGAGTATTTGGGCAGTCAACATCCTATCAGCAGTAGACAGGAGCGAGAGCTTTCTTCCAGAATTAATAAGACAAGTCAGAAGGCCAGGCAAGAACTAAGATCTAAGTAAAATGGAAACTGGAGAACAGCTAAAAAACGTAATTAACTTACAACACTCAAAGTAAGAGTTACACTGAATTTCAACACTTCTGACTTCGACTTTGGGTAAAAGCCAGCGTTTCGCCTGTGTAGTTGCAGATCAGCATGGTGCTTGGAGATCCCTTGTTTTAAAAAATAAACTACACAAATCTCAAAACCTGTCTACACACAAACTGATAAGTTGAGAAAAGCTTCAGTATGTCGGTTTTTATCAAAAGTCACTGTTGTTCCATTTTTAATTGATTTTTATTCTGGTTAACCTAACTGCCCCTCTTTGGTTTTTTTTTTTGTTTGTTTTTTTTTTCTACTAGTACTTTTGTCGGCTGTGGGTAAGACACTGGCTGCTCATTAGTACTTAATTAAACAAAATGTTACTTAAACAGCTTTCGGGAATGATTATGTTCATACAAATATTTACATGGTCAATTAAAACTCATTCTGCACAATGTTTGAGTGCAGAAACAATTGCAAGGCAACTGTGCGCTCTTTGCAATTAAGTGAGTATTTGCAATTAGCAGTTGGAGTTGTGTGATGGTTCTTCTCTTTCAGAGTTCTATAAAGAATGTTAATTGCCTCTGTGTTTGGCTTACAATCTCATCTATTGAAAGTGTATTGTGTGGTTGTTAGATATAAAGTGTTGGATTTACATGGAAGTTAAATAATTATTTGTTTCTGCTGGATGGATCACAAACCTGGAAAAAAACAAACTTTGAAAGCCCTACTTGTTTCTTTTCTGTTGTGTACATTTGTGCTGTTATTACAACTTCAATGTCATTGGGAATGTGGAGACCAGCTCATTAAACATAAGTTTTGTGATGTGATAATTATTTAGAAACGTGTAAGCTGAATCAGACGGGATGTTCTGTCTCCCCTGATCCACTACATAATTTCAGCACGTAGTTGTAGTTTTAGCAACACTGAAGGGCTAATTTTTACTCGTTTGTTTGGACTTGTAAAGTCCAAACATACATATATATTTCCTCTAGTTCCTTCGGATCAAAGCCAGTCTGTGTTCACACCAGAAGTGGGCTGCACCAGAATTCATTTGGAAGCTGACTGAGACCACTTCAAAAACTGGATCTTGGTCCAGTTGTTTGGGTAACACAAGGATGTGCTTGAGTGTATTCACATTTGTACAAAAGATCTGGACCAATAGGGGAAACGAACTCCGGTCCAGTTAGAGCGCACTAAATGTATCAGATGTGAATATACCCTTGTAGGTACAATGTCAGATGAAATGCCTTGTATGCTTGTCACTTGTTCCACATTGGATCCATCCACCCATCCATTTTCTGTGTACCTGTGTCCCTAGTGGGGTCAGGAAGGGTGCTGGTGCCTATCGAGCGAGAGGCGGGTTACACCCTGGACAGGTCACCAGTCTGTTGCAGCCACGTTGCATCCACAATTTACAATACTTAGAGTTTTTGACCAAGAAAAAGGAATGCATTAAGTGGACATGATGATTAGTATTCAGCAAATCAAAACTGATGTGTGATATGCATTGGTATTCAGCCACTTATTTTATCTCTAAAAAAACTATCCAGAGCAACTGCCTGCCTTGGAAAGATTTATTAGGTTTGTTTGATAACAGAGAACAAATTATGAAAGTCGCACTTACAAAAATGTGGAGCTTTGAGCATCTCAGAATACCGTTCGATCCTTTAGCTTATTGTGAAAGAAGCTAAGTACAATTTTATACACAATAAAACATCATCCAGAGTTCTGTGGCTGGGCATGAAGAGGACTAATCAAAGGAGCAGCCAAAAAGCACATTGTAAATCTATACCTTTTGACCACTTTGTAGCAGAAAACTGGCACTGCACTTTGCCCCCACCAAGGCCACTGACAGGGTGGGAGAGAGGTTCAGCTGTAATCTGTGGTTGACATTGGAACTGAGGTGCAGACTGAAGACTCGGAGGCATGTTGTGCAGCTGACTGTCACAGTCAATAAGAATTGTCAAAGACTGTGACATGGAGTCCGAATTTAAACAAGTTATAGCAACAGATTTCTCTCAGCAAGGTTTATACATTATATTCAATAAAATAAAAGCTCACAAAACAAGTATTTATACATGTGAATGTGTTGAAACTTGAGACATGTGTCAAATAAATTATCAATCTTTAACTGAAAACTTATAGGAATATGTTTTATATTTTAAGATTTTCAGTTACTGGTAATTATTTCATTTTTATTATTACATCACACCATGCATTTATTTAATCCCTCATCATCAAAATAAAATTAGTTGGGGGGTAACATTACTAGTTGGTCAGTAGATGAGATTCTGAGCAGATGCTACGGTTAGTTTGAGACACAGAAACACGCTTGTACACATAGGGTCACAAGAGGGGCTGGTCAGGTCCCCAGACCATGGTAGGGTGTAGTAAATTAAGAAATACTCATTTAAAAAATTACGATTCATGGATGATCTACCTAGATGGTTCCTTAATTTTGTAATTGTTGTTTCATCAATCGAGTAATAAAATGAGGCCTTGAAAAATTATGGTCTATTAAAAATAAATCAAATGTGTGTTTCAATGTGGCAAAATCTCAAAAACTAAAGTTACTGCAAAACCTTGTGAACACAATGTTTCTTTAGCAGGGTCAAGATTTCAAATACATCTATGTGTAATTTGAAGAGCGTTTTTGAGCCACACACACAAGCCTGCAGAGACCTTACAGCAAAAGAAGTTTGTCTTTCACCAAGGGAGATTAACTCCCCTGGCCTCGACTTGTAATGGGTCCTTTTTTTTTGTTCTTTTCAGGTACAATACATTAGTTGGGCAGTCGTACTCGACTGCACGACAGCAGTTTCAAAAAGCCAGATTTAAATCAACAGAGGTAGGACTCAAGGAAGCAAAAAGTGTCAGATATGAAAGAGGAAAAGCAGAGACGTTAGAAATAAAAAAAAAAAAAGAGGCAAGGGTTTTTTAGTCAGCGGTTCGTTATAGAATTATCATACAATTGTGTTTTCTTATTACAAAAGAATATATTGCATTTAAGATAATGCAGTATCCTGTTTCCCAAGGACCAAAAGTAAAAAGGAAATAAGTTTGTGTCTGTTCCTCAGGGATGTAATTATGAGACATCCTTTCACAAAAGAAAATCAAAATATGGGTTGAAAATGTACAATGATAAAGCTTTTTTATGCCCGATACTGGGATGAATTAGCTCTCTTGACATCCTCTATTACACAAAGCTACAGTTTGCCCTTGGGGCAAGAGAAGCCATTAAAAAAAATAAATAAATAAAAAAAAATTTATATAAAATGAAAATCCTGTTTTGCCTGCAAAATTCAAATATGTATTCAAATCAAAACTATAACAGGGATATTCTATTTTTATGTGCATCAGTCCATCTTTAAAGCCAAGTGAAAAGTCCAGAGGTGTTTGGCTATGTTGACTTTTTTCCTCACAATTTCTAGGATGATCAAAATTATGTGAGAGGAAAGTTCAGGTTATACTGATGTCATGGTTTGGTAAATGTGTGATTGGTTCGTTCAAAATATTCCCGTTAAATAAGATGGAAAAAGAACTTGTCTAAAATTCTCAACATTTACCAATCTCACCAAAAGCAAGATGCAACATAAATGTACAGTGAAATATCTTACTACGTGTCACTATTTGACATATTTGCACAAGTTGGTTGGTTGTAAAACAGTTGCTTTGATGATTATATTACTTGATTTGTTTAATGTTTTCTGCTACAAGCATCAAATGTTACTGCTTGTTTTGTTTGAAACACTTGCACACAAAAATGTATTGTAGATGAAGGCAAAATCCCTTAGGACATCATTATTGTTGCTCTAAAGCTTTTGTACACACTAATTATTTACTGCTTATTCATAAATAAAAAAATCTATCAGATTGGGATGGCATTCCGAAAAGTGGAAGGAAAACAGAAGGAAATCTGATGTAACATCTTGTGTTTTGTGTCAAGACACAATTCCTGGAGATCAGCTCCCTGACAAAATTCATTCAGTAACAAGGTGAAATGTTTTGGGATAGAGTTTTGGAACGCTGTGATTCGGGTCAAAATACAAATTAATAATATATCCCACCAGTTTTTTGTTTGTTTGTTTTTTGTGATTCTGCGATTGTGGAAATATGCAAATATTCTATGATTTATTTGGATATTCTACAAATATGGTAGAATATGCATTCTACCACATTGGCGAAAATATTGTATTATTTATTACTTTATCGTGAATTTTTAACAAAAATGTTCAAGAGCATTCGGTTTGAATGGCAGCTGCCTCCCCCTGCAGGCGACAGTGTTTCTTTCTTCCACTGCCTCCGCCTCACTTAATGCCAGGTTATAAGCCATGATAAATATAATGAGTAACAAAAATCAAGTCATTTCAGTTCTATGAAGAATAAAAATGCATGTGTATCTAATCTGTCTGCTTGTAATTCTTTTCTCAACTTTTATAATATGTAGATTTTGGAAGGGGTTTGATGAGAGGGAAGAAATACAACTACAATGTAGGACAAATACTTTAACAGCCCAATTTGTTCTAATTATTCATTAACAAATAAGTTCATGAGTTCAGTGCCATGGGAAGAATAAATGGGAATACAACTTGATGAACGTGCCTTCATCTATTCCAATAAAAAGCTTCAAACTTTTCCACTCACATTAAAAGTTGCAAGACAGATGAAAACTCCAGACTAATCACTCTGACATGCTTTTTTTATGAAATTTGGGCATATTTTTATTGATTCTGCAGGCAATTACTATGTGAAAAACCAAATTAACTTTGCAAAGCCTAACATTCAGGGTACTCATATGAGAATACAGTGCAGAATCAGAGTGAGCGAATAAATGTAATGACAGGGAGCAATTAAATGCAGCATGGGGAGCAGCGAATGAGAGGCGACGATTGTCATTTGGTGCTGACAACGTTGTGTAATTGAGTTTGTCAGAAATTTGTTTGCATTATTCTTCTTCAGCTGTCAATTGTGTCTCTGTCTGATGTTAAACAAAATCACTAAACAAAATCTTAAGGTTGTTATACTGAAATGAGTCTCTTTTTGTTTTTGTTTTTTAACTCCAGGCTACATCTTACTTTATTCATTACAAGCTTGAGTAAAGAAGCTTGTTTTGCAAAGATTTAAGATCTTATGGCTTATTTTTTTTCGAATTGAACATTCTTCACTTGCAAGGGGGAAAAATCAGAAAAAAGAAGATGAGATGTGTAACAACAACATGGTACTGCAGAGCTTGGATATTGGTCATTGCTGATTTATAAAAGGAGATGGATGCATTTGAGTCATGTCAAAATCACAGAATAGCTTTAACTGTTGAGACTCTTGGAAATGATGCCACACAGAGAAGTGGACCAATCTGCTGCGTGTGGGGGAGATTTTCTCTCCCCGTCTTAGTCTGTTTAGGGCTTCTACAATATGCTTTATTGTAGTATTACTAACATTTAATACACTCCAACCACAAACAACATTAAAAAATATCAATGGGATGTTGTGTGACTTGCGCTGCTACGGACTAATAGCTGACCTGTCTTAAGTTTGTGTAAACTTTCTCAATGTCTGTGTGCGCACTGCACTGTTTCACAGGACCCAGGAGACAAGGGAAACTACTGCATACTCACATCGATTGTCATATAAATATTGAATAAAGAATGCAGGACTTTCTTATTAGCCAACATATATTCATGTTCATCACATCTAATCATTTTGACTGTTTACATTCACTTCAGAGATTTTCTGCGCATCTCGCCGTCTTGCTTTGAAACAGCAGTGAGGTATTTTGGTCAGCCAGAAGGAGACAGAAAATGAAGCAGATGCTGGTGAAATCACATTACAAAAGGTCTGGATTTCCTCTTCCCCCCCCCCCCCCCAGCTATTAGCATAATTTCCTCAGCTGTCCCCTTTTACTCATCCTTATCTCATTCAAAAAAAATATAAAACAAAAACAAATAAAAGCAGTGTTATCATGCAACTAAGTTTGCATTGAGACAGTCACTTTAAAGACTCGATAATACTAACCTGGCACTGGAAAAGTTTAAGACATCGCACAGTCACTGTTAATCACAGACAATTAAATTTAAGAATCTATATTCTGCATTTTGTTATGCAAGATTCAGACTAAAGACCTAAAGAAACAGGGTGGATGTTTCAGAAGGAATTTAGTCAGATTTATTGATCTCCGGATCATCAAACTAGACGGGCAGGTAATTAGCCAAACAGACCAATAGATAATGGCAAAATAGATGGTCATACACAAAGTGACCCAACCTGAATGACAGACGTATGAGGAACATACATATGGCTGGATAGTCAAAGAGAAGAAGGGTAGCTGACGAGACACATCATCCTACAGATCGACAGGTGATCCTTTTGCTTTTATGAGAACACACTTTTTTGAATAGTCAGGCAGAATTACAAAAACAATGAGGTGTGTAACTATGAACCCTTATTTCATTTACACTCACCAGATCATTTATTATGTGCACCTTTTTATCAACACATCAACCAATAAAGCTATTCAATACATGCAGACAAGGTCAGGAAGAAATTAATAAAACTTGCTGAAGTTCAAACCAAGTTTTAAAATTGGGGAGGAAGAGGATTTGTGTGACATTGAATGTGACATGTTTGTTAGCGCAGAAAGCTTAGTCTGAATATTTCAGAAACCGCTGATCTACAATTCTCCACCACCACCTCTCAGCATTACAAAAAATAAATAAAAGAAAGTCTGTAAGCAGCAGCTGGGTGGACAAAAAATGTCTTGTGGATGTAAAAAGAGTCTGGGCAGAGTTTGTCAAGATCATAAAAAGATAATAGCAACTACAATAAGAACCTGATGGGTCTCGTACCCGCTGGATTTTACTCATAAAATTCAACACAATTTTTTATTTTTATTTTACATTAAAATACGTTACATTTTTTTTACTATTTTTTTAATCACTTTATGTTTACTCTATGACAGAAATATCTAACAAAATTTCCATTCCATATAAAAGCATGAGGCTGCCTGAGCTTTATTGCTGATCAGGTTAATCATAACAGAGTAATGTGGCAACTTCCAGCAGGATGATGCACCAAACTGGTTTTTTGGACCACATGATGACATCAATGTTCCTGTACACCCAGTTTAATTGACAAAATGAGATTCAATCCAGTATACCAAATTGAATGGCCTTTATTTACATAAAGCACCATCTCTTTATGTCCAAACAAAAATGCTAACTTTAGGGGGCTAAAAATGAACTAAATATGTTTTTTTTCCCCTCATTATGCTCCAAGTAAGAAACATATTAGCAAGCAATCAAAATTACTACTGTGACAAAAGCTAAAACAACTAAATTTGCTCTTTATCTTTTTGGTTTGCTAATAATTACTTCACCCACAGCATTTCGAGGATCTCTAATGTGGGTCAAGAAAGGTCTGCTCCCGAGGGATATCCTGGTAGAAATAGCAACACGAGTGAAAAAGATCCATGAATAGACTCAGCTGGAGGGAGAAACTCAGACAAAATAAAGCTGCCATGAGTGAGCTAATTAGAGTTTAAATGGACTCTTTATGAAGAGGCCAGTGAAGGCAGTAACAACATCATATGTCTTTTTGCACCGTTGTTAATTAAACTGTGTATTTTTTTAAAGCGACTTCTTTGCAGGAATCTGTTGAGGAAATTGCTTTTTTTTTTATTACATTTACACAGTTCCCTATTTTGTGTACTCTGAGGATATGAGTCTGGTTTGAGCTTTTAGTGAAGCACTGATTGTGAACGCTGAAAAACAAAGATGGTTTGGCGGCATTAAATGAATGCAATATTCATGTTTACAAGACACATTCAGTAATCCGCTGAGTTATCGAGCTTCACTTACCGTAGTCACTCTCATAAAAGATTATAAACTTTTGCCAGTGAAACTCTGAGACGAGGGTAAGCAGGACGTCGTTGATGCGAACGGGCGGACGGGCGGCCAGTGTGTAGCTCTCTCCGTCTGGGCTGGGGTTGAGCTGGCAAGCGGTGCGGGGTCCACCGTCCCCGTTTCTTTGGATGAAGAGGTGAGGGATGTGCATTGCATCTGTTAGAGACTGAAGGGCGCTCGCAGCGGCGCAACCCGTAGACGTAACCAGCGCAAGGATCCCCTGGTTCATTAATTCACATGCTGGACAGAAGAAAAAAGATATGAGAGGGTTAAGAGCACAGAAAAAAATATAAATTAAAAGGGGAAAAAAAATTAAAAGGTCACTCATAGGCCAGTTTTAGACTTAGTTTCAAAACTGAAAACAATTCATTATGTTAATTCAGGTTAAAAGCCTTTAATGACTGAAGCAAATACCAGATTCCATAGGACTTTTCTTCATCTGTACAGAATAGCATAAGTCAGTGTGTGTCCCCTTCCCTCACAAGTTGATGGTCAGCTGGATTAAAAACAATGCTTCCCCCTTCTTCCCACAAAGGTGAATTAAGGAATTCAGTAATGTTTCAGAAAAAAATTATAATAGTAAAAAGCACAGGATAAAGGCATCCAAAATAATGCCACTCCAAAATAGCTTTGCAGAGAGATGTCTAAAGACACTGATTAAAAACTTTTCCTACTGCAATAGTATAATACCTTTAGGAAAATTGTTCTCCCAGGGAAGAAATTAGCCTTTTTAAAATGTAAATTACTAAAGAAACTTGACTGTTTTCTCAAAGAGAACGCTATGTGCCTTAATTAAAGTATTGCTGCTTTAAAACAGTAACTTGCAATTTACAAGTATAAGGTCTGTCAACGCTTTGCTGCCTAAATTTTCTTACACTTAATTAAGTAATATTGTTTGTTCTGTCAAGCAGAGGATTAATTAAATTTTCACTTTAAATATAGTTCATACATGTCATAATTTGGTTTGACTCAAATCTATCATTCAAAACATTTCCAGTCTCTGTCGCTATTGCTGTACAAGATTTTTACTTTGAAATGCAACATAATTTAACAGGTTTTAATGTGATCAAAAGTACTTGTAATGTGGAAAAATGTCTTTGAGGCTGTTAGCACTCTGATGATTTTGCAGCAGCAGTCTGAATGGGCAGATAGACCGACTAACAACATAAGATCTGTTTTTTATGCTAGTGTTACACTTTAAAGAGGACAATGTCAAAAAGGCGTCAAAGTCTGGAGGAACTCAGAGAGGAATAATTCTTCCAGGTATATTTGGAAAAAAGCAATCAGGACATTTTATTAATTTTGTTTTACATTTTTTGATCATTTTGAAACAAGACCACAATATTTCCATTCAAGGTTGCCATAATGTGAGCTCCTTTTCTTTTGGCCACCTTTCCTCACCTGACCTGAACCCAGTTGAGAAACTGAAAGCAGTTCTGATGTTTATACAAGACCGCTCTCTGGGTTATCACCTATTAAAAAGTTTTTAGTTCTTTAGTTGTTCACACCTAAAGAGATGATAGTTAAAAAACACGGGACAATGTGTGATTTCATTTTAGTGGAATAATGACTCTGCACAATAGTTGCCTAAGCATTGTGAGCGCATAAATACTCTCCTGAAAAAGCGAAAACCTCACTTTTACGTTTTGCGCTTTAACTTTTTTGATTAACCAAGAGCACTGAAGTCGTTGATTAATAAAAAAAAATAATCCTCAAAATGAAGACTTGTCTAATAATTCTGCATTTAATGTAAAACCCAACTTGTTTTTGTGCAAAAGGTAGATTAAGCAAAACTGGTTATTTGTGAATCCCACTGAGGAATTCAGGATTACATGAGAGTCTCAGCATGTGGGAGGTAAATCAGGGAAAACATATGGAGTTCAAAAACTGCAGTTGTATCCTAATATGTGCAGATGAAGGATTCAGTCGGGGAGGCATCATCTAATCCGTATCTACAGACAAAGGGGAGACGGTGATTAAAGGGAAGATTTTTTGAAGGTAAGATCCCCTTGAAGGCAACAGAGCTGCAAGAGTTCAGGTCTTGGCAAAGCACAATGGAACGACATGAGTGGGAGGAATGAAATGAAGATCTAGAATATGTTAGAGGGATGAAAAGGCTTAGATGACCAGCAGACGCCTCGCATGAGTCTTAACTCGACGCTCTTCCCGTGACCTTCACTCTCTCCCCAGCTTTCATGTATGGTGATGGTAAAATTGTGTAAACAGAAAGGGATTAAAACTCTTGCGATGTCTGGTGGGTGCTTAGGATTCTTACATTCTGATTCCCGAATCTCTTTTAAGCAGGTCAACATGTCTGGGACGATGCAGAGTGTCAGATAATGTTCAAAGATGAAAATCTGAAATCAATTTGAACTTTGCAGATTGATGTGTAAATGTTTGGGAGAGCTGCGAGATGCAAGGTGGCAATAACCTAATCAGCAACTTTACAACTCCCACAGCTATAACTGATGTTTACTTTGTTTGTTGCAATTAGTTTTAAAGGCCCCAGGTTAATTCTTCTACTTAGTGTAACAATAGCGTAAAAGAGAAGTCAATCTGCATTTAATTTTAAGTTGATTCTTATACAGAGTTGCGTATCAGTCCTCCAACAGGATTGTCCACCCTTTGCAAATGACAGATAAGAACCACTCCCATGTTTTGAAAATGCACTATTTCCAACAACTATGCAACTTTTCACACAATATTGAAAAAAAGCTTTGTTTCACACAATATTGAAAAAAAGCATGACAACATTTTCAAAATGTTGTGAATTTATTAGAAGGAACTTTAAAATATTGAAGGATTTCATGTAATACACCAACAAAATAGTTCAAAACTCTGAAGTAGAAAACACATTGGAAAGTGGAGCATAAAAAGTTTTTAGATATGTCATTTATAAAATGACACGGTGATCTCTATTGAAAACAGTGACCCCAGGTCCATTTCATTTGATGCCATTCTGGACCAATGAAACGTTTATTGCCAACATTCTTCTGTGGAATGCAGGTTGTTGTTCACATTTCCACAACACTGTTAAGTTTTGCCACATTTTTACAGAATTTATTGTTTGCTTTTGATCATCTACAATAATAAGTAGCATACAATAAATGCATGCACCTCAGAACATACAACTGCGAATGAAGGCAAACTGGAGAACAGTTTGCCTTGTGTGTAGGAACGTAAGGCAGCAGACTGTTAATGTGACAAATTACAATTTCATCAGCGGTGAACAAAAGAGTACATAAAACCACTGTAAATTATGATGCCAGAAAGTACAGCGGGACTAAATAGCACATGAAAAAGGATCGAGGAAGTAAAGGACAATGAGGGAAAGAGGAAAAAAGTGATGGCAATTGTGGCAAACCCAGAAAGGCAGAAGAATTTGGAACAAGGTTTGCATGCGAGAGAATCATGACAAATGATTTAGTTTTCTCCTTTTAACATGATTACCCAAAAGAGCACAAATAAAATCATGTCCTCCTGAGCAATGAAGCGCATTTATGTTTATGTGAGAGAGACAAAAAGACATTCGTTCATGAAGGTAAACGTCTGCAAGGGGGGACTTGGCGGGTTTTCTCAGCAGGAAGTCATGTGACTGACAGTAATATAAATGTAGGGGACGCTATAACTCTGATGCAATGTCTTAGTGCATCAGTTGTCAACAATAACATGCAAGCACCAAAAACAGTGTGTTCCCAGAAACTGCTGTTTACTGAGACGCAGCCCACCCACTATAAACTCTATTAAGCTTGATGTGCTGTTTTTCATTAATATTTCAGTTCTAAATGTCCTGTCTGAGCTCCTCTAAACCGATATCAATAAGCCCATTTCTGCGGTTGCTAAAATAATTTGTCAAGACTCCAGAAGTGTAAGCCTTTTCTGATTTACTCTTCATAAACTGTATTTTGGATTAATAATTGGTTACCTGACCTAAACAACAAAAATTGTCCTGAAGAGATATGTACAAAGAATTACTGTTTACTGATCAATGCAAAGATAATAAACTTTTTTAAGGTATAGCTGCTGATTATGATTTTCAATATCTGACCTGCTGATCACCAATCAGATCAATGATATAGGCAAACTGGACGACTGGTAAAACCATTTACTCATTCTGTGCTTGTTGTTAGAACAGATGTTGGAGAAAAAAAAATGAAATTATTTAATTGGAGTGAAAAAGTCACTTGACTTAAGTGGAAAGGATTTTTCTTCAAAATTTATACTGACACATTTATCCAACCACTGATTTGCTGCATGCAATTGATGTCTCAGACTCAGAGGTTTACAGAGAAAACACTGACTGAATTTAAGAAAGTATTGCCGGGAGGAAATTACGGACTGAATGACATGTAATTGCAATGAATCTTCCAATTTCAAAATGTCTGACTTCCATCGCAGATGACTTTCAGAGAGAGGCACGGAGTCATGCTGGGACCAAGAACTGCTGGGAACTGCTTGTCTAACTAACGACAACTTTTATTTAAGCATCTCATTTTGACAGAGAGCTTATTTCCTGTCTGACAACCTTTGTCATCTCATGAGAGTCACTTATTACAGAAAACCCGCTCTGAGTCAAGAAAAACAGAACATTTATTTAGAAAAAAAATATATAAATTGAACTAAATTTTTGATATATTACTCAGAGGCTACAGCTCTCATTAATATCAAAACTATCCAGCAAAATATATCTGATAATGACGTTTGAATTATGAATTTTGAAACTAAAAAGTTTCCCTTCCTGTGTATTAAAAACTATTGCAACTTTTTTCTGAACTTCTCTTTTCACCTCAATGCGTCTTAAAGCAGACAGTGGCAACAGCGCATCTGCAGCCATTTTGACTTTGTAATGGACACCCCAGGCCCATTAGATCAGCGACACTTCACCGATAAGAGGGAGAAGTTCTCCAAAGTCAGTGGGAAGATGATAATAGAGGGATAATGAGTCTGAGATCCAGAGTGGACAATGAGCATCATTCATTCCCTGGCGGATATCTGACATCTAATGTCAGCATTTAAAAGCTATTTCTATACATGCGTCTCTAAAGAGATGGACCCTCTTTGACAGTGTTGCTTACAAAGTATTCTGAAATTGTGCTTTTACTTATCGGAGCTATTGTTAAACTTACTTAATAAATGCATACACTTTACAACTGAAGGATAGATGGAGTAAAACATTACAAAGCCAAGCAGTGCCAAGGAAGAGGAAGTTTCTTTGGAACAAGACATTTTCTAATCCATCAACCAAATGGAAAGAGGCAGTAATTTTCTTCGCGGTTTATCAGTGGCTGGAGGAATCAATGAGTGAATTAATTTTTTATGTTTTTTTTATAGCCACCAGTCCATATGTTCACTATGTTGACAGGGTTGACACATAGAAAAAGCTTTACTTTTTCTTTTTTCACTTCACTTCTAGAATGAAGTGGATCAACAAAAACATTAATGTGCAGAAGCTCCTGAAATAGTTTCTATCCAACTTTGTGTCAACTGTGTTTTGTTAACCAGCAGTATGAGAAAAGCTGAATAAATAAAACTGAGTTGAGTTGACAGCCAAGGGATAGAAATGAGGAGACTCTCGGCAGAAAAGAAGTCTTTCAACCCTTTTTCCAATGAAAATTGAATGCCACCAGTGTCTTGCTCTCATTTTTACCAGTGCAATGGGAGAGATGGAAACAAACCACCAAACAACTGCTGTAGTGAATATTGCATAAGTTGTGGTTTTGCAGAGATTTTGCAGTCTAAATAAGACAGTAGTTTACCCAGACTGAGGGTAATTCTTGTACACAAAGGAGTTTAGACAACAAATTGAATCTTGCAATAATGGTGACACCAGTTTTCCTGTACTAACAACTTCAGTTGAATAAAATCAGTTTGGAACATCAGACTGCACTGAAGCATCTGCACAATGTTTTGTGATTATATAAAAAATGAAGACTTCTGACTTGTTCAGAGTGAGTAAAAAAAATCCTTTCCTTCTAAGTTTTCTTTCATAAAAGAATAACGTATTTTATTTCAGTTTTTAATCACAATTGGGTCATACAAAATATCTTATTCCAGGGGAACCAAGGAATTATCTACCGTGACTTCAACAAAATGAAAGAAAATTGCATTTCTTTTGTATCCTACGTAAACCCTGATGGAAGAAAAATATATATGTGGTTGAGATGGAGGTTACGAGTACAGAATTTCATCTTTAAATTACTAGTAATTGCAGAAAACAATTGAACGCTCTATGATTTAAGTTCACTCTTTAAGGCTTTCGAGGCTGAGATCTCTTTTTCTCCACAGCTCCACTTTATGGTCTAGATTTTTAGTTGCTAAAACCTCAAAGTTTGACTAGGTTTGGATGGAGCATGTTCTGAACAAATCTGTTCCCGTCTCAACATTTTTAAACCGTAAGCATGGTGTTCTTCAACAAACTTTATTCCCAGTATATGTTGGTTTAGTGTCAGTGATTTTATCACCCACACCGACAGATTCCTCTGGCCACATTGTGTGTGTCAAATTCATAGAAGATTTAAACTCATTTTTATGGTCCAGAGTTTGTTGATCTGGGCTTTTTTCAACAAAACATGTGTCCTTTATCATGTAGAATGATGTTTATTGAAAGGAAGAAAGCATTTTAAGGTGCACCGTACTCATTATTTATTAAGCAGAATTAATTACAAACAGTGAAATATTTTTTGATCACAGTGTCTCAGAAAAGTTAAATAGTAAATAAAATCAACTTAAGAGGGTATTTTAAACAAAAATATTAAGTTTATAAAAAAAAAGAAAAGGTTATTTATACCTGTACACTCAGCGCTTAGCAATGCCTTCTTTTACACAAATTACCGCCTCGATGCGGCATGACACTGTTTTGCAGAGCAGCGATTTGCTTCCCTTCGTTCAATCTTAGTTGATTGAACAAAGAAATTTCACTCAGTGTCAGAATTTCTAAATCGTCTGATTTCCACAGCACAGTTTTGGCTCTGGCAAATTCAGCCGGACCTGAGCTTAGCCCATCGAACGGCAGGATTGTCTTTCCAGTGGATACGATATATATTCTTATCGCCTGCTTTCCTTCAGTCACTTACAGTAATCTCAGCTTGCTCTCTCGCTGCAGAAGATAAAGATCCATTGCTCTTTCCCTGAAACAGCTCTTCTACTGTCAGGCTATGATAAGAGTGAAGGTACATATTCCTGTCGATACTATTGATGCTAAGGCTGCCCATGTCATCTCAACTGGAATGGAGGATTTCACAGTTGTAAATTATATCCCCTGGACATCAAACAGCAGAGACCAACTTAGCCCGACACATACAGATTAAAACTCAAGGACTGGATAGGAGGAAGGCAGTTCCAGCACGTCTGCAAGAAGATTTATAATAATTAATCTTAGAATAGCAGTAACATTAATGGTCAATTTCCATTATCCCCTACGAAGTGTGTAATCCTATTCAAGTCACGACAACCTGGAATAAAGGCTTAAAGATGGTCTTTTTATGGGTCTTTTCTACCTAAATAAGATTACTGCTGGATCTTTGTTAAAGAATTTAAGAATTAACTCTATATATATATATATATATATATATATATATATATATAAATTATATAAATTATACAAATTATATATAAATTATATATAAATTATATATAAATTATATATAAATTATTATTATATAAATTATTTCATATATATAAATATATATGAAATTATATATTTCATATATTTTGAAATATATATATATATATATATATATATATATAATATATATATATATATATATATATATATATATATATATATATATATATATATATATATATATATATATATATATATATATATATATATATATATATATATATATATATATATAGTCCAGTACTTTTTCATTACGCTACCCGGTAAACAATAATTTTTACAGAAAATGTTAAAAATCAGCTTTTCCTGTGCTGCAGATACAAAATACCAGAGACAGGAGCACCGGTAAACATCTGAATCATCCTTAATGGATGGGATTAAATAAAAGCCTAGATTCAATGGTGGTAATGCAAATGCACATGTCAAGACTTGTGTTTTCCAATTTCAAGCAAACTCATACAAAATGCAATGATTTTGTTTTGTTGTTGTTTAACCAGATGTCACCTCCTAAATTTGTAATGACAGAAAAGCATTAGTTTTTTTTATTTATTTTTTAAAAGACTGCTCTCTCTAAATTGTGGCAGTGTAGAAAAAGCTAATATTTAGGAGCATTTTGTGCTCCTGGAAAGCACTGCTATTTTTGTTTTGGAAAATACAATGGAATATTTAATATTTTATGGACATGCATTCATCTTCTCTGATGACAATTTTTGTCTTCTGCTTTCAAAATCATAATAACTTTATTTTGGAAATGCTAACAATTGAACTACTTTTTTCTCAAGTAAAAGTTTAATTAAAGATGCATGTTTTGATTTTAAGAACTTATAGACTAAAAATAGTGGGAGTTCTTAGTTTTGATTCTTTTATTGAATAAAGAGAAGAAAGAATAGATTTTCTCAATATTTGACCTGGTGATCACCAAACAGAGTTAATTAAGAAAAAATAAATAAATTGGAATATGATTCGAGATCAGCCATGCATTTTATTAGGGCAGTTAGAAAACAGATTTTTATTGTGGATGATCATATTAATACATTGTATGAATCTCAATGTGGTGATTATTGGAGGGTTAGATTCTGAAATAACTGCATAAGTGATATCAGGACGTCTGATTAAAAGATATGTTCATAATGATTGAAAGACGTGTACTTAACCTGTTTTTTTCTGCACTGTGATGGCATTCAGAAATGTTTAACAAAACCAAGAAGAAATATTGCTGAAGAAATCTGTCAATGGAAAACAAACATTTTTAAAGAACCAGTGAGAAACAGCCTTGGTGAGACAATGCAATCACTTTGCCTGAAAAAAAAACCCTCAAGATTTCTTTTCAGATGTAATAAAATGTGTGCGTGTGTGTGGGTGCATAGGCATGGGTGTGTGTGTGTGTGTGGGGGGGGGTTGGGTGTGTGTGTGTGTGTGTTTGAGAGGGTTGTTTCCTTAGCTTCACTGCTGCAGTCTTCCATTAAACATGATTTGACTGATGGAACAATGTGCTGCGCTGGCAATGTTGAGCTCCATGCTAAAGCTGTTGAGTGGGAAACCTTGTTTTGATAAAACAAATGTGTGTTTGGGCCTTTTGATAACTGATTTTTATCAGAAGTGACTGGCTTATGTTCTCAGATAATAATCAAGACTCATTCACTCCAGAGAATAGGAAAACATCTCACTCTCTTTGTGATGTGTTGTTTCCTCTGTCATAATAACATTCTGACTGCAGTTTTCTGTTTTCCCGTTCCTTCTCATTGTTTGCTTATCTCACTTGTCACCCTTCCTCATCTGATCCTTCTGTGTTTTCACTCTCATTTGTTCAGTTCATATCACTCGGCATGCTGCTTGTCACCACTCGCCTTCATCTTTCTCAGCCCATCTGGAGATAGGGTTACATCCCAAACATGCACCCGGAAATATTAAACCACAAAGAAGCTCATTCAAGGATGCATTCTGTAATGCAGTTATACATTTTTTTTAATGTACTCTTTTGTTCAAGAACTTTTTTTTAGGAAAATCTGATGGGTGGGTGAAAAAGGCTCAAATTGTGGACTTCTGCAATGCTGCAGTGTCCCTGCAGTCACACCAGGTTTGACAGAGATGTAGTTACTGCATTCTGTAAATGCAAAAAAAAAAAAACTGTTGAACATAAATCTCTTATGCTAGAACATCTGAGGAAAATGGGTTGAATTCAATATTATTTTGGTGACTAGTTGTTTTCATGAAAAAGAGCAAGTCAACAGCTGAGTTTGGGTTTTTATTTTTGATAAATGACTTATTAATTAGATTTTTTGTTTGTTTAATGTCTTGGCAACTGTCCAGACTGTACACTGCCCAGTGAATGCTGGAGATGGTCACCAGCCCCACTGTGACCCTGCATAAATAAGTGGATTTAGAAAGAAAGAAATCTAAAGCTTTTGACTTCCAACAGATCTTCAACCTGTCTTCACATTTTAACTCCCACTCTATTCCATACCTGCCTCAAGTTTCTGCCAGCACACATTGAATATTTCCCAAAATGCATCTCACGGTGTGACTGTGGCTCTGTGGGTAGAGTAGTTGTCTTGTGACTGGAAGGTTGTAGGTTTGATTCCAGCTCACTCCTGCCGTGTGTCAATGTGTCCTTGGGCAAGGCATTTAATCCCAAATTCTCTACTGATCTGCGTGTTAGTTTATAAATGGGTGTGTGTGCATGGGTTAATGTGACTTTAGTGTAAAGTGCTTTGAGAGGGCAAAAATGATTGGAAAAGCTCTATACAAGTTCAGTCCATTTACCATTTAAACCAATTTTGAAACATCACTCGGCTCTGAGTGGCAGGAGCGCATGAAGGGGAAAAACTCTGCTTTGTATGAAAATTAGGGTAAAATGGAAATTGTAATGAGTGTAATATGAAATGTATTTAATATCAGTGTAAATAGGTAGCTAAAGGCACAAGAGTACAACTTCTTAGTATCTGAGTGATTTATAGTTCTCCGCTGATATTTTACAGTAACCCGGAGTTCCCTTCATAATTTGACTCGGTCAGCTTTTGCTTCTGTGGTCTTACTGCACCATGGAGAACTGCTACTGAGAGAATAGTAGTGGCACAAGGAGTGGGTACATGCACAATAAGTACAAGGATAAAATGGAGGTCTGAGGCATACTTTACCTCACTCTGTTTAAAGTACATATGCACCAGCTAGCCATAATTTTATGAACATAAGTTCAACACTGAAAAGATGCTCTCTGAAGTTGTCAGGCACAAAAATGTTATCGATACGTCGCTTTTGCTTTCTGTGTAATGAAGACTGAAATTCTAAATCATTTAAGTTTGCCTATTAGTTCCAGGGTCCAGCTTTACATACAGTTAGGGGCTAAATTATTGACACTCCAAGTCTAGAATGTTGTTGTTTTTGAATCTGACTGAAACAAACAAGAACTCTCTCAAACTTTTTAAAACATGAGCAGAAAACTTTCTCAGTTTATATGACAGTTTTTCTTTTCATTTTTTTTTCAATGTGTCAAATCCGTAATGACCTTTACAACAATCAGTTGAAAAATCTTAACTGACATTAGAAGAGTCAAACTTTTATTATTTTTGCACTTCTCCACTGTTATTTTAACAATTTATCTTTTGAATTGAACTAAAAATTGAAGGGATTCTTGCCATCAGTCAAATCTTTAGCTTAAATCAGAGATTCTTCAGATTGGAACTGTGGTTAGGCTACTCTAAAAAGTTTCTATTTCTCGTCAAGGGAAAACATCATAGTAAAATTAAAAGATCACTTTAAATCTGCAGAAGGAATGACTTAAAGTCATAACTGCAGTTGTGATGAAGAAAGCAGAAAGTCTCAATAAAGGTTTAGGTAGACAGAAATTGTCACAGTAAAACTTAATGCAAGAGTGCAAGAAGGCCATAAATATTTTATGACATGGCATTTATTAGAAAAATTTAATTCAAGAATGGATTAAATACTTGATGAGACTTCAAACTGATGCTCGCTTTAAGTGTTGTAATGTGTTTTGTTGTTATTATGGGTTAGATGAAGGGTCATTAGGATATGATCTGAGTTTTAACCCATCAAGGTTAGAGTCCATCATGGCAATGGTTAGCTTTAGCATAAGGCTCAGACTATGAAAAAATCAATGGAGTTAATGCAAAGTCTCTGTAAAGATGAAAAGACATACTGTGTCTGTGTGTGTGTGTCTGTATGCATGGGAGTGTGTGCTCATATATTTGTCTCTGAAATTCACAACAGTCTTTTAATAATAAATTACTGAAAGTGAGACTTGTATATCCTGTGCACCTATTAAATCCCCTTGTGGCAGATCTTGAGTCCGGTACAATAAATGCAGTAAATCAGTCACGCAAAAGACCTGAAAAGACGTGGTTGACTGCTTTTTAAAGCACACCCCGGTGATGAATAATATTACGGACACCAATGAATTTCGAAGTGTCAGTAAAGGCTGTTCCCCCTTGGTGATGGAAACAGTCACCACGTGCTTGAGCTGCGTTTACAGAGCTCTTCCTCATTATGCAGCACTTCCACATCCATAGTGAGCAGAACCAAACCGAGGTGCACCAATATGTTCCTGATGGGAGGGGCTATACAAGCGATAAGTGTATTAGAGTCCATGCCTAAATGGTACTCTGTCCTTGCTAACGTAAGAAAAAGGTTTTCATTCAAAACGTTAAGTATTCTCGTTTTTAATAAGCTTGCTCTATTTTTTTTTCAATCTGCATATTCATTGGCTTTTACAGCAAACTCTCACCACAATGATTTTCTCTCATAAACCAGAAACATTTAATCAGTTGTTTTTGCCGTGAAAAAACAATTCTTGAAAACAATGAGCAATTTTGCTTTCAATTTTATAATGGCTGTTACTCTGCTACATTGTATATAATATTCAATAAGTATCTTCATCAAAAGACAAAGTAAAGAGGTAAGCATACAATAACAAGAGTTATTTGAAGTCTGAATATAATTTAGAACATTGTCCTTCACATAAAGCTAATGGGTCCTGCTTTCTGTTAGAAAAAGAACCGGCTCTGCCCTAAAGACCTGCTCTGTTCTTAACATTAGCACTGTCCTGTTGAAAAACAAATTAGCTCATTATCCTTGAAAGGGTGGGCACATAGGAGCAGCGAGCGTGACGAGCCAAACCTTTGGTTGTGCCAAGCTGAAAATGTCAACATACTACCTTGAGAGTGCACATTAAACTCAGCCAGTAATGGCTGTCACAAGACAGATCCCCATTATCAAGTCCATTAAGGCACCAAACTCCTCTCCAATGCAGGAAAAAAAAAGTAGAACAAGCAGCAGGATTTGAAAGTTCAAAATGAGTACTGTAGATAAATGCCAAGGTGACACGATGTGCCTCATGCTGCCAACAGCTAAAACTCCTGACTTCATTAAATATCAGCTGGATGACACATGTGCCAAAATCCGCTCTTAATATGTTTTTGTCCATGCATAAGTGAGTAATTATACCTGCTACTAATTTGATATATGATACGGCCTGAAAGCTTTGTCAAATTAAATGTGACAGAATGAGCTGGTGCCGCGTCACCCGTCCGTCGACAGCTGGTGTTACCTGGATTTATACTGAAAACATTATCCTCTAAAAAACTGAATATAACAGTGGACACAGATAACTGTCCAGATGAATTGATAATATCATCCTTTAATGTAAAAGGATCTAGACAACTTGCAGGCATCAAATTTACCATGAACTCCAGTGCTTTATTATCGCAGGTTGTGTAAAACAAAGTTGATCAGTAACAGAAGCAAATCTACATTTGAATAGCCAAAACGAGTGTTGCTGTTGGAGAAATTGTGATATTATTAATCAATTATTTGTTATTCTCATTGATCTTTATAATGTATCTTTAATTGATGCTTTCCTTAAAGTTAATCTCATTATAGATTTAAGAATGTTTCTTGTATTGTTGATTTGCTCTGATTCCTTTCTCAGAAGGCCTCACTGACAGAGAGCAGAAACAAAATCTTCCTGCAGGTTTACCTCTTGATGAAGAGCTCTGCTTCGGTTGAGTTGCTGGCCTCCAATAAAACCATCATTGCTAAGATCACTACATATTTTATTAATCTTTGTGTCTGGAAGGACATTATCTAGTACAGAATGATTGTGTGTTAGTTAGTGAATAACATTTGACGCTGTAGCTGTTTGCCCCCTCCCTTTAGAGCTACAGCGTCCTTGTGATTAGGGATCCTAGAAACAATAAAATAGAGGAGCAGACAAAATGTGCTTCAGAGCGGTAGGAGATTGTAACTGAAGCACATCTCTGTTCGTTCTCCTCGCGAGTGAAAAAGAATCCAACTCTTTTGTCTTTTCTGTCTTTGTTAATGTATGTTTAACAGGTGTTAACCCTAACAGTTGCAATGGCCCAGTCAAAGTCGAGATCTCAATAGTACTTTGTGTAGCAGGGCCTAAAGAGAAGTGTGCAGAAGCAATGTCTGAATGCAATGAGAGAAACAAATAGTGAAACAACTGGACCACAGTGTGTTAACATCTTGGAAAGGCAGCAGCATGGAAAACACTGAGTACTGGAAAAAGAAGCCATATCCCATAAAAGTAAAAACAATAAGAAACGCAGCATTTTGAAAAGTGGACAACAAGCCCTTCATCCTCATGGTTTCACAATTATTTTTTATTTTGTTTTGTGAATGTATTATTTAAGTCTTTTCAAGTTATTAATGACTGTTATTAAATCCTTTGACAGTGTAATAAAACTTAGTGAAATATTTATTGTACTTGTTCCGCTTTATTTCAGGTAGGGTGAAATATTAATTGCTGTTTTGTTAAAGCTTTTGACAGTGTAACAACGCTTAATGGCATTATTATGACTACTATTATAACATATGATGATTCTTGGTTAATGTCAAGTTGTCATAGTAAAGAGATTTTGAATAATGTCAACGTTGTATTTAAAATGTCATTATTTACTGAATGACAAGTCATAAATATTCATGAAGACTTACTCATTTTCATGAGAGGTGTTATGTCATGTGCATGACATTGTCATGTCAGTCTTATTCACAACCCATCAAATAAAGTGTTACCAGCAATGGATGCGTTTCTGTGAGCCTTTGCTAGAATTTTGTGGGAGGTTTTTCACTGTGAGGACAGATAGATTTCTCTATATGTCAACTTATCTTAAACTATATTTAAAGTAGATGTGGCCCAAAGTACTGGCATCATGGAAAGTCTAAAATAATACATTTACTCCCTTAGTCACCTGACAGGTATTTTTTTCGGCCCAGTTCAGATGTGAACCTCACTGGTAAGTTTGTTGTGAATGCTTGCTGCCGCATGTCATCTGCGTTGGCAAAAACTGCGACAGCATAACTATGCTAAATTTCTGAGAGGTTAAATTTTCAGAAAAAAATTCTATCAAATTATAAATATTTCTTGGGTATAAGTTTTAAGAGTAGCTGGTGAACTTGTTGCATCTTTAAAGAGCATGTGCAATTTAGAACAAAATCCTAAAGGCATTCAAGCATACATGGAAGCCATATTTTTATTCCTTAAGACAAGTTCAAATATTTCATATTGAAAGCCTGCAGTAAATCATGCATATGCAGATGCTAGAAGTATGGAAATTATGTTTCCAAACTGTCTTGGAAATCTAACCATTCGGTATACGTGCATCTAATATTTCAAACTTGCCTTTCTCCAGGAACATTAGATTATTGCAGAAGAGTATAAATTACAGCCAGTCAAAACATTATATTCATGTTGATGATTTGTTAAACTTTGAGTAACTTGGTATAAAAAGAAAAAAAAACACTGCTGCAAAGTTTAGCATCAGTTTTAACCCTTATAGTACCTCAACACTACAGTTGCCAGCTTACTCACTTTGTCGGTGTATTTAAACACTTTTCAAATCCCTCTAATGACTTCTTATCAAAATAGCGACCAGTAACACGTCTGGTGACTTTTTCTATTATTGGAGATTGTTATGGCGGCAATGACAGCCCCCCTGCCACGTCCTAAGCACCGCAGTGGATCTTAGACCGTTATCCATCCTGCACGATACAGTCATAGGCCTTGAACAGACTAGCCCAATTCAACTCTTACAAATGAATCCCACAGTATAGCTGAAAAATGCTATCAATTAATGCATTCGCTATTCTGACTCCTGACTCGCTGCTACTGGAGGTGTGTGTGTCTGAGAGAGGTTTTATACCCGAATGCACAACTGAATGACAAAATGGTGTGCTGTTTTCAGTGATGGGAGAATGAAACTGCTAGGTCACTGAGACTGTTTAAGGTAAAATATTGATGAACTAGACAAATTTTCACAAAAATGTCAAACTTTGTGCAGGTACTGAAAGATTCATCCCTGAGAAACCCCCTTAAAAATTGTATAAGAGGGTTAGTTACACTCTAACCATAGTGCTGGGACCTCCACATAATAAAGCCCTCTACTTGGCATTGCTATGTGGATGTAACTTCATCTGAGTTACAGGGGTCATGCTTTGGAATTTGATCCAAATTGGCCAAAATATTATCTTTATTATCAGGTCGCAGCTCTATGCGCCCTCTGTCTATGTAACACTTCTGCATTTAAAAGGATGATGCCATATCATTATAGCGTATTATCCTAAATTTGGTTTTCTTGGGCTGGACTTTGCCAGGATGTAGAATCTGATAAACAGAAACGTCACCGAACTGATGGAAATGTTAAAGGTTAAAAAAACAAACAAACAAGCAAACAAAAAAACCTTAGTTTCTCAGACCAGGTAAACCAGTCATTGTTTAGTGAGGTAAAGAAACGCCAGATCATTGACCATTTACAGCACTATAACCTTTATTTGAAGCATTTTCTAAAACACACAAATACCTACAATGGGCTCACATTGTTTGCAATCACATGTGGACAAAGAAAAAAGACTGTTTCTATGTCCTAAAGTCGTTCCACACATCTGAATTCCAAAGTTTTTATCTGAACAAGACAGATAAAAACTGTCTTGTGTGAGACTACTTAATGTAAGACAAACTCCTTAATATTGTGACAAGACACTAAAGTGATTACTGGGGATTGCATAAGACAAAGTTACAAAGTAATATTATTGAATGTCCTTCAGAGATAGTTTGTTTAAAAAGTGACAAATTGTAAAAATACAATAAATCCAACATAGATTTGTTGCCACACAATAATCCTCCTTAGTTTTACTTTATTACATCCCTAATGCACCATGTGCATTTCCAGGTAGTGCCCCAAGGGACACAATCACATACTCTCAGTGTAACAGTTCAGTGGGTGACACACAGACAAGGCCACCTGCTCAGAGACACTGAGGTAAATGTGGACAGACATACAAATATGATTTAGTGTATGTAGTTCCTAAGTAAGCTGTCGTAGCCTATAATGCTTGAAGGAAGCTGGGCAAACTAGGTTTATTACCGTACTGATGACATCAATTTAAATTGTCAGGACCAGGTAAGCTAATACCCTTCACAGCTTTCACAAATCAGACCTGTTTTCATTCACCTCTTGTGCTGCTACTCTGAGTGCTTCTATGATTTATTCAATACCCTCAGCGGGCCTTCAAATCTGCAAAATTCTGTGTTGATAGAAAGTTTCTATGCAGGATTCTACCTTGCTAAACAGAATAGCTTTAAACCAGAAGCAACTTCTTCCTAAAATTACAAGAATGTTTGGATGAATGAAAAAATAAATACATATACAGTAACACATACTGTTTTCCCCAGGGCTTACAATGTAAATGTGACATAAGGATGGAGGCATATCAGTTTCTTTATCAAATAAGTTGTGATCTTACAGTCTATAAGACTTGAGTTGTCTACTTGAGTATTCCTGTTTCTCTGTCTCTTAGATCTTCATGTGAAAATGATTGTTTTCTAATGTTTTCTTTGTCATTTATTGTCTGCTTGTAAACTAGCATGATGGACAGTGTTAAGACCTGCCTCCTGGCTGGAATTTGTTGTTTCTGCCCATGTATCTATAGGCAATGTATTTCTGTAGACATGACATGGAGAAGGCAGAGGAGCTCAATTTCTTTCACAGATTATCCGTTTCGTATCATGCTGTCACAACATTGTGACAGCTTAACCAAATATGTAAAAAAACATATTTATAAAAGCCACATACTGCAGCTTCAAGTTCCCTCTGTGATTCTGATGAGGCATGAATTGTTATTATAACGACAACTGCAATGTTACTTATTGTGCAGTTCTACTTTAAGAAATGACAGATAAAAACAATCTAACATTGCACAGCAGGGCATAACTTTAGAAGTATTAATGTGCAATGTGCATTCAAACATTTCACTCAGAATGGCACAGACAACATAAATACAATATATTAAACATAAGATAAAACAAAAAATACATTTCATTTACTTTTCACTTTCTCTTATTTCCACATTCAATCACATCTTTTCTTTATATTCTAACATCTGCTGCTTTTGTCAAATAAAATTGTTTTAATTGCCCTGTTGTATTTGTCGGCTCCTCCTCCACAAAACTGGATCTGTCAAATAATCATCCCCACTGGGTAGGAGAGCCTCACATTTTGTTCAATTGATTCTGAGGAATGAGGAATAAGACGGGGAGCATCAGAGTAAAACGCAGAAGAGTGATTCCCAAACCAGGACGACATTTGGAAGTTGATGATTTGGACCAAAGCAGGCCACTTTGACAAAGTTTGGAGATTAAATCTAAGCTGACGGATGAGGAAAAAAGTCTGAGGCAGCCGAGGACTACAAAAACAGATGGATTGTAGGTGAAAAATAGAAAAAGATTGGCTGAAAGCTGATATTTAAGCAGACAAAAAGTGGTACCATGAGGAAATAAACAATGAAGTGTATTTCCAGTGTGAGAGGAGAAAGAACTAAAAGAAAAACACACACACGAACCAAACAAACAAACAAACAAAAATAACAGGAAAAGAGTTCATTATTATGAGAAAGGAGAGTGCCAAGTGAAATTTGAGGACTTTTTCACAGCAGGACAATTGAATGTCATGGTGCACACAGGACCATACATCCTCATTTGGAGCCCTGCTGTTGTTCTGAACATACATCAGCTGAACAAGACTGAAAAGTTGCTTGTGAAGCCACACAAACTCACCTGCTGGCAGAGAAGGTGAGTAAGAGGGAAAAAGAAACCCAGCACATTTAAAAATAACAATGTTAGCCACAGAGTACCGCTGCTAAAAACTGTTCACACCATGTTACATCCTTAAATTCATGTTCAACTTGAACCGGGGAAGACAAATTCCCAAGAAACATAATGACTTCTGCAGGACTGAGTGGTTCGCGTTATTTAGCTAATTTGTATGTAAAACAAGACATGCTTGAAAAGTTTTAGGCATCTTGATATTTTCTGTGAATACCAATATCAACTTGGTTTTGCAATGAAAATAAATTCCTTAGGGTGAATTATTCTCCTTACAAAACACACATGCTCAGAGGGCAGACATGCTCCTTGGTCTGACAGCAGGTTTGTGGTAACTCGAGTGAGAAGACCGACCCGCAACCTGACAAGGACAGACAGTGACATCTTTCTCGCAACCTTCTCTCCAGCCCTGAGGGCATTGATAAGACCAGACATTTTAATTTGGTGGGTCAAAACAAATGCATCAAGGCTCTGCTGGCAGGCCACAGAAAACCTAATGGGCAGCTGAGTGCTGCAGCAGCAGGATGGACATGGAAACTCATTCTGAATACATTACATCATGCCTATTCTTTGCTTTCTCCTTGTTAAAGATCATTTACCAATTGGATCTTAGCCAAAACAGGATGATCACAATTTGATAGTTAGGAAGTGTGAGAGGAGAAATACTTTCTTAAATTTGTTGAGAATATATGAGAGTCAACTTTTTAATTTTTTTTTTTTTTTTTTTTTTTTATTTTGCCATTGAACATTTTGCGATAATGTGTGGAGTTCACTTCCAAAACAATAATTCAACTCATTTTCTATCATTCAGGCTCTCAGATTTAGTTGTGAGTAGATGAAATGTTGGCATCAGATGTTTAAAAGGGAAATGTAAATGGAGCCTTCTTCAAAAAATCCTACTGAAAAGGGAAGTACATTTGAGAATAATTTAAGAATCCTCCAGATGAAAATGAGGCAGATGTCAGTGAACTCACAATAACTGCTCGAAGCTTTCAATGCTTCAACAATAATCTTTTACCTGAGCTTTCAGAGGCACATGAAATCATTTACAAACATGGCCTTTAAACAGCTGAAGAACATCACCGGGGTTATAAAGAACTAATGTCCCAGCAAATTCTTGACAAACTCATCTGTGTGTTCATCTTTGATTATTGCAATCGTGTCTCTACAAGTCGGCAGACAGCTACAGCTGATCCAGATGCTGCTAGGGTTCTAGCTAATACCAGCACATCACCCCAGTCCAAAATCCAGCTCCTTGTAGCTCAGAAAATAGCTTTTTAAACACTTGTGACGGTTTACAAATCATTTAATGATTAATGAAACCCATGAAAGACCTTTAATTACTGTATTAACGTTCCAGACCCAGGTCCTCTCCATGCCCAGAGGACCTGGAAAACCAAACATGGAAAAGCAGGATTCGGTTTTTATGCTACTATAATCTGGAACGCACTTCCAGAAAACTCAGTGTGTAGTCCAAAAATGCTATTATTACAAAACTGTCAAAAATTTATTTGATCTTGGTGAGAGCCATCTGTTATGTAAGCATTAATTAACTACATTTGCATGCTAGAATGCAAAATAAGATCAGACTTCAACATGGATCATTTTTGACACAGTTTTCATTTTCCTAAGAATGCAAACAGCTGTAATCTCATTTGGGAGTGACTGAACTGTAAGCATCTCCTCAGAAGTGCTCAAACTTCTGAGGATACACAAAAGCAAAAGATTTCCAAATCCATCATGCTCTCAGCATGGCTCACTCCCCAGATGAAAACATATTTGCTCTGCTCAGTGCTTGTTTGTGGGAAAGGATTTATTACCCTCATGTTGCTTAAACATAGAACAAAGCAAGATACCAGTCAATGAAAGGAAACAGGAAATTAAAACAGAAAAGCAGATCTCTTTGAATTCTCTACTGGGATAAATGCAACAGCACACACGGTTAAATGAAAAGAAAAAAAACAAATATAAAAACAAGAGGCTAAAATCAAATAAACGCTACCATAAAAGCTCTGTCCTATTAAAAGAAGGATAAGAAATGCCATAAGTATAATCTGACTATAATGGAGTACTTTCTGCAGACACACGAACTTGAACTTTTGACATTTTGTCACAGTACATCAGACATTTATATATTTTATTGAACGCCTTTATCATTGAGTAGCTAATTAGTCGTGGAAAGATGTGATGCTTTTCATTTTTATACATTTCTGTTAGTGGGCCTGTAAACAATAAAATTCTAATCAAAAACTAAATTTTGACAACATAAGAAACATTTTCATTTCAGAAACACTTTTTGATGCAAAATTATTTAAGAATTAAACATGAAACATAAAACTGAGTTGAAATAGCGCTTCTTCAGAAATGTGTACAGATGTGGCCGATAAGGGACATCTGTGCTTCCAGCAACATGTTTAAAACTAAAACGGTGTTTTAGACGTGAATAGCTTTGGATATAAGCTACATTTAGCACAAATTGAGCACAACAGTATACTTTTTCAGACTGTGTCTTGAAGCAAAAATGATTACCCAGAGGTTTAAGAAAAACACCTATGTTGTCCATCACTGTGATTTACGAGCACCAGAAACAAAAATACAAAGATTCTGATGCTGGACTTTGAGAACTAAAAAAATCAAATATATAAATGAATAATAAAAGAAAATAAATTAATTGTGTTAAAACAAATGTATACATTCATCAAAAATTAATCAAATATATATAATAAAAGTCCCAACTCTAATATTTATAAATAAATGTGGGGTATGCATTCACACCTGTGTCAATATGTTACACTTTTGTTGCTGTCAGAAACTGTAAAATATTAAAAACAAACAACACCGTCAAAACAAAAAAATATCTCGACCAGCTCTGTACATCTGGGGAATCAATGTTTTCCAATTCTTTCCTTCAAAACAACTCAAGCTCAGTAAGTTTCATGAAAAACATTCGATCAGGAGATTCTTTCACCCATTCAGCAGCTGCCTGCAGCGTCTCTGTCACCACGGCCCAGTTTCCTGCTTCTCTGTTCAATGCTGGAGCTGATTGGCCGGTCATGAGGTGAATAGTTATGTCTTGGTAGCTTTCAAGTTGTACTATTATCTTCCCACGATTGAACGATGCTCCTTGATACATTCAAAGCTTATGACTGTGTTTTATAACCGAACTGTGCTTCAACCCCCCTTACAGCTTTAGCCCTGACATGTCTATGTTCCTTGACGTCCATGATGCTGTTTGCTTACTAATGTTCACCAACAAACCAGAGAGACCTTCAAAGAACAACTGTCTGTATGCTGAATTTAATTTGCACTCAGGTAGACTCTATTTACAAACTTATGAAGGCAGATGGTTGTAGTCAATTTAGATGGATTAGAGCTTCGCATCACTTTGTAGATCAGGAAAATACCAATAAAATACACAGATATTTGTTTTTACAAGGCAAAATCAGAAAAGCTCAAGTGTTTTGAATACTTTTCAAGGCACTTTAAATTAGGCAAAAAGATTTTTTTTTTTTCCAGAAGTATTGTTTTAGCTTTCAGTTACCCTGCTCCAAGTTGACATGGCATTGGCGTTTTAATGTCTCTACATATTACAAAACCTCATACAAATAAAAGTAAAAAGGGTCAAAAAAATCTATTTTATAAATGAAATATGCAAAAATAGAACTTGAGATCCAGCAGTTTCTTATCTGTGAAGCTGCACATGGCCAATCTGGGAAGGTGCAGAAGGAGCCCCTACTTTAATTTCAAGGTGATGCAAATGTTGTCGGTAAAGTAGGTCAGCCAGATAAGCTGATGTTGATTCAGAGATATTAAGGAGTCAATTTGGAGCCTTCTTTGATGCCTTCCTGGTTGCTGAGATTCTTCAGTAATGAGCAGGTTCAATATATTCTGCTCTCTCATCAGCAAGCTTAAAAGCAGGAAAGAAAAAATATAACCTTTGCTCAGCCTGACATGATGTCAAGGTACAGAACAAGGCGAGTTCTTAGCTTCTCGTTTTTAGAAATAGAAAGAAAAAAAAAAGGAAAAATATTGAAAGTCTGAACTGGTAAGAACAACAGCATTTTATAATGCCTTATTAGTGTACAACAATGAATCGGATATGTCCTCGAGTTGTACTGCTTCCAGACAGATAGCACCAACAATGTTCTTCACTGTCTTGTACTTTTTAAAATATTCAGCATATTGATCCTTGTTGAGTTACAGCCTTTCGCATCTGCCTGGCTGAATGTAATAATGATTTACTCGACGGACTAAAATAATGTCAATCTGGCTAAAATTCCATCACTAACTCAAGGCTCTCTTCAGTTCTCAGGATTTTTTCCTACAAAAACCGTATTGGTCACCTCTTTCATCTTGACAAAAAAGAAAATATTTAATTTGCTGGCATTGTGTCCACTGCAACATCAATTCATCCCATTGATGGGAGGTTGACAGATGGGCAAAGCAAAATCCCTTTCACACTGATGAACTGACGGCTGGGAGGGCCGAACTGCAGCAAGAGAGACAGAGTTCGCGTGACTGAACTGATGGGTTGAACTATTGAAAAACACACCTTTACTCTTAAGAAATCAGTCAGATCATAAAGTGAGTATTAACTCCACACCAATCAGCTGACACCCTATTTGCCTAATTGTATGAATGTGGAAAAAAGTTTGAGAGTGTTGACATCATGCGGCTGATTATTCAGCCATCAAATCTCTTCCGAAATTCTTGTACAAAATGTTCAGCACAGAAAATATATGGCGGCCATGCAAGTCGAGGTATAAAATAATATGTTCACTAAATATTTTCACCTGTGGAACAGATGAAGGAAATGTGTTTCAAGAGAAGTACGAAAGGATTTACAGAAATCCACCTACTTGATGGCGCATTTAATGCATTGTAAGGCAAAATGCATTATACCATTTTTATGGTCATTCAAAAGTGGCCTATTTCTCTACTTTCTGTAAAAATCAGAAAACTCAAACGTTGCAAATGTTTTATCCAAGACAAATAAAAGCTAAAAATGAAGCTTATTCCATATGAAATGAAACAGAAAACAGTAATTATTGAATTTGTCAATTTAAAAATGGAACGCGGTTTAATGACAGCAGAAAAGGTCTAAACTCATGATTTTCTTTGTTGTTGGAATGGAGGTGAGATTTGGAAGATTTCCCATAAAAGGTCAGCAGGTCTGATGATTACATGAAATGAATGCCATCAACACACTAGCACAACCTTGAAGCAATGAATCCCCAGGTCACGTATGAATTCACAACTTCTCAAGGAAAGTAGAAAGAAGTATGATAAAGGAAGAATTTATCTCCAGCCTCTTTGGGGAATTACACTGCTGCACTACAGCAGTTCAACAAAAGAATAATTAAAAAAAGAATGTCTGGAGGCTGAACTGGTTAATGGTTTTCAATACCACTACACGGATTTAAATTGTGGTGTTTGGAGTGCAATTCAAACTCAGAAGACCAATTTGAGTGTGGGAGTGAGAGAGAATTTTGCCAATTTATTTCAGTTCACCATTCTTGCCCTGAATTTTTAAACCTTCTGCTTCCACCTCCAATAATCCGCACCTCGAAGCCAGTTCACATGTGTGCACAGCTATAATTGATTTCTCCCTATTTTTCCAGTGTAATCACAAAGACATCCTCATCTCTGGCTGTTTTATGTGTTCATGTCACTTCCAATCCATATCTGAATGACACCAGGTCTCTGTCAGGCTATTTAACTATTTGAGGAAACCAAAAAACAGAGAAACGTTTGGAGTGAGATTGTATTTTGCCGTCAGAAGCTGTGTCCTTGCATATTCTCAGTTTCCCTCTTGTTATGTGAAGTCAGGTGATCAGAAACAAAGTGTCACAAAAGTCATGACTTTATACATTAGTCTGGGTGAAGGATCATTCTGGGGAGTAAAAATAATATCCACATGGACTTGTGCAGCCTTAAATAAGTGCTGCCTGAGCAAACGTTAAAGGCGAGTGTTTTTAGAGGAGTTTAAAAGCAACATGGTTCAGTAAATCACTTTAACCTTGACTTAATAGACGTTTTGCTATTTCATAGGACATTTATCAGGCTGGTAAATATGACCAAAATATTACACTGTAATGGATGGTAATAATATTTCAAAAACCTTCAGCAACTGTTGTAAACAAACATGATAAGTTGAGCAAAATAAATGTTTGTTTTAACCATGTTTTGCAGAACGTTTCTTTTTTTTTGGTCCTAAATTTCCACAAACTAATTATACAGGTCGCCATGCGTATATTTCCACAGTGGGGCCCAAAACTCTGCACCTCGACCGTGAACTGGTCGTCTCCCTGCAGGAATCCCACTGTGATGTGTAAGTCAACCAGCTCAACAGCAGAGTCAAGAGGGCAAACACTGAAATAAGTCAAATGAAAACCTCAGACACATTCCATTTCTATGCTATGTATAAGTGAGAGTCCCACATGCAGAGTAGGTTGTTGGAACTTAGATACTTTTACCACTAAATGCTGAGGTCATCATAACAGAGTTGTATTTTATACTTTTGCTTTAGATGCACAACGCTCATCTTCTTTCAAACAGCAGAAGTAGCAACAGAAAAAGTGCTGCTATATCTAACAACTGGCAACAGCAAATGCATTTCTCATATACATATCATATATAAACACAAGTGGGCTCTCATAAACATTACTCATGTCTTTAGATTCATGCATTTTTTGCTTTACAAAAAATGCTCTATAACTTTGCGCACATGGGTTTGAATCTGTTGGTGACACTATTCGAAAGGCTACCTGCCTCCAGGTATTATTTACCTGTGGCTTCCATGCTTTCCTCTTTACACCCTGGATTTCCCCTCTGCTCTAGGGTTTCTTTTCATCCACATGAGAACGTGGGGCACACAGGATCCTTTTCATCTCAACCTTGTAAAAACTGTGACAAGAAGCCAAGAACTGAAAGCCAATCTTCAGACAATTTATCTTCCTCTTTTTTTAAATCTTGATTTCCCCTATTTAGTTCTCTTCTTGTTCCCATGCACCTTTAGCAAAGAGTTATCCGAGCCAGAGAAAAAATAGTGTTAGTACATCCAATTCAAATTACAAAGACAATAATTAAAGAATACTGAGGTCTCTTGTGATTATGTTCAGCTTCTTCAATTCTTGATTTGTTTTGTCTCAAGTACTTGAAAATATTCAGTGTATTCAAATCTCATGACAATTTATTTAATTGAAGTACTATTTTTTTCTTTGCCTGTACAAGTTAGATAAAATATTTACCACACATACACATTTCCTCTGCAACAATTCACATCTTAGACCACTTTTTGTCTTCGACCTGCCTTAAATTGTTATAAGTTCAACAAAGCGTCAGAAACATTCCTCTGGGATTTGGTTCTTATTGACGCAATTATATCACTTCCTCCTTGGTCATCAGCTACAAATTCATGAAGCAAATTTCCAAATCCTTCTCAGAGGTGCCCTAATGGATCTGTGACTGTGGAGACCATTGGAGAATAGTGAACTAATTGTCATGTTCAAGTAACATTAAGCTTCAGCTTCGTGAGATGGTGTGACATTCTGGTCGGTTCTATCACGCTTACACCTTCACCTTTACGTCTTCAGGAGAAGTTGTGAAGGTGAAACTCAGACAGAATGTGATGATTAAATAGTGTCCAGATGATTGTAACACATGATCATGCCAAACATCACACCTTTATACCACCAAAGTTTTACTGAACTGTTGAGGGAGGTAGTCATCCTTCAGTCGTCTAAAACCAGCCATTTTTTTGTCCTTTCATTTAAAATCCCTTTCGCTGACACTTCAGCCATTCTCTCTTTTATGGACCATTCATTGCCTTTAAACTTGACAGATGATTCTGCACATCCCATTCACTTTTTAGAATAGTCGAGTCATTTCAAAGTTTCTTAAATCACCAACCTGATGGTGATTTAAGACATGGTTTGACAATGAGTATTGTTTTTCATCGGTTTTTGAACAGTCTTAAAGTGTAACTAACCTGCCTCTGAAAGCTAAACCACGGCCATGGGAAATTTTGAAAAATTCCAGCGAAATGGGCGGAGCCAAGAGTCACCGCCGAGATGAGCGGATGGAGTGGATGGGGCCGTGACTGGGACAAAAAAAATCACTTTTGTCAGCCTATCCAGTCTGTTGATTTGCGGTGAGTGTCAAGTAGTGCATCAGGCTGAATGAGTGAAACTGGAAAGTTTGGATCAATTTTCAACAGCAGAATAAAATCATCTGTAATAAGAAAGTCCAAAGTTCTATTGTACAAAATACATGATAGTCTGAGACCAAATACAAAAAATAAGCATCTAAATTTTGTATTTAGATGATTAAATTATTAATTTAATTAATAATTAAATTATAATTAACTATTTATAAGCTAAATATCTGACAATTACTTTAACCAAGTCTTATCAACATGAAAACATTTACTGTAAATAATGTAGTTTTTGGAACTGTGAAAACTTTTGAACTAAAATGACATTTTGTTATCCAAAGTGTATGCACCCTTGTTGAAATGTCAGGTTTTTGTGATAAGAAAATGAGATCATGGCTGATGGCTTTCTACAATGAATTCTTCTGATCCTGTGTAACCTTTCTGCAAACTGTTGCATTTCTCAAAGGACACATGTGGAAATGTCAATAAAATCCAACTGTGACAGCTGAACTTTATTTTGTGTTGATCAGATTAAATTTAACAATTGGTAGGCATGAGTATGAGAAGATTGATGAAAATTAACCAAAAGGTTTTTCAGAAACGCATTAAAGATTGTGCACAAGTTTGCCACCAGTTTATTGTGCCATTGTTTTTACATTTACCAACAAAAACAGATTTGTTTCTGCAAGGTGAACTGTTCAGGATAAATGTCACATTATCTGGGTAACGGTTTGTAATGATTTGCCATTATTTTACATTAGAAAATAGGGGCCTCTAAACAGAGGTGTAAAGACTAATAAATCCCATCATATTTATTTATTGTTTGGTTTTACTCCAAAACTTATTTCACCCACTGGCAAGAAAGCATCTTTATTTTTTGGTTTTACTCCAGAACTTATTTCACCCACTGGCAAGAAAGCATCTTAACTTCCTCCAATATTTTCCATCTGCGAGGAGGGGAATATTTCACAGACAAAATGGCTGCCAAAATGGATTGTTTGCATGAACTTTACATTCTTGAGAAGAAAATAAGATAAAAAAAAAACATAATGAGCACTTTGTTTCACAGGTTTTGTGCATTCTGTGAGCAATCACTTCTTTATACATTCCATAAGAGTTCTGAAACATCAACAACAATTGCATTAATAATAAATAGCACCAGAGAAACTTTATGCATCAACTGAAGCCACTGAAAATAACTCTACAAGCAACGGTTATTACAAATCCAACCTACTGCTGTATCTGTCTTCTTATCTATCACAGAAAGATAGTCAGGCAGAAGGGAAAATTGCATGAAACCCATTATTGTGGGGCTACTGAGGAAGGCAATCAATGTCACTTAACTTTGTAGTAAACTTAGCCCAATTTAGCAGCAGTTAATGATAATTGTGCAATCTGCAATCTTAATTAGTAAAATATTGAAGGCCTTTCGTAGGCACTTCAGTTTTGATGGATGGCACAGACCTGTCCCACCCAGTTTGATGGTACAGCATTGACTTGCCCCCACCAGCTCTGTTTAAGTAAATATGAAGTGAAAGGGAATATGACACGGCTTGTGGTTGTTGTCTGAAGGATGCTACAGTGCAACCGTAAAGTACTCACAGTGCTTTACTTTTTTTCCATATTTTATGTTACGGCCGTATTCTAAATTGCATTAAGTTAATTTCTTTCCTCAAAATCCTACACAAAATATCCCATTAAAACAATGGGGCAAAAAGTTTGAGCCTTCTTAAAAATGTATTGAAAATAGATAACCCCCCAAAAAACACATTTATGTAAGTATTCACAGTCTTTGTGATGAAGGTCAAAATGGAGATGTTGAGTCCACCTGTGACTGAATGTGCCTTTATAAGATTTGTTTTGTGTATGTTGTTTGTGTTTACATGGAAGGAAATTCACATGAGTTTTCAAAGTACTGTTTTTTGAAAATTTGGAAAATAATTTCAAACAGAAAAGTCGACAAATTCAGGCAGCAGACAAAAATGTCCGAAACACACTCAGGACATTCCTATTCCCGTGGATACGTGGGCTTCCTGTGTGATTGAGTCAGAATAACTGTGACCAAAGTGTTGTTTGTCTTAATTAGCAAAGTAAAATAGCAGCATTTAGAAAAAAGCATCTGCCCTGTTAGTGGAAACTTATGTGGCGGTCTGCCCATTACAAGCAGTGAGGAGCACAACCATTGCCAACGCAACTTAGTTTTCACTGCACAGTGTGATAAGCAAAGTAATGTTAAACTATGTTCTTCATTAAAGTAGAGAAGTTTTTATTTGGAAGTGTATGAAAGAAAAGATTATGCAAGCAATCATTAGATCATAATATAACTTAATTTTTGTTGGTAAATGTCTCACTGTCTGATCTGCTTTCCAAGGCTATCTTGGGTTTATCTGGTGTTTGCACTAACCAAATAACAACTGTTCCTTTTATTTGATATCTTTAACAAATAGTAAACATAGTTTATTTCTAAATTTGGAAAATTTATTTTTTAAGCATTTCAAGTTCTCTGCTTTTCAAACAAGCACCTAAATTGCACAACATTGCACACATCTCTTAAGAACTACTAGGACTCATGACAATATTGATTAAAGGTTCTTATAAGTCCTTCAATTTGTATGTAAAATTTTACTTGAACAACTCTGAATAAAAAATATATATATACAGTGGCTAGCTGGTATAATGTGTTCAAAGAGTCCCCTTTTCATGAGACCATATATACTGATATTGACTGTCTTTGTCTTCATGAAAGGCTTGTTACAAGTTGGACAGTATTCAGTATTTCCCCACTCGAAGCACAATTATCTAAATTCTGTAGCCTACTTATTGGTTCTCATGATATAAATCTTATCTATGAGATCACCTTTATTTTTAGGCACTACATTGCCCTAGAAGAGATATTTGTTTTCCTCTTCCTTCAACTGTTTACCTTTAGTAGATTTAATAGTTTTTTTTTTTTTTCAAAGCACATGTTCCGGTTAATTGTTCACATGAACAATTAATCAACTACCTTAAGATATTGTTACACGCATATTGTTAAACTGATGCATTCTTTCAGCAACAAAACCCTGAAATTCCTCAGGTTGTTTGTCAAAAATGCATGTCGTTTAATTTGGGATCACATTTAGGGCTACCAGCTATTTTATTAAGCTTGTGGAAAGCCAATCACAAGTTGTTGACAAAAGGTCTATTGATTACAACATCACACAGAATAACAAATGCCCGCAAGATGAAAAGGAGCAACGATGCATACATTTGCTACTGAGTCTCTTAAGGGTTTTATTTCCCTTCTGATGTTTTTGCACTCAGTGACTAAACTGAGTTGAAGCAATCCTCACTATCAATCATGAAATTGTGTCAAATGGAAATCGGGGGGATTATGCCACAATTATTTTATGCCAACATCGGCCTCAAAAGCCATGGCTATACAATGCAAGAAATGGTTTTCCAAATAATGGATTTTCCCACCAGCCTTTGCAGCCAGCACCCAGTCATGCTTCTCTTTTAATACGAGTTAAAAATGCCTCTGAGGCCATAGAAAACACAATTTAACTAATCTAAATGAATCTGGATTTAAAGTCTGAACAAACCGAGCTGAATGCAATTAGGATAATGCCATGCAGAAAATCTCCAATAGCTTGGCGACAGTTTGAAGGCAGTTAATTCTGAGGAGTTTGATCCAAACTGAACAGCTGAAACAGAACTGCAGACAAGTGATAACGATTGTTTAGACTGGTCTCCTCTGTCGTTGAAGGCTTTCTCTTGTTTGGACAGAATGTTAGACTGAGAAAGGCTTGAAGAGTTTGTGCAGTTCTACTGCGAAGATATCTATATCAGACTGGCACTTGGATGAAAGGTCCTTTTGCTTTCTCATTCAGATGATCTTTCAGATGTAAGCATATAAAGTTCTCCTAATGTTTCAACTTTAAGGAAGCTTAACCTAAAATGTGTTAGTATGCAAAATATTATCCACAATATACAGGTTTAGGAGATGTTTATTTTACGTTTTGCTTATCTCCAAGTGTCAGAAATCAGCATAAATAAGTATTAAGCATAATATTAGAATAAATAATTTTGTTCTGGTATTTTAGACAAATAATTTATAGCAAAGCTGGTGAACTAAAAGCACGTTTAACTTGTTTCTGAAATGTGCCATACAAGTAAACTTGACTTAATAAGGACTGCAACATTTTGGGAAGCATTTAAAGTTTTTATATTTTTTCTTTTTTTCCTGGCATCTACATTTGCCAGTAGAGACTTTAACTGTAATTTTTATCATCCAGTTACAGAAATCCTTCCAGATAAACACCAAAATGGTGCTTATAGCAAGAACTGCAATTACTGAAAAAAAAAAAAAAAAAACACACACACACAACTGTGCAAAGAAAAAACTGGTAAAATTACAAATAAATTATCAAAGTCAAAAATTAAGAAGCTATTAATCCAACTAGACCCAATAATCAGGATAGCAGGAACATTGTGTCGGCAAAAGTGAAAAGATCCTTCACCCTTTGCCTTTTTGCCAAGTCCATCACTGTGTTCTGACACATGAAAGTGACAAAGTTCTGCTGAGCGTAAACAACATACTTTGTGAAACAAACTATCATTATGAGCCACTAGTTAAAACTGGAAACAGTCTCCAGCGTTAGTACAAGCAGACATTTGTCTCCTGTCAGTGCCATCACTCTAGCTCAGCGTTGATGATGGGGACACATCCTACTGTGCTAATGGACCTTAAAGTTTATTTTTAATAGGAAGGTGCTTTTTTGCAAATGGCACATGGAGAAAGTGCCAGACTGCCTCAACACTCATCACCTGTGACCACTCTGGAGCTAAGACAAGAACGCTTGCAGACAAATCCCCATATACACACAGTTAACGCAGGAGCTGATGCTCATTAAACCATCAACACCTCCTGAAGTGAACCTCTTTTGTTGGGCTGGATGGCATCGAGTCACTGGCGCCTCCTTGGGATGCCTCATTTACCCCAGCAAGAGCAGAATCACCGGCAAAATGAGCAAAAGAATGTTTAAATGCACACTATTGCTAAACTTAACAGGAGTTTGGTCTGCTTTATACATATATAAATAAAATACATATTACAAATTTGTGGAAAGAATATAACAGTGCAGCAACAACTTGACTTTACACTCAGAACAGTGCTGAGCTAAAACAATGCTTTTTATTTAATAACGACTGACGCTTGACCCAACAACGCACTTTGTTATAGTAAATACTTTTGACTGTATAGTGACATTTTTCTCCCCACTGCTATCCTAAGAGGTAAGAAAACATTTGGCATCTTTCTTCTGACCTGTTAAAACCATTGGGATTTATTTTCCAGGACAGGTTTAAAGAGAAAAATGAATGATTTAATTATGCATTAAATCCTGACCCAGGCTCTCTGTAGTGAGACCAACCCCAAACCCAAGACAGGAAAGAGATGCTAACTCGGTCTTTCACTCCTGTGATCAAAGCACATCAACAGCTTAGCAAAGGCAGCAGCTATTTCATAATTTCTACATTAAATAGCAATCTCTCTTGGTAATTTGGTGTCCGCGAAACATAAGAGGAGAGCTATAATGCACCGTAGAGCAGAAGAGTAGAGGAGCTCAAATGCAATATTTAAGTGTTTAAAAAGAATTTAATCTTTGACGTAGATTTGATGGTTGTAAGTTCCTACAATGTGCAACATTCTAATTATTCCTGTCTTTATTCGATGAAGTCAGTGAAGAAGAAAATGAGAAATGACGCAGAGCAAGAGGTCAATTACAGCGCTGCAAAACTAAATGTCATCAAAGGAGCGCTTTCTTTTATTTATCCTCTAATATCCACCTATGCATCAGTCGGTCGGTAAAAGCCGAAGGACATATGTTTAAGTAACCAAAACAAAAACAATCGTGGATAAAACGTGTTATAAGCAGCTGACCGTGTGAGATTGAATATGTCAACCAAAAGGTGTTGCGGCAAAGTAAATACATGACTGCAGAGTTTTTTCTCTCCTGGTGAAAATGAAGGAAACAGTGGAGCTTAAATTGCTCCGAGCTAAAATGTACCACCAAAACACCTTTTAGATTAGACTATTTACTACGACTTTTCTGCCACAGACAATTGTGGTGGATTTTCTTTCAAAGAGGGAGAATACTGAGATGGAGCATGTCACACTAATTTCGGTATTTCTTCAAAGACAGATTTTCTACACTGTTTTCTAAACGTGCAATCCACAGGCAAACTGAACATTTGGTTCAGTTTGTTTATATTCAGTTTGCCTGTATATAAACATTTGTTCAATGTCTACATTGTTTGCAATATGGACATTTTCTCCAATATGGACATTATTGAGTTTTTCATCATGTGGTATATATTACAGTACTTATGGTGAAGATCCCACAAACTGGAGATGCACAGACTGTTCAAAAAATTTTAGAAAAAAGTATCCAAAGGGATTTTGGTCTCTAATGAGCATCTCATCTACTGACTTACATCACAAATGTCATTTCATCTATTAGAAATCAAATGATTCTACTGCTGGCAGCATTTGCATGATTTGCCTAGGATTGATCTTTGCCCCCCACTTTTAACGTCAAGAAATTTTCAGGATGCAACTGTCAGTTTATTAAAAGCTTTTGGCTGCCTAAATGTGCCACGTCTCACACCGTGTAGGTAAATTCACACCTCTAATCACTTGCCACAAAAACGTCTCTCAATTTCATTTAAATCAGCATTTCCTTCCAATGGTAGAATTGCTGGGGAGGTGTGGAAATTTGGCTTTTAGGTTTGCCATCAGCACTAGAAGTTGAACAACAACATGACAGATTACATAGAAAGAATGGGATGTGTCACATTTTGGAAAATGTGCAGGATGTCTAAATGGAAGAGTGATTTACAAACAAATGCTTTTATGGCAAAAAGCTTAGAGCTGTTGGGTGTAGCAGAAAATGACTACAATATAACTCTGGGCACGAGTATTCAAAAATAGACACCTGAGTGTTCGAAGGAGCTCATGAAGTCACACTCCACAGTTTTGGGAAAACAAATCAATCAAATGCAAAATGTATTGCCGACAATTGTTTATTTGCTTTTAAGAGCAAGATGTTGTCAGGGGAAAGCTTAGTTTTACTTATAACTTAAGAGTGATTCTTGGTGAGAAATAAATGATATTTTCTTTGATTAAAACATTTATTTTTTTCCAGCTGTCATTGATTAACCTTGATGAACAAGACAAAGTAAAAGATTTTAATTATTTACTCCTTCAAAATAACAATTTTATTAGTTTAGAGACTTAGTGTGAATGTTTGTTTAATAAAAGCTGTTCTTAGTCCCAGTGAGGAATTTATCAAAGAAACATATTATTATGAAAATAATTAAATGTTGTAATCTGCAATGAACTGCCTCTCAATGTCTAGCTATATAAAATAAATGAAACCAAACCAATTAATGCAGACAGTCACCTACAGAGGAACCATCCAGACAGACATCCTGATTACAGGAACAGATCAGAAATCATTCAAGTCCAAAGTTTGCATGTTGGATTTAATCTAACTTGATTAATGAGCTGCTGAAACTTAAACAAAAACAAAGAAAAAATATGAAAGTAAAAGCTATACATATTGATCTAAAAACGCCTAAGCAAACTGTTGCCTCCATGTATAGTTTTGTTTTTCCAAGTTGACCTGCTGTGTTTTTGTTTAGGGTGCACTTCACTGTGTGCTAAGTCTAACTGAATGCACATGTGTATATATAAAAGAAATGGAGTGGAACACAAAAACATGGCTGCTTGAAGTCCCTGAAGTCAGTCACAGAAATAGAATACTGATAAAGAAATCCACAGTCTTCTCACTCCACTAACTCCCATCGCGCTATCTGCCCACCAAGCCTTCTTCCACCTCCTCCACATCTCATCTGGCTCTAACTTTCAGCTTTGATCCATACCCTCTCCATTTTATGCTCCTGGTATCGTTTTGTGTTTGATTTATGCGTATTAAAAATTCTCCACACTCAAAGTCGCTCTCCGTCACCGGTCAGTGTTTCTTAGGAAACATCGCTTTGTCAAATCTTCTAAGATTGGGCGAGTTCCCCATATTACCACGTCTCAGTGACTGTCTCTGTCGCTCACCTCATTTTCTTTTTTCGTACTATCTAAATGCTTGTTAGCTTACGCAAGACTTAGGAGTCCCTCTAGCTTTGCAATCTCAATTAAGAGACCACACCTCATTGAATGAGCCTTTAATCTTCAGTGAAGAGAAACATGAACACATTTCTCCCTGAATATGTTGCTCCTAATATGGGTTTAAACTCCATCCTCACTGGAGTGGGATGTGGCAGTTTATTCAAGTGAAAAGCAACTTTTTTTCCTAATATGCTTCATTGAGACAGATTTCCAACAAACTAACTTTTTGCACACACATGCTTTTACTAAATCGGACAGCTTTCTGTGTAAATTAAAGCCGAATAGGATGCCATTGCTTCTCTCCAAATAGGTAAACAGAAGGCATAAAAAGAATAAAAATAAGCTGGCACATCTCAGAACTCTGTAATGTATAGAGCCATCTGTTTTCAATCCCTCCGTGCAATGAAGGTTGTGCACACTAGTGCAAAAAAAAATGATTTTCAGGCATTGAAAGTACATAACTCTATGCACATATGGCCAGAGCTCCGAGCACACCCGGTGCTGTGCCTTAGTGTCGGATTATGACCGATGTGAATCTGTTCAGCATTCAAAGATAAATCAGCAGGAAAGACAACAGTTATTTGTTTGCAAGTAAGTGAACTTCCAGAACAAAATCTATTGGAACATATACAGTGATGTACTCCACCGCATAAGAGCTAACTGTTGAAGAAGTGATTCTTTTTTTATTTTGACTGCATAGAAACTTGGAAAACTTTACAGAAAGTCTTACCTGATGCAGAGGAACAGCAGCATTAATTTATAAGATATGGCAGGAAAGAAATATATGGGCAAAGAAGAAAAAAATGGAGGAAGATGATGGGAGAAAGAGAGAGGGAGGGGGGGGAAAACCAGACACACAGTTAGTCATGCACTGTACCATATCCATTTTGAGTTAAAAGCCCCACTGGCAAAGTGACATCTATCAATGTCACTGCTCCCTCATCCATATTTGAACAGTCATTAATCATGGAGTCTGGACTGATGTGGGCCATAATGCTGCCTGATAGTCCAAAGCCTTGATTATAATTAGTACGAGCACCTAAGTCGAAGCTAAAAAGAGAAAAATCTGAAAGTCGTACCATTTCTGGCAACATTTGCTAAAACCATTTGCCAAGCAATCACATCAGAAAGAATATTTTATGTTGAATTAGAAGTTAGTTTTTTTTTTTTTTTTTTCTGACATGATGATAAATGTTCAAATCACTTTTCTTTAAGACTGGTGTGTCATGTATGTTTAATGAAAACCTCTGGAATCACTCGAAAAGAACATTTTATCTCCCTACTGCCATGATACAAAACAAATAAGCCTGTTTGTGTCCACTGTGACTGATTAGTCAAACTAAAAATAACTTCACCCTATACAGGTGGATTGAAACAAATTATCTCAGCATCAAAAAGTACTCTAATTCCAGTAAGCCAATGTAAAAAAGGAAACCCATCTCCCACAAAGCAATACATCGATTTCATTCTGCCTAGTTTCATCATTACAGAGTCATTCCAGCACATATTGGTACTTTTTACAGTGTGGACAGGTGCCATATCCAGTTGGAAAAGAAATCCTAATCTTCATAAAGGGCCAAACGCACAGCAAATGAAGAAAATGACAAGTCAACCCACGAGCTGAATAAAAACAACACTGAAAATTACATGGAAGAGAAATCTACTGCTTTTCATCTTGTGGATACTGTATCTACTGGGATCCACAATGTGGTCAGAAATAGATACTGTTGGTTTTCTTCCATCCTTTGAGTGGAATGTTCATGAACAATTATCAATCCCTTAGTTGAATACGGTTGCTCAACAGAGATAAAAAAAAAAAATTATGGATTGGGACATGTGTTTGACTGTGAAGTCAAAGTGACTCAAATTGGTCTCTCATGGCCTTAATGTGCAATACTGATAAAATGTAAAGGAATTTACTGCAGCAGTAAAGCTCTCAACCACACACAAGCCGTTCATTTTGTTGTCTGTGATGCTAAGTTAAGGAAGAATATATCTACCGCATATTGGTAGATATATGGATCACTATCACTGTCACAAAAATACCTCAAAAACTGGAAACAACTGTTTGCATGTGTTCCAATTTCTATTAATGTAGCTTCCTCCGACAAAAAATTACAACAAAAATATTTTCTTTTTTTTATTTGGTTGTGATTTTAAGACGTAGCAGTGAAGAACATTTGATTTTTTATCAAATCACTGGTGCAATCGAGTGGAGTAAATCTATGCAGATATATGGTACTCTATAAAAAAAAGTAATCTAACAAACAGCTTTTGGCAATTTAAAAGGATGCAGTCATTTTTCTCTTCCTGCTCTTACATTGGGTCACAATAGCTTTTTTCCAGCATGTGGAATGAAAATGTTTGAATCTTAGATTATCATTTCAAGCACATGGTTGCTCACAATAAATGCCAAATTTGTATTTTTTGTGACGTGCACATATTTTCTCTCAGGGACAGTTGTAGTATTTATTTTGAACTTTTTAAGAACTACTCAAGTGCCCAAAGCTTGTTGATTTCTAGTTCATACATACACATTTTTGTAGCAAGTGTAAGTACACTTGCTACAAAAATTTAGCAAGAGGAACGATACAGCTGGAGAATAATGATATTTTCTGTAGTAAAGCACTCAAAGTGTAATGTACACAAATAAATCCATGAGGATGTCAAAGGCATACACAAAAGACAAAGCACAGGTTTGTTAGGTGGGACACCAACCTAACAAAATTGTTAGGTATATTTGTCATTTTAGATTAGGTTGAAAATTTGTTAAGAATGTTTTCATAAAAACATCAATCTTTAAACTTTTACTTTTCCTTTAAAACAATGCACCTGTTTGTCAAACTGCAGAATAAATTACATGTAATTTTTTAGCTCACATTAATAACAGACAAACAAACATTTTCCTTATGCTCTGCCGAGCTAGTAATGTGTGAGGCCACAGACAAGGTGATTATAATACATTTAAAGCACATTTGTGTCTTATTTGCATCTGTGTGCTGGAGAGTCAGAATCTTGAACATAAAATCTCTAGTAAGAACTTAGCCAGAGAGTATGATAAGGCCCATAAGTAAATAAATATTGGGAATACTGTTGTCAATACATGTCATGCTATGTCCAACAACTGTGACCGATTTGGACATCCAGTATAAGAAGTCACATGACAAGATGGGGATGCAGATGGACGCCTCGGTACTAAGATTTGTTACTGGTTTGCTTTCACTGTAAAGTTTTAGAGTTTGTGAAGCTGCAGGCACTGATCTGAATGATCTCACCAACACTCTGACACCTTTAGATTGGCTTTTGTAAAGACGTGTGCAAATCAAGACCATTTGAATGTACAACAAACTACGGTTCACTTTGTAAAATCTGTTATGATTGGGCTCACAGTTGATTTTGAAGAATCTGATTTTCCTGATTGATTGTCTTCCTGCTGTTGCCTCAAACATTTTTTCTTCATTGTGAAATCTATTTTGTGAAGTACACCAGTTCCTCCCGCAGTAAAAACCCACAACATGCTCCAGTCTCTCTCGTGCTTCGCAGGTCATAAAGTTTTGTGAGTTTCCCCCTTTTTTCCTTCAAGTTATGTATAATGAGGGTCATCATGGCCAAATATTTCAAAAGCAGTTTCAGGAGATCCCAAGACATCCCAGAACCTACATCCTTGAGAATAATAGGATGGTTAAGCGATATCATGTTAAATAAACTGTAGGGCTTTCTCAGGGACTGGTTCGTTTAGTTTGATTATTTTAGAAAAGTGAGAGAAAATCTAAAACTCTGTTGTAAAACAGTGCTTACAACGTATGGTTTCAATTGTAGATGCCTGATGTGACATATAATTGGTTACATCAAGCAAAATTGAGCAGTCAAATTTCTTGGTATTTCAAAAGTTTTACGAGGCTGCCAAATTGAACCCAGTATCATACTGGCCAGTAGGTAAAAGCCAATTATCCCTTCATTATGGCACCTTTGAGTCTGGATTTTCAACACAAAGAGAACATTTAACTTCAAAATTGATTCATTATAAGCATATAGAATGGGAGAACATGAGGACTTGAGTGAGTTTGATAAGGTTTAGATTATGATGGCAACATGACTGGGTCAGAGCATCTGTGAAACGGCAGCTAGTGGGGGTTTCCCTGCTCTGCAGCATTGAGTGTTTATGAAAAGAAGTCCAAGGAAACAACAGTGCACACCGTCGGGGGCCTGGTGAAATTTGTAATTGATAGATAAAGGATGATTTGGTACCAAAAGTGAGAACAAGAAATGGGCTTTTGGTCATAATGCTGTCCAAAATTACACTTTGTCATTTGGTTAAATTAGTGTAAGAAAATTATCAGTTTCTTATACTCTTCATATATACACTGTATCTTGATGAATTCGCTGGAATATTTGTTGTGCTTTCTAATTGTTTCATTATGAATTTCTACTAAATCCATCGTTGCACCCAGGAACTGTACCTTTTTGCAATGAATTATGGTTGTACAATTTCTGCCACAGAGAAACTTTAGATTTTTAAATATTGAAAGGAAAGTATATATATATATATATATATATATATATATATATATATATATATATATATATATATATATATAGAGAGAGAGAGAGAGAGAGAGAGAGAGAGAGAGAGAGAGAGAGAGAGAGAGAAAAATCTATAGTAGATTTGTTTCAAAATAATCCGTGTAGCTAAATAGATAAATAAAATGCAATCTAGTCATGGAAGCACTCTATGGGAGGCATTCAACATAGATCTGTTTAGAGAAATTAAAGGTCAATTTTTCTTATTCAAACTACGGAAGAAAAACAGTTTTGTATGCTTTACGACAGAAAAAATAAAATTGCCTTTTGCACCACATGCTATTAAATTCATCTAGATGTGCTTTACTACCATGTGTAAGCAACTCTAATCAATAACACGTTGCAGAAGTTCGTTGCTGGGATCGCTGCCAGGAAGCCCAATTTCATTTTGTTCCTTGCTCCGTTACTTGGAATAGAGATAAGATTCCCACATTATTTTGGACTAAAGTATTCTTACTCTTATCACAATCTCTTATCAAATCACTTTTAAAAAGGGTGAGTAGCAAGTAAGTGCTTCTGCGGTCTTCTCGGAGCCCCGAAAGTGCAATGTTCATTTAGTTCCTGAGATCCTGCTCCTTTTTCACCTTCCATTTCCTCAGCCACTCTGAGTATCTTGCTGTAATCTTCCTTTTTGACTCTAAAGTAACCAAAAAAGCACACAAAAGGAAAAAAAAACGCACACTTGGATATGTCATTGTGTACATCAGATTTTAACACGATTTTAACGGTTTATTTCTATCTTAAATCCTAACTCTTCTTGAAAAGAGCTAGGTCAAGTCCAAGAGGCAAGGATGTTTTCAAACTACAAACTTAAGCAATTCAAATAAATCTACAAACATTTGGTGTGTGCCAAGTGCCGTTTTGGATCCCGTGATCAGGTCAACACCTTAAAATGAAGCTTGAAAATAATTACACCTTCCCATTAGAAAGGTTCATGCCTCACAAAAGAAGCCAGTGTAACATGTCTGATGAAAGCCACAGACAGGCAGGTGAAATTAAGTTACTTTGCCGCTTCTGAATCTGTAGTCCATTTTTTTGCCCATGTAAAAGGAGGCAATTTTCTACCCATCAACTGCCAAATAAGTCTAAGCATATTTATCTAAATGAAAAGAGGGATCTGCTACTCAGTCTATGAAGTGAGCACACAGCAGTAGTTTAAAAAAAAAGACCTGGCACAGCTTGAAAAGCACAAATAGGTACATTTTGCTCATCTGATTCCTGTAAGGTGACTCATTGCCAACATTCAACCTTGTAGCATCAGAAAAGTTGCAGAACAGAAACCATATTCATTTAAGTCATTTTTTTTTTGTTCAACAAATACTAAAATGTGGAAACATAATTACTCAAGCATGCTTTTCTTGAAGACCGTAAAATATGCAAGGAAAAAATAAAGATTGCTGCAACTACCGTATTTTCCAGACTATAAGTCACACCAGCCATAAAATGCATAACAAAGACGAAAAATACATATATAATTTGCACCGGAGTGTAAGTCGCATTTTTGAGGGAGATTTATTTGATAAAATCCAACACCAAGAACAGACATGTCATCTTGAAAGGCAATAAAAATGGAATAGAGGCAACAACAGGCTGAACGTTACATGATGCATAAATAATGAACTGAGAACATGCCTGGTATGTTAGCATAACATATTAAGAGATATTCATATAACTATAGCATAAATAACATGCTAACAAGTTTACCAAACCATCCATGTCACTCCAAATCACCCCTGACTAAACTATGAAAAAAAAATGTGACTTATAGTCTGGAAAATACGGTATATATGCATATTCTCACATGTATAAAAAGAAATCTTTGTGGTGATGCTAAATTTTGCAATATCATTTTAAACTTAGACCATGTAAACTTCCAGATAAAGCCGCTGTTTTGGAGCAAATCAATATTTATATTTCTCCCAGTTGAGTGGTACTGGTACAGGCAACAGCCTGCTGAAGGACAGTTTGTCCATTTCACATTTAACAAATGACTCAGTTAGCTTAATTCAGGTTGGCATGGCAGTCACTGTGATGGGCCAAGACCACCGTTTTGAAGCTAGCCTCCGCAGGGCTCAATCAATATGATATAGTCAGCAAAATCTTGCCAGAGAGGCTAAAACACATGCAGCGAAGTGTCTTATTTCTTTAAGTTGAGGATAATGAATAGACAGTGCAAATGATTGCTATGTTATTCTTTTCTTTACATTTGGTTCAAATTTGACCCATAGATTCAGCTACATTTTTATCTTGATGGACTCTTTCATGTGTTTTTCTAAGCTTTCAAACCCAGTTTTGTGTTCAGGGTCAATTCAACTTTTTTTGTGCCATTTGACCAGAAGATCTCACCAACCATAGCAATATTAGATTTATTGGTTTAAAGACCTCTTTTCAATTTCTAGATTTTCTCCGCTGTTTCCTAGCGAATCAGTTTTGAATCCATCAGGATTGGTGATTTAAAACAGACCGTTCTGCTTCACCAATCAGGCAAGAGATTATGAGTTACAGGTGAATCATCTTTGGATCATTACACATGCTGGCATGTGGGCTATCTCTGGGACGAGTGAAGATTTAGCTCTCAGAGTTCATATGTTTGAGGCCGAAACATTTGCAGCTACAAGGATCTGAGTGAGTTTCACATGCCAAATTACGATCGTAAATGAATGGGTGAAAATATCTCTAAAAAATGCAGCTATTGTGTGGCACTCCTGCAATGTAATGGTCATTATTTTCAAATGCAGACAAAGGGACACTTTGTTCACCAGGTCAAGAGGAGCCACGGCTCATTGATGCAAGTGGAAAGAAAAGGTTGGCATATGAGGTTTGTTCTAATTAAAATTTATCAATCCAGCATGGTTCCAGTCTTTAAGATTTACTATCCTACAACTGTTTCATGCTTCCCGTTTCCAACACACCTAGAATAAATGAATAGTTGGGCCTGCAGAGCTGAATGACAAGTTGAGGAGCAATCAGTAGGAATTAACCTGCCAACCTTTTAAAGTGAACAATATATCCAGAAGTAGTTTTGTGGGAACTGTGACAGGTTCTTTAATGCTTCAGTTCCAAAAGAACTTTCCACTTCTGTGAATGGTCACCACTGTCCTATCTTTTCTCTATTGTGTTTTGCTGAGTTAAATCTTGGAAATTGCTTTGTATCCTCTTTTATTTATTTATTTATTTGCTGTTAGAGGTGACTGATAATTTTCACCCATTTTTTAAATTTCTTTATGTTGGGACATGATGTGTTGCTCTACTTCATGCAATCAGAGATGGATATAGGAGAAATCAGGCATGGGTAAGACTGGTGGAAATAAATTGATGGTTTTGAAAAAAGGTGGTTCAGCATTTTATTCACAATTCAACAAGGGGGGCAGGACACGTTCGATTGGAAAACCTTTTCACCCACAAATGAAATGCTTTGCTTTGATATTGAAATATGTTTTATAACCTGAAAAACATAATTAAATAACAGAAACATGTGAGGAGAAAAACTCTTTCTGCAGCACTTTGTGCCACAGAATGAGCCTGTGTGAGAGAGGAGATTGAGGCTTAAAGCAACCATCTGTGTCAAACTGAGGAAACCTGAGTCACACTACAGAAATTCCCAAGAGATGGTTACACACTTGTTGCAGGTTTCACAATTTTCACCAGAGAGGAAAAGAGAAATCTGCACTACAGCAAAACCAGAGCAGCCAGGTCAATTCAATCCACTGAATACCCCATAGGTGATAATTCTTTGTTGGGAACAATCAATGTAAACTCATGAAAAACAAAATCATTGATCAACATAGAAAACAAACAGAAAAAACATGTTACTTGGGGCATAAATAACAGCAATAATAATGATAAATCAGCCAAAGAACTGAAGTTGTACACATTCTTGCTGTGATTACTATTGTAACACTGATAAAATATCAGTTCTGGCTACAACGTTGCTCTTCAGCAGGTCTCTCAGCATACGCAGCTTTATCTCAACAGATGGTCCAGAATCTGTTTGATCAACCAGAAAGGGCACATCACTTCATTATTCACTGCTCTCCACTAGCTATGCTTGAATATAACATGAAACACTAAAGACTACCTGTGAACTGACATTTATGACCGGATTGTTTTTTCCTACAACTCCATGTGCCCTATGTTACTGCATTCGATTGATAAACTATGTCTTTCACTGGTAGCCCTTACAAACAATGAAATTCCAGTCTAGACTGTTCATTAGTTATCTCATGATGGTGAATTGAGCCACTGAATGCGTTCAGAGAAGGGGCCAGGCCTCTGACACCAAAAGTCTCTGGAGACCTTGGACACAAACCATTTTACCGCTTCCAGCATCATAATGTGTTTTGTTTCACGCTCACTTTGCAGTTCACCCATTCTACTTGTAACATGGCCTTTTAAAGAAATGTGTTCACTACTTTAAGAGCCTCTCATGAAGTAGCGTGTTTGGCTTCTCATTTGTCTTGCTTAAAGTGACTGAAGTTTAACTCACTTCACTCAGAGGATTAACTATGCATGGCAACCTTCTTACCAGAGCTGTGCTGCTTATTTTTTATGATCGTCTTCTTAAAGGGCATATTCCATTTGGCTTTGGAGCCAGAAAACACAAAAATCTTTATAGGGCTGCCATAAATAAGTCACAGTGACCCTTTCCAATAATTTTTCAAAGCAGATAAGTTATTTATTTATTCAGCTTTTGTTACACTGAACTATTAGAATTTTTTTTTTTCCTAAATGGAACTTGTATGTTAAGGCACAAAAAAAAAATGTTGCTGGAATACTTGTGCGTACATCTAACAACACATATAAAGAAAGCACTCTTGTTCTCTATAAGTAAAAATAATGATATTAAACAGGTTTGTGAACAGAGACTTGAAGATAGGTCTCCAAGTAGTAAAAACAGGAGGAGTTTGAAACAGTTCTTGCCACAGGATTATGAATGAATTACAATGCACAGTTTTGACGTTTCGCTGAGGAAAAGATCAGCAAAAAGCAGCTGGACAGCAACATGACAAAGGTCATCCCATGGCCACGGCCACGGTTTACCCAGTAGCCACACAACTAAGGCGGCGAGCATGTAGGCAAGACAATGTTTGATAAGTGTTTTTATGGGGGAGTTATTATTTTTGTTTGTTTGGTGTTTTTTTTTTTTTAGAATGGTTGCTGCTTATGTGTCGTTTGTCAGTACAAAATGTCTGTGGATTATAGCAGACCAGTACCGGTCTGTGGTATTTATATTGTGTACTTTATATTTACAATATATTACTTAATTACTTAAGAAAATACATAATTACAATTGTCATTTTAAATGCCCAGTATCACAGTAGATAACATTTCTATTTCTACTTTATTTTACTCTAGATTATGAAGATTATGCCATATAATTCTTAATAAATGCTGCTCTGTGCACATCCACAGCTAATCAGCTAGCAGGAAAGCAGAGCTGCAGAGTTGATATAACATTACTCGCCTTCTGACAGACCAGATTAGCCCAGTGCAGGAGGGACAAGGGAATTAAAACAGGAAAATGAACAGGGGAAATAAAAGAACATGTCCACTGCAGTGCGCCTGATTGTGACAGCCTGAGTAGAAATCAGTTACTCCTGCTGCTCAATAAGGCCGCCTTCAAATGAGGACTGATTCAGCACATTTGTAAGCATTAGAAAAAAAACAAACAACAAAAAAAAACAACTAAACAAAGTATGAATAAAGAAGAAAACATTTCTGGCCTCAAGCATATTTTCTGTGTCACAAACTTCTCGGTGATCAAGTTGATGTGTAAAACACTTTGAGCTAAAGAAGCTGCATCTTGCTAATTTGCCAGAGGCTGTTAAACTGAAATATGTGACTGTGATTTGCAACCAGAATCCAGAACACTGGGAATGTGCCATGAGAGTACACAAGTAGCTGACATTAAACATCCTTTTTTCAGACAAAAAAAAAAACAAAAAACAAATCCAAACACAGTGGTTAAAATACAAAGGGTTGGAAAAATTGAAAATTGTTGAAAAAATTTTACTGCATAAAACCCCCACAAATTATTGTGACTGTTATTCGATTCAACTGAAAATTACCCAGATATGTTAGAAGAAATGTAAAGAAACAAGGTGCAGTAACTTCGATCCAGAAGTTTGCACACTCCTAAGCTGAACATTTTGTTGAAGGGTCGCCTCATTTAATTTCAGTTTCAACTGAGTTTAATTGCTGTGCTCCTATAATCAATGATAGTGAATCTGATTAACTCAACATAAATTTGATTCTTTCACAATCGTACAGCCAAGTCAATTTGCTTTAGTTAAAGCTGTAATTTGCAGAAGTTGCTGTAAAAATCCTCCAGAGCACTTTGTACTGTATATATGCCCTAAAACAGTGAAGGCCTTCAATATTTTCTGAAAAAAAATTGAATAAAATACAATAATTAAAACTGAAAATTCCCCAAAATAGAAAAAAAAAGATGAGAGCTTTGTAGAGAGGTGGACAGAGGGAAATGTCACTGGAAAAGTAGCAGGAATCTCTCATAAGAACTAATGTTGTACATGTGACTCCTGCTGCATCATAAACAATGAGCAATTTTTGGGTTCCGTTTTTCAGATGGATTAGGGATTTCTCTCAAGGTGAATAAAAATACATGTTTTCATTTGTGTCAGTCTCGTGTTGCCATCTCTGTCAGGATCTTAATATGTAGACTGTGAATCTCAATGGGAATATTTTGAATAAATAAATTGTTTTGACCCAAAACCTTCAGGCTACTGGGAGTAAGGAAACAATAAATAAATGTATTTAGCATCATCAGCAAATGCAAGAATGCATCCAAAGTAACAAAATTTAGGTAAGTTCTGGAATATCCTAGCACCAGTGCAGATGTAAATGCAGGGGAGTTTCAGGAAGTTTTAAATATTTCTCAAAATCTAATAAATTTGGATCCTTTCTATGAGAAAAAGTGGGTAATTGTTGTCGAGTGACATGGATTTCTTACAGATGTCTGCCAAATAAAACAGAATTTAAAAAACCAGATGCCTCAAAATATATGCTTAAAGATGTGCAAACCTTTGCAGCTGGGTTTTACTTAATTTTAACAGAACTATTGCTCAACTAAAGAAGTATTACACGTGACATAATTCAAAAGCATGGAATTGACTCCTCGTGGTTTAATTATCTATATCAAGAAGACTTCAAGAAGACTTTAAAAAGGGCTGTGCACACGTAAACGGCAAACTTGATCCATCAAGTTTGCCGTGCTCCATTAAAAGTAAGCATGGAAGATCAATTCAAATGTTTTATGATCATTTTACAAGTGGTGTATGCCTGCATTCTGTGCCTTTTATTGCTATGGTGTGGTCATTTTCTAAGAAAAAACAAACAAACCTTGTTTATTACATCACAAATACCTCACAGATAGAGAGGTTACAATCTAACATCTTATTGGTCAACAGTTAGTAACTGTAGGACTGCTTCTCTGGCCATAAAGTCATAAAGTTGCTGACATGGTGCTGCAGTATAAAATCTAAGCTGGCAAGATCCTTTTCAGAAAGCAGTAGTCCTCAGTTCTAGCATTTACATCCTCCAGAACAATAAATTTCAACAGAAGCACTTTATTTCCTTCCTGAGTTCTTTTCTTGTACGAGAACTGTTCAGCATTTATTTATAACTAAGGTTAAATTAACTCTTCTGGCAGCGTGCACAGAAATAAATGCTTAAGTATGGAAATCACCACTCATACAAACTGCATTTTGAGTTTCATACCCTCAGGCTAGGAAACTCTGAGGGTACAAGACAAAAATAAGTCTCAGTTGGGTGCAATTCATCTAATCAGTACAGTTGTATACCGATTAGATGAAAATTATTTCAAGTTTGCTGCATTTGGGATGTGTAAAACTTAAATGTGAAGTTGAAAATAGAATGCAGCACAATGTAGCAGCAACCTCAACTGCATATTGATCCCCACTAGTGGAGGTCAGCCTGACTCTTAAGTAAACTCTTTCTAAGCTTAAATGAGCATGCACACAGGAAATTGTAGGTCCAGTACACAACACATCTATTCCAGCCACTGAGCATGATTCGGCAATGACACATTAATGCAAAGGACATTGCAGGAGAGATAAGTCTTTGCTTTACAGTTTCCACCACGCCTCAAAACAAAAAATTTAAAAAAAGTCCAGCATCTAGATGTTGATAAAATCAGGTTATGGGTTAAGCAAAAAAAAAAAAAAAAAAACAAGCAAAAAAAATGCCAAGAACATAAGAGTAACTTTAAATCAGCTATTGTTGATGCACATCATTGTGTCAAGGCTTTGTGTCCAAACTAATGTCCACCATTCTGCTGCTTGAAGGATTTATGTCTACAGTTCAAAAACATGAGCCAACCTTCCCAGGTGTGGATATCCTTCCAAATAACAAGAACCTGCAAATATTTCCTGTCAGATACTCAAATATTAAAGACTGTCTGAAAGTATTGCCAGGATAAAGAATTTTCTTTAAACAAAATATGGTAACATGGCTTTGATTTGTAAAATTACAACTGAATGAACACAAACAAATGTTGAAGAATTTCCTTGAACTAATGAGACCTAATTAGAGCTTTGTCTACATTGTCACGTTCTGCAAATACCAAACATAAAATGCAAGGACAAATATGCCATCCTAGCATTAAATGTTGTAGAGGAAGCTTTAAATCTTGGTCTAATTTATCTGTCACAGTATCTGGAAACCTTCCTGTCATTAAGTTAACCATGAGCTCCACTTTATGCAAAAATATCTAGAAACAAATGTTAAGCCAAATGACAGCGCTTAACATTTGTTAAGCTAGCTTCAACCAAACTAGGTAAAACAACAGAATCCTGATCCCTCATATACCAGTGACTGCATGCACTTTCCATGACCACAAATATATAAATGTTTAAATTTGATACTATAAAGTATGAATTAAATAAAACACAGGTAGTTTTTTAAAACATACCCATCAGGCACAATTGATCTGAAATAAGATTATTGTAGTTTTTTTTGTCATCCTACAGAAACATTTATGACCTTAAGAAGCAATAAGACTTCTGAACAATTTGTCTGCCATTTAAGTGAAAAATAGTAAAACAGTGACACCTTTAGGGTCATACTTTCTTGTGAAAAATGACAACAAAAAAAATGTGTAGTTTGGAAAGTGGTGTATAGGATATGAGTGTTCTCCTTACATCACAGAAATTGTTTTTGTTAAACAGCAACATCTGGAACAAACAACTGGATACATATCAGTGAGAAAAATGTTTGGGATAAAAATATGTCTCTCACTGATCATGTTGCTGCTAAATAAGTCTGATTTCTGATATAGGGGATCATTTTTTATGTGAAAACTATTCTTTCTTTGTCAATACCTTTCTAAAACAGTCTAACCTTAAACTGAAAACTGCACAATTCAAAGTCGGCCTGTTTGAGGTCGTCATTAGGTGTCTTCATTTTGATTTGGTGCCAAAAAAAACACACAACTGTGGTTAACTTGACAAAGACGATTATTTTCCTGTTGGGAAAGTATGATGGATGACAAACCGCACAAGTATTCAGCAAAATCTTTTGCATCTGCTTCCATTTTCTCTGTCAGCTTTGGAGCAAAGATTTTGAAGGATGAAAAGCACGGCCAGCCCCTTAATTGTACAGAGCTGCGAGGTTATTTTTATAACAAATATCCACATAGATTATAAAAGAAAATGTGGAAAATGAAACAAATGCAATTTTTAAAATCTGTCAAACTGTCTAGGAGAAGGGGCCAAGTTAAAACCGACCACAGTGCTGGAAAGCAGATTGTGCATAATAAGAATATGAGGGTAAAAAAGGGAAGAGGTCAATTGGGTTTACTTCTTTCTTTGTTCATCCTGTTTTTATTTAGCTTCTCCTAAAATACTTTGTCTGCAGATTTTCCCATTCATTATATATATCATCCACTTTCTTTAACTTTCCATTTTCTCATTATTTGTAATAAAGTTAATATTTATTTTATTTTATTTTTTACTCAACTTCTCCCTTGTTCCTGTTGTTACCATTCTGCTTTTCAGTCATTTCAAATAGTACAGTTTGTTTTTGTTCAAAACAAGTTCAGAAAGGTAAAAGCTGTGACGAAACTAAATAATCCTAAACTATCATGACATCCTTAATGGACAGATTTCTAGCTGTTTTCAAGTCCATAAAACTTGTCCTCCAAATCTAATCAATTCCCAGCAAGATGAGGACAGAAGATCCCCAAATTGAGAAATACATTGGCATTGTTAGTGGAAGTGATAGAGAGATTTAAGTGTGTTATTTTGCTTTATCTAATGTGGTTCTGCAACAGGCTCTCCTCTCTCTCAGTGGCAAATCTCAGTCTCAAAGAAAAAGACAACGCTCACTGATGGGCTGAGATGGTAATTTCATAGAGCCATATCAATGGCTACATTTCCTTTTAATCTGCAAAGAGCCAAATGATCCTCTTGCATGTCCCCTTGACAAGCACGCTAATTATCTGTGGCTGGGAAATATGCTAAGATGACCAAATTACTTGGGCAGGATTGAATGAGTTCTGTTGTGCATCTTAAAAGGGAAAGTAAAATCAGGCCGGGAAAGGCTATGAAGCAGAGTAAGGAACAGCACGACTGAACTGGTGTTTGGTACTGAAACTTGAGACGAAAAAAAATGTGTCATCGAGAAACCGCTGAAAATCTCAAGCACACTCAGTAGATTGGAGACGAGATTTTTGAGAAGAGGTTTTGTTAAAGGGTTATAACCAGTTAATATCTTGCCAGCATTAGATTAGCATTGGCTCTTCATCCGGGATAAATCCAGCCAAAGTGGAGCCGGAGACTGAATCTAAGTGCTGTCCAAGAGACAACATCAGAGAGGAGCTACTTAACTAAAAATAGAAGTTTATGCAAATGCTATTTTATTAACCTACGCTGTTGTAGCAATTGATTCAGCCTGTAGGACCAACCAATCCAGAACTCCCTCTTTTATGGAGCTCAAACCAAAGATGGGCAAATATAATTAATTCTTATATAATTTCAACAATACTATTAGTCAAGACATGTATTACATACTTTATTGGGATGTTTGTATCAGAGATGTTCTAATAAAAGTCAATCAGGACTTGAGTTGAAATGCCTTATATGGTTGATTCCAATGGACCCGCAACCTTTTCTCATTTATTGTCAAGACTACAAAAAGAAGTTCAGCGTCAAGGTGTCATTGATGTCCTGACTTAATCTGTTTTAATGTCATTCTTTCTGTCTGTCTGCTTGATTCTAGAGAATCAATTTCACCCCACAGATGGCAGAGAAGAAGCAGAAACCATAAAAAAAAAATCAGATAAACATTTAAAAAAGGCCACATGAAAGACACCGGGGGAGCCCATTTCATTTGCCACGACCAAAGCATGACCAAAGTAGAGGAACGCTATGAATAAATGACATGCATTATTTCACATGGATGTGCTGGGACTTTTACTGCTTTGTTTAACTTTGTCATTTTGACACTCTCTCCGGTCACAGCAGCAAACCTGCAAAAATAAGTCCTTCACACGACTGGTATTGTTCTTACCTCTTCATCGGTGTAGTTAAGATCGTCCTTTCAGATGCCGGGAAAATATTCCCTACATTGGCTGATGCATCTTTGAAAGGCAGTGTCCCACAACCACAGAGTCTGACTGAACTTCCCCAACAATATCATCACATACATGAATGTAAAAATGTACAGTTCTACCTGAAGATGAATAAAATTATAACTGCGCAGATACTGCGCATTGAAAATGCACTCCTTTTTCACATGACAATCAAAGATTTGACTGGTTTATTGTCATTTTATATGATAGGCCCACAAGACAGAACATAGCTGTGAAGTGGAAGGAAAATACATACTTTTTAAGGTTGTGTTCAAACAGAAATTTAGAGAAAAACATCCGAACAGCATGTTTCTACTGCCACCATTGCAATAATATTGAATGTTGGTCTCATATGACCGAAGAGCCGTGGGCAGTAATTTGCGATGTGCTCAACATGGCTACCAGCAATTTCTTTTGGCTTTCTTTCAACAATTGCTTTCTGATAGCGACTTGTCGATAAAGGGCTGGATTTGTGGAGTACTATTTGTCCTGCCAACATATCTCTCAACTGAGACGGAGACCTCGAAAGGGTCTGTATAACTGTATTAAAAGAGACGTGTCCACAGCAATATGAGCTTTGTTTCCTTCATAAAACAATTTTATATCAACTGGAACATACTAAAATTCCCCTTGATCTGCCTTCAAAGCAGTAGGAGCAATGAGGCATGCAGATGGGTGGCAAAGAAAATGATAATAATGACAAAATGCTTTCAGGAAGAAAGATCTGCCGTTCATTTCTTTAAAAACTGCCTGAGAATTGGATTACATGGAGTGTTTCACATCAGCAACTCAGTCTTCATTGTTTATGAAAATTCCACAGTCAAACTTCGTGTGGTCCAGACCAGTTTCTCATTGCCCCGGCATTTGGCAAAAACATTGCAGGATGCAGTGTAGGCACTCACTCGGAGCAAATGAAACAGAATTGAAAGAAGACTCTTTTTGTTCCTGCCAAATTGTAAAAGCTCGCTTTCTGTTAGCCTGCCCAATATGTGGTGTAATATATCCCCAAAGCAGCCTGCCCTGTGAGATAAATTATTCAGAGTGAATATTTTTTTTCAAGAACAAAATCACAGTTCTACCTGGGATTATTTTTAATAAAAGTCTAACATTCACACTTTTCACATTTAAATAATCCATTCCTCAAATCCAATTACCAGTTTATTTTTCACCCAGTCCAACAAAAGGAGTTGACAGCTATGATTATTTTCCCTGATGTGACAGTATTTTGACACCAATTACCTCCTTTAGTCAAAATATCACTCTATCATCATTAAAGAACACTGTTAAGAGTTTTCCCAAACATTTGCACTGTGAAAGAAGAATGTCTAATTTTTCCTTCTTTTTAATATATTCTTAGATTTCTGATACATAATTGCTAAAATATATATATATATATATATGTAAATGGTGGTCAGGACTTCTCAAACAATGCAACTTATTGTGTAAAAAACAAAACGTGTTTTCACCACTAGTTATATTCAAGCATCCGGTTGTCTTTTATAAACAGTTTTGTTAAGAGCTTGCAATGAGTGCCAATGCAATATCTACTCTAACTCAGTAATGTCACATAGCAAATCTGCATTAGCATTGTCTTTCAACGTAATGTCATAAAACTCTTCCTTATGCAAAGCAAGACCATATTACTGTAAAGTCACTGTAATCAAACTAAAGGGTTTCCATCAGTGACAAATCCCAGACCACTCAGAACATATGTAATGCTCGATAGCTGTCATGGTCATGATGGCACTTAAATGAAAAAAAACTGGAAAAGGACCAGGCAGCTAATGCATAATTTATTTATTTTTTCAAAATATTTGTTGCCAGCCAAAACTCAGACGGGGAGAAAGAAAATTCACAGAAGGGGAGAACTGAGAAGGCAGTGGAGTAAAAAGTAGGAAGGGCAGATGGGGAGGATAGGGGTGAACCTCAAGCATAAACATTGTTGACTCCATTCCAACTAATACTGTTCTGAGATACAGAAGATGCAGAGCAAACTGATTTAAAGTGATGGCATGAAGTGCAGCAATGTGTGACAGGCAGAGAGAAACTATCATTCATGTGCCCACCTATATCAACAGCCAGCTTGCAAAAAAAATATGTGAAGCCTACAGAAACACAGAGAGAGCATGCAAATTTCACATAAAACAAGAACACAGAACTTCTGCTGTAAAGCATCTGTGCTGACAAGGGTACTGGACAGTCCTGATGTAATCTAGGTAAATATAATCAATAAATATTGTTAACTCCTTGTATGTTACTCCAATTAAGGGCTAAATCCATCCACCGCCAAAAAGGTAGCCACACATAAAGATTTCACTAAGAGAGTCTAAAGAAATTATTTGATACCATCTTCATGTATATCAAATGAAGATGATGATTTAATCTGATGGTTTAACTTGCAAATTTTAATCTCAAAATAGTAATTCTACAGCTACATTAAAAACCCACATCTTGCCTGCGGTCAGATGGGTCCCTTTGGCCTTCAGAACTGCTTTGACTCAACAAGGTGTAGGAAACATTCTCAAACAAATTGACATTAGATTTGCATAGCGCTTTTGAGAACCCTCAAAGACACTTAATTACATTACCCTGGTTTTAGTACATATCAACAGGATCCGAACATCCAGTCCCACAACATCCCACGAGATTGAGATCTAGTGACTCTTGATGGCACTGGGATACAGTGTACTCCCTTTATTTACTCTAGAAACCACTTTGAAATAACATAAACATCACGATCTGGTGCATCATTCTGCTGGAAGAAGCCGTCAGATGATGAGTATAATGTGGTAATAAAAGGATACATGCTCAACGACAATACCAGCATTCAATGTTTGAGCAGTGCTAATGTGGCACTGAGCAATCTAAAGTTTGCCATAAAAATATTCCCTGCTTTAGCAAAAGTGACAAAGCCGAATCTGGTAACTGAGACTTATCAGACCAGGTGATATTCTTCCAATCTGCAAAAGTCCAATTTTAGTCAGCCTGTGTAAATTGTTGCTCTCCCTCCCTGTTCTCGGAAGAAGCACATGGTGTGGTCTTCTGCTGCTGTAGTCCATCAGCTACCACCAATTCAGATAAACTCTTCTTTATGCCTTTGTTAGAACAACGGATTATTTGAGCTACCGTTGCCTTTCCATCATCCTAAACCAGTATGTCCAATCCCTGTTGAGAGAAACAAGAAATTTTGTTCACATAGCTGCTGCTTACTGGATATTTTCTTTCAAAGACCGTTCTCTACAAACCTAAAAGAGGTGTGTGTGGAAAATCCCAGTAGAGCAACAGCTTGGAACCAACAACAAAGAGACTTCTTTCCCTTATAAGTTGTCCTCACCACATCTGGATGCCCAAATAAATATAGCTGCTGCAGTGTGAGTGGTTGACAACCATTTGAGTGAATCAGTTGAGCAGGTGTTTTTAAAAAAGCTGCCAGTAAGTGTCTATTTCATGCTTCTTGTACACTTCATTATTCAAAAGATTCTTGTATTTCGCAATTGGAAAAGCCTGGTGTAAACTCATCTCGGTAGCTAATAAATTATTTCCTTGTAGAAAGAAGGGGAACAGATCGACCAAGTATTCTGGTGGACTTTTTTAAAAGTACTTTTCCAAAAACCAGTATAAGAACAGGTGAAATAGCTAGAGCTCTTATCTGGGAGCTGATAGAACCTAATACAGGAGCAGGCCTGGCTTCAGCTTTGATAATTTCTTATCTGTTTTTCCTCAAAGCTCTATTGGGTTTTTTTTTAAGCTATTCAAAGGATGTGGACAAAAAGGTTATCGACATACTGCTCATTTCTTTCCCTCACCCCAGATTGCCAGCCCTTCTCACTCCTTTTCAGTTCCCTCTTATTTCTCAGTTTTATCATTGATGCCAATCATGCTAAAGCTATTCTTCCCGGGTGAGATATTGCCTTCTGCTGTAGACAGCGTCACAGGGCCCACCATCAAGTCAAATGAATGTAGATGCATTTATGAGATTCAAGCTGCTGTTTACAGCAATAATTTCTCTCAGCAGGGGTTATTGCTGCAAAGCACCCTGGGTATAGATCATCTGTTAAACACATCTCATCTCTCATACAATTTCCCCTCTGTCTACCCCGAGCAAAACAGTGGGTAATTAGTTCTACCAGTTTCGTATTAATTTACTGCCACGCATTCCTCCCACCCTAAAATCTCAGAAGGTACTCAAAGAATAATGTGTTCCCAGTCTATGGCCAATTGTGTGTGTTTGTGTCACTGTGCTTTGCCTTATGAAGACATGGTTTGCCAGAATGATGTATGCATAATAAGTAACAGTGAGTCAAACTGCAAATTGAATTGCAGTACAGTGGAGAAAATGGCAGAAAAAAATCCAAGTGGAGAAAGAAGAGGCACTGAAGAGAAACAAGAGGAGCTTATTTTTTTTTTTTTTTATTTTATGCTTGGTTTCTTTAAAAAGAAAAAAAAAATTTTGTTTCCTCATTTATCTTATTTATTAATTTGAAAAATATAAAATAAAAATAAATGTAGAAGCTGACCTCCATTATTGACAGATTTGAAAAAAAAAGTAAAAATATGCTTCTGATGATGGAGAAAAAAAAACAAGCTTGGGTCTTCATTGTTAAAAGAACCAGTCAACTTTATTTTGATATTTTAAGGCAAAGATACCAAATTATATTTGTTCAGTGTTTGAAATTTTCAATTGTTTCAATTAAAATAGAAAACTCTATCGTCTACGTTCCTCCAACACATTTTGTCCAGTTACAAATCAGAAAAAATGAAAATCCCAAATTCCAGCAACAACAAAAATCAGTCAAATCCAATATGCAGTCAAATAAAATGCTGCATTAATGCTGCTGGCATTCTCTGTGTTGAGTCATGAATACATAAAGAAAAGTGCCAACATGAAAAGGTTGTGCTGCACAGCTATGTTGTGTTGTCATATGCCACTACATGCTGTCCATGACCTTTGACCTTCCTGGATGCCCCCGGGCCCAAAGCCGCCCCATTTGACTACGAGTTGCGGCTGGCAGTCTGTCTGCCCAGCAGGTACTGCACTCACAGGCCTTGCCTTCGGCCACCGACCTGCACCGATGAGAAACCAGCCCTTCTGTTAGTTTTCTCACGGCAGGCTTGTTGGCAAATGATGCAGCACAAGCACACACACACACACACACACACATGCACACCACATTTAAACTCTACTCAAACAGTGCACATACATGCATCTCCTTACAAGTATTTGTGCATGTGTTATATATTGTACACACACAGTAGCCATCTTGCCATGTCTCAGCTGGCACAGAGCAACTGCACCAACACCACGACTCCTGCCATATGGCCAGTAACATTCTGCTGTTCATTAGGGTTCAAAGCAACAGCACTCTGGGGCTGAGCTGTAACTCACTGACAAATCATGAGCAAACATGTTTCTACTTCACTGGCCAAACATATATATTCCTACTTGAGGAATGTTGATTTCCAGGAAGACAACATTTTGTTTCATAAAGAAAAAAAACAGTGTCGTTGCCCGCTACTTAAGCGTCTCGGATTGCTTAAGTTCAATTCATCTTTAAAACTCCGCTTTCTTTAGCTGGAGGTTTTCATGTTTTGCTGATAGGAACTACAGCGAACATTCTCTTTCACACTGAATCCAATCATCTACATTAATCAATAACTTAATCTGGAAAGTGCCAGCATAGAACAAAAATAGCCCATCACAGTTTCTTACAACACCTGCATTGACATTTCTTGTCAAGTCAAATTCTTTAGTAAAGCACATCTCAGCAACAAGGCAGTCTGGGGAGCTTTACATTCTTGTCTGAATGTGCATGTTATTGGGGTGTAAGCATTTAATTTTTTTAATAATAGCTTGACAGCGTTTTAAGAGCAGATTTATATTACTGTAAAGAACTTAACAAAAAAGTCCAGGAAGTACATTTATATTTTAAGGTTTTCTTTTCCAACCAATTTATGTAAAAATCTCATTAACCTTCTTCCACTGAGCAGAAAGCATATTTGAAAGGGTCAAGACATTCACACATTTCCATTATTATGTTAAAATTCCAGTCAATGCATTAAGGGGAGTATTTCTTCCATTAGTTGTGAATCAACTGCATTTATTTCTACAACTTAAATCAATTTTTAATAACTGTAGCAAAAAATGATTTTCCAGTTAGAGTTATCCACCCATACAGTTTCACAAAGTTAAAATAATTTCCACTACAGCCTTACTGCTCAGTCCCAAGAAGGGCCTCTTTGTGATTCTTTCTACTTTTACTATGTTTACACCAAACTAAGCTGAACTTTTGAAGGCTTGACAAGCCAATAAAAGTTATTTATTAAGGGTCACACATCTGTAATTACAAATCAATATATGTCAGACTAGTAAAATTGGTATTTTTAGTTATCCGAATTACAAAGTTTGAATAAAAAATATTAATGTTTGGATGTATGTCCATTCATGAACCAATTTCAGATAACTGAAACGCATGTGTGGTGAATCCAATTTTATGTTAAGACAGCTTGCCATAGGCAGCAGCAATTAGCAATGTGGTGGATCTGTTCCTCTCCTAAAACCTGTAACCTCCCGAAGAGTTATTGAATACATCATCAATGGACAGAATGGAGGAAGATTGATTTGATCATTGGTAAAGGTAGGAGATTCTAAAAGAAACAGAGACCAATTCCATGGCATCAGTTTCAGCCATGAGGAAAAGTCAAATATCACTTGAATCATAGTTTGAAATCATATTGCACTCTACAAAACTATCTTGCAGTTTGCATGAGAAGATGAATTGTTGATGTGCTATGTCTGTAATTTTCAGTTCAAATAAGCTCTTACATAAAATTGACATCTTCAGCCTACATTTGCCGAGATGAAATGAACTGTTTGCTTAAATTCAAACATTTTGGTGGCTTTTGTGAAGTGGTAACAACCAAAATAAAAAGAATTTTGAGGTTCAAAATTAGAATAAATTATTATGAGCAATCTCAAGGCAATGGTTATGTAGCTGCTTTAAAAAATAAAATAAACATAACCCAAAGACTTCAAGCTCGATGGGAGTGACTTCTAATGTTTAGTTGGTGTTATTATTGAAAATCTCTGTCAAGCTCTGGACTTAAGATGGACCTGCAGGGGGATGTGTAGAATTAAAAGATCCATGCTCTTATCCATTTAGAGCTCCAGTAAAACCCAGAATTTTCTGCTGCAATCCAAGTTGATGGGGAAAGAATGTAGCTGGACCAGGAGCAAAACAATGAGCCAAAACAGGAACCAGGTCACAAGCCTGGTAAACATGTTTTGAACCACCTCTCCACTCAGAGGAAGTTTTTGTTTTGGTAGATGAACAGAAGAAGATGAAAAAGTCTTGATAAAATTCTAACATTTTCCAGATCTCAGCATGATATGGGGGAATTCTAGATTGAACATCTAATATTGGAGATCAAACTACACCCCAGGGCTCCTGGTGAGAGATATAACAAGGTATCTGTTTCAATAAGAATTTTTTTACTGTTGTTTTTTCTTAAGATAGAAAACATAGGCCTATTTAACTTCTCACATAGACTAAGATGTTATGCAAGAACATGCAAAGGATATTTAACTGACAATGATCAATATAGCAATAATACATTTCTAAGTGTGGCCACTGTGATTGTTTGTACAGTGTCAATGATACCTCAATTGCTCAGAAACATAACCTTGTAGCACACCATAATGGAGCGGAGATGAAGATTTTAGATTGATTTAGATAGAAGTCTTTGTATACCAATGTAGTTCTTCAAGCTATGTTTGATAATTTGATGTTTGGGGTATTTCTGAAGGTCAGGTTTTGCAAACAGGTTTTTACCTGCATCCCTGTGAATCAGAGCATCTTGGAGACACTATAAACTGTTTCAATTCAGTTATTCATAAGACGATTTACTTTGTCAAGCATTCATGTATCATACAATGTAGCTGTACTGTAAAAATGACTTATAAAACAAAATGCTCCCATGGAGTCCTTAAGGTTAAGAAGTATTGTTAGTGCTCAGCATCTCCACAAAACCTTATTCATAATAGATTGTTATGGAGTTGAACATCATTTTTCACCTGGGTTGACACCATGGGGACTTCTCAAAATGTCAACAGCTCAGTGTGATTGCTCAGTGTGACATAGCTATCTCATTTCGTAAGGAACCTAGACTCGCATTCAAGACATCTATTAAGCCGGAGTGCTTTGGCATGTTGGTTCGTTAACGATTTTACTAAGGTGAATGGAAAAACAATGGATATTAAACGTGTTTTGTTATGAAGCTGCGAGCACTGCCGGAGAGTAATGCCTCTTGTACAAGGATTGGTTTTACAGACAGAGCCACTGGCAAGACGGCAGTGAACTTTAAAAAATCACCTCGGCATGCAGTGAATCTCTTTAATGTATTTTCCTCACTGACCACCACCATTTTTAATCTCCATGCTTGATCACAAATAAAATGCAAGAACATGTAGTTAATCACCGCTCTGGGCCGATCAAACACTCCTCCCGCCGAGCCTGCTTATTGACTGGAGCAGTACCAACAATCGGCCTACTAAGGTTTTAATCTAAAACACAATTACCACCTATGACTGGACGGATTCAAGCAGTTATGTTTTCTGTAAATTATGCAGTAGCCTTAAAGCTTCAAACTATTGATTCATTAACCCAATATGGGAGAATATTGGTGCAAGAATGTATTTGTACATTATCTTATGTGGTTCATAGGGAAATAGAATCACTTACAATTGTTTTTTTATTATTATTATTTGTGATATTGTACCTTCAGTTCAAAAGCACATGTGAAAAAGATCTTGACCACAGAATGAGTCATAATGTTACAGCGTTTGTCTTGCTGCAGTGTATTGTACGACATACTGAAATGCCATCTTCCAGATATCTCCATGTTTCATCTAAGTATGTTTGCAAGGCAGATGGGACCACAAAAAACAGTGAGTTTCTACATCCTCTTTGTGATGCACTTTTCCTATTTGCTTCAAAAAAAAAAAACTAGATCAAGAGTGTGTATTAAATGTCTACTGCCGAATAGAGTTATATCTTTTTTTCTTTTTCGTCAAACTGAAATATTTCCCGGCAAAGAAATTTTAAAGAGGGTTATAACAGATCTCCCAGGCATCTAGCAGCATTTTGTAGCACAGTAAGTCACTGCTATCTTTAGTTATGAAAAAGCTATATAAATCACAAACAACTTAATACAAACAGGATCACAAACAAACCTCTAGCTATTTCTTCCTACTCTAATCCAACAGAACCACTTACTGCTAACAGAAACAGATGTTTGCAACTACTTATGGATACCCTTCACTACCATCAGCGGGTTGTTGTTGAAGCAAACAATATTTTTGAAATGTGCTTGTGATACTCTTTTACGTTTTTTGTGTGTCTACTTGCAAACAGTCCTCTAATGCATACCACAGAAAAGCATCTGTAAAATGAAATAAAAAAATAATAACTGTTGGGGTGAGAGGTGGAAACAAAAATGAGCCCAATCCGTTTCAGCTGCTGCTTTATTCATGGAGGTCTGTTCAAGTGTATTCACTGCAAAACTGATTGGAGAGTAAACAGCAACATCCGCCATGGCAATGGGATAATTCAGTTTTTAACCAAATCAAACTTCACAGTGAGCAGACATGAAAATGTGAGAGAAGAGACGAGAGCAAGAAGTACAGAAAAAAAAAATTTCTGGATGGAGATTTGTTAAAACTATATTGTATCAAAGGGAATCCATTTAATGACATTATTAAGGGTGATTTACACTTTAACATTAATGTGTTAGATGGGTGAAAGTTTTACACAACTAATCATGCTTGTACCTGTTTTCTTACAGCTGTAGTATGTAACTTTTATTAAAAAAATGTGTTTCTTGCATATTTGTTCAAACTGTCACTATGTAGTGACAGTAAATTATGAGAGAGATAACCTGTAATAAACAAAATAAAATTTCTGCACCTACTCCCGTAACTACTATTGCCATAAGCATGAATGCAACGCTGTGATGTGTGTTGTGTAGTAACTGTTCAGACTTCCCACGCCTCCACCAAAAAAGCATTTAGGCATCTGGCAACCTATGTTGTCCTTACTCTCCTCCTCCAATCATGTGGCTCCCTTTCTTTGATATTGATGGCAGGGGGGAAACTGAGCATTATTCCCTGTCTTTGAGGTTTCGATGAGAAAAGGAAAACTCAAAGGAAGATGCCACATAACACTTCACGTGATTCTGGATGGGATGTTTTCAAAACCCTCCAGATAGGAAATTCACAAGCATCTGTTGTGAATACTCTCTTTCACATGTTTGTGGTTTGATATCCCCGCAGAAGCTTGACTTTATGTAAGTTTACACTACAGTAACCAAACGCTCTCCAAAGTCATTTCCAGGGCTGTGTAACTCATACAAGTCAGACATTTCAATCACGTAAGAGCAGGTATTTGCCGAAGCGTGAGTTCAGTTTTTTCCACCTGAATACATTTTTCATACTTAAGAAGTCGGGTCTTGTTCAGCTGCCAGCTCGAGTTAATTCTCTGGCACATCAAGATTAGTTTTAAAACATCTGGAAAGTACATGAAGAGAACTGGAATATTAGAAGAAAGCTTTCCCACACACATCTGAAATTGCTCAAATTGGATTTTAAAGTTATTCCATCACTTCTAACTTTGCCACAGTAGCTTCAGTTATTATCGCTGCAACCCATTCGGATTAGAGTATGATATCTGCAAAGAAAAAAAAAAAGAAATCTCATCCGATTACGCTGACGGCGCGGACAGTTTGTCTAAAGAAACATTCGATTTACAACAGCAGCATAAACATGAAACCATAAATGCTTTTAAATATGCTCTAAAAATAAAATGTTTGTTTCTAAACTTTTATAGTTTAGAAACAGAAAAATATTCCAAGTATCAGCAATCCATGTAAACAAATTAAAGCTCTCTGAATGAAGACAATCAGTGCTTAAGTGGCATTTAATCTCCCTGACATACACCTACACACACAGGTTTACAGCAGTCTTCTGTTCCACAAGTAGCACGCTTGTCCTTCTGTCATACTAATGAAAATAAATCAGTTGCATCAATAGAAATCCTCCCACTCATTAAAGTTGTCAGCATTTACAAAAAATAAAAAAATAAATATAAACCTCACAGGGATATGGCCATAAATCAGAAACACTGAATGGCAGAAGAGTGGATATTTCTACATTGAACTTGACTAGTAGAACCTTAAATTATGGGATAGATGTAATACCTATGAATGCACAGATAACTTCATGTCTACATTTTGCGCTAAAATGAAACAAACATAACGTGACCTTAAGCCAGTGAATCCTTTGGCATATCATCCACCTCTAATAATTGTGTAAAAGCGACAACCATTTCTACCATTGGACTCCACCATTACTTCTCAAGGAAGTAATGATGGATATCTAATATCTGATATCTAAGTCTCTTAAGTTTTCCAGACAAGCAGCCGCTGCTGGAAAGTTTTTTTATGTTGTGGGTTTTCCTTGACTGCACATCTGCTCCTCGCATCTAAGGATTTCTTCGCATTTCTTCTCATATCACTGGTTTTCCACCATAGAATCTTTATGCAATTCTCTTTTTCTTATGTGATTTTAGTTCCGTTTTTGCTCAGTTTTTTTTTTTCTTTTAAACTGTCAATTACTGTATTATTCCAATTGAGTGAGTTTCAGATACTAAAGCTGCTGTTACACCATCATGCCATATGTTGGGTTACTTAAAATTGCTTTTTTATTTATGTCCGAACAAAAATCATATTGAGATGAAGCACATTGTGAAAAACATTCAATTAAAATATTGTTTTTGTTGGGGCCTTCACTATTAAAATTGTGTCGTAATGATTCGAAGGGACTGAGTCATTCATTTTTTTTTTTTCTTTTTCCAGACATCATTGGTCTTTCTGGTTTCATGCGCGTTTCATTGTTCATTGTCGCTTTTGCTGCATTCCTTTAATTGCAATTGCAGCCATTCCCCTGCTCAACTGGGTTCAGACTTTGTTACAATAAATAGTTTGCATTCCTTTATTTTTACTTTTTCTAAGACGACACAAGCATTAGCTTAAGCAAAACTATGTATCACTGATATTTACGGCAAATACCTAAAATAAGAAAAGCTTGGCTTTTTCACAGTTTGTCTTCAGTAAATAGTAATTCATGCACATACAGTGGCATTTCGCTAGACCCTGCTTCTATACTTATTTGCTATATTCACAGTTTGTTTGAACCACACTGTTGTTATTGATATCCGTGAGATGCGTTTTAGAAAATATGCAAAGCCTTCAGAAACTTGAGGCAGGTATGGAATAGAGTGGGAATATTAGAGTTAAAATGTGACGACAAGCTGCAGATCTGTTGGAAGTCTAAATGGTATAGCATTAGATTAATTTAACCACTTATTCATGGATGTAGAAAGATGGTCATAGTGGGGCCGGTGACCATCTCCAGCACCCACTGGACAGCGTACCCTCCGTGGGCTAGACAGGTACCAAGACATAAAACAAAAATCTAATTAATAAATTATCAAAAATAACCGGAACTTAGCTGTTGACTTGCTGTTTTTCATAAAAACAACTAGTCACAAAAATAATTTAAAATTCAATCCTTTTCCTGAGATGTGGCATCAAAGACTTATGTTCAACACCTTATGTATTTTTTTTTAATTCACAGAATTTCATTTATAGCCTTTGTGCGGTGACTGCATCTTTGTCAAAGCCAGTGTGACTGGAGGGATGCTGCAGCATTGTAAAAGCCCACGATTTGAGCCTTTTTCTTACACCTGTCACATTTTCATATAAAGAGCTGGCAGCCTATTGAACCTCATTACGGCTCTTGCTTTCAGTGCCTCATGGCCTGATAATGAATACCTCTTTTTGGGGGGTATGGGAGTATAAGAGTAAACAGAACTTGCTTTCCTTTACACCCGTCACACAGAAACACAAAGGTAAACACCCATGCTGACAAGCAGGAAAAAACAACAAATGGGCTGATTTGGTACCTGTAGATGCTGAAACACCTGGCGGACAAGCATATCTCTGAAATATGCAAAAATAAAGAAATAATGGCAGAAATTATGGTAGAAAAGAAGACAAAGAACTTTTTCATGACAACACACACATATATATATACTGAAATTACGATGGGTGTTTTTGAGGGTTAGGAGAGCTGTCGGGCGGGAATACGGGGGGATGCATTTGCAGTCACACTGCAGTAATGGAATCAAGGACTGATGAGCGTGCATACCAGGCTATTTACTCTGTCTGGCTCCAAAACAAAAAGCCTCGGTCCACACTATTTTTCTTCCAGTGGTCCTTCCACCCCATCTCACAACATATGTCCACCCTCCCCTCCCCCCACCCCCACGGGTCCTCTCCCCTCCAAAACTCCCCCTGTATGAACTCTGAGTTAATCATTTAGAAATAATTAAATTCAATAAAGTGGAACAGATTAAATAAGAAACAACGCCTGGGCGTTAAGGGGCAGGGTGCGCGGCAGCGGCAGCTTCCTCCCTCCACTGTGCGGAGGAGCAGACGACGTGCTGAAACCGAGACAGGAAGCAAGAAAACGAGGAAAAAAGAGGCGGAATTACCCACAACCTTATCGCCAGCATAAAGAATATGACAGAGGATAAGAGAATAAGCAAAGAAGTAGAAGAAAGCATGTGCGCAGCAAAAGAAAAAAAAAAGCTATGGGAGTGTTTAAATATTCATAAAGGTTGAGCAGTGATGGGTGGTGACGTAGAGCAATGAGGAAGATGGAAGCGACTGAGGGGAGGGTGGCAAATAATGAGCGTGGAGAAAGACACCCTCATGCTTTACAACACAGCTGGAGGCTCACTGTGCAGGAGAGACTCACAAGTATAAATGTGCAATTATGGCCGGCCAAACCTCATCTAGACATGAGAGATGAACAAATACGAGATGAGCACGAGCAAATCTGGTCGGGTAAAAAGATCATTGGAATTTTGCACATGCTTTTCTATATTTTAGTAAAAAAATATCAACAAATAGCATGTTTCTTATTTTACTAGGCTCCCTCTTTTAACATGTCTGCAACGACACTCGATCTCACACGATTTAATTTGTTTTATCAGACAAACAGAAATTGCTCAGAAATGAAAAAGAGAGGAGAATAACCTCAGAAATCTTCTGTTTTTATTCCTTTCACAACTAATATTTTATTAATGAAGACTTCTTGTGGGTGATTTGGTAATAATAATATCATTACATTTTGCTTGGACAGGAAAATCAAGACTATTCTGGTTTCCAAATTTAATAACTCTTAATATAACAGCAAGAGCATTTCTGAACAACATTAAATCAAATTACACAAGTCGGCCATCTTGAGTAAAGTACGAATAACAGTTAAGAGTTGCTAAAGACTGGAGGGTGAATCACATCCTTCTTGTTGCTTACATTTCAAATTAAAACAATTTATATGGAGCTTGAAAAAACAAGAAGACCATTAAGGTAAACTGCACATTTCTTGAGGTTACTGGTTTCACTTCGGCATAAATGGCTTTGACCTGAAAGGTGTCATATTGGTTGCAGCAGTAGAAATAAAATGCAAATTTTCTTCCTTTATCATTTCATCACCAACACACAGGTAACCTTCTGTGTGACATCATATTCATTAGGGACAAAATTACAGTGGCATAGTCTAAACACACAATACAGCCACCTTTCATACTTACTTTACAAGTGGACATTGGTTCAATTGGTTATTCACAGTTCAGAGCACTGCTGAAGGCTCAGAGCACTTCTGAAGGCTCTTAGTCAACAGGTTTGAATGAAGTTGTGTCTCAGGGAAAGTTTTTATGACGCTGCATTGGATAGACGACATAAGCAAAAACTGAACCGTTTTAATTCTCAAACTGCTTCATCACTTTAAATTTGGCGAAGATGGTCCATTTTACTCCTTCGCAATTTGTAATCATATCACCCCATAGAAAAAGCTTTTATTCTTCAGTTGTAGTTTCCATCATTGATGTTAAGTAATTTTTTGCAGTGATTTGGATCAATCCTTCTTAGTGCTTATAGAATGAGAATCAACAGCCTTTGTGACTTTATCAGACTCCAAAAAGTGATCGTTTTTATCCATCTTTGCACACTACCTTTTTGTTTTTTACTTTAAATTACTTTAGACAGCATAAAACTAAAGGACATTTTTCTTCGCTTTCTTGTTTTACCTGTTCCTTGTTTTCAAGCTACAGCGAGAGATATAATTAAGATAACCGATGTTTTCTTATCCTAAACTCACCCTGAAGCTTTATTCTTCTTTGGCCAGCCAGTTGTAACGCTGTCCCAGCAGGTCAATGGAGGACAATGTTCATGGGAGAAGGGTTGAGATGTGCTTTGCATGATAAATAGCAGACACTAATATCCTCTCATGTGTGAAACTTAAGCGACTCACCCTCAGGAGAACATAAATGTGTTTTGTATCTATTTTTCCAAAGGTTTTTTTTTTTTTTTTTGCTTGACCACTTGCCTCAGCAAGAGAGCTGACCATGACAAATATTCCTCCCATCACTGCTGTTCATGGAAGCAACTCATGAGTAATTAATATCTATATTTTTATATATTTTCGGCGGACATGACTTTTAAGATAGACGGAGCATCTGGCATGCAAGATATCAATTATCGGCGTTGTTTTGAAAGTTTGCTCTGGCTTCTCTAAACTCCCTCTTGGCTTTGCACTATTGACCTGTGCAGCTCCAGATTGGACATAAACACTGTATTAGTGTGATTGGTTGGACAGAGTTGATCCATGCTGGGGGGAGCCTGTCTGTCGGCCTGCTGCTGCTCCTGCTAACCAATCTCACAGGAAAAATTGGAATTCAATTATTCTGACCGGAGAAGCCAGCCATTCTCTCTACCTCTTTCTTATATGTGACCCTGTCTCTCAGCCCTTTAAAAGACTTGATCCTTTGCTATCATTCTCATTGTCTCCCCTTTTTTCTCATTATTGTAGCCAGATTTATTTATTTATTTTTTGTTCATGATGACTGTTGCAAGCCAAATTGATGAGGAAGGATTGAGGGTAATTCAAGTAGTTTATCATTGAGAGTCCTTCCCTTGTTTACTATTCACCCTCACATTGGTGCACTCCATCTGATGGCCACTGACCGCTCCTTTACCGTTATCCCTTTCTTCCAGGTATCTTCTATGCCCTCGTCCCGCCTGCTTCCAGCAGTGTTGTAAATCCTTATTGATGGAAGTATGAGGACATGAACGGGGAACCAAAATGTAGAGGAAAAAAAGAAAAGGAGAGGGCTAGCCGGGGAAGACAGCCATGAGATGCAACAGATGCCCAGGGGGGCTATTAAAAAGAGCAAGAAGAGATAAAATAGGCGAGGAAGGGTGGTGTGGTGCTGTAAAGAGAAATGATGGGATAATGGAGTGGAAAAGTAGAAGATATAAATAACTGGTTATGTTGGCAGCAGGAGGAATGAAGATGAAGAGCGGAGCGTTACAAGGGGCTGGAAGATGGACAAATACTGATGGATAGTCTCAAAAGGAACAGGGAATCCAACGATGACCAAAATGCCCCAAAAAGTGGAGATGGAAAGAAAATGCATTGGGAAAAAAACCTCAGCTCTTATGAAATGTGTTCAATATTGAAATTTAATTTGCGATGCAACTTGTTTTAAAATTTACTCAAAAAGAAAAAAACATCCCACTATACCGATGATCAAAAACTTTCAAAAAAATGCATGAACAAAATCTCAAGCTTTTACAACACCACTTTCAAACTGCTCTCAAGATCTTCACATGCCATTTTCCCTGAAAACTGATGTTTTAGTAGTATGGGTTGACAATATTGCTGTGTAAAAAGTGTGAGATTGCCTAAAAAAAGCACTCATCATCACGTAATACATTCCATCACTGGTCAACTGGTCATAACATGTTTCTCAGGGTTTCTAGGAGTTTCTTACAGGGTCTTCTTTGTTTGGCAAACACTCTCTTACTGTACACTGTGAGTTTTCAAAAGCTGTGAATGTTGCACTGATTTACTGTACTCAAAAGATCAAAAGACAAAAAGCATCCCAGAGTTGCAGAGATGTCAGAAGAAATCAGCAGATTGACGGGAAAAAGTCAAGCACCACTTACGAGAAGCAGAGGCTGACTTCTAGGTTTCAAATTAACTTGTAGACTTCTGGTCTCTTTACTGGTTTGAGAATTATTCCCTGAAATTGCCCGTTTACATTAAAACAAGGGTAAAAACATAAATGAAAAATAAGAAAAGGGTTGCTCAGTCAGATAAGTCTAAGTCTAGATGCTAAATAAAAAGAAAATGCAGTATTTAAAGGTTCCACATGTGTCCTTTTAGGAACAGGAAACCAGAAAGTCCTCAAAATGTATGACAGAAGTTCACAAATTTAACAAACTCTAGATGTTTCTCAATATAAAAGACATCTGGAGTAGATTTGTAGAACATTTAAGAAAATATAACCAGTGCAGCACCAGCGAGGCTTATTTTAGAGTAACTTCAATAAGAAGTTGCTCTGATCTGTGTGCGATGAATCTCACCTGTGATTAACAATCATGTACGGTCCGCTCTTTAAACTAACTGATCCTGATGTGATTAGTTATAAAATACAATTTGCAGTTACGATAATCATGTCACAACTACAAAATTGCGTGTTTTTGCTGATTTTTGGAACCCATTAAAAAACCCATGATAATGAGTTTTTTAATGAAAATTTTTTTTGTTGTTGTTGTTATATATATATCTCATATCCTCAAAATATTACACACATTTTACATTACTCATTTGGCTTTGATGCACATGAAATGCAACGGTACCAACTGTTGTCAAAAGTCACTTGAGTAATTTATAACCTCAGAAATCATACAACTGTTCTGACATCTTAAAAAGTTAAAGAACATTATTGAAGAAACATAAAAGAAGGAAGGGAGAGGGAAGCGACTAAGAAGTCCATGGCAGGAGAGCGATGAGACGGATAATCAGAGTACAACCGAGCTTTGTTGACGACAGACTGGAAAAGAGTCTTTTATTTTTTTAAAGTTATGTGAATTTTACTTCTTTAACTGAAGTGATCAGAGGATGGCAAGACTCTGAATGAGGGGATTCTTGATTGGGAGGTGGAGCAGGGAGAAATCCCGCTGAAGTGGTTCAGCTGCAGTTCATTTCTTCCCCTCAGCTTCCCAGCTAATGAGCGGGTGCTGGATGGGGCAACGAGGAAGAAAAAAAAAAGTGTCCCACTCTCTCTGGGAAGATGACCTCAACAGCTTCAGCAGGAATTACTTTTATTTTTTTTTTTTATTTTATTTCATATCAATCCATGTGTACTTTCGAGGTATCACTCTGCTCAATGCAAACACAAACAGGGCAAGAGTACGTTAGGGCCAGGTCAGAGGTCAGAGGCCATTAGAGGCTACAAAAAGTATATTAATATAGTCAACCTTTAATGTCCAGAGGAAAATTCAATGGGTAATCTTTAAAATAGTCTTTCACAGACTGTTTCGGTCCAATCTTACCAATGTCAGCTCATCTGTGAATGATAGTTCAACAAAGTTTTGAATCAGAAGGAATAAATACAAAGAGAAGTCTAATTTTCCATGTCCCGCAAAAAAATATTAGCGTATATTGTAAATATAATGTAGTTGTAAAAACTACATTATATTTATGTAGTTTGTTTGTTAACAAACTACAATGTATATCATTTCAGTTATACATTGCTTTGTGTTAGTCTATTATAGACAAAATAAATATACTGACTTGGAGCACAAAATTTTTAAATATTCAATGTACTATTTTTATTTTATTTTTGTCTATAATATCTTTGTTAGGCACTGTGTCCTTACTTGTTGTTCTTTAGCTGATATTGTTTGAGTGAACAAAAGCTCGATGATACAAAGCGGTTCTTGTCAACTATTTTCCCAAATTTTTAGAAATTCATTCTTACATCAGTTTCATGAGATTTTTTTTTTTTTTTGCACATTGGTAGGCCTTTTAAAACATGTCTCAGAAAATTTAAACCTTGCAAAACACCTGGGATAATTTATTAGGCGTTCCCTTTTAAGTCGTTCATGGCAGGGGCTTAAACAAAGCTGCTGATCCCTGGGGGAGATAGCGGGGCGCGACCGCTTTTGATTAGCATGCTGTTTTGGGAAGATAAGATGGCATGGACGTTCTGTGGAAAACTGGTAAGTTAAAAGGCTTTTCTAGACCAATCGTTATAAACATTATTTTCTTTTTTTTTTTTTTTTTTTTTTTTTTGAGGGAATTGCCGGGGAGCAAGCAAATACAATTTGAGTTTTATTTTTTTCTGAGTGTGTGAATGTGTGTGGGTATACAGTCACATAACAGAAGGCACAAGAAAGGAGGGTGGAGAGGTAAGGAAAAACTGTGCTGTGTACATATATTTCTTTTTATGTGAGAGTGAGCCTTTGAAATCCCTGGAGACAAAAACCCACTTCCTTATCTGTCCTTGTGTTTCAAGAAGGGATAAAAGCAATCTTCAAATGGCATCTGCAGTTGAGGAGCACTTGAACCCAATCAGCAACAGTAAGACCCAAATGGACCACAAGAGAGTTTCTGTGGTAAAGGAAGCTTAATGTCAATCAAACCAAAAAAAAAAAAAAAAATGCCCACAGTCACCACATCAATCATGTCTTCTACCACAGTCTGAGGTAATATAAGCACAAAAAATCTCAGATGTGGAGGAATACAGCATTTCCCCTAAGAGAAAATGGCACAGCTTTGACTCAGCAACAGATGCAAGGAGCCTGAAGTTATGGGGCTAATCACACAGGGGGCAGCTACAGCCCTGTGACGGGCTGTTCATTTATTTTGTTGCCAAGAAAAAGTCGTGTCTCTGCTTTGACCTCCCATGCTGGTAACACCCCTGCAGGATACATACACTTTTTTTTCCCTCCATGCACAAAGCTTTGCAGGGATTTAATTTCTCAAAAACTTGTGAGGACTTGTGCCAAAGCAACTCTCATTCAAAGTATGTGGGTGGGCAGTGTTAAATGTCAATGGCAGCACAAACGATATGTGCTCACAAATGGATACTCTGTGCAGGCTGTGATAATGGACGGGGCTGGGCTGATGTCAAAATAGGAAGCTGTCCATGTCTCAGCCACACAGATGTTGTGTAACAGAGTAGCTTTTGGGTGAATAAGAGGTAATTTTTAGCTAGTACTCTAAAAAGCTTGCTTATTTGTTTCAAAAATACTGCAATTTAATGGTTAAAACTGAATCTGCTCCCTAAATCTAACTGCTGTTATTTATTTGGGATATTTCTGATACTGTCAAAATCACATGTTTTAAAAATTTGTTTCAAATGTTCAATGAATGTTCAATGAAGACCAAACAGTCTGTCTCAAAATAATGTGCAGTTTCGGTAGGACATGCATGATGTTTACTAAGACTCGTCGTTCTCCTAAATGTTTATTTTCCCCTATATATTTCAATGAGTGTCACATGTATTAGTTTGGTTTTCTTTCACTCATAAAAATTGAACTTTCTAGTTAGGAGACAGGTTTATGTCTCCCCCCAAGATGGCTGGTCACACTAACCTTTAACTCTCGTCGGTTGTTTCTCTTGAAGTCTGTGTGACTGACAACTCCCTAAATGAGTTCTCTGTAAGGCCATGGCCTCCTTGTGCTGAGATTAGTGCTGCTGCCACTGCAATTTTTACTGTGTTGACTACTGTCAAGCAGTAACAGCAGGCATTAACACCTTGGACTTCAAGGTACAGAACATCCCTCAAGCAGGGATTTAGACTCACGAAGGATCCGATCCAGATTCATTAATGTCATATGTGCAGAAAATTGGACTTAATATGTTAATATCCTTGATGGTCTTTTGTCACATTTTGAATGTTATCTCTATATGTCAAATCAATTCATGCTCTAAGTTGCAGCTTTGAACGCAACACCATGACACCGAAAAAGCACAGTTAATTAACCTTCAAAGTGTTCAGGTACCTCTGCGCACAGTTGCGACTTCAAAATAAAGAAAGTAACGAGAAATGAGTTTATAGAATTCAATCTGAGAGAAGAACTTGTTCGAGTCGTATAAATTCTAAAGGGATTAGTGTTTGACAGTGTTTGGCAGAGAAAGAGAGGATTATTGTGCTCGCTTCGATCTGTTATTTTTTATCGGGTGAGATATGCCGTATGTCAGTGTACATGTGTAACAATCCCTATATGGATCCACTCAAATCCAGCGTTGAAGGACGTGAAGGAGAAAGTAAATTCAGGAGAACTGTTCCTATAGAAAGCTGAAAGAGGCCACCGGCGTGCCCATGTGACTAATTGTGAAAGTGGCAGTCGCTGATGCAATGCGGTTTGAGAAGAAAAAAAAAACGTTATGGGCAGGAAACTGCTCAAGTCGACACTTATGCATGCTTAAAGGATCACGACACAAGGTGGCACGTACAAGAAGAAAAAAATTTGCACGGCGTCAGTGGGTGGTGCCGCCCTGCTGTGTAGCCATAGCAGCAGATCATGTGAAGAGTACAGATTCCTGTCAGTCCGTGCAAAACTTGCTTGATCTGTATTATCTTAGGCTACTTTAGCACTACATTCTCTATAAAAAGATTTTCTATCAGTAACTGTGCTATTATGTTTCAAATGCATGTTTCCAGCATTGCAAATATAAAATCATGGAGAACTTGAAATTGATCTAATCAAAGTTAGCAGTGATTAGGTGTTGCTTAAGGACATGGCAAGGGTGACGACAGCCAATCATTGACAATAACTGAAGGAATAAAACAAAAATAAAAAGAATGTGATCACAAAGTCTCAAAATACAAAATTCATAGGATGAAAAAGCTTTCAGCTTAAAATTCAAAGCCACTGCTTTTGTCTGATGGTAAAGCAAACATTGGCATTGATTTTGCAAAATGAAAAGAAGTTGCAGATAAGAAAGGCCTGTGGAGGGATGCAGATGTGTGTCCTGGACTGCTGCTCTATAGCGTCTTTCAGCTTGCTAATCCTTTTTTCTGCAACTGACACTAAGTAGCTGTTTCAGCATTGTTTAGGTCCACAACATACTCAGTTATAAGACCAAAACCTACTCGGTCCACTAACCACAACTTAGTCCGTTTTAAAATGCACCCGTGATACGAGGAGGGACGTATCAGGGGCGCATTTTAAAATGGACATTTTCAGTCGGGTATTAGTCTTGGTTGTAGTTTTGCGACTGATTTTTATGAAAATAATCTGTTCCTGCCAAAAAGAACACATAATCTGCATTTAGCTTGTATACAATGGAATTAGGCTTCAGGATTTATACTAGAAAAGCAAGAAAGACATCAGTTAATAGATTAAGTTAACATTTCTGCTTACAGGTATAAGCAATTTAAGAAGAAAGTTTATAATTGTCTGTGTGATTATATTAGTTATTGCAGACTATTGAATCAGTTATCAAAAGCATGATAACTGAGCTTAGGAACACGAAGTCCATGAACTAACCATGACCTCCCCTTGTGCCTGCCAGAAGTTGTACTTTAAGAACATGCTGGATTCTGTATTAAAATGTAAAATGTCACTGTTTGTACCTCCTTTGTAAAGTTGATTTCTATTCTGTAATCCAGAAGTTCCCAAGTCTAATTCATGAAACTTTCAATTGTATCCCTTCTCTAACCCGATAAACAAATAGCAGGATGTGGTTCAGCTCTGCTGAGGCTTTGTGTTGGAGGAAAGATGCATCTAAAGGTGATGGGATCGTAACTCCCTAATGACTGGAACTGGACAGACCTGCATCTAATTCCTTATTTTCTAGTATTACCCAAATTTTTGTTTCCCATTTCTTATTTTTTTGTTTTTTTTATATGTTTGCTTTTCCTTACGGTGACAGTATTATGTATTTTCCTGGCTAATGGAGCCATTTTATAGCACAATCAATTAACTATGTTACCTTAAGTTGTTATAAAAACTCTAAAAAAAAAATCTAAAACTCTGCTTCTCTATTCACCCTTTAAGAACATTTTAAGGGGTCGTGGGAGAGGGCCTCTTCATGACGCGAGAGCGCTGAAGCTTAGAAACTGCAGTTCAGAGGAGGATCTGTGCCTTGAAGGTGGTGCGATATCCACCTAGGCGTTTTGCGCAGCTGAATGTTTGCCATGGGAGATTAAAGGATTTCTCAAACACACTAAAGAATCACGGCGCCACTCCAGATATGTGTTCGATGAGGGAATAACATTATATCACTTTAAAGAATCAGACTCTTTAAAAGAAGTATTTATGAAAAAGAAAACAATTAGAAGCACAGAATAGTTTTGATTTAGTTTTTTTCCTTATGAATAACAAAACTAGACGGAGCCTATTGACACAAAGTCTTGATTTTTCTCTCTTTAATCTATTTGTACTCTTTCAAATTTCTCCTTCGCACTGCAGCTGCTTTTTAAAGATCATGATTGATTTCTGTTTTGTCGTTTGTTTATTGACATGAGCTGTAACCTAATTGTTCAGGCATAAGAGGATCCAGAGCTCAAGGGAAAAGTTGTTGTGTTTACACATACCAAACAACTTAGGATCAATTTCAAGTTGGGTCTTTTGAAATGTAGTTCAAAGCAACTTATTATTTTGTCCACCACAAATAACACTGACTTGAAAAACTTCACATCGTTTCAAGTAATCAGTTAAACTGTAAAATAGCCCTTTTTTGTTGACTTTCACAATGTTATAAAAGACAGACACTATGTGTCATTTTTACTGTTGAAGTGAGAATGAACATAATGTTGAGAATGAAAAATAAGCTGTTCTTGTGTTAGGGTTAGCAAGAACTGGCTTATTGTGATGTATTCATTTAGGTCAACCAGCAAACAGATAAGTTATCTGTTATCTGTTTAAGCAAACTTATCTGTTTGCTTAAAAAATCAACGATGACATTGATTTTTTGCGCTGTTTTAGAATTGCAGTCTCCCTGTAGAGTTTGCAATGGCAGCAGAGGAAGCGAACAAAGCCGTTCAGTCTGTTTACTCAACTAGATATTGAATTGAGATGAACAGCCGCCTCGTTCGGCTTGTTACTGGAGGATTGTCGGTTTTGGTGCAGGCTATTTCTGGTAAGCTTAAAAGTGTTGAAGTGGATCATCACATCATGGCCAAATGTTAGCAATTTGGTCAAATTTAAAACTTCAACCACACCTCAAGCAAGAAATTGTTTCTCAGTAGCCAAGTGTCAGACTCAGTATGAAGCAAAGCGTAGGGCAACCGGCTGATTTTTATCAAGCTTGATCAAGATGGCTTCGAACAATACGTTTGTAAACTTGCAAGCAAAGAATAACATTTATATCAGCACTAAATTAAAGTTTACACAGTCCTCAAGAACGGATGTGTTCTCTATCCTGCATGCTCTGACATAACTACTTTTGCTTTTCTGTTTTTGTTCTATGCAAATGCAGCAGTATGAGTAAAACCACATGTTTCTCAGTCATCTTGGCATATATTGGCCTTCCTAACTGTGTTATTTATCTTATACAAGCAGAATGTCAGATTGTTTTAAGACTGGCTTTGACTTCATGATATAAAGTCATTACAATGAGTTGCTCATTCTTCAATAGAAGAAACAGAGAAGGATTTACAGTTAAAAGTGTCTCACAGTAAAGCTTTTTGATGTTGTAGTTTATATAGCGCATATATTAACATGCTGAGTTTGCGCATAAAGCACCATGACAATAAAAGGCAATGGGAGGAGTGAAAATGTCCTTCTGTCTCTGTGTGGTCCTTTGAGATATTCGCATTTGTGTCACAGTAATTATTAAAAGATTAGCTCACAGAAAATCACCAGAGACAGGAAACATACACACAAAGCTGAATTATAGCAGCCTCAACTACTTTTTAATTCCTTTGTGTTCTTGACAGCATCGTAAAACATCGACACACAAACATCCACCCGAGCGTGTATTCTCTACACACTCTGCTAGGCAAAAAAAAAAGGACATATACCACAATTCATGAAGACATAAAGTACAGAAATGACACAAACCGTATGTCAGGTCAAATCAAGAAGTATCTGTGTGTTATTCTCTTTTGTTTTGTTTTCCTCACTTCTCTTCCTGTTTTCGTCACTTGATGGTTGCACAACCTCATCCAGTATGACTGGGAGCAAGCAGCGACCTTGCAGTTTAGGATGTCAAACTTCCAACGAAAAACAAATCGCACAAATGATATTGTTCGTTAGATATATACGCTTAAATACCTGACAAGAATGACAGCTTTATCTTATATTCATCTCTTCGTATTTAACAGTTCTGACCAACTATATGTTGCGTATCATGTTTAATATTTTCATTTTCTGGCTTAGCTTATTTTATTGTGCTTAGCATATTTTTCCTTAGGATTAGCTAAATGAAAGTAAACCAAAGTCATAAATCCAATAAGCATAAAAAATATATATGGAATACAATTTTAGCTCCACATATCTTTCTATGTTGTTAGCTTAGCTTATTTTAACTGTAGCTATTGAAAATAGAATAATAAAATATTTTAAACAGCTACAGCTGCAAATATTCGTCAGAAGAAGAGTTTTTCTTTTTCATTCTTAGAATTTAAAATGTTTTATTGAATATTTGTGCAAACCTTTTCAGCATTAAATTAGAGTAAGACGATTTCAAATGTCATCATTATTATTTGTTCTACAAGTCCTACGCACAATAAAATTCAGCAATTAGTCTTGTAATGACTGCTAATTTCAACAACCCTAAGAAGATTTTAACTATTTCAAATAAATGCAGTTCCCTAAGCTGTCGTAGATCATTTGTAAATTGCCTTAACATTTACATGAAAATAACAATAAGCGTAACTTTATGCTTTATATGGCCTTATTATACAAGTTTTTGAGGAGCAACGAGAAAAATCCAGCACAGGTAGTCACAAACTCTCTCCCCCATAGTCCTTATTTGCTATGGTACTGAAAACACATACCGTATAAGCCCTCACGCGCTATCACTGAGGACCAGTGCCAAGTGAACTGATGGTACCCTCTCTTGAGAGCTATATAACAAGCAGATACGTCTAAGCAGATGGCAGCCATGATGTGTGGTATGGCTGAGTGCACCTGACATGCAGTGTCAGTTCACCCAGAAGGGTAAGAGAATTATTTTTAATTAAACTCCAAGTCCATTATGGATGTATAACTAAGGCCTCATTATGGGATATTAGCTATTTACCACAAAATTAAAGAGAGAAAAAAAAAAAAAAAAAAAAAGTTGCTGAAAAATGAACTTGTGAGTTTCTGGTAAATAAGCTCCATGTTTCATTAAAGGGAAAAGAGATGGGACATAATCTATTATCTAACCCCAAAGAGCCGAGAGGATGCAAGATAAAGAACAACAAAAACTGATACTTTAAAGCAAAATGAGATGAAAAAGAGGTCTTTGAATTTTGTTGCACGGTGCTGTTATCTCCATGTTACACAACCGTCACTGCTAAGCCAGTTTTCTGTCATACGTATTTCTGTTCTGTGTGAGCCTTTTTTGCCTATGTATAGCGCTGCACTAACACATTCACAGTCGCCTGTATATATATTTTTTTTTTCCTGCTCAGCTTTCTACACTCCACTTTCAACAACCTACACACATTATGACAAACAGATGCACACGGCAAAAAAAAAAAAAATAAATGCATAGACACAAACAGGAGCGCACAGACGCAAGATTACACACAAACACAAACATTGGGCACGGTTCGTAAGGAATATCCATCAGCGCTGAATACACAGTTGTGAATCTAACGCTCAATAAAGCAAATATAAACCTCCCGTTCCTGTTATCTGTCTTAAGCAGGAGCCAAGCTGTGACAGAGAGGAAAGAAGAGGAGAGGAGAAAACATATGAATCTTCACGTGTTTTTTTGGGAGGGGGTGGGGTTGTTTTTTTTTGTTCAAAAGTCAGTGAAAAAATAGGGCCTCATTACCAAGATATTAGGCTTACAGACACCGAGAGCAAAACCATTCCAACTCAGACACCTGCATTTCCATTTTCTGTTGAGAGGGAAAAAAAATTCTGATAAATCGTATAATTAAAGAAGAACTTCATCCTGCTTTTCTAATATCTATTTTATGTTTTCCTCAACAAAAAGTGTGTGATAAGACACTTGCATATTACAAAGCTTTTCTAGACTATAAAATTACTCACATAACTTGTTGCTTTATATCTTACAAAATACTCGTGTATCAAATCAGAACTTTACATTTTACATTAGATATATTATTATCTGTATGCAGTTTTAAAGGAAATATGTGCATCTTTTCCTGCAGTGGTTCTGCAGTGGTTCATCAGCTTTGTGTCCTACCATTCCTACACTTTATTTCAGAAAGCTCACCAGCTGCACAGATGACAGGGTGCTAACAGCAACTGGTTTAAGAGAAGTCATGAGGCCCAGCAGAAAGACAATTATGTTGCCATCTTTCCTCTACAAATACAAATTCAGCTGATATTTTTTTGCAAATAGTTCAGTGAGTCAAATCTCAAAGAAAGATTATCTTTGCCTCGTTTGTTAAAAAAAAAAACCCTGGCAGAGCAACTCGACGTTTTGATCCTCTTCTTCTCCTGAACAAGACACACCACCAACTTTGAGATGACAGTGTTGTTTGTTTGTTTAACATAGTACAAGTGTTGCAAACGAAACTGTTTCCTTTCTTCCTTTTGTTTTATTTTTTTTTTTTGGAATACCATACAATTTGCTCTGGTCATATTTTTAAATAACACATAAGCTTAGTCGGACATTGTTTTCATTGATATGGTGCAGGAAAACATTGTTAGAGAAAGAAAAGTTGATGAAATAATATTTATTTTAGACAGCAAAGTTGAGTACGGACAGTAGAGTTTGGTCAAAATGAAGACTACCAGCAACATCTCTTAAAACTGCATGTATGTATGCCTAGAAAGGGCATAAAAATAGTGCAAAACATTGGATTTGATGCCATGTGTATTTCCTCCATGAAATGTACCGAATCCACAGAATTTCTTTTTTTTTTAAGAGTTCTGAATTTTCATTTGTTTGCATCTTCTCTCTTTTGAACAATCCTTTGTTCTCTTTTTCTATTATTGAAAAAGCAAAACTGCTTGAGACCAACACCTGAACATGGACGGCACAACGTGTGTTATGATAATACTTTTCTCTAAAGCTTTAAATTTAGAGAAGGACTTTACCGTCAACTATTTGTCACCAATGACCTCCTCCACGAGTTTACGCAGCAGTATTGGAGGAGATGCAGCTTATTTCAACTGACAGGCCCATTTCTCTCAGCCATGCTAAATCACAATTTTTCCACTGTAGCCGTGAACAAATAGACAAAAGATGGCTCTCAGCAGGCTTCGCATTTTGAGTTTCTCCTACAAGCTCGGAAATGAAGGTGCACTTCATTCCCTCTCTATCTTGCTGCTTTCCCTTTCCATCTAGGACAGAAATAAAGTCCAATGGCACTGACAAAAGGGCAAAATATATATATATACATATATGTGTGTACATGCTTGGAAGAGGGTAAAGACGTAAAAGCTGACAAATCTGCTAACTGCTAAGAACATGACGGAAATTATTTTTCCCGTGATTGCTGTTGCAGCTTCTTTGAAGCATTTTTGTTATTCAGGACATGGTGAAGGAAAGGCACTGAGAAACAATTTGTCGTCTGTTGCAGGTGTTCACTTGTCCAACAAGTAATTCAGGCAGATTATCTGGAATGCTTTTAGGGGATTACAGGTGTTGCTGTTAAAAGATTTCTCCACCGGTGCCAGCTCATGTGGATTGTTATTGGGAAACACTGGGAGTTCTTGTCCTTGTCACTGCACTAGTGGCTCCTGATGTTGGTCCTCCTGGGGAACCTTCGCTCGTCAGTGAAAAAGAAACAGCTGGCAGCGTCATGTGTCACGGAGGTAGCACATGTCTGTACCCCACCTCAGGCTTGACAGTGAGGTTACGAGTGTTGAAGAACTCTAAAATCACCCACAATAAAAGGTGTAGACTTTCACTTTTCCTCCATTCCCCATGTACTCTCTCAATTTTAGACACACATACTAGTGGTGTGCCTGACTGAGCCCTATATGAGATAATTTTCTTTTTCTTTTTTTTTAAAAGGCTTATTCTCTGAACCTTTAGGTGGTGTTTGTGGACTTGTGGATTAGTTATGTTACTGGGTTAGCAGCTCCTGTCTCTTCTGAGGGAGGTCAAGCTTGAGTGAAATCAACCAATAAGATCTCCAGCAGACCCTGTGGCAGCCGGCACACGCCGCTGCATTTTCTCCAGCTTGACCATCACTGATATCCCACCTCACTCTCCAGGCATTTATGAGGCTGTCTTGTGTTATCACAGCCCCCAGGTGAGGTCACGCTTCCCTGAAAGAAACACAGGGAGGGGGAAGCCTAATATGGAGGTTGATGGAGGAAGACAGGCAAAGAAAAGTGGAGGGTAAGATGAAAAGGGAGTCAAAAAATAGGCTTTGAAAGAATGGGCAGAGGAAAAAGTGTTGTTTTTTTTCTGTCCTGTAAAGCCATTTTTCTGGCATGTTTTTTATTTTCGTTTTTTATGTGCAAAGTAGCCGATACCATCATCCAAATGCAATATAATTAAATGTCATGTTTGATCAGACATAAGTGCACAACCTGTTATAGCACCGATAAATTATAAGCTGTTGAAGAAACGTAACATTCAAGTTGACACACAGCTGATTTGAAGGAATAATTGGTAGTTTCTGTGGGAGCCACTTAAGTACAATAGGATCAAAAAGCTCAAAGTTATGTGAGAGGTGATGACTTCCATCATTCTCCAAGCAGAGCTGCAGATGAAAGGTTTGCTCCTACACTTACAATAATTAGTTTCTCATAACTCCTGAGCTGGAACTGATACCTTTTCATATCTTTTTACACTCAGCCTCTCCTTTGTGGCATCAGAATTTTGATTATTTTTAAACACGTTCCCAGAACTATCCGGTTTCATGAAACATTCTTTTCTAAAGTTTCATAAACTTAGTTTGAGTGATTTCCATGCCACGTTTTGAAACAGTGCTGGCATTTTGCTACGATAATGGTGCATTTTGTTGATATGAGGATGTCAGGATTCTCGGGTTATGAGTTGGAACAAAACATCCCCTGGAGTCAGAACTCTGACTCAGAAAGTCAACGGTTCCCACACAAATCCCGGGGTCAGATCTGACATGGCCGTAGCACATACAACATTTTATGAAAGTTGCAGGAGTTAAACAATTTATCAGAGCTTCTAAACGTTGGAATGGCTAATCAGCAGCATACGCAGTACTGAACAAACTCCATGTCTGACGATGCTACATTACTGTCTGGATGTAAAAAATCAAGAAAAATACGGTTTTAATGGCTTTCATGTCAGTGATCTATTTTAACAGGGTTGTGACATCATGTATCCAGACTATATAAAAAAGTAACAAAAACAAAAACCAAGTACATGAACTTTTTTTAAGTGGCCATAAAAATTAAGATTCTTAATTTCCTTTACAACCAATATAGTGCATTGCTCTTTCTATGAGTTGACTGTACTACATCACTACACCTGACCATGAAACACGCTCAACTCAGGTCTGATGCAATGCAGAAAAAATTCTGAGTCTCACACACAAGCTAGTATAAAATAACTTAGATGTTAAACTATTTCACAGCTAACGCTCATGCTCTTTGCTCAGGGATGCACCCGACAGTATGTGACATTTGTTTAAGCACGTTCAAACACTGAGCAACGCTATTGATCCAGAATTTCATCTCCTTGTTTCGTTGATATGCAAGAGAACCTCGAGGAGGAACCTTTAAAGAAAGTCACATAATAGGGGCACAGGGAAGGAAATGCAAAAAATACTTTTCAGGGTTGTTTCATTTTAGCTTGAATGTGCAATTCGCCATCAATTAATTGTCAGACATGTTCTACATCTTACTTCTAATTTGACAAGAAATAAATAAGGATTTAACAAAATTTTGAGTGGATGGACAAATGCTTCCATTACAACCACACAGCAGAAATGACATCACTGAAAACTGCAAAGAGACAGTGCCAAAAAATGCACCTACAGATTCTTTCTGTGTTTGCTTTTTGTCACGTATAAATAATTCAGACCATCAAATTTTAATGTCACACAAATACAACTTGAGGAAGTGCAAAAATCACTTTTAAATTATAATTTTGCTTGTTAAATTTAAAAACCTCTAAACCTAATGTTTGTCATCAAACAATTAAAAATGATTGTGTCTTACATTGCTGTGACTGTGGCCCACTCAGGGTTTCACTTTTTTCACCATTTCTTATGTCAGAGGAAGGCTGTAAAATAAATCAATGACAATAAATAGCGCAATAGGCATGTGATTAATATCAATAGATAATACATCTGTTAGAATATTGAATACATAGAATATCCACTGAACTCCAGAACTGCACAGCATTCTGAGAGATGTAGGCAAAGAAAATGCTTCAGCTGCTCAATCTCTCGAGCTAAACAAGGTGGGCAGCATCAACTCACTTGTTCTCCGTTTACCTAGCAACAACCTGTTGATTAACTTGTGCCTCATACCTGCTTTAAAACAATTAACCAAAACACGAAGCCCTGGAGTGAAAACTGCGGATTAAACAGAAAATGTCAGGCCACGCTTTTTCAATTACATCATGAAATGCAGTAGGAATATCTGTTTTTAATTTTTATTATATCAAAAACTGTCATTTATTAATCAAAATCATCATGATTTATTTTTATTTATTTATTTTTTGTATGCTACCAAAGTTAGCATTACTTTAAACTCCTCTATACATTGTGGACAACATATGAATCTTTTCTGAATAGGAAAAAACATTTTTCAGACAGCTGCGAACAGTAAAAAATCAAAAATGCCCTTTGGGAAGCTACTATAAACATCCCCACGAGTCACATCTGAATCATGAAAAAGTTGTTTGCAAACTTCCAAGTTTTTGGGGGGGGTTCTAAATAGCGGAAAGATGAACGGATGAAGAACATTTCCTGACTCGGTCCATCATTGCCATCAACATTTACAACCTCTGAGTCAGATTGGTAAGGAGCTTCTGTTTCAATTAAACTTCAGCTGCCCACAGGCGACAAATACGTGAGAGGACAACTGATATTTTCGCACTATAATTAGAGGTCCAGGTCAAATCAAAAAAGAGGCAGCTGCTAGAATTTCTTCCCAGAAATTAGAGTTTAGTGAGTAACAAGAAAGGAGCTGAGGCCGATTCTGAAGCAAGACTGTATGAATGCCTTTAAAACACTGATGGTATGACAATGTTTTTCAGGACTTTTCAACAAATTTAAGAGACTGAGTTCGAATCGCTCTATATTCTACACATTATTCTGATTTTATTTCATTTCTTTGACAGCAATCTTTCCTGTTACTGTTTTATGATTCTCAGATGTTTTAGTTTTCATACCACAAAGTAGTGTTTCAAAAGCCTCCACCTGATCTGACAGAGATTGATCTGGCAATTCAATCTGGAGAGACTCAGACACAGAAAGAAAGCGATTAGAAAAGTTTATTGACATGCATAAATTAAGTCTTTGGTGCTAGGGCCCCGGCTAAGGACATAGAGCTGTGATTGCGATGAGCTTGGATGAGCATTCCCGATGCTGATAGGAATGTCATACCCCGAGACCCAATACTGGTGCTGGAGGTTGATGAATGAAGTGTGCCTGGAGAGCCAGGACAGTGGAGGTGGAGAAGGTGGTTGAGCGCAGCAACGAAGCGGAAGACGCCTTGGATGGACGTCCTTATCAACTGGGGCATGGTCGGTGATTGGCTGTGACATGGCTTGGTCCAGCGATGACAGGTCGCCGTTGATTAGCGGGATGCGCCGATTGGATGATGCAGGTGGGGCTAAAGAGTCTTCCAGTTTGAATTTATGCCAAGGCTTCATTGCCATTAAGATTCCAATCCTTTGTCGAGTGGCTTCACTGGTGTTAAAGTGAAGGAGAATATTGAATGGTAATTCATATATTAGCATAAAATTATATGCACATCATCAATAGCAAGAAGTTACTTATTTATTGACCCACAAACCTGGCCCTTTCTTGAATATTGACATTTCAATGAGACCGCAAGCTCAAAGTGAAAAAAGTTCCCATTGTAACAGGACTCAATAAATTTGCAAACACTGATAATCCTTGAAGAAGTGTGACACTTAACTTCTATTTTTTGAAACGTTCACATCTGAGATTTACTGAACACACTGTGATTGTTCAACAGTAAAATTAGCTGACATCTTAATTGAGGGGCACATTTTATAGAGCAATCAGGTAAATATGTGGCCTTTAGTTAGGAAAATCCTGCATATATCAAACATAATTTAAAATAAATTTGACTTTGCAATTTGACACCTTAGAATCTCTAGAAGAAGCTCATCTTGCAGTTTGTCATTACAACCATGATATTATTTACAATTATTCTTAGCAGCATTGCACTAAGAAGTAATTTGTATGATGAACTCTTAAGACTCACAGTTCCTTTGGGTGTTTGCTAATTGCTGCTGCCGCTAGTCTGGCGGAGCTGAGAATTGGTGCAGGGGAATTGGTGTTCACTGTGGTAGAAACTCCCCTGGGGTATTTGGCTCCAAAAAGGAGCTTTGTGAAAATAGGCGTCGCATTGTATCAAGCAAGTGTTTACACACCCACAAATGGCTGCCAATGGAGATTCAACCATATCTGATATATGTATTTAAAAAAAAAAAAACAAAGCAACACTCTATGCATGTTTTTGATGAAGGGATAAGATTATAAAATGGTAAAAAGCTAAAAAAATAAAAAAAAAAAAAAAAAGCCACTTTTACATAATACTCCCCGCTTTAATGCAGAGAATATATTAATTTCATGTTTTTCTTGAGTCCCTTGCTGGAATAAAGTTTTCCACAACATTCAAACTAAATCTATTTATGTGATCTAAACTTGTATCCTAATGTAGATATGACTCAACGCATGCCCACTTTCCTCCCACACGAGTTGCACTGCACTAAAAGGAAAAAAAGAGATTTCAGAATGATTAACCATCTCCCCTGATTCTTCCCTCTGTCTGTGGAAACTCCGCTGGGCCTCGGTGTGCTGTTACCCACCACTATGCTGCCTTTTCATCAGACGCAGGTGAATCCATCGAGAGACGATGTCGGGCTAAAAGGGGGGATAACTACGGACTCTGCTGACTTCAAAGTCGAACACGCTGCCAAAGCAGTAGGCAGCCACTTTGTATGCAAAACTGCCTGTAGACAAGGAGTGCTGCTCACCATTGCATTCCCCATAAAATCAAAATTAATGCAGTTGTGTTTTTGCCTGATCTGGCTTGCCGTACACCAAACTCAGACGTGATAATGACAGTTTGCATTTTGGATATTCTGCTGTTTTAGAGCAATGTTTTGAAAACTAAAATAATTCATGACTCATTCAGTTCTCTGGGGGTGTACACTTGTTATGTGTTCAATCAAACACTTTATCGAATTTCTATGACCCACCCACAACACTACAAATTCAAACAAGGACTAATAGGGTCCAAATGCAACACTCCACACCTCCTCCTCTCCCCCCAATACTCCCATCTAGTGCAGGTATTATTGCTCCCAGCTGCTTGGAGGATGTCAGAAGGTATTATATTTCCTTTCAGAAATCAATACCAGAACCAGAGCCTCAGAAGGGAGGATGTCTGAAGCGATAATTGTCTACGTTTAAGTAATGTTGCAATTTAACTCATTAAATCTGTTGGACTCTGCCGCTTAACTGTAATTTCAGTAATTTTCTCAGTTCAGCGCTAAATGAGAAATAATCCACCAGGACAATATTCCTTCACAAAAAGATGGGCAAAGTTTTCGTTTGAGTTTTAGTGTGTTGTGTAGATTACTGAACGGCAATAAGTTTAAAAACAAAATCTAAATTATTTTTGAAAATAACAGATTCATAATTGTGATCCTTATTTTGTTGATATTGCTTGCTGGAGTTAAAGATGAAAAATATCTATCTACACAGCTTTTAAATGTAAAATACAGAACAGCAAACTCTAGAGCTTTGCAAAAAGACAGGAAGAAGAGAAAATGAAATTGCTTTGATTCTTGAACTACAGTTCTGTGAAAAAGCATTTGCATCCTTCAGAAAACACTTTACTTCTATTTTTGCTTTTTACACTTAAATGTAACTGATCACGAACAAATTTTAAAGCAAAAAAAAAAAGGTAGCAAACTAAACTAGAAAATTTCTGAAGAAATTTAAACGGGGCCTGCCAAAGTGTGCCCGTCGGTTGGTACCCGACGTTTTGATGCTAAAAATTAACATCAATACTAAACTTGCGGAGTATCAGTGTTATGTTGAACAGAATCCATTCAGTTTGCAAGGATAAGAAAATTATCCAAAATGCTAACGTTTTAGTAAAGGCTGTCAATGGCCTGTGGACTATGAATGACATGGTGTGTTACTTTAATATACTGAATGGAGAAAGTTAAGCATAGCTAATAACTAAAGAAATAGCTAAAATGCTTATTTAAAGGAAACACCTTTAAATTGCAATGCTAATATTAGTGCTAATGTTAGCACACCTGGAACTCACTTGTTTCAACTAAGGTCATTGCTCACAACTCAGCTATAGCAAAATGAGTATAGAATTTACAAAGGGGAACATTCAGGTAAGCAAAAATATTGTTTACTGCATAGTTTTAGTTTAAACTATATATATATATATATATATATACATATATATATATATATATATATATATATATATATATATATATATATATATATATATATATATATATATATATGTATATATATATATATATATATATATATATATATATATATATATATATACATATATATATATATATATATGTATATATATATATATATATGTATTATATAGATAGATAGATAGATAGATAGATAGATAGATAGATAGATAGATAGATAGATAGATAGATAGATAGATAGATAGATAGATAGATAGATAGATAGATAGATAGATAGATAGATAGATAGATAGATAGATAGATAGATAGATAGATAGATAGATAGATAGATAGATAGATAGATAGATAGATAGATAGATAGATAGATAGATATAGATAGATAGATAGATAGATAGATAGATAGATAGATAGATAGATAGATAGATAGATAGATAGATAGACATTATTAATTTCGTTTACATCCATTTTTGAAACTGTAATTTTATTGAGGCTTACTAGAAGGGCCTCTCTTTTTATGTAAATATGTGCATGACAATAGCCTTCAACTGATTAAATTGTGGCGGCGGCTTCAACTTGGTGAATGCAATGTGTATAAAATCTGATAATTAGTGCACATTAGTAAACATGTTGCTATTGATGTTCTAATTAATTTTGCGCCCTATTGAAATACCAACAATATTAAATCAAGCTGAGCAGGTAGATGAGGGGCTTGTTTTCTGTTTATGTAAATAAACATGATTAGATGTTTTTTGTTGTTGTTTTTTTTTTGTGTTTGGGATATTTTCTGGACCTTGAAAAGAGTACCTTGAGATATGCTTCTGTCTGTCACTTTTCCTGTTGCCCGAACACTTGAATAGCAGGAATAAACATCATGGAGTAAACATCATGGAGACTCCAAATGGGAATTTGCTAAGCTCTATGATTGATGAACATTTGGTAAACGAGCTGTTACATTTTATGGACTTAGCACTGCATAAGTCTAGCTAGTGGTTGAGTCACAGTGTAAAGTGGAGAATGAAGAACTTGTGTATGAATAATAGACTTTTGCACAAACTACATTGGGGGAACAGGTCTTACACTTAAAATGATTTGAAGTTCTACTTTAACACCTTTTTCTCTACACTTTTATGGTTTGACAGAGGGAGGCTTGACAACTGTTTATGCAGAAAAGAATTGAAAAGCAACAATAAAGCCATTTCTCACCAAAATCTTACTTAAGTTTTGATGTTCCCTTGTCTGAAGTTGTTTAGCAGTAATGCTTCTCGCCCGTTTCTTTTAAATCATTTTTTTTCTGCTTGTTATCTTACTTGCTTTTGTCTGTGTTCACAGGAATTTGGTTAGAAAAATTTGATTTACAAAACACACTTCTGCTACAAAAGTCTTTTCCACCACATGCACATGATAAAACATGATGTAAAAAGATAAACTACTGTGCTTTCATTCTGTGAAACAAAACCTTTTAACGATAAATCTATAAGTATACATGCAGTACACGCATACTGAGGGTTTCTGCTGTGTGTTTAACACAGTGGGGGTCTCCGCTTCGGACGATGAACTTTAGAGTGTCTGATGCATGTAAAAATACTCTTTAAAAAGTTTTTCTTTTCTCCATCCAACATAGTACGCGTGAATGCAGGCGTGCGAGTTTGTGTGTGTCTCTGCCAGAGACACAGCCCCAAGAGAAAACTCTTATCTGTCCAGCTCTGGGTTTTATTGGGCTCAGTTTCTTATCAGTGATGTCTCCAGCACAATGAATGCCAGGGAATGCTGTCCAATTACTTTGTTTCAGTAAAATGGACAACCAATATGTATAAATAATGAAACCAGGCAATCCTTGTGGAACTTTTGTTGTGAAGAATTAGTCCCTTACTTTAAAAGAGTCCATACTCTTTTTTTTAACTTTAAGAAAATTACATTAGCTGCATCTTCAAGCAAGCCTACTTTTTTACCTGACTATTAGCATTGTTTTGGCAATGGAACAGCATGGGAAGAAACTTAAGGTTGAACTCACCTGGGACTGCCTGCCCTGTGGCGGGAGCAGTAACACTGGTCTGATTCACAGTGACACCAGCCAAAATGGCACATGCTTATTGGTGGCAAAGCCAGAACATGGATCTGTGAAAACACAAACTGGTGCCAAGCAAGTATCAGTTTACCATTGGAACCAGGTTGGTGAAAAAAAGAAAAGAAAAAAAAACCTGGCAGACTTAAATGGAAGGAACAGATGACAAAATGTATCTAAAACAAGCCAGAATAGACAGCTGAGCTGATCCACTCCCGCTCTAGTAGGTTTGAATCTACAATTCGCTGACTGATGTAGTTGCCATTCGCTTTCAAATTGATATTTAACACAAAAGACCTGATGGAGAGCTTGTCAAATATAATTTTCTCAAGTGAATAACTGGCTCTGATATAAAGGAGCTGGATTCTTATCAGTTCCAAAAGATATCGATTAAAGAACATAGCTTGCTATGTCCTTATAACAGAGCACATAGGTAACCCAATATGGAACAAAATGGTTGATTATCTGATATGAAAGACTCCCCCCGATCACCTGTGATAGAGTCAGGGAAGAAGAGAAGCTCTGATTCAAAGACAGGCTCATAAAAAGCTACCAGCTTCCGAACAAAGAGCGCCCATTGATCAAAGACATTTGGTGGAACCTTTAAATGAGATACATGGACGTATTATCTGAGCATCATTCAGTGCTGCCTATTTTATGGCACAACAGCAGAGGGAGAACGCAGAGCCGATGGGCTCCATTTCTCTCTGTTTTTGCCAAGAGGAGCTCACTAACACAATTTTGTGGTCTTATGGATGATTTTACTTCTGACTCCCTATAATGTTGTCTCAATAAATAATGATTCACACTGGATGGCCAAAAACAATAAGTACAACTGCATTTCATGCTTTAAGAAACTCTAGCAGGGGTTTCAGAGAACCTTCCACAAAAAAGCAGCACTGTAAAAAATTATGAATCTAGCTGTTACAGCATTAATAGGGAAAATTGCTCCCTATAGCAGAATGTCTTTAGCCATCTCCGCGCTGTGCCATTAAACTTTGTGCATAACTATAATACTGCAAAGCTGTCAAGATTATCAGCACTTGTGCAGACACCACATACTTTCAATAAGCGGACCAGAAAACATGTTAGTTATATCTTTAGAAAACATACTGTAACCCATTTTGTATGCATCGCCATAGACCGGCAGGGTTAAAGCTTCACCTTGAAGCAGATTCTCAGTTAGGAGAGAAGAACCTGGAGCAAAAAGCAATCGGTGTGCTTTTGGCGTCACTTTTTTATAACCTTTAAAACCCAGAGAAATGCATATTAAAAGGTAATGTAGATATAGGATTACACATGCTGTGAATGTTAGCTAAATACCCCTCACCACTCAGCATCCTCTATCCTGCTTGCGTCTCCAAGTAACTGCAGGATGTAATCAATCTGAGGCCCACACAGCAGCAGGAAATCCATACAGAGGAGGCAGCCTTCTATCCGATGTTTTGTGTAATTGGCAGGTTAGAAGTTCATCTGGCCTGCCAGACCTATATGTGGCGAGAGCCTGGAATATGTAAAGTGAGACATCAACACTAAACCCAGTGAATCCTTCAGTTATCACAAAAGAAAACCATATGAAATGTCATAGCAGACCCTTGCTGATCTAAGGAACCTTTTACTCCTTTTTTTTTTTTTTTGTTAATTCCCTCTTGAGCATTGCATGCTATAACAGGTGCCATTTTCTTCCCCATGATCTTGAAACGTAGTGCAGCAGAGGAGGACAATTTCATTTCTCAGGAGATAATTTATCAGCATGGAGGAGACAGAGATTTGAGGTGTAATGATCTGATTCACTGGCCACATTGTGAAAGGTCAGAACTAAGATAAATGCCATCCCAGTTAAATCTCAAGGAGTTACCAGGACTTCAGGAAAAAAGAAAAGGAAACTAAAAAAATAAAAAAAATATCACACAAGACGGGAATTGACTCGCGGCATGTTAGAGTTGACCCCTGTTGCTTTAAATCCATAAGCCATTGACAGATGATATTAATAAAGACATTCAAAAGGTTAACTTTTGTTTCTCTGGCTGGTTGAGTTCATAATGTGTTAAGGAAGTGACACTGGCCATGAAAGTACACAAGATAACAGCAGGTATTATAAATAGCCCACACAATGATTTCCCTATGGGCTGAATAAACCTTAAAGCATTCTTTGTATGCCAGACCATTGCATTATAAGCGCAGTGATTGATCTCATCCCCACACCCACACTAACAGTGGAGGAAGAAGTGCCTAAAGGCCAAATTTTGTTGAAGGCAAAGAAGGAGCTAGTCAAAGTAAGAAATGCTAAGAATAAAGGTTAAAGTGTTCATCTAGATTTGCACTTTTTCTTTCATTACTGTAAAGCACAAGAAACTGTAAGCCTAATATAAATGTTTCTCTTCTTTTTAACAGTTTGTGGTGAAAAGTCTTACATTTTGAAAAGAACTGGCCAATGAGCGGTGTCTGATAAAGGGACATTTTGTACCTGATTTGTCTCAGAGAACATTGATGCTCAGAGAAAAACAAGCAAACAGCACAGCATGAAATAATAGACTTGTTACAATAAAGCAGTGGAGATACTGAGTATTTCAATCAATCACAATTGAGTTCAGGAATTGATAGCTTGAAACATAAATAACTGATCGCATTCACGGGGGAATGTGATTATTTTCAATTCTGTTATATATCCTGCATATTCAGTGTTTGTATCATAAAACTGAGGATATCTAAAATTGAGCTTGAAGAGCGAGAGTAAAAAAAATAAAATAAAAAAGATTGTAAGAAGTACCTCTGTTAAATGTTATGGATAAATTGTTAAACTTTTCTCATTACATCTTGTATAAACTTGCTGCAGCTTACTGCAAAGCAACAAGGAGTTCTCAGAGTGTATTGAATAAGTAAAAAACTGTGGATTTTATTTTTTAATCTTGCTGGTCCAAGTTAACCCAACACAGGTGTTTTCAAAGAGCAAGGTAAAGTGACTTAAAATTAGGTAAATTTAAATTTCAACCTGACTTGAAGAAAAGGGAAGAACACTTTTCTTTATAAAATAAAAGCAGCAGGCAAAGTTGTCATTTTGGGCGATGCATTTATTTTCTTGAATGTGTATTTTTTAAACAAAACTAATCTTTTAAATACTAATAAGTATAAGTATCAAACTGAAAAGTGGCGCTTAAAGCGTTTATGACCCAAAGGATTTCAGACATAAGAAAAGTAGTTTATTGGGCATTTCAAGTCAATTGAAAATTGACTCGTCTCCCAGTTGCACTGTTCTCATATCATTCAGTGTTATGTTGACAAAACATGCAGTTCACCGTCTGCATGACCCAAAACATGGAATTGCATGCGAGTGTCCAAACATCCTTTTTCCATGCACAGCAGGGATTTACTGTTGACAGTTTAATCCCAAAAAATCCAGATGTCTGAATGATTAGGGGGCTCATGCAGCTCACGATCAATACAAAGATAGAGAGCAGGATGAGCCATCGGCAGCTAATTCCTCTGATGTTGTAGCACACACCTACGTCACAGCAGACTCCAGTGGAAAGGTTACTGATGGGTGATGAGCGATGCGTACTGCGCTTTTCATTTCTCTACAGCCTGCATTGTTGTTTTGTCCAGGGAGAGAGCTGGTGAATCACAGTCACAGCCTCTGAAGTGGTCAGTTCCCTATTTAAAGGGCAAATCACACTTCCAACAGCAAACACTCTTATTCATTTATAGAGGACTGTAACCTAGAGGCGTTACACGACACACTCATATCAGTGTTACTTTACAAGTGCATGCTAATAGCACACAACCCCTCTTCAGCACTGCAGCATATGCATTTATTTGCTTGCCCTCGAATGACACATCAGATGACTGAAGAGCGTTGTGTTGATTTTCTTATTTGATTCAGTCATTGAGATAAATATTATTTTAGAACAAAGTAGTTGACGTAAACATGGTAATATAGAAACTCGTTCCGCCCTGACAGACGTTTTCTAAGCTGGTTATTAGTACCTCTTCAATTATCTGCTGAGATTGACTGCATGGATAAAGGTCAAATGTGCATTTATGAATTCATGTTCGCTTATGAGAGACAGAGAGAGAGCGTGAAAGTAGCAATGCAATGCAATCTAATAAAAATAATAATAATAAAATCTACAGTCTATTTAAACACTCCAATTTTAGCATCAATAAACACAGATTATTTTCACAACAACCTTTTTCCAGTAAGCCATGTTAATAAATGATCATTTTTTTTAAATTTCCAGTCTCTTAGGGAATAAGGAAGAAATGCGAGAGGAGTAGAGAGCTGGGAGTGTTTCTGAGAGTTTAGAGTTTAAAAAGTGGGAAACTGACGGGGCTAATCGGAGGAGTGTTGAGGTGATAAGCCAGCTAATAGCTTTGACTCTTATGGCAACAAAGCTGTTTTTCCTGTGCTAACAACGCTTATCGCTTCAGGGTCTCAAAGTTCTGTGTTTAAACCTCCTCTGCTTCCTCCAAACTCGCAATTTAAATAGATAAAATCTGACTTCTTACATATGAAGGTAACTTGTAAGGTTAAATTTGAGAGCAGACCTGTTCCTCCACGATACCTTTAATTATATGTATATGTACGGCTTGGATACTCAGCTAATCTTCTAGTGTCGCCCATTTTTAATTGTACTCATTAACCTCGACTCCAACCACACGTTCATCGTCTTTGGCTTATCTGAGATCAGGTCAAGGAGGTAACAGATCTAAGCCGGAAACTCAGGCATCGCTCCTCCCAGCTGCACTCTGTATCTCATTCTGGGGATCTTGGGGCATTCTCAGGCCAGCTGGAACAGAAAATCCATCCAGAGAGGTTTGGGTCTGCCCCGAGGAGCCCAGGATGCATCCTGATCATTTTCTTGAAACTCCTCAACTGACTTCATGTGTTGAGAAGGAGATTTGGCTCTATTCTGATCTCGCCCAGATGACAAAGCTTCTTACCTTATCATTGATACTGAGCCTTCCCACACTGCAGGATTGTCTAATGTCAAATCATAATTGAAGTAATTATTGACATGTATTGTTTTACATGCTGTCCATTTGAACAAAAGATAACTCATGATCATCATCCTCCTCCTCTTTTATTCTAGACATCATCCATTAGTCACTATTTAGAATGTTTCTCCAACATTACGACTAGATTAACCTAAGTTGGGCAAATCCTTTGCCAACTTTGTCTAATTTTCAATCTCCCTTCAATTCAAAGGATTCCCCAGGTAACACTCCATCTTCACAATGATCTATGACCTTGTTTCCTCTACCTTAAGTCTAATTAAAGCTCTAAACTTACATTGTGTTAGATACAAATTCAACACAGATTGGTCTAACTACTTAAAGAGAAACTACAAGAATCTAATACTATCTCACAAAGAGTTTCTTCTCATGAGACATTCACTGATCCTATGTGAGGAACATTTTTGATAAACTTGCCATCATGCTCCATGAAAAAGCTATGTGATGTGCTACGGTTGATTTTTGTTCATTTTCTGTAGCACAAAAGAAAGACGTAGCAAATACTTTGCTTTCACTTACTTCTTGTATTAATAGATTAATCTTTATTTATCCTATGAGGAGCCTAATGATTATTTTCATTCGAGTCATGAGCAATGTGTTTCTCCCGTTTTGAGTCAAAAGGAAAAGTTGCACAAAAATGTCCCCTCCAATGTTATTGGATTATTGCAGCTTATTGATGAGCCATCACAAAAGAAAAGAAAAAACATTTTCAAAAGTTCAGTAAGGTGCCCGAATTTCTCCAGTATGCTGACACTTTGATGTGCATTGCTTGCAGGAACTGCCAACCACAATGAGGTGTGACGTAGGTCCCCCTGCGTTCCCCCCTTTCACCTTCCCCATTGTTCTGCAGTGAAGCATTAAACGGGTTTTTCACTCCTCTAGAAACTCCGTCTTTCGTTAAGACTATGTAACAAAAAAAGCAGCCCAATTATAAATTACATTAAAAAAATATGACGATTCACCCGCTTTAAGCCGTTTAAGGTCAAAGGGAGACTGAAGCCACCCTCATATAATACTATAAAAAAAGAGACTAAAACCAAGAAGAAACACACAGTTACTGAACAGAATGTGAATACTCAAACCAAAAATAGAAATGAAGATAAAAACCCTTTTCAAAAACCTCACTGAACATGACAAAATGCATTACAAGGGTGCAAAAAGTGAGCCGTCTGCCACAGGATGTTTCCTATCAAGCACAGATCAATTCATACCTGCCTTGGGGTTATTTTCACCTGCTTTGACAACCTGTAGTTTAAAGTTGCAGTATGAAACTTTTATAAGGAATATTATATATATAAAAAAAAAGAAAGAGCTCATCTGCCTTCTGCCAATCAGAGCGCAGAGGACATACGTGTTAACGCTGTAGATAAGTGAATCTCAAATGAGATTGATTTCAATATATTCCCTTTACTTATTCTTGGTATGTTTTGATCCTTTGACCTGTACTCTCCCCTCTTTACATAGAAATTCCATCCATCCATCCATCTTCTGCTGCTTAACCGGGGTTGGGTCGCGGGGGTAGCAGCTTAAGAAGGGAGGCCCAGACTTCCCTCTCCCCAGCCACTTCCTCCAGCTCCTCCGGGGGAATCCCGAGGCGTTCCCAAGCCAGCCGAGAGACGCAGTCCCTCCAGCGTGTCCTGGGTCTTCCCCGGGGAATCCTCCTGGTGGGATGTGCCCGAAACACCTCGCCAGGGAGGCGTCCAGGAGGCATCCTGACCAGATGCCCGAGCCACCTCAACTGGCTCCTCTCGATGTGGAGGAGCAGCGGCTCTACTCTGAGTCCCTCCCGGATGACCGAGCTTCTCACCCTATCTCTAAGGGAGAGCCCAACCACCCTACAGAGAAAACCCATTTCGGCCGCTTGTATCCGCGATCTCGTTCTTTCGGTCATTACCCAAAGCTCATGACCATAGATGAGGGTAGGAACGTAGATCGACCGGTAAATCAAGTGCTTCGCTTTATAGAAATACATAGAAATTGTTTTTTTTGTTTTGTTTTGTTTTGTTTTTTTCCCTGACCCCTCGACAGATAAACATTCAAATACAGTCAAACATCTGAAGACATATTTTTCAATTCATTCAACTTGTCACTTTGTGTCTTTAAAATCTGAATTACATTTTTTTTCCACCAGGGTTTTTTTGTGGGCTCTAGTGTCCATTATATGAAAGTAGGGGTAAGGAGAGGCGGGAAGACATGCGGCAAACATTGTCGGGTATGGGAATCGAACCCGCGACAGCCGCGTCGAGGACTCAAGACCTCCAAACGTGGGTCGTGCCATCCCCTACGCCAACACAGCATGCCCCTGAATTACATTTCTCACTGAAAACTCGATGCTAAATTCATTTTCTCTATTAATAATTCTTCAATCTATGGAAAATGTCTTATGTCCAGAATTCACAACTTTATAAAAATTTGCCACAAAGTCACTGAACAGAGTTATGGGATGTTAGACAGCAGCTTTGTTTGGGTGACTGTGCACATAGAGACTTGCACTTTTATCCACATTGCAAACATCTACTAGAAGAGAACGCTTCATCACAAGCACAAGCTTCATTTGGCGACATTGTGGCAGGCAAAGAAAATGCAGGAGAAAAACAAATCCAAATTTATGAGATTCGTGTGGCCAACAAGCAGGCTGGCTTGTTGGCCAGTGACATGCAGCGAGCACGTTGGTGTGAACAAAGTATATATTTGTTCATGGTATTCTTACACTCATCTAATTTGAAAAAATCTGTGTACAAACTATTAAATATTTAAAGGTTCCACAGCTTAAACATCTACAGCCAACATCACTTCAACTTGGAAAGTTCTCATAAATTTCAACATTACTTTTATTGTAGAGATGGCTGCTCCGTTTACTTTTGTTGTTTGCATGTTTGCTTATGTGTGCACTAGTTGTAAGCAGCCTTTGTACTCATATCAGATGGGAGACATCGAGAAATGTCAGCAGTTAGAAGAGAAGTATTTTTACAGATTTGTTTTTGAACAGATATGAACCTGTGCGTAGCCGCATGGCGAAATAAAAGACGATGCTTTCTGTTTAGTTTCTAGCAGAGACTGAAGCTAAATGTGTGGTAAATGAGTAAAAACTTCAGTGCAGCATTATCAAACAAAAAATCATAAAAATAGAGAAATAACTATCAAGCACCCTAACGCTCCTTAAGTTATGCACATTTTAATACCCGTCTTTCTTGCTACTCTCCAATATTTACATCAACTGTAACATTCGAGTTAATAATGTGACATGTTCAGATTTTTATGGTCTAGATGTAATTCTTATTAATTGACTACATTGAGACATAAGTAGAACCTGGTTGTTTTGTAAAGTGCTTTGAGAGGCCATTTGTTGTGAAATGGCTCCATATAAACAAACTAAATTGAATTTACAGTAACAGCTGATGGAACTCCCATTTCAGTCTACATAAAAACGTATCTTTAGGAGAATCGTGTTCAACTTTTCAGTTCAGCCCTCTTCACATTCCCAGTCCCAGCTGATGTGGCTCTTTGAGAAACTGCCCACTTGTGTCTTAAATAGAGGCAGATGGTTGCTCGTGCAGTGACTTGTTTTGCTAGAAATTAGAGAAACTTCTTCCTCTTCACTGATCCCTACCACAGATTGCATCCTTGATGTGGGGGATAAATCAGGGAGGATGTCTGTTAATGAGAAGTCAGTTTATAAATGTTATTCTGTAAAAATCTACGGAATTAAATGTGATCGTAATCTAGCTGAATTGGAATGTTATTGGCCTTTATTGGATTCTAAATTTAATTGAGCTGCTTCTGTATTTCATTACATTTGAATTTAACTTAGTTTCTTTAGAAAGTTGTGAACTAGCAGAAGGTTTATTCTTATCTTACACTGACATAAACTAAACGATTATTTTTTCAGAACTGATCAAACAGATGAATTTGGTTTTTAATCATTTTTAGCTGTGTGAAGGCAAAGATCTGAGCCTCGGCGGCTGTCCAAAAATAAATAAATATGTTGAACTCCTTATGTATTCATCTATAATGTTTGTGCTTTTCTGATCGTTCGCCTACATTCAACTTATCATTCAAGCAGCATTCAACATCTATGTACCAAAAATGTGGAACAAACTTCCAGAAAATTGAAAAACAGCTGAAACACTGAGTTCATTTAAATCTAGACTAAAAAACAACCATAAAAAATCCAACATTTGATGTGTTGATGATTTTGATGATGGCAATCATCAAAATGTAAAGTTTGTTACTGATTTTCTCATTTGTTATCTTTTATGACTTTGTATTTTTGTGTTTTTGTGATGTAAAGCACTTTGCTGAAATGTGCTACACAAATAAACTTCATTGACTCATATTAACATATATTTTTGAATACATGTTTTTCAACACAACTTTAAAAAGAAAACTTTTTTTAGCGAATATGACATTACTTAATCAGAAGACGTGTGTCACGGAGAAAGAAACTAGAAAATCTAGATTGCTATGTGAAGCAAGCGTAGTTTTCGACGTGCAGGTGGAAGTGGTTAACTAAAGTCGGGTATTTCTATTAGCCCTTGCCAACCTTAATGGAAAAAAGCAAGGCTTCAGGGATTAGAGGAAGAAACAAGAGAGCAGAATTAACAGAATGAACCTCCTGTTGGGAAAAGGATCAGAGGAAACAGCATAAAAAAAGTGGGAAGAAAGGAGTGAGTGAAGAACCAGGATATAACAAAGTAATGAATCATCCTTTTTTTCTCCTTTCACAGAGACCCCCAGGTCACATCCTTCTGAAACCACCTTCCCTCAGCGGACCACTGAAACTCGCCTGAGACTTCATCACCTGAGGGACAGCAGGGAGCCGAGCTGCAGCCCTGCATATCTTACTGCATGGAACACGGTGAGAATGTATCCCTTGATCTCCCCCGATTTTGTTTGTATGTGCCATTTGAGGACACTAATGCGCTGTTGTACCTTTCACCACAGCATACTGGCTGCACAGCAGAGAACTTTCTAAAATTGGAGTATGAAAAGTACATTTCTGCTTATTTATAATTAGTTTCTTTTTTATTCTGTTGAATGTAATAAAAAGGTTTAATGGAACATTCATTACTGTGATATATTAAATGTTATGTATAATGTGTGGAAAATCGAACAGTTCAAAAATATGTGTTTGTGAATGGCATTAACATTTTGGTGTTCACTATGGGTGTAAGAGCAGACGCACTTTAAGGAAAAATGCAACAGGCAGAACTTAATTTCAAAACAACATTTTCATAAACCGTAGTATTAGTAAGAATAGTTGAAATGACAGCAAAGATGCTGCCTTTACACTATTAAACAAGTGATGGTATTTGTCAGCTGACATGCTCAAATAAAATCATACTTTTATCAGCCAGGACCATCAACGTCTTCGGTCTTTCTCCGGTTTTCTCCCTCAGTCCAAAAATACACAGTTTAGGTTTGTCCTGTGTGAGATACTGTGTGTTTTGCCAGGTTATTTGTCCTGTTGGTTCCTACGTTGCCAATAGAATAACAATAATCTATTGTTGTGAATCCAGAAGGACAGCTGGAGATGCGCACCATCAGTCCCAGTGAACCTGTTTGGATAGGAAGGATGGACACGGCATTGCTGAGACGTGGAAATAGCCCTGTTTTCTTCCTAATGCTGTTTCTGATTTGAGTATATTTAATTTGATTTGATATAATGATGAGCAACAAACTAGATTTGAATTTCAAACACAACCATAACACCAACATTTTTTTTTATTTATTATTGACTTTTGATTAAATTATGCAATAGAAAAATGTTACTTTATGGTCCCCTGTTAGCCCTACACGATATTTTGCTACGGTATGCACACATTCATGTTTGTCCAGTCTAGGATATGCAAAACCAAAGCACACATCTGAACTGCAGTTCTTTTTTTTTGTTTTTTTTTTCAGTCTGTTGCTCTCCCACCCTTGTTGCTGCACTTTTCCTCTAGAAGCACCGCTGGGAATGCTGCATGAGCAGTTTCATGAGCTCCACACCCAGCCAAGTTCCCCTTGGGGGTACTTATTATTATCCTTGCACATTCTCTTAAGAATCAATGTGTATGGCTATGTGAATAAAACTCTTGATGATAAATACAGGGGACACAAATTTGAAACATTTTAAAATAGGCTCAATTTGTGTCATTCATTGAATAATTAATTATACTGAACATAACCAGAGATTAGCTTGTCAGATAATATTTCAAAGCAGCTCTCAGAGGTTGTGCTTTTACTGTAAGTTTGATATTCTGCATACAGTCGTGACACTGCTACACTCTAAATCACACGACGCTTCAAAGATACTTAAGTAGAAGAGATACAGCAAAGGTGAAGCCAATTAGTGGTTAACTTTGTGCTGGGAAGAATTGGGACAATAATGGGTTTATTGGGCTGTGATGGAAGAGAAGAAGTGAGAAGACTAATTACTAAGGCCAGGCTTGCGCGATTCCTCTGGGTAAAGGCATGACCTCACAACTTGATATATTTAATGGACTATGTAACCATCTAACCCCAAAGGAAACCGGCCTGAAATGACTTTTTATCCAATGTCCAACCTTGTAATTTGTCCAGTCTCACTGTGGAACCACATCATCATCCTATGAGCGCCCGACTCAAACATTTCAAATAACTCACATATTCCCTCCGTGTCTATAACAAAAACAAAAGAAACTTTGTGGAAACAAGTTAGATTTTGTCACCACATGGATTCGCTGACATCTCAGTGTGACTGAAGGATAAGAAAATAAGACTGAACGTTTCATGCGCTCCTTTTACTCTGACTTTTAAAGTCTGACGCTCACTGTGCCGCTTGTTTGATAGCGTTCCATCTGTTGCCTCGGGCTTTCCATTTAAGAGTCTGTAAATGTATGTTTCATCTCAAAATAAATAACTTTGTTGTTACACAACAGACCGTTTGAAAAGAGTACTGAGCTAAAAATGAAAGCAAAGATGCAGATTGCAGCGGTGTAACGCCGCTCCTCCAATAAAACATAAATAAATGAATGAGTGGGTGGAAATATTCCAGTTTCAGAGAAAATGAGCAAAAGCAGAAATGTTGAGCGAACTAGACCTTTCTGTGCCTCACCACACCCTTGAAGAAATCCTGCGATGGCAAGGACGGGTGCCAGAGAGGGTCGCCTAATCACCTTATGACAAATCAGCCTCCTTTCTACCTTGTTTTTCATTCAGATAGTGCAGATCTCCACCTCTGTGTGATAAAAGCCTCAACCAAGATTGGTCTTTATACAGGCAGATTAAATGTGATCACCTTGCCAACATACTCTGAAAGATGGCCATGATCAAAGGGCAAAAAAAAGAATAATGACAATCATATGCAGGATAATAGCCCATAGTGAATGGCTGCATGATCTATTCATAAATCACTCACTTAAACTCTTTTCCCATCCTAAAGGACACAGTCCCCCTCACTCCCCCCTTTTGCATAATTTACTAAGATGTTTAAACCCCAACATAATATAGATTAGATTATTGTGACACCAATTGGAAATATTTAAACCACTTAAAATGAATCTGTCACCTTGTTTTAACTTTTTTTTTTTTTTTTTACGCTGCTCATTTTCTGTAATTGCATTTTTCTTTCCAACCTAAACCTTCATGGTCAGGTAAATGTATTCAAACAGCAGCGCGCACAGCAAGGTTGAGACTTCATGAATATTGCAATAAGGTTAAAAACCCAGGGCAAATATTGGCTCGACTTTCAACAACACAATACTGAGCGTGTAAGAGCAGCTGTGCTGGAAGCTGGAGCTTTGAAGTCATTTTATGCGGCCTCTAAAAGTTTGCGAAGCACTGAAAGAAACATTAATTCACTTAAAGAAAAGGGCCGAGTCCTGCTGAGACGTAACACACACTAAACACAGACAAGAACACTGAATCAATAAAATTTATTTTCAGCTCCTCTAGTAGAGGTGGACTAAACATAAACCTCCTTAGCATTTGGACATCAAATTTGCAAATGTTTGCTCTGATACAACAAGGCTCGTCACTTCAGACTGCAGTTCACTGCAACGTGTTGGTAACAAGCCAGGTCAGTTTGGAAAACATTTTTCAATTAATAAATCAAATCATCATTTGAAAACTTTGCAATAACCCGGGATTTAGTATCGTACTGTCACAAATATTCATGCTTAACTTAATTACATGTAAATCTCTCCCAATTACTCTGTATAAAGCATTATTTTGTGAATTTATTCAATGTGTAATACTCATAATTTTTAGTAACCCACATGGCATAACACCAGAAGTTTATCCTCTCTACTGTTGGAAGGGTTTTCTGATTTTTTATCCAAACCAGACATAATCAAAACTATCAGCATTCCGAAATAATATGTTTTAAATTAATTAGGAGCAGCTTTATTTCTGTGATGATCTAATTCTGTTGGAGCCATAGCGTTTCAGTAAGGCTGCTAACTGGTTTAAGCATTCGAAACTGTCAGGGAAATTAACCACAAAATGAATTTGTGTGAGAAAGAAGGGGCACGGTGACAGAAAAATACAGAAGCAGCATGGTATTAGAATAAAAAAATAGATACAAACGCACAAAAAAAAAATAGGCCAAAAACAACAACTAAATCATGAAATTCATCCCATGATGAATTGGGCAACAAACAAAACCTATAAAATAAAGATTAACACACGAGCCACATGGAAACTGTGGCAGCGGCTCGCTTTGTTCTTGGCAGAAGAGCGACGGAGAACTGCAAATTAAAGGTTGGAGCCTCGGCAGGTTGCTATGGCTAATTCTGCGCTCTGAATGTGAAAAGCATAGGAGCTGCCAGACAACTAATCCACTCTCCTGTTGATGAGGAGTAAAAGTCACTCTCTTCCTTTTTTGTGCCGAAAAGGTCAAACTCATCAAGTTATATCTTGTCCTTTGTAATAAAGCTTGTAAGGTAAAAAATATTACATAGTGATTTCCAACAGTTCAGCAAAATCCAGTTCACTTTTTAGCTTCAGTCACTTGATGCAAATTTAAGTAAGTTATATATGCAATCAACACCATGTGCTTTTTCATCTCAGCTCTTAGTGGCCACATATCTCAAAATTCAATGGTCATATTTTAATTTATATGGTTTAAATGCAACTTTGGTTATATATGCTAAAGAAAACGCTTAAACTTTGGAAAATTAAGGTGCAACAGGCAACGTGATGAGACTCTAATAAGACTCTGACAAGATTGTCTCTGTTTCCTCACATGGAAAATCTATTTTAATGAATTAGAAGGAACCACATCCACAATCCCCAGAATATCCACTTCCACTAAAATTTATACATTTTAGTAAATGTATTTCAATATGAATCTGGGCTAAGGGGGAAATAAAAACAGAAATATGAACGAGAACAACCCATCTTCTGGAGCCAGTTAAAGAAATGTAATCATGCGGTCCTTCATCGATGTCCCCAAGAGCCAAAACTGGTTGGAAGACCTAAATCTAATTTTTGTCCATGTCTTTTTGTTTCAATTTGCAACAAAAGGTTTTGGCAGGACATCAAAAAAGAAGGAAACAGTTCCAATTTAAATGCAATCGTAGGCTAGTCCACAAGCATTTATCCACTTGCAATTTATTGCAATACTCAGATTTAGACATACACAATTTAATCGACCTTCTTAGTCTTAATGGATCACAACGCCTCAAACTCTTTGCTGCTCTAGTGTTGCAAGAGACTAATTTAGCATAGAGAATACACAGAAATAACTTACTGCCAAAACTGTCTGTGAAAATATGAGAAATTGGCCATCACAAGTATTCTGAACCTCAATTACTACTACCAAATGTAACTGTGGCAAAAATCTGTTAAAGCTACTGAGCAGTTTTAACAGTAGCACTACATTATGATGTTTGTGTTAAAATCAATCCCATACTGATAATGAGCACAGCCCAGTGCAGGGTCAAAGAGCGCCAGGCAAAACTAACACCTTGGATGTGACATCCAACTTCTTTTCAAGCTCAGCATTGCCAAGGCCAGGTGCAACCCAGTTCACCTGCAGCCACAACAAAGTACTTTCAAATGAAAGAAGAAAAAAAAAGGAGAGAAGTCACAAAATGGTGTGACATTAAGATGACGATGAGATAGGCTCAGTGGGATTAGGAAGGATAAAAAAACAGCTGTGATTCACTAGGATGGCTAAAACCTGAGTTGGCATCAATCATCAGCTCTGAAAATTTAGGACCGATCGGCATTAAGGGGCTGTCGAGAATTATTGATGACATGTTCCAAGAGTCTTTCCTGTTGGACGGAGAAGCACTTAATCTGAGATTTACAGCATTTAAGGCAAAATCCTAAAAGCCACAATCCTTTTTCTCATTGGAGGGGATGATACCGAGCCTCTGTGGGGCAAAACATGTGCCTGCAAACGCACTGCACCACAAAATTTACCCAACTTGTTAAAAAATGCAAAAACCTAATAAGGTGGACATCACTAAGTGTGTGAAGAAAGAAAAAAATAAAAGAGAGCATTAGCTATTCTACACTAAAAATGTCCAGGAAAAATTGAGAAACCTAACACAGTCCAATTCATAAATTTTTTTTTACATCCTTTCCTTTTATGTTGTGATTTGCAACACAGGCCACACAAAAAGAAAGTAATTCAAAGTTTGAGTTCATATGTATTTATTTTTATAGCAATTTATTCCATGACCAGAAGCAGGCCAGAAAAAAATGTTGTGCAAGAGGAGCTTAAAGATCTGACAAATCGGTGCCCGGCAAAGGAATAAAAAGAAACTTTGTATGAACCCAATCTGCCAGTAATTCACCAAAGTGCCTAATAGCTGCTTGTGACAAAAAAATCTTTCAAAAGAGGAAACATTTTTCAGCATTCATGAGACTTTTCTGCTCTGGTTTAACCAGCATCATTACTGTGTTGTGCCCATGGAAACAACCTGCCCCAGAATAGGGAACTGTGTATCAGACACAACTTGTCTTTTATAAGTGTCTGCAGTTATGGACTCAATAAATTGTTTGCTCCTCAAATGTCAGTTCAAGCAAATGCTAAGGAAGTGGTACTGTAAGAAAATGTGTACAATGTTACCCCATGTGAGCATTTTTTATTTATTTACTTTCTTTTATCTGCTGCTTGTGCATCTTTGAAATATATATATATATATATATATATATATATTATATATATATATATATATATATATATATTATATATATATATATACTTATTCCATTCTTTTCACTTGGTTACTTTCATAGAGCTGAGCCAAATTTCCTTAATAAATTATCATAAAAGCCACCCCATCCTCACCCCATCTTTATTGCCAATAGTGTCCACACATCATATTAAAAATGTTTTTTTTTTTGATCAAGGAAACAATCAATGCCCTGCAAACATCAATCATCTCTCAGATACTGCAAACTCAGAAGACGCATCATCCATATATGGCACTCACTTCCTGTTTTTAAGGGAGTCGTGACCTCATAGGTGAAAAAGTGCTTATGAAATTATTTATCTGTCATAAAAACAATGGGAATGGGGGTTATCATTTGTTAATGTTTAATACTTTCAAGATGTGCTAGATTTTTGGATTCAACATATATTTGTGTTTATGGGATCAGATTTTGCCTTTTCTTTTTTCAAGTTGGTATTGAGTAGAATGTTTTTAAATAAGTTTGTTTTCAAGAAAAGGAGAAAAAAAAAGTGTTGCCTGCTACCACTTAACTAACCCAAAACCATAAAACTGACACAGCCTTAGGACATATTAGGCTCTTGAAAATAATGAGGAGCAAAACCAATAAGAGTGAGCTGCTGAATTGTTTTGAGATGGAAAGACGGCACATAAACCCACAGCGGAATGATTCCACCCGCATTCGTCTCAGAAGAGGCAATGAAAGCAAAGAAAATCCCACCAGCTGCAGACATTCGACAGAGTCGACTTTCACACGAATGCATTTCCCCTGCTCTGATGTGAGGAAGCCAGAGAAAATAAGTCAGTGGTCATTAACACTCTCTGTTTCTCTGTTGTCTGTTGTGGCAGGGATTTAAAACAGAATTTTCCTAACCCTAATCCCCGATACAACTTCTGTTTTTATACACCGCATGGAATCACGCTGGGCTACTTTCAGCTTTTTGTAAAGAGATTGGCTAAGCTGTAGACACCCAGCTCAGTTCAGAGCCATTGTTTTTTTGTTTCTTTTTTTCTTTTCACAAACAGAATATAAAACCCCTGCAAGCAGGCACCAACATTCAAAAGCAACACTCCAAACGTCCCCCTCCAGAGACTGGTTTAATCATGTAGGTGCTGAGTTATTGAGAGGGGCAAAATTATTGCTCCTGTGACAAATGCTTTAAATGCCACCCTTGTTCCCCTGCTTGCAACTTTATTTTCATGCCGGCAGCACTTCTGCCCTTATGTGTCCAATCTGTTTTTTCTCTTGTCAACAGGTGGACGGAGAAAAATTGTTTTTCTCAAATAGGCAGGAGTTGCCATATCAACCGATACACAGGATGGGGGCATTAGATTGCAGAGCCCAAGTGCAAACTATAGCACAATACAGGAATGGGATGGGAGCCTGACACATAGTCATATCATGGCATCTTGTTATAGGTTTTGTGAGAAATTGTCAAACATCCAGGGGTGGGGGGAAAAAAATCAAGCTAGTGCGTTACACATACGCTTTCACACACAAACCCGAACTGAATGCCTGCCAAGCAAATACAGACCCCATAAGAGAAAGCGCACATGCTGTTTGTGCCGGAACAAACGTGAGCGTGCAGTTAAAGAGGGGCCTTTGTTGAGTTAACGGCGTGATCACGCAGCGAGTCAGCGAGGGACGACTATTCCATCAGGAGATGCCTCATTTTGTCAGACCCTTTCCCCGGTTTCACGGACTGCTGGGGTGTTGCTAAGAGGAAGCTAGCTCTGCCAGAAACGATGGCGTTGCTTTGACAGGCAACCGTCTGGTGTCCAAGTGAAAAAAAATAAATGGAAATGATAAAGACATGATCTGAATTAGTGCCATATCCTCCCTAACTCTTCATCTTCCTGTCCCTCAGCAGCAATCCCTTTGTCTTATAAATTTTAACACATTGGCTCGTGAAAGAAAAATGTTTAAGTTGTGTTTGTTAACTGGCTTGATCTATTTAAAAAAAAAACATTTTATTGTTATCATGAACAAATATTTCTGGCATGCTAAAGACAACAAACCAAGACAGTGAAATTCACTGCCGGCAGGGTAATTTGGTGAGAGTGTATCGGGTTATTACAGCATAAAACTCCACCAGTCTCACACCAGACGTGCTGTCATTCAAAAACCAGTGGGTGGGTGTTGCACCTGCAGCAGGAAAACATTTTAATACTCTTTTTCTTTTAATGTATCTGAAAACCAAGGGATACATTAACATGTGCAACCAATGCACCGTCTGAGTACTGAAACACTTTTCTATTTATCCTCCATCTTACTGCTTGAAATACCACATCTTTGTTTTCCTCTGATTCGGCAGACAAAAGAAAACACAGATCAACATAAGGCTTGGGGTAGCGATTGTCTTCAAGGACTGGAAAGCCTTGAAAACCTCATTCACTACCTGAAATATTCAAATCCATTTGCTTCACATCTTAAAATTCTGTAATCGGTTGGATTTAGGGTTAAAAGCTCCATGTGACCTCAACACATTTTTTTGTTATTATTATTAGCTAAGCAATTTAAATAACATGACTTGAGAAGACTGAAATAGTCTGTTGTCTTTGGTCCATTAAGACAAAACCCTAATAATATTTAAAGCTGAGGGGATATGATTGTTCTTGCGACGCACTGCACATGTCTCAAAAACTTAAGTGCAGGTGTCAGTTAAGAATAAGGATTTGGGAATCACTTCTTTCAGAGGAAATTAAGACTGATCTGCTCTTAATTAGTTTGTTTCTCGCCATGTGCATCCATGGCTCTGTTGGTTGCCAGCGTGTGTGCGTGTGTGTGTGTGTGTGTGTCTTACTTCTTCAAACACACTTTATAACACCACATCAGTCAGGATAAGGAACCTTAAATTAACTCTTAGTGCACAGTTTCAATAAATTATGTGGTTTCTGATGCACAGTTGCACATCATGCCAACTGCGAAACCTTTTTATATCACTGTCTGCATAACTATGCCACTTATATTGCTAAAATAATGCCGTTCCTTATAGGTGCCACATCCATAACCACTAAACTTACACCTCCTCAGACTCTTGTGCACTCTAAGTGGCTCTGTACCTCCTGACCTCCACTTCAACAGAAGGCGAAGCTGGAAGCATGACATCCTCATAGCATATGCATTGGGGTCAGACACTATTAAAACATTTAAAAAAGTAACGTCAAGACTCAAAATGCAGGATATCGATTTTGCTTGACAAGTAAATAACATTTGCCCTTGTTCACATGCAGTTAATACTGTAATCATGTACACAGTACAGCACTTTGTGTCTTCATTGTACAGACAGACTTAATTTTAAGTGACAGCGGAAAATGTTACGTGTGAAACGAGACGGCAGTGACAAAACGAGGGATCATGACGATGATCTGTCACAGTCAGGATAAAGATATGAATCATTCTTTGCCTTGGGTTTGAAAAAGCTTTTTTGTGATATAAACACCACATTAACTTCTCGCATCTCTCCTAACCTATTAAATCATCCCAAATATGGGGGTCGTTCTGAATTATTAAAACCTCTGCTTTCCACGCTGTCGCTAGCTGAAATGATAAAACAAAATACATCCAACATTTTGGGTTTTACTTTAAAGACAAGGATCATGTTAAAAAGCTCAGTAAAGTTCTACATTAAAAAAAAAACAAAAGCAGAGAGACAAAACATCTGTTTGCAACATATTGCAGATGAATTAAAGGCAGCAGTAAATGTGTAGGAGTGAGGGAATCCATGTTGAACCAACAAAAAAAATTAAACAGGATGCAAAACCATGCAAGACACTTTAGTTTCTAGAGACATGTGATCTTTTTTTAATGCCATAACCGAGTAATTTTCAGTATGACTATTTCTTCCCTGTATTTCACCACATAGAAAAAGGGAACTGAAGTCAAATCCCTTGTTTATTTGAACAAACTTAGCAAGTCAAGTTGTGCTAAAGACAATAAATGTTAAATCAAATACATGTGAACCATTATAGTGTCTAAACTCCCTTAAAGTGTGCTGCTGTTTTCAGATTTTGGCTGCAGTGACATGGGACGTCTCCGTAAAATGAGGCCACCTTATTAAAGAACAATGAGATTATAAAAGGTTCAAACGTGGATCCATTAAAATCTCTCACTGGAGTTTACAGACTTGTTCCAGCAGTGATTAAAAACATGATAATTACAAGTTGGGTGTCTGGGTGTATCATACCCATTCAATATGAATACTCCTAAAAGGATTTGTTTGCTAGTAACTTGGACAGAGACAACTAAAATGCTCTGCTAATTTTAGGAAATGACTAATCTACAGCATCTGGGATGTTTTATTAATCTTCGTCTTTTCCTGTGCTCTTTGTCATTGTGCCAATTTGTCACAGAAGTTCATTTCTCCATTTACAGGCAACAGCATTTTAGCAATGAAAGCTTTCTCTTAGTTGAATTGACTGTAGACAGAAGAAAAAGAATCGTCCACGAAGGAGCACAAAAAAGAGCAAATAAAAAATAAATTGGAGGGTTAACGCTGAATCTAATAAAGGTAACAGAGCAATCATCCAAAAGCGAGTGATTATACCGTGCCGATTCAAGTAAAAGTCTTAGACGCGCTTATATTTGCATGCGCATTTGACCCAGTTTTGACTGATGCTTGCATATTTGCACTGAACACTCGAGAGATCCCAGGAGAGGTTTAAGCTGGGTCTTGATTTCACTAAGAGAGAGCTTACACACTAGCTTAGCCTCGTCTTTGGACGGTATCCCTTCTCCCTGGGCATGATGGAAGGTCCATACCAATGTGGGAGAGACGGAGTATGAGAGTAAAGCCGGAGAGAGATTCTAGCGACAGATGGTCCGAAACTTGGCGTTTGGGTCTGTGGGCACTAATGCAAACAAAGGCTCCCACATACACTTGGCGCCGCTTTGTCAATGAGGCAAGCAAGCCGACTCTGCAGTTTTAAATGGCTTCGCTCATCTTGAGCTCTATGAGAATTTAACACCCAGTCCATTTTTATCAGTCTTTTGCCATTTCTATCAACCTCACTGTCAGATTCACCCAAATCTAGTCTCACCAAGGCCCCCAATTTTAATCCCTCAACTCCTAAATCTCCCAACCACTCCGTCTCAGCGCCACCTACTCCTCCTCCTCCATGTGTCTGCAAAAGAATGCATCATCGCATATAGCTGCACTGCATTTTTTATTTTTTATTTTTTTGGCTGACTCCTGTTTAGCCTCTAATGGGATTTACTCCAGGCTGATTTTCTGCTCTTTGTCCTGCGTCCTGGAATGAAGTCTTCTTGCAGCCAATAGTGCAGGTGGTGGGTAGTAAATTATGCACACTTCCCCCTGAGCGAGTCAGAAGTGAGTGAAAGAGGGAGTTGCGAGCTCTCCGTTACCAAAGTGGTTTCAGTACCTCTCACCAGAACCACAAAAACCAATTTTCAAACAAATCCACAGACTGCATCGATGAAAGCACCAGAGGCGTTCACTTATTACACCATGCAAACACACGCCGTATTCATAGCGCGATGCACAAACAGACAAATCCTCTCCCTGCATTTATACGCCCACTCCACCTCCCTCTGCTGCATCTGTGTCATCTCAGCACACTTTGGGAAACGCAACAACAGCAAAGCATAATGGCATGTAAAAAGACAAACGCTGCTCCCATCGTGTGGGACTGTGGAGCGTCACAATGGACAGAGGCTGCGGGCCTCATCGGCATCAATCTGATCTTACAGACTGGATCACCGCAGGCCACTGCCTCCACCCTCTCCCCTCTCTTCATGCTCAACTGTCTGTCAGTTTCTCCTGCCCTAACAGGTAGAGTGGTATTGATGGCCAAACCCCAGCGGTGGTTGGTGCGGTCTGGGGTCGTGGCGAAGCACTAACATCTGTCACAGCGTCCTCCGCAGCTCATTATAAATCTGTCACACAAAAGACGGCGGCAACATGAATAAGACAAGGGGCGGCGAGACCTTCACAAGGGGGAAACATGGGTCTCGCGTCGACGTGTAACGAGCGGCTTGTTGAGTTATGAGTGGCGTCTAAGCAGGTGTCCTGACGAACATCTTTTGTTTTGTTTTTTGTTTTTTTGCTCTTCTGGCTGTCACAAACTGAATGCCGTTGTTAAAGCAAAGAAATCAATGATGGCGCTTTCAAACAGGTTTCATGTGGGCTGTTTGTTTTGAAGTCAACAGCTGACAGTGTAAAATGAGCCCAATATCTTCATCCGATGCCAGATTTTGTAATCCTGAACTCGAGATGGATTGTGGGAGCACCAACAATCAAACATCCAGGAGGATTTTGATGCACTGGGCTCATTTAAAATGTTATGTTGTCATGCATTGTTTTTTTTTAGGAGGCAGAGAGTCATAATGCCTTACAGAGGCCATCAGTCATCCCCTCACACAATGACCCCCCCGCTCCCCCCCTCCCTCAGAGGATCCTCAATCAAAGATGGCAGCATGAAAAGCAATAAATACTTTGAAGTCAGCCTTCAGCAGTCTGCCGGTGAGGCAACATGTAATGAATACATAAACTAACAAAGGCACAACATGACTGCCGCTGTCTCTAATTAGAGCAATGTAGTTATTCTGATTGCATCAGATAACAGGGAAACCAAATAACTGCAGGGCAGTGAACTCATGCTGTCTGCAGGGACTCTTTGAAGCTTCTTGATGGGCTGGTAGTCTGCATGAGCTTCAGTCCGGTGGACGGATGGAACCAAGCTCATGTCAGATAAGTGTGAAACACTCGCTTTAGCATTTGTTTATGTAGAAATCTGCCCTTCTGAAAACAAGCATTTGAATGTGCATGTCTCACCTAGTGCTGTAGGCAACTGATTAAAGTTGTTGTAACACATTGAGTTATATTTTTTTATTATATTTTGAGCTACTCATGCACGTGGGCAGAAAAGCACTTGAGCAGCAGAGGATGCTGCATGCAGTGTATATGCTGCTTCTAATTTGAAATACCATACATTCGTGTTTTGTGTTTGTTTCCTGTGCTGTGTGCACTGCAGATGTTTTTAGTTTTAAGCAGGTTCTGCACTGGTAAACAGAGGGAGTTACTCATTAAAATGTAAAACTCAAGAAACAAGGCGACCATACAATCAGCGCCGCTGACCTCTGACCACCACAAGAAGTCAAGGCGGGTCAAGAGTCCGATTACAGGACAAACTCCTACCACTTATACCACTGTTGCCACTTTGCTTCTGTCTGTAACGTTGCTATCAATCCAGACAACAGAGGGGAGAATAAATAAATCAATCCCATCATTTGGCAGTCAGTGAAGAAAAGTTATCTGGGTGAGCTCAAGTGCTCAGAGGTCATAAAGCAGACAGTCCACTGCATTAGCAATTCACATTAATATTTAAGATAACACAAGAATACAGCATTTAGGCACTTTGCAGCAGTGGGAAACGAGCATTAAACCAATAATATGCCAAGTTTCAAGCAGGAATACAAACAAATTGACACCAGTGAGTGTTCTGATAAAGATCATTACTCTTTGCTTCAACTTCTCCATCCACAGCTGATACGATCTTGAGTTGGGAATCAAACTCTATCTCAAGCGCATTATTTTGAACCCCTTTTAACTCAAATGCCACTGGAATCTCTATTCACCAAAAAATAAATAAATAAAAATAAAAAATACACCACTGAAGAGTATTTCCTAACAAATTGTTAAATCACAGCGCGCAGTGACATTTAGCATCTTGCACATAATTTATCTGCTGACACAAATCAAAAAATGGCATTTAAAGTAAATTACACATTTCCTGTAATTAACAAATTATCTAATCCTAAAGTTAATGTTTGGTTGAAATACTTCAGTCTTTTCCTCCCCTTCTTTTTCTTTTTTTTAGACACTTATTTAAGTTCCCTTCAAGGAGTCAAAGGGACGCAAAATGAGACATCTGCTGGAGATGATAAGACAAAGTGACACAGAGGTGTCTCTCCACTGCAGAGAAGTACTGACAGCGGATCCTGTACAGCTCCGAGCGGAAAAGCTGAAAACCTACAAAACAGATCCAGCCTTTAAGCCTTGACCTTTATGTTTCACTTCTCTTCCTTATTCTGCTCTCTCTTCCTCTCTCTCTTTTTCTGTGTGCGTCAGCTGCTTAGACATGACTGAGTCCAGCTAATCGGAGTAAAAAGCCTCAGGAATGTATATTTTTGTAGTTATTACACTGGCCTGCAGATCATGAAGGTCCCCCCCTGAGTCATCCTTGTCGTATGGCATGAATGTAACTAGTATAATAGCGCGCTTGTGTGTCATCTGTGGAACCGCTCCGACAAGTGTTATGGGAGTAACACATAGCCTGTGCAACAAGAGTGTTTTCTTTACAATAACGCAGAAGGGTGGTAAAGAACAAAAAAATGTCAATATCAATACTAAACAGCGAGAAATGGGGAGAGGACCAATATATCACGGCAATAAATGTGGTGCCCCGTAACGTACTAAACAGAACTCTTCTGCAAACATATTAAATGAAACGGTGCGCCATCCAGGCTTTAATCATATATTCTTTATTGCTGCGTAGCTCAATAAAGCGAATGCACAAGATTGTTGCCATATGTGACTCTAATCAGAGGTTCAGATCTTTCAGGATGACTCAATATCATGCTAAATTAAACTGCCTGAGTATGAGAAGTTTTGATACAAAGTTTGTTCACATCTTGCTAAATTCAAGATGATCTTTTCCACAACAAATTACCAAAAGAAAAAAAAAACAGTCACAATTTAAAAGACGCTTCTATAAAGATGAGCGAGAAACCACAAGTTCCTCTAGAGGGGTAGAAAAATAACAATTAAAAAATAAATTCATAATCATTAGCTAGACGGGAAGACTAACTATTTTGAGGGCATCACTAACAAACTCAGAAGTGAGGAATAGTACTGTAATGTGCAAACAAAAATCAACTATAAACTCTTTTCTGGATCCTCACAGCAGAAGTTTTATTTATTCAAGTCTATGCTTGATATTAGTTTAATGTTAACACATCCACAATTTTATCAAGTCATCGATATTTCTTTGCCACTTTTGCTGTCAACTTTGGGATCTTGTGGATGTTAAGTGGATAAGTTGATATTTTGAACCTATTTGGGAAAATTTTCTCTTACTGGAAACAAGATGTTCAGGCGACAGGCTAAAAACAAACAATTGATCTCAGTTCAATTTAGGTTTGGACTCTGGCTGAGTCCTTTAAACCAAATAAATATGCTTTGATCCAAACCACCGCCTTACAGCTTTTGCAGCATGCTTAGGAAAACCTCTGTCCCTCTCTAAAGATTTTAAAATCTTTGGCAGCCTCTTATTCCAACAATGCCTCCATATTTCTATTAAAAAAATAAAACTGCACATCATGATGCTGCCACATTTTGACATTGTGCCATGATACTTTTCGTCCATCAACCGCAATCTCAACCTCGTCTTTTCTTCCAGATGTTTTGCTCCACATAGTTTGGGGCAAACGTTATTTGCTATATTACAAAAAATAAATAAATAAAAATCTGGTAACACTTTATTTGAAGGGGTGGGCATAAGACTGAGATTACACCGCCATAAACATGACATAAGAGTCATGAACCCGAAGGAGTCTTTATGAATGTTTACAACTGTTGTCATGAAGTGTCATTCGGTAAATAATGACACTTTTAATGCTTTTAATTGGCTTTTAATGAAAGTCATCATTCTGTAGAAACACCCACAGCACTGTGAATGGATTAAATAAAAGCAACACTTTTGCTGCAACATCACTAAGCAGATTAAGGTACTATGTAGCCTTTATGCAGTCCACTGAAGAGCTTATGACGTATTAAAACTACAGCTGGGTAATTAACAGGGCCTGGTAAATGACCTGATCATCCTCCCCGTGTGTAGAGCTAGTAGAAAGACATAAAAAGACAAACAAATCCATTAATGAGATTTACACAGCATTATTCTTTTTGCTGGGACGAAAGGGCAGCATTATATCAGATACAGAGCTCAGCGAGTAATGAGTTGTCCTAAACAGAAGATCAGATGGAGGAGATTATATTATGCATGCCAAATCCTTCAAAGGAACCATTATTTCAGCAATGCTTTCCATTACAAATTGATTCAGAAAGAGAGCCGGAGAGACAAAAAAAAAAGAAAGAAAAACGAGGACTGCACTCTGTGCTCCTCAAAAGACTATTGGCTTTCAGGGGTCTAAAGGGCAGAAAAATTAAATCCTCCTTGACATTACCTTGGCAGGGGTCAGAAGAAATTGTCCATCGGTGGTGGCGTGGCTTTGGAAGAGGACTCAGTGGGGCAGAGCACTCAACGATTCACCACATGCTGCAGGTCCAGGAAGCCCTTAGCTGGAGCCGGGTGGGAATATTTTTCTATCCGTTTTACTGTTTTGTTTCAGATGCAAGAAAAACCTGCAGGAGCTTTCAAAAAAAAATTGATGGGGCAAAAATAGATTTTAAAACCCTTGCCACAAAGGTTGGTTTTAGTAGATTGAAGGCCATTTGCGCAGACATTTAAAGCCCTTGTGTAACGTATGTCAAGCAATTCGATAGGTTTCAACTCGCCCTCCCTCACTGGTTCTATTTCTAGATTCACTGGCTGATCATTTAATGGCCTAAATGCAGCATTTTGGACCTGGGTGAAAATTTACAGATATTTAAGGATCAGACCAGGAGGTATCTATAAAAGTTTTGCTCAAGCATGTCAAACTTTTAACGTTAAATATGTAATGCTTATGTTTTGTTAAGAGACATTTAGTGTTAGGGTAGAATGTACATTTAGCTCATGAGACGCATTTTCTTGTAAAATTGAGAAACCCCAATTTTTTCACTTTATTTTTCACAAATACAGTGAAAAGTTTACAAGTCAGAAACTATTTTAAATAATCATTGTGTGATTATTCAGTCCAAGTTTGATTAATGACTATGTTTCTGTTTTCACATTTGTCTCAAACTAAAGTGAAGAAAAAGAAACATAATAAAGAAATTAAGCATTTTGCCAAATTTGATCAAAAGAATTATACATTTTCAACAGGGAATGAGCAGGTGCAGTTCTGATTCCTTTAAAAATATATTTATATATCTATGAAACAGTCCTATAATTTAGCCCTATGCCAATTTCACTGTGTACAATATTTTGTTACTGTCTCCTGTTTGAGATACTATCATGTTTGTGGCAAAGCTTCTTCAGGATGTTTATGTAAATAAGAGTTGTAATCTAAAACCAGGACCAGTCTGTACATGATCTCTGTCAACACATTAGGTGAACTGCCTACCTGCCTTATTGCTTACATGCAGCAGATATGTTCAATATTTTACTTGATACATATTGGGTAAACACAGCAAATAGATAGAGAAATATGCACCAGGTTTTACTATTGCAAAATCTTGAGCCAGGAAATCTTATTACATCCCTCATCTTGGTTCATATTTGTTTGTTGTTTTCTGTCAAATGTACAAGATGACAAGGCAAAATGGAAATCTAACCGATGCAGTAAACGTTTCCCAAGTTAGTGTTTAAGTCAGATTTATTATGCAGTAATGTGGCAACAGAAACAGGAATCCCCTTATTGGGGCTCAAAAACCAACTATATTTCATTTTCTGAAAAAGAAAATCTGTGATTTTATGACAAGCGATTGGTGCTTAAAAACCTGACCTGCCAATACAGACACACCACTTGGAAACTAACTAGAAATTGTTTTCTGAAAATGAACAAGTGTTTCTTAAACTGAAAACTCAGGTAATTACCAAAGAAACTTGAAGAAAAAAACATCCTCCAGAGATTAAAACAAAAAACAACTGGAGTCCTGAACTGTTCAAAATGTCAACAATCTGAGGAAACAAAGATGTATATGTTGTAGCTAAACCCTCAAAGAAAACCACTTTTTTCCCTTCATTTCAAACTTTTTAGTTTAGATTTTACATGAATATATTGTTTGCAATATTACAGCAAATTACAGTATCTCGATTCCATGTCACATTTTAGGAGCATTTTAAAAAGCCACATTATCACACTTCGACTCAGCTCTCGCAGAAGATTATAACATTACATAACATAACATTACATAGAATCTAAAGGCTAAATGTTCTGCCCATTTTAGTATTTCCAGCTCTGCTTTAAAGTCGTTGTTTTCCCTTTTCCCCTCATGACAGCAGCTGAGTGAACAAATTCAGAACTCATGACAGCATCAAAACTCACAACAGCCAAATTCCTCCGTGTTGTTGCTGGTGATGTTAAAATTGACACGGCTATGCCCTGCATCTGGGAAAGAAAACTCCATAAACTGTATGCGTAAGTACGTGTGGTCAGACGGTATATTTAGCCAGCCTTGAGCTGTCATCTCCAGAAGATAAGAACGTGGGCGGACTGAATAGTTTAGTGTTTTTCCTGTGCATGGTGCCTGTGTGACACGCTCATTAATACATGTTCCACTATCACAAGGACAAAGGAAGCCGAGTAAGGGCAGAGATGACACTGCAATGACTCCGAGCAGATTTTTCTCACCGCCTCACTACTGTTTTTTGTTACCCCTCCCTCCCATTCACTAATGCTCATGATCTTTTTTTAGATCCGGATTTTTCTTGCAGTCGTATTTACGGCAGGGTGTAATGATTCATTAAAAAAAAAAAATTAATACTCCAAGCAGTTCAGTAAGCTTTTCCACCAGCGGAGAGCAGAATGATGCATCCAGGTTAAGAATAGTGACAGGAAAATACAAAGACGACAGAGTTAGTGTTTTTGAAGAAAGTAAAAAAAAAAATTTAAAAAGTGGTGGATCTAGATTTTGTATGTATATCATAAAGCTCTTGTCATATTCATACTAGTTTCCAGTTTAGATACCTTGTTGTCCTGGTGACTCATATGCCATTATACTGCTGTCCTTGCTGCATTAAATGTTACAACGTTCAAGCAACAAAACAATTTGAATATGTTATCTTATCTACTTGGAGGACCGGGGTTACCTTTTTTTTACTCCCACTGCTTTTTTTTTAAGAGCAACTCGATGAAGACGTGCAATTGGGACCGCCACACTTAAACTATTATCCTGATATTTAATGAAAACATATTTATAAGCTTCAAAGTCTGGCCTTGACATCATCATTTACGGTCTATCTCTCTGAGTGGATTATGTTACCCATTCAACTAAGACAGAACTCGACCATATCTATTCAGTGAAGGATGCACCTGAAGAACACGAGAACGACGCCATGGAAAACCCAATTTAGTCACACTGCACGGATTGCCTTGATATTTCTGAATTCATTTAAGAAATTTAATCTCCACTTTTCAAGCCCAATGTGATTCTGCCCAGAATGACATTGGCAAACAATTTTAATATATTTGTTTGTCATCTGGTTAAGGCGGGCCAGACTTATTTTAAGACCAGAAAAGATGGATCTTTGAAGCCACAATTGCAAATTGTGTTGCCCCCAGCTTTGAATTGTCATGGTCTTACTAAAAAAAAAACAACAAAAAAAAACTTTTTTTAAATTTCTTTTGACAGGTAATTAGTGAAGACTTCAGTTTTCGGTCAGTTTTATTGTTTTATGTTATGAGTCGTTTGTTTTTACACACATAACTTGTGTCATTTTTGTTTCTTTTAGTGATTTTAGCTTCTGTGAAGCAGTTTAGGGTTTATAGTTTTGAAAAGCTTTTTTTTTTTTATAAAGGTTTTAGAGATGCAGCGCTTTGGAAAAGCACCCTGGAACTTCCTCATGTTTTCTACAATTACACACATAAACTATGGTGTTTTATGTGATAGACTTGCATAAAGTAGTGCATAATTGTGAAGTGGAAGGAACGTAGCACTTTCAATAACCACCTTGTTTTGTAATTACAGCTTTATAAAATAAATGATTTTACCCGTTCAATTTTGAAAATTTGTTCAAGTTCAGAGTCTGAGAAAAGACTCTAAAAGTCATCAAGTTTTCTATAATAAGTGTGCCATACTTAAAAAAGTAAAAGTCACTCTATGCTTTATGCCACTGCCATTGATGTCAAAGTGATGAGCCTAACACCGTACTGCTCAACCTTTTTAAATTACTACATTTTCAATTCTACGAGAATAGCTGACATTTTATGAAGGGTAAATGGTGGATTATCTACTGCTGATGAATGATACTAATGCATGTTGACTAAAACAGAATAAAAGGGCAACTGAATTGAAGATCATAACCATGAAGAAACAATTTCGCAGCCATAAAACGTGGATTTTGTAAACCATTCCTAATTCATCTCTTTTACTTCTCTCTTTGCTCCTCCTATCCTTAATCCAATTTCCTCACTTTCTTTTCACATTCTGCATCTTCTACTTCTGCACATCTCATCCTCATTCCCCTCCACTCTCCAAACACTCCCTCCCTGCATGCTCATGTCCATCCTCTCCTTGTTCCTTCCTCCTTCATTCTGTAGCAAGATCCTGACTGCTGCTCACAGTGGGATGGCAGCGAACAAAAGAGCATAGCAAAAAGGTTAACTTATCCCCGTTGTCACTCAACACTCTCCAGCCCGTCTTGCCTCTGGTGTAAGAATTTGAGGCCACCCATCGATCCTCACATCATCGACTGCACATTATTCCCCACGCTCTCTGGAAACCGAAGCCGACCCTCTGCACACACACGCAGACACACACAGTCTTACCCCCCGTCCCTCAAAACACTTGCTTCTGTGAATATTTGATTTTCAGGGGCAGAGCTGTAAACAATACTTAAGCGTGTTAAATGATATCCAATCAAGGCTGACAAAAAGACGTTCAATCACTGGATGGAAAAGCAGTCTTTTTGATTTTTTTGGGTGGGGGTTGTGGGGGCTTAAAGCAAATGGAATTGATAAAAAGTGTTATAAAGAACTCCTGGAGATTTTGAACCCTAAAAATGTCAAGAGAAATCCTTGCTAGGATAATAAGCATGAGCTATATATGTATTCTGCAAACTCCCTCATTCACCACTGCTGACTTCATTAATTTAAAGAACTAATGGCAAATAATTTGTTGCCCGCTCAGTTTAATTGCCACGTGTTCGCTAGTTAGATGAGTCAAGTAATGCATGTTTATAGTTGGTTAATTTCTGCAGTGTGTTTGAATCGCTTCGAGACTCTGGCTAAAAATATTTTAGGGTTAGAAAATCCTAAAATACAAAACATCAACATATCACAGCTTGTCTTTTTCTTTGTTTTTCAAGTGAGCTGTCTTAGCTTGTCTTAGCAAGCACAGTCAGTTGCAGCTCCATCAATGGGATTGTGGGTTGAGCACAAAGTATTTTAGACAAAACAATCACAATTTTTTTGTCTAAAATCTTGTTTTACTTATGTTCTCTTTTGAGCTCAACCCATCTGTTGATTTCTGCAGGAGGTATTAGTAAGATGAATCAATAAGCTCCCTCTCCAAATGAACTTTCTGCAAATTTACCTCCAGTAATTAGCTGCGGAACCAACTTACTTTTTTCTCACTGTCTGAGTGTGAGAATATTGATGCGAGCTGCCGACAGATTTACATACGGTGATGAGGAATACGACTTTTGACAACTCCATTCCTGTACTAAGTCCTCGTGACTAAAACAGGGACTATGTGTATGTGTTTTAAATCACCAGATTAGATGCCAATTCATTAGATCTCCAAGCTACTGATTTCAGACAGCATTCCTACCAGCTCCCTCATCCTTATTCGACAAATTGCCGCATAAATTCTCACATTATGTCGTCACATATGAGCTGGAGGATTCCCTTTCGCCGCCGTTTTCCTTTGACAACCATGCGCTGGATAGAGCTTGATTGTGGTGTTTTCACTCTATAGTGTCTTTTTGCTCATGCTCACTTTTATTTTTATTCTCAAATTTTTCAAGGAATATTTCTCAAATCCAGACCTGGAAACAGACGCAAAAAATTATGTACGCTGTTAATACAAATCAAGTTAATGTCTACTACGCTCTCCAAAGAACATGTGAATAAGAACACCTGATATCACTGACGGGGTTTAATGCCTGAGCTAAATGACAATGCACTAATTATAGCAGAAGCCGAGACATATTATCAGTTTTTGTGCCTGTCAGGAGTACTGTGAATAGCAATGAGTCATCAAGGCCTTTGTGCAACAGGGGACAAAAGTACAGACTCCGTGAGGAAAAGTAGGGGACATAAACAGCTTTTGAAGGTCCCCGGGAACCTATTAAAGTCTTAATGATTCATTTTAGTGGAAGATTTTCTTAATTACTTTTTTTGAAGTCAACGGGATTATTGTTTAATGTTTGCGAAGGATGACCTTGGCAGAACTTGATGAAATAATTGATAGGGTTTTTGTGTGTGCGTGTGCGTATGGGTGTACCCCATCAAACAATATGTGTAAGCCAAATGAGACAGATAAAATATCTCAAGCAAAAAAACAACAAAAAAATAACGTGAACAAGTCAGCAACACTCATTATTCAAAGAAGCACAGCAAGCAAGAAACGCTTTCCTCTTATTTTCAGTGGAATGGTGCTGAAGCAACATTTGATCATCTTCAAATGTCTTTTTTTAGTTCCTCATCTTATCTTAATGCTGCTCTGCTCTAACTCAATGCTTCCACCTAGCTTTGCAACCACAGAAGACACCTTGGTTTGGCAACACTACATGCAAATAGTCTCCCAACACTTCCAGACCCTTGGGTCATCATCTTCCGGCTCCCCACTGCCCTTTAATATGTTTTCTGACGCGTACCACAATAGAATATGAAACTTTTAGCAAGAAGACAAAACAGACTTGATGCAGGAGTCCCACAAGGCTTATTTAGACAAACAAAGACCATCTTCTTAAGATGCCACCAGGCAATCAGAAAAGTCACCCAGACCAATTAGGAACATCGCTGCTGGGGAATCGGTATGGTGTCTTACCTTCCTGCACAGCCTGGAATGGGTTGTTAGGCTCGATAAGTTTCACAGAGTGGGTGATTTTCTCGCTCTGCAGGATGTCATCATTTAAACTCAGGTCTGAGATGGCGAGTTGGAAAATCTCATCGTCTTTGACAGCATTTTCCTCGAATATGGCACCTGTTGGCAGGAAACGAGGAGTCATGCAAGAACTGTACTAAGGAGGAACGACATGTTGGCGCTCGGACAGTGCGAGAAAAGTAGACTTACACTTCTCACATGTAGCATTGTGACCACTGAGAACACCGATTGTATCTTCAGCATTGCACATACTAGTGAGTAACAGGTTAGGTGTCAAGTACACAGCTCTTCCCATTTTTCTTTAAACGAAGAAAAATGGGAAAACAACTTGGTTAAAACATCTTGATTCACTCTTGTAAGGTGTTCTATCTGCCAGACGAGGTAAAATAAACGAATAGTGATGAACCGGCAACAGAGTCGTGGCTAAGGCTCATTGAGGCACTTGATGCCTGAACAAATGAACCAACGTAGCTCAAACTGCTGCAGAAGTTCACACTGCTTCTGATGTAAAGCTTTCAGACAACAGAGTGCATTACCGTTGTTGCATATGGAGGCCGCAGACAGGTCAGGAAGCCATGACAAGAGCACGCTGCTGCTCATCTGGGCACCAGACACCACAACACACCTTCAATGGTTTAGCCTAAGGCATCCATGCCGATTCAGGGCTATAGAATGTAATCCCAGATCATTCGAAGACCTGTTGATACCATTCATCAGAGTGATACGACTATTTAATCTCCAGCATCATCTAGTCTGAGCTTAGTCTGCTACGGGTGAAGATTGCAACATTTGATGTGCTGAGTCTATTATCCACAGCAGCAAATGTTCATCAGATCTAATGCACACAACCTACTGAGCGTTATAGGTTTGCATGCAGGAGGCACACTGCTTGTAAACCGCCTCTGCTCCTCCTCTGTTGATCAAAATGGCATCGGCCAGCGAATGAAAAAGTGCACACACATATCGCTGTGAGGGGGAATTCAGGAAATATAATTGGGGTACCCTGTAACGCTATGCAAAGCATCAGCCAGCATCATCTGGATGAAGTCCCGCTGCTGTTTTAAGCCAGCGACTGAGCACCTGCTGCTTGCCAGACTGTTGCAGTAAACTGTGAGCAGCAGCAGCAGCGACAGAACGGAAATCTGAACGTGGTGACATTGACGTTTTTATCAGGGATTACAAAGCTGGTCGCTGTGATCTGATCAGGACGAGGTGGGGAGGGAGATGAGGGGGATGCAAATATTTAATGCAAATTATTTGTTTGGGTTTAAAAAATAAATAAAAAAAGCCTAATCCCATGTTTGAAGAGAATCTGTTTGAACATCCTCTGATAAATGATGCCTCCATCTCTGCATACCCCTGGTTTGAAGTTGGAGTACAAAGAGGCTCTATGCCCTTTTGCATCTCTAAAACTCCGCTGACGTCCCCCACCTCTTGTCCTCCCTCCTTCCTTCTCTCTCTCTCTCTCTCTTTCTCTTTCTCTCTCTCTGTATCTCTCTCTCTCTTTCTCTCTATCGCTCTGTTATTTGACATTGCAGTCACGTTTGGGTGAAAGTTGAAGCTTGTCGGCTGTATAAGATGTGGCCGAAAAAAGAACAACAAAAAAAATCAGAAGAGGAAGAAGAAACCCATGAGTATGTTGGCTGATGGACGTCGAGCTCTTCAAAGCTTTAATTAAAACGCGCCTCACTGTAATCCGTGTTTTGAATGCGTAGGGAGCGCAATTTATGGGGCCGAATGTGCTTATTATGGCTTTTGATCTGAAGCCAGGGGGAATGCAGAGATGACACCTGCAGAAAAACAAGAGATCACTCAACACCTCATAGAAATAATATAGCCATGACTAAATGTTTGGCATGTAAAAGGGGAGAGGAGGGAACAAAACTTTTTACCTGGTTTTATAGTGTTAAAGACAGGAGGCAATCTGGTTAGACTGTTTATAACGCTGTGTGACTACAATCTCATGTGTTGGCTGAGCTTTCCTTTTTTTTATTTTTTTGTTTATTTCCCTTTACTACTGCCTCTAAGAGCATCACGTTTCCTCGGACGCTTACCGATATGAATGATTGAGTCCGCATTGGCCGGATTGCAGTGCAATATCCACAAGGAAAAGCAGATCAGCAGCAACTCCATCTCGGTATCCGAGCGAGGCGTCTCATCCAAGCTTTTAACTCGACTGTCCTGCACTGTCCAAAACGGTGCGACCCCCTCCCCCTGGAGAAGAAAAATGCAATCGGTGGATATACCAAAAAACCCACGGCGGTCCTTTTTTTTTCCTTTCGCAGCAGACAGGTGTGAAATCTAAAAAAAAAAAAAAAAAAAAAAAAAGAAAAAAAAAGAAAGAAAACACCTCTTTCCTTCTAAGTTTTTTTTTTACTCCTTTCTCTCTAAGCCAACACAATCAGATCAGCCGCATGAAGGTGGGCATAAAGGACGAGGAGGAACCGACAGGGACCCGACATTGGACTGAGGAGACAGGTAACAGCCCGGCGAGGGAGAGACCCGGCGCACCTCTCTCTCTCTCTCACTCCCGCTTCTCTCTCCCGGCGCTCCGGCGTCTAAAGCATGGCAAGCAGCTTAAAAAAAAAAAAAAAACACGGAGGAGGGACACCCCTCTAACTACACGCGGATAGAGGTTCACACACACACATACACACACACCAAGGAGAGAGGGGAGATAGAGAAGAAGAAGAAGAAAAAACACACACGCTCTTCAATTCTGTCTCAATCACGTGATTGCGGAGACTTCACGACTCTGCCGCCGTCCTGACGAGCCGAGGAGAAATGATTTGGACTCGCCGGAGAAAGACGCGCAGAGAGCCGATATTAATAATAACAATAATAACAAAAGAGTCGTAGGTTGTGACAGGCAGAAGGCGAAAAAAAAAACAGAAGAGAATTTCTCTCTGGAGAGACCCAACCCGACACAGATGTTGCAAAAGAGGTGAAAAGTGGAGGAAACAGTTCACTTCTGAGAGGTGTGCGCTTTTTTTTTTTTTTTTTTCTCGGCCGAGACGTGAGAGATCGAAGCGGAGCGCAGCTGGTGTGTCCTGGGGAGAGGAGGGAGGGGGAAATAAAGAGAGAGAAACGGATTTCCACGCCGCGATCTGTCCTCGGCGGAAGCTGACGGATGAGAGGACAAGACGACGGAGGGGACCGGGGAGCAGACTGCCGGAGTTACCGGAGTATCATTAAGCAAAAGGGGAACGCAACTATGCCCGCAAAATGGATTCCTTGAAATTCACGCCACGCTTTGCCTTTCATCGTGGGACCGCTTTTGTTTGTGCGCTTCTTTTTGCTTGTGAATCCGCATCTGGGCACCACTTATCCCCAAATGCACGCCGGCAAAGAGGAGTGAGAAGTCGGACTTTCTCGATGGGCATAATCTTACAATTAAAGGATATTTCTCGTGGATATCATAAAAAAAACGGAAATATCTCTTAATTGTTTGGTTAAGTCGGTCGTGGGCACAGAGCAGAAACTTTCAGCACCACCAGCGAGCTGGACAGCGCCTTCAATTCAGCAGTGAAAAAAAAAAAATAGAGCCGACAGATGCATCTATGGAAGTCCAACTGTGCCACTAAGCAATACAGGAATAATTATTTTTACATGTCAATTATGAAATAAAATTGACATTACATCCGCTTGATAAGTATATACAGGCATCTGTATTTATTTTAATGTGTTAATAATGTGATAAACATATGATTAAAAATGACATTTTTAACAGAACTTTTTTTCAGTTTTTTCTAGTAATAAAGGTTATTGTGCTCTGGAGTGGTTCCCTGTTCTCAGCCAACATTAGAAATATTGGCAGGATATGGGTTGATCAACGGCTTCTATATGGGACTGACCATTATCTAATAGCCATGTGGGGGAATGACCTGTTTGGGTTTGATCCAAAAAGCTCTGAAAATAAAGTGGGATTCATACCAGAGTGCTTAACATGTTACACAAACTGAAACGATTTTTCCAATATCCACTTAAGGATATTAAGTGGAACACACATTAGATTGTGTTTCCATTTCACTACCAACATGTGTTGCATGTTTGTCAACCTGCATGGTCCTGTACAGGAAGTCCGTTGTGAACCAAGGGCACATCCTTTGTTAGTGTCTTGGTTACCAGCTCGGGCCTCATGTCCAACTGGGCTAATTTTATACTAAATAGTCCTACTTACACATACTGTCTGATTGGTCTGGAGGGGACTTGTTCAGTTTAACCAATCAGACGTCACAATCAATGGACAGGCCACAGTCTAAGCTCCTCAAGTGCTAAAACTGCCATGCTGTTGTAAATGATCTAAAAAAAAAAAACATCCTGAAACAAAAATTTATAGACACTTGTAACTGAAACAGAACTGGGAATAAGTGGATTGAATTCAAATGTATCCAAAAATGATGTCACTCCTTAAATGTCCTTATAGACCCGGGAATTTGCACTTTCAGGGTGACATATTTAGGGGAAGACATACATTGTCAAACGTGATTTTCATTTTTCTGTTTTTTTTTTTTTTTTCAGTTATGTTGCTTTTAATGTTATTTCAAAGTTCATGTGCCAAAGTACAGCCTCAAATAATTAAACTGTCAAGGTGGCCCATCAAATAAACCTCAACATCTGATTAGTTAATCGGCACCAAAGGTGCACTTCAAAACAATTATGCTGAGATGAACTGTCTTAAGCTCATCCAGTGGCTTTACAATTCTAAAAATAAACCCATTGTCTGCACATGTTCATGGAATAAAAAAGGGAATAAAATTAACAGTACACATGAATGTTTCCTGTGAACATGACTCTTCTTTTTTCTTTTATAACTTTTAAATAATACAATATATAAAATGAAAGTTTCTTCAATCATAAAGCAGCTACATCCAAATAACTTCTATTTTTTTTAAAAGAGCAAGCACTGCCCCTAGTGGCTGTTTTAGATGATGCATTAGTAAAAAAGAAAAAAGAAAGATTGTTTCACTGTATCCACTGTCAAACAGTGCAAAATAAATCTTGTGATAAAATAAGCTCACAAAGAACGACCAATTATTCTAAAGAAGGAGATGCGTTTATGTCAATATTTAATTCATCCCAGCCATACGTCGCCTCGGGAAGGAATGAAAGTGTTTTGATCTCGTTTATCATTTTCTTAACACAGTAGATTTAACCTTGAGGTTTAGTTTTCCAGTGGCGTCCAAAACAGCATAAAAAATTCAAAACATCCCAAAAGAGGATATAAAAATCCCTTAATTTCACTCATGTATGAAGCAACATGATGAAAACATTTCTTCAGTGAATTATTCATTTTTAGAAAGTGGCCTAACTTCACACAGGCCCCCAAAATAATCCTTGCTCCTTGAATGCAAATTTGGCCTTTTCCCTTCATCTTGCTATATTGAGAAAATGTGCATGTGAAAAGCAATAAAGTCTGTTTTTTATTATTATCATTAAATTTCAATTGAGTCTTTTTATAACTTTTGCTTTGTCTACATAAGGAATACCTAAGGAGTTTCATATGTTTTACTAAAAGTACTATAATAGACACTTTTCTAAATATGGCAGTAAAACCAAAAATGATTAAAATAACTTTGCTTCCAGTTCTTCGCTTCCACTTGGTGAGGATGATTTAAGTCGAATCTCTATCCATCATGGTAACCATTACCATATGCATCAGGAATGTTAAAATTAATGTAGGCTCTCTATTATTTATAATCTGCATATAGACAGATATTTAAATGAATAGCGCAGCATGTTTTATGTCTTGTGGAGGTGAGCTTCATGCATTAATAAGTAGGGGTGTATACCAAATGGAAGCAAGAATATATCTTTGTGGATTCCTGTAAAATATTCTAGATTTTGGGGGGGGTTATTATGCAGTTCATTCCAACCCAGGCCGCTCCCAGTATCCACACTTTAATAATCATCTTTCTATGCACAACAGTGTGGATCAGCACACCGTCGTCTCAAATGTGCCAAGACAGAGACATGAAAACCATGGCAGTTTGGACATGACAGCAAAGATGGGGGAATTTTACACAGACTGGTCATATATGTTTATAGCTATGAGCAATGGGGAGGAAAAGAAAGACAGAGTGACAGGGACAGCAGCATTAAGTCAGACTGTTCCATCTGGTGTTTGAAAGCCAAAGGGGAAAAAAAAGAAAGTGATACTAACCATTAAAGAAGAGTTTTAATGATAGACCCGTCTGTAGACATCTGTGTTCCCCTACAACTCTTCCATGATGTCTTGGTACTCCTCGAGATGATTCCCTACTCATAATTTAGTCTCATGCCACAATTTAAGACAAGCATTTTCTTAAAAAAAAAAAAAAAAGAAAAGAAAATTGGTTTTGTCATATTTAAAATTTTTAGATTAGCAATTTTTAATATAAGAGAGAGAACAATCTTTGTAAGTACACAATGTAGTTTTCAAAGGATGATTTAATTTATTATGGGAAAAAGGCTGTCCAAACATACCTGGTCCTATTTGAAAATGTATTTACTTCACAAATCTTACAGGTGATTGCTTCACCAACTCGACGGGCATCAAGAAGTAGCAAGAAGTCTCACTATTAAGAAATGTATTACGGTAGACATATTTTGACCCAATCTTCACAGAGTCAAGATTGTGTGAAGGATCTTCACACAATCGTTTCACCATGACTGGCTTTTTGGGGTTCAGTTTGGCCAAGTCAAGATTACTTCAAAACATTAAGTCTTTTTATTTTTTTTAAGGTTCTGGTTAAGGAGCTCCTTCACACCACACATCTCATAAACTCAAACTTCGCAACTTTTTACAGTCTATTGAGTTTTTATATCACACAGTTAGAATACTGTTATCAGTGAATAACTACATTCAAATTCAAAAGATTATATTGTTTGAAATGCTGTTATTATGACCAATTCCTTGGTCGGGGTTTGAATGACGCTCAAAACTAGCATTATCTTCCTCTAGCTGATTTAAAGACAGAAGGCTAATCTTGACTGAACATGTTCTCTCATGTGAACTAAAGTCATGAGCACAACCTTCTTATATCAATGACTAATATCATTTTAGTATCTTGGCATTTCTTTGCTATGCTTCGAGAAAGTATCACTGCTGTCTGAATCTCAAAATGGCGGTCTGAAAAGAATGATCAGGTTCCTGTAGAGATGTTTTTCTCCCCAGCATGATGCCTCATAATGTTTTACCTAATGGCTGGTTCAAATTGATCAACATCAGTCACAATAGCATAAGCCCAGCAATTAGATTTAATTGCAATTAGTTTTTTTCATTTTGTCTGTGCAGCAGTTCTGTTTCTCTTAAAGGACCTGGAATCATGATGAGATATGTACCAGGGAGAAAAAAAGCCACAGCAGAATGACTTAATTAGACTGGATCTTTGGTCTAATAAAAGAACTGGACAGAGCCTGCAGTTCACAATCAAATGTACTGATATAGTCAACATAATTAGAACATTTGCTGCAGCAGTAGGCATATATGTACTCTCTAATAACTGTGGTGTTAGCAGGAAGAACTACCCTGAGACCAGGGAAAGTGCTCTGCAGTTGTAACAGCTGTATGTTAATTTATAGCTTAATTAAAGCTTCTGCTTGCAACACACCATCATAATCTGTCATTTGAAGTGACTAAAGGGTGTGTGCATACCTCGGCGACCCTGGATGTTGTTTTTTTTTATATGAATTCCCCCAAACCAGTTTAGAGAAGGGTTAAACCTGAGACAAGTTGAGAATCTATTCATGTCAAGCAGAGATGTGCAGGGAATAGCAATACCTGTCTGCACCTGAAGAGGTGAAGTAAGGCTTGCACTTCCAAACACACAGCCTGAGGTAACATTATAGATTAATCATGTTATGGGAAAAATATAGACAACCTCCATCAAACTCAGCATTTCAATGAGGGAAATGTGGACTATCTGTAACATTGCATATTTCAACCTTCCAGTGTGCAAAAGCCAAGTGAAATACATATGGGTTCATATATAAATGCTTGTATGGCAAAAACATATACACCTTTGGACAGGGACTGTGAAGACGGCAGTCCCTGTCCAGATCGGATTCATGTCCTGTCCAAAGTCTGACAGCTGCCAAAGCCGAGGTTTTAATGTGTTTTCCCAACTCATTAAATATCTCAGGATTTCGTCAAAGGCGTCACGGCGGCCTATCAACACGGAGTTACGACTTATTAAACTATGGTGCCAGCTGTTTGATGTGGGAGATCCAAGCAAGGTCAAGACTTGTTTGTCAGCAGTACCATCATACCTGCATGTAAAGATTCTGTCTAAACTTTGTTTTTTGCTGTAAGGTGCAAATCACTGCCACAAAATTAAGCTAAAAACAAGCATATTCTGTATGAGAAGCAGTATGTTGCAAAGTATTTATACCCTACATTTTCAAGAGTTGTCAGATTACAACCACAAAGTGGTATTTTATTTGTTGTTCTTCTAATATAAACAATACAAATTAGCATATAATTGGTTTTAATGTTCTTAAAAATAAAAGCTTTCCTAAGCCACCTGTGGCATAGGAATGGTTTGAATCAACACATTTGCACCTTCCTTTTTATTCAGGCTCAGCCTGATTGGATGAGCAGCAACTTTTCCACTTTTAGCAGTAATTCTTTAGGTCTTAATTTTGACAACTGCAATGTGTTCAAAGTTGGATGCAGGGAATATCTCACTTTTTTTATTTTCTTTTAAAAAAAAAACTCTGGTTTGAGAGTTGGAGAAAAAAATTGCTGCTCATTTTATGCCGATTTTATTCTTGTGAACCGAGCTTCTCTTCAGTTAGGAAAAGTAAATAAAAAGCTGTTCAGCTGTTGTGTTCTGTGTTGTTTTTCTCCACTCCCTCATCACAATCCAGAGTATTGAAACAGTGAATGATTGAGACAGCTCTGTGCTAGCTATCACGAGAAATAAAAGAACATGAAGATGTAGCAAGGGCTTTCTGCTCTCCACAAGTCAATACTGTTTCTTGTCTAGAAATGGAAAGTAAACAAAACCTCTGTCATAAGCATCGTGCCTACATAAAAGCTGAAAGTGGCTGTAGTTTCTCAGAAAAATAAGAAGAACAGAAAACATTTTGACAATGTTCAAATAATTGCAGTCATCTGGAAAATATGCTTGTTAAGTCATAATGAAGCACAATTGTGTCATTGGAACACAAACTCCTGATTATCCAGCATTAGTCTGAACTGTAGAGCATTAATTTTGCCTGCAGAGCTGTTTACACATCATATGCCTATTCGCCACTGTTCAACCGTTTGTTTTTGGTGCCCTGAACAGTGCTATTGAACTCTTCTCTGTGTCAGCCACATTTCACTCCAGCTGTGCCTGGAAGACACTCATTAGTTAATGGGATTGTTTGAAAGGGGACATAATTAGAGGAAGCAAACTCAGACATCTACCTGCAAAGAGGTACGCTATGCTAAAGAGAGCAGCGAACATTTGAGTCGTAAAAAGCGTGTCGGTTTGGTTCATTGTTAAATTCAGCACTGCAGGAAAAAAAATGCTAAATCTAAGTGGAAAACATGGAGGAGCTGACTGAAGTCGAAAAAGATCAGAAAAACAGCCGTTATCCCCTTTTAACAGCTAAGGATCACAGGAAGGAATCTTAAAAAAAAAAGTAGGCAACATAACACAGCAAGATTTCAAGTTGCTGCTCAGGTGAGACACTCTGCTTCTGCTCATTATCTTTGTGTAGGGAAATGAACTATGGCACCGATATTACAGCATAATGGGAGACAAAAGTCAGACTGACAGCACAGCCTCCAACAAGAAATAATCTAATCACAGTCAAACATAACTTTTAGTTTTCTGGAAAGCTGCTCTCGCTGAACTAAAAATAAGAGTCTACCCACAGTCCCAGCGTTTCTCCCTCTTTTCCCACATCCCTCCTCCAAGCTTATCTGCTGCAGCCTCCACGGATGTACTTGAAAGATCTTTCTCTTGGTCTTATATTAGGTGTGAGGGGTGGAGATGACAAGATCCTTAGTATTCCTCCTAGTTCACAGTTTTCTTTCAACTCAATGCGATTCCTCTCTTCCCGCCTTCGGCCCTCCAGACTACTTTTCAGAAGTTAAAGTCATCGCCCTTATGACAGAATTTAAAACAGCGAGAGAAGACAGCATGAAATCTAAATGGATATCCTCGCAGAGGATCTAAATGCATGTGTCCCACTTGACTACTTTGGGGAAACTCATTCTGATAGTCGCCAGAGTTTTCTACGCAGATGTGCTCCTTCGCAAGCGCTTAAGAGTCGGCAATGATTTATTAGCACCCTTGTGAATTTTGTCACAGCAGCGGAACATGCGGAGGATTCATTTCTTTATTTTAAATAAGATATTATATTAAAAGAAAATCTCTTCAGCTGTACTTCTCTCCACTTGGGTACTTATCCTTTGACTTTGCAGTAAATTACAAAAGTTTCTATGGGGGCCAGATGGGAAAGGCGTTTCACAAGAAATAAACCTTGATAGATTGAGAACCAGAAAGTCTTTCAACTCAGAAGTTTTCATGCACTGAATTATTTGAGATTGTCCAGATGATCATACTCACATCTAACCCGAACCCTAAAACAATTACAAAAAGAAAATCAAACGACATGTATAAAAGCCAGTTTGAAAAGGAGCAGGAAGAAATATAAGCTTAACTCCTAATCCACTTCGTACCCTATTCATCACCATATTATACATTTTATATCCAAAAACAGTCTTAAAATATATAAATTATAATTATAGAAATGTACATTACCATTACCAAGTTGTATAAAACCTCTTAAGATATACAACATGTAGATCTAAATTCACACACACATATTGGATAGAATACCAATATATTATCCAATGCATTACTAGTAATATTTAGTAAACTACAACCTAATGTCATCAGGCTTAAACTTATTTAAAAAATGTTTCTTTTTTTAACTGAATGTTATGTTGTTGAAATTGAATGTCTAATTTGTTTCCTAGTTTTACTCCACAGAAGGAGATGCGCATATTTTTCAAGGTTAACTGGGAAACTGTGTGAAGTAGAGTTCACCCAAGTTCAAAGCAAGACGAATCGGTCAAAGCTCCAGCAAACTAATGTGAGAAGCTTGCTGAAGAAAACCTAAAATATCAGCTCCTTGATATTATGAAGGAATTCATGCAAAACTCTTAATCTGAGGGAAGATTTTAAAAATGTCTTAATATTTTGGCATTTAGGAAATAGAGATCATTTTGGTAATCCAACTGTCATTAAACAGAAAAGGTCTAATTAAATGTCATATTTTTACAGCTTATATGAAAACATATGACTTCAACTGTAGTAATTAGATTGCTGCACATTACCCTGAACACAACCCCTGGCTGTAAAATAAGGCGCTGACAGCATCGTGCTGTGGGATCTGCACAGACAGAGAAGTCGGCAGAGTTGTTGTGAACATGTCATGTTGTGGTTTGCAGAGCCTGACAGTAGCAGAACAGAGTTTTTTTAAAACTAAACGCAAAGAAAAACACACAGGGATATCGCAGTATGGAGCAGGTCATATAGATCAGGCAGAGTAATGGAAGAATCCAGCAATGAACAACGAAACCAGGAGGTTAGACACTGAAGTAGGAGTGGAAACTGACAGGAAACAGGTGAACTAATCAGAGGAGATGAGGGTCAGCTATGGTGGAGTGCCAGCAAGAAAACTGAAGGAGAGACTCAACCAAAGGGAGCTAAACAAAGACTGTGGCTGGAGCTACTATGGAATCCTCCAAGTAAACATTTTAAGAACTACACGAAAGGCTCGAGACTGGCACAGCAATTTATCAAATAGGACAAAGACGCCAAACTGCGAAGAATGGCTCAGATCAGAGCATGTTGATGAAGACGTGGGATTTCATGGCCACACATAAGCTCTCAATTCTTTCTGCTTAAGCTTGAGTCCTTTAGCAAACAAGAATAGGTACCAGTTTCAGTCTGTAGATGTGGAAACCTACCGGAGACACGCTGGTTTAATCACACACAAAACTGGTTCTAAAAAGTGTTGACTTACCGGAAGCTGAATAAATATGCATGATGTAATTTTTGGATTTTGTTATTTGCAAAACAAATGTTAAATCCTGTCTCGTTTTTCTTCTGCGCCACAGATATGCATTGGCTGTGTGTTCGTCTAGTCAAGCAAATCCCGGAAAATACGTGGAATTTTTAAGCTGATGCCAGGAGTAGAAAAGAAGTGGGAGATATCCAACTTTTAGCAACCACACAGCAGAAAAAAAAAAGCATGACTCCCAAACTTTGCAGTGAAAACTCATTCCCTGGCTAACCAATTCAATGTAGCTAACAATAATAATTTTTTGGGGCTATAATGACAGACTCCAAGAGCAGAATGTGGAGATAATTATTCAGAAATTATGTTGTTTCTTTTGTTTGGTTTTTTGTTTTTTATAACTTGGTCTCATACGGCCGTGCAGGCTTGTCAGTTCCACACCATCATTACTGCCTGAACCTCGGCGGCAGCAGTTGCCTGCTCCTGTAAACATCTGCTGTGCTACATTACATAACCCTGCAGCCCACTTAGTGTTAAACTCGAGTTCAGCTCAAGTTAAAGAAGTCAGTCGTGGGAAAGGCGAAACAAACAAGCAAAAGAAAAACAACAAGTAACACATGTAATTCTAACTTTATAAGTTATTTTCAACAGGGAAATGACGACGCAACACTCTCCTAGGGTTTTACCTTCACATATTTCAGTAAAAGCTAATTAGTTTTTGCCCTGGAGTGTCAAGGCTGAATCTGAAATTGCGTGCCCTGAATTCAAATACAGAAAATAAATCCAAAGAGTAGCTGCACATTTAATCGCACCTTCAAAAATCAATAAACTGGAATCGAGCATTTCTGATTAGGTGCCACAGATTAGAACGTCCATTCAGAGTGACAAGAGAAGCCTGTCTTGTTCATCTGACACTCAGGCTGACTGAGTGTCAGATGAACACTTTGTTATTGAAATGTGTAGTGTCATCATGCTGACATCTAAAAAGCTCTTTGAGGCCTTTCTAAAAAAAAAAAAAAAAAAGAAGAGAGTGGAAGCCTCTGAGTCAGCCACTCGCTTTGAAAGGATCGCCAAAATATTCGTAATGAGTCACTGCAGGGCAGGGATAATGATCTGAAAGTAGGTAAGAACCTGCACCTGTGTGAAAAAATATCTTAAATAGAAAGAGAGTGGTTTTAAATGCCTGTTTTGTGATAAAGATGTTCAAAATATCACATAGATTTTGACTCATGAAAGTTAATTAAAAACAAAGTTATGTTGCCTTTTTTACTTACAAGTGGAAGAATAATAAGAACGGCCCGAAGAGACAAACTTTTTTTTTTTAATTCAGCCTTTTACATGTTTTCAGAAAATACTGTCTGCGGTTATTTGGCTAAAATAAAAATCGATCGTCAAAGGGTTGCAAACTGGTGTTTTAGTTGAATCCCATTTCTCAAAAGAATCAGGCAGGAATCAAAACCTCAGAAGAAAGAAATAAAATATGTCCTATGAATGCTACAAATCTGCACTAGCGTAAAACAGATCCATATGTTCATAAAATTATCGCATGAATGTTGCAAGAAAAGCATGAAATGTGTTGCTGTGTATGGCTTGTGGGCTGTTGCTCATGCACACCTATTCAGCGGTGCATTAAATCTGAAGTCCTAAAGGTACTTTGTAGCTACTTTGGCATTAGAGGTGATTATCAATTTGGAAGACCCAGATCCACATAAGCTTTAATATCTTCACACTTTGCTATTCTATTTCAACATAACTTCTTTTTTTAAAGGATACCATCTGTTTCATGAGGTGCAGTAAAACACTTTAAGCAATTAAGTGAGTTTTGGAAAAAAATATTAATAATTAAAAGTATAATAATATAATAAAAATAGAATAACTAACCAAAATTAGGAAATGATTACTCCAAATGATACACATCTGATTCAGAATATGGGAGATAATGAAGGTCAGAATGGGTGTACCATGTGTTCATGTGTGAAAAGACCAATTATTTTAAACATGTATTTGCTGTTTTTGGTTATCTTTTGTTTGTTTTGGTAAGACAACACAATTATAGTAGCTCTGTGTCGCAATTAGTTAGACTTAATAGTCTCGTCTGTGAAGTGTAAGATGGAAAAAAATGCTAAATTGCTAAAATGCTACATTAACAGAATTGTCAAATTGTTTAAAAAGCACTATTGGCAGGTGTAGTGCAGATATTGAATGCCAATTGTAACAATCAGTTCAAACATCCATTCAGTGTACACTTTGATAATGAATCAACTTGAATAAATAGCAAGTTATTGAACTTGGCAATGGAACGGGGTCAGCTGATTTCAAATCACTATCCAATGGTTAAGAACAAGTTTTTGGGGTAAATTCAGTTAAAAGGAAAAAAAATACTTTTATGCAAAAAGCATTTATCTAAAAAGACAGGGTAATTACTGCAGGTAACTCCTGCAGTTGCTACTTTTCTGTCCAGAAAGATGAAACTACTTTCAGGTGATGGACATAAAGTCAAAGGCCTCATTTATATTCTCATGTTAAATGGGACTTAATCATTAAGCCTCTATTAGGTAGTCATATATCAGTCAATACTTGGGCAGATATTTATCTTCCCTTTAAAGACCAAGATGTATTTTCTTAATTGTGTCTCTTTTGCTTCATTAACTTTAAGAGAGTTTCTCTGTGTCAGGTAGCATTTGTCAACAACCCACCTGCTGTAACACCTGCCACTCGGCTCTTTATTCCTCTTCCAGGTCAATGCTATTCCTGAATACTTTCATATTAGCAGGAATTTCTTCAAAAGAAATTAGTGGCAGATTTCATTAACTCAAGTGCACCTTAACTCCGTTTCTATGGGGGCCAGATGGGAAAGGCGTTTCACAAGAAATAAACCTAACTTACACATCTCAAGGAGATGAACGGAGTCAAGGTGTGAAAGCCACAAATAAGGAAAACAACATCCTGAAGCAGACAGTGTGTTTCCAAACCTCTATGAACAGAGCCTAATTGCGTTATGTCAAATGACAAAGTTTGTAAATACATATTTACATGTTTTGTACATATTTTGATTAGCCTTAAAAAAAATATAAAGTGGAGTTCTAAGCCAAAACTACCTTTATGGACAAAACAGACTTTCATCACATTCTAATAACCAGACCAGCTCAGATACAAGTCCACATGTGTACTCCATAGCTTAGCTTAAGCTTAACTTGACTCCAAATTTAGCTACATTATTTAACTTACACAAGCATCAAAGTCAGAGCTTGATGCAAACATTTAAACTTGTAGTTTCACTAGTAGTAATTGCCTGGTAAAAGCCAGCCCCTCATTCTGCGCTTTGTTTTGTACAGAGTCTCTGGCCTCTTGGATGTTGAGAAATGCTTTCTGGAGGCCTGGACTACCTTGAGGTTCGACATTTTACCTAAATCGCTTTCGTTTTCCCGTGTTGTATGTGATGTGCCAGATGGACCCTAAGAAGCTTACCGGAAGTTGGCTGTGCAGTAAACAACCATTCTCCACTGCGAAGCGAGAAGACCCAAGCCGAACGCGGCGGAAGCGTGGCCAACATTGACTGAATGGCTTTGTTCACTTCCTCTACTTTTTTTTCTTACACAAATTATCCTTATTTGGAATCTTTGCAGATCAGCCCATAAATCTGTGGCATACACCTTGATACCTTAAAGTTGATACCTTAAATTTGATATCAATTTGATCATGAGATGTATGATTTTGCTGCATAAGTAAGGCTGCAGATGTATGTGTGTGACTGTGAACTTATTGGTATTAATAAACTTGATTTAAGCTTTGTGTAAAACTGCGCTTCTCCAGGGTTTTCCGCCTGCCCCGGGCTTTTTGTGGAGGGATCATATTTTGTCTCTATTTCTGCCTTTGCTGCAGGCAACTTCTCTTTGGTGACAGATGATAACATTTACGCAGAACGATTTTGACAGGAGCTTTGTGGGTCTGTGGTCAGGGAAATTATTTATCCATTTGGCCAAAGGAGTAATTAAATTAGTAAAAAAAAAAATTGCGTTTTGCGCAGGTCATTGAAAGTCTGATTTCACTGGAGAGTTGTGACATTTGTTTCATCACCATTGTGAGCGCAGTCTTTGATGAGATCTGAGCCTTCAGTTTGAGCTACATGGTGGCACAGAATCAGTGACACCAAAGAGCTTTCAGTAGTCATTTAAATGTCCAAGGCCAAATACAAGTCTTACTAAGAGAACTAATATATATTTTACACCCACAGGCCACTTTATTGTGTACATTTTGAAAGTACCAGTTTGCTACAGGTCATGTCAGGTGGCCATTCATCATATCGTCTTTCATCAGGTCTAGATGATTGAATATATTACAGTGCTGCCAGGTGATTCACACTTTGTGTTAGCAAGCAATTAGCCAATTTTATTCAATAAAGTAATCGGTGAGAATAGAATGTTTCTTTTGGTTGAAAGCTATGCTGGACCTTCTAATTGCATTTGTAGAGGTAAAAATGTGTGTGTGTGTGTGTGTGTGTGTGTGTGTGTGTGTGTGTGTGTGTGTGTGTGTGTGTGTGTGTGTGTGTGTGTGTGTGTGTGTGTGTGTGTGTGTGTGTGTGTGTGTGTGTGTGGAAGATGGGCTTTCAGCTTGACCACCAGTGACCCCTTGCTCCCCAGTTTCAACACTTTTGAATATATCCCTAAGAACTGATAAATGATTTGTGTGTGTGTGTGTGTTAAAGATTGAGCAAGTTAAAGTGTAGTCAGGTCAAAATCATTATAATGGTTTTCTATTTGTGAGACACAAACTACAGCAAGGCAGACGCACAGTCTTCAAACACTTGCTTGTTACCTGCCAGAAGAATCATACATTTATTCTGCCCAATCAAGTATCACAAAAAGGGGAATTGCTGGCAGGATTTCAACATGTGCACCTTGTTCTGTAATTGGTACACTGAGGGATCAAGGTGGAGCTGCATGTAAATAAGTTTCTGGTTACTTTTGCATGTGAAACCTGCCTCGACTTTATGCAGATTCAGTTATGTTTTCCATATACATTAAGCTTGAATGATTATAAGTTTTGCTTCTGCTGTTGGGAAAAGTATTATAAACATCGACACATAAAAATAAATAGAAGTGTCTGAAATTATATTAAAAAGACGTATTAATGTTTAGGTGCAACATCAAAAATGTTGCCTTCCCTCTGAATACATATTATTTATACTCAAGGATGCACACATTTAGACTAGACACCGAGTGCTCTGTTTAATGTTTATATAAAGTGCAAAGTCCTTTAATTCTTTAGATACTTGTATTTATTTATTTATTTATTTAAAGAACATACAGCAAACTCAAAACAACCTATTTCTCTTAAAAGTTCTCTGTAGCCTTAAACACTTTGACCAATCTCCCTTTTCATGTCTGATGCAGAACTGAACATTGCATCTATTTAGCTGTCAAATAATCTGAGTGTCTTCTTAACTTCAGTCAAAGTAGGATGAGTCCCTCACCATGACATAGACAGTGATCAGAGACTCATTGAGCTTTTGGTGTGTGTTGACTTCCTCCAAACATAAAAACAAACAAGTGATTTGAGATGTAAAGATGGCGGCACACAGTATCTTATCTTGCCACATGGTTTGCCGTAGATAAAAATGCGTCTGCCGTCAGTTTAAACCTCAAGAAATGAAAGAAACGTAGTGACAAGAAGTCCTATAATGTACAGAAAAATGTCTTGCTTTGTGCAAGGGGATGAGCATTGAAGTGAAAGATGAACATTTTATAGTTTCCTATTGCCATATCATGCATTGCCCCAGGGTGAGAAGTTACTTTTGCTGTGGCTCCACCATCTTGTTTGACGTTTACATGGTTCTTACTTATTGATCTTGTATACATCCTGTGGTGAAAGCTCGATACCCTCTGAACAATATACGAGTAATCCGAAGATGTCAAATGATTTTTAGCTGACTTATTCAGGAAGTAGTGTGGTCAGCTGAGGCCAATCCATAGCATTGAATATATTACAGTGTCAGAGGCATAGAAAGGTGCTTATGGAGCATAATTTACCTAATGAGGCTTCATAGGTTTCAGACATGGAACCCGGTAGAGAGATTTTCATAGTACTCTTTGTGATTATGTTGAGTGGTGCTGATTCAGCCCACACGTTCTGTCATACAGTAAACCATAGATTTAGATTATATGCATTCAATCGTTTTTGACATTTGAATGGTGTCAGAGCCAGGTTATATGCTTAGCAGCTTTCACACACAGATGTAGTACTACAAACACCTGTCACATGGCATTTCTCTAAGCACCATATGACAACATCAAAGCATTCTCCAGAAAACCTATCCAGCACTTCCAGAAAAACCTTTCCAAGCCATTTTAAGAATGCAAGAATCTTGCGGACAAGAAATCAAGTAATCAATGTTTACAGTTGAAGCCAAAGGCAGAATCTGTCCAACATGTTACAGATTGAACAAGGCATAGAGACATTCTTCCTATATCTACAGACACCTTCTTCACTAATGTCCTTCAAGTGAATGTAATTGGTCTGCAGTGAAAAAGCCAAGGTCAGAATGTGAACCTGGTAGTAATATATAGGTAAGAAATTGATTAGCTTGACTGTAGAAAGTTATGCTTGGCAGAACAGTTATATTTTTGAAGAACCATGACTCTTAAAATCAAATACCTGAAGAGATTTTGGAACATCAAGTCAACCAGATTTGCTGCCAGCTAATTTGCTGTCAAGAAAACTATTAGTTGAGCTGTAAACAAATCTGGCCTGCATGGAAACGTGGTAGGCAAACAGAAAGTCATTGGATGTGCTGTTAAAAATGTTCCACTAGCTAAAGGGAATGGAGCACACATGGGAAAGAAGGTGCTCATGCTAGACAATAAAACTTTTTTTTGTCTACACACTAAATGCTGCATATTGTGAAAAAGTAACACTACACATTATCCTGAATATGAGACATGGTGGTGGCAGCAACATGCTTTTCTTCAACACAAAGAAAAGCAAAAGAAAGAAAAAAGAAACTAAATATGCCAGACGCTCCAGAGCAGCAATAGAAAGGTTTCTGTTTTAGAATGGTCCATTTGAGATTTTGAATAATTTCTTCTGCTCACTTTTGATGAGCAACAATCACTGAAGAATATATATTTCTTTCAGACATTCAAAATGCGGCAGCTTTTGATTGCACTGACTATTCTAGTATGAATATATGCAGCACCATTTGAATAAACAGATTAAAAAAAAGGCTTTACTTTAAATATCTGAAGTTATGCTCACAATCAGGACTGTTTTCTTCTGTTGCTCATGTGTAAGATCTAGTTCCCTAAATGACTTACAGCTTGACCCAAATCTAATCTAAACAATAAATCTACACTGAACAATAAAGATTAGCCTATAGTCAAGAGTAACAAAGGACACTCAGCTGCCACTCACAGCAGCTAGCTGCCGCGCTCTCTGAATCCGGCTCACACTGAAAGATGGAACGATTTGATCTGGATACAGGTGTGGCATGGGGTGGTTTGTGTGCGCTTGTATGAGCGGCTGCTCTCATCCTGCGCTCTTTTACAATATGTTGTGCCTCATTTGTTCTCCTTCCCCCTCGAGTTAAAATGCAAATGAGGGAACTGTTTAAAAAAACATCATGTTCTGTGTCAGACAGTTAACAGCCTCCCCGCCGAGCTATTCGGGCAAGACGTGCTCACAGAGCTCACCAAGCGAACAGCATTAAAGCATTTAGCATGTCCACTCATGTCACTGTACATTTTAGCTGGCATGAGAGTGTAACGGCTAATTAAAATGAGAGATTAGTCTACTTTTGAGCAGCTGTGATGAATTACCATCACAACAGATTGATGTGACACTTGCGCCCGATTTCCTTAAAATGTAAAATTTGAAAACACTGTCGTTTTGCATGCCTGCTTTTAACCCGAACGCAGCAGTCTGGCAGTCTGTTAGGAGGATGACAAATCGAAAGGAGTTTTCATGTAGTTTTCCAGGCTTGTGAGAACAAGATTGACTGTGGAGGTTTTTTGACAAACTAGCAGAGAAATTACTCTCTCTCACACTCCACTCTCTCTGTCTCTCTCTCATCTTGAACAGCAGAACTACCGTCACCACCTCCAGACCTGCAAATTGAGAGGAAAAAGGTTGATCGTTCGTGGTGCTGTTATGTTGCCATCTAGTTGAAAAAAAATAAATAAAAAGTGTGTCTTCTTGTTGCATATTTGTGTGCTTGTTTGCAGGGCTGTTTTATTTTTGCAGAAGCAACTCCTACAGGGTGCATCTTAGCATCAGGCCTCTGTCATTTTGAACCTTAGACCATTTTTACACTCCATTAGCTAGGAGAGAACCATGTGATCTTGACGGGACATGTGGGGGGGATGCAGTAGTAGACTAGACAACTAGACAAAGCTTATTGATTCTTCTTCATTGGTGATTGTTTAGTATGGTGAAGCTTGCTGGGTGTTTTTACAGCCTTTTCAGTTATGGGTCGGCTTTATGGAGCAAATATTTTGAGGTCACATGCTCAGTGTTGCAGTTCCTAACTAAGAGGTAAAGATCGTTTGAAGCTGTGTTAAACCAATATTCTTGCAGTTTGTATTAATTACAAGCAACATCAACATCACGATGGCAAGCTGCGGCACATTACCATGACAGATGCTTTTTTTATATCACCCCCGGTCTTTCCAAACCCATTTACAAGCTACTTCGGCGTTTTATGATATCTATTTATTTTTAAAACATCAAAATCGATACATGCACTATTCCATACTTCATAAACCTTAAGAAAATACTGTGTTCTGGGGTCATTTCTGCTGCATGAGACATTAACCCGGGGATAATTCTGATTTAAAATGTGGCGATAACGTGTGGCGTGATAGTAGACCGGCTCGCTGACTTGCTAATATGCCCCTATTAAGTTTTACAGCCAATTAAAAGTTGGAGTTTCGGCTTTAATCAGAGGCGCGCCAAATCGTCAGGGCCCCATTTTACTCCGCACGAGTCCATACGGCATCGGCAATTTCCAAGAGCGGGTCTTTAATTTGCATAGCAGATTATAGAAATACAGAGCTGTTCAGCATAAAGTGCTGTCAGAACCAAATGATTCATGCTGCATCCATTTCAAATTTGACTCCCCTTGCCAATGCCACTACGGTTTAACAAATGAAGTGCCTGGTTTGACTTGTGGAAAGCAGACGGGACACGGACAAGATAAGCAAAGCTGCGCCCTCCTGCCAAAGGACATGGAAGATTATGAAAGAACTCGTACATATTCTTCAACACATGGCTCCTCTTGGAAGCAGATTGTGATTGTAATCTAACCTGCTGTGAATTGATGCTTGTGCCTAGTCCAACAAGAGGTCATAAAACTAGATTTAATGGCAAAAAGGGGTTGAGTAATGGCTTAGTAATTGTTGTGACACAGTTAACCCTTTTCATGCATGTACTACCCACTAGAAACAATGAGACGTGAGGTCATGTTTATTGGTAAACCAAATTTCAACAACAAGGTGAGAATAAATAGAATTTTCAGCTTTTATTATTAATTAAACCAACTCTAAACAAATAGGGTGTTAGGCTTTATTTTAAGGAACACTGTGTTTGGCTGTCATGCAGTTTTCTGGACATTTGTTCCGGATTAGAGGAAAAAACTGAATGCTTGGTTTTAATTCTGAGACAATATCTGGAAGGTCAAAGCAACAACAACATATTGAAAATATGAAGCATGTTGTAGGACCAGATTTGCTATAATTTTAACAGGATGTGTTATGGGTATATTTCCATTAGCATTAGTCTCACCACTTGATGATTACATTCAACAAAATCCCTCACCTGACCCTGCTTCAAACATCTCCACGATTTTAGCCTCCGTTTGTTCCTTAAAGTTCTCAAATAAACCTCAGAGGCATTCACTGAATTCATCCATTCTGAATTATCTCTTTTTGCTAATTAGGAGACTTCTGAAGGAAATTGGTCGCAGTGATTGTTATTTGCGAATATGGAATTTTAAGGACGCTGAATACAAATGCATAAAACCCTTTAAAAAAAGATCATAAAACTGTCCCTCCTTTTTCTTCTGCTGCTTTAGAGTTTTAAACTACTTTGTACTGGATTACTAAATAGAGAACATCGAAGTTTGTGGCTGTAATTTTGAAAGATGAGAAAGTGTTCAGGCACTAAGTATTTCTGTGTACTCTTGCAGACACACAATATACTCATGAGCAAGGAAATAGTGGTACATTTAGGGATTGCGTTGTGAACACTAACTAGCCTACTCAGCGACTCTCATTTCCAAACAAACCCAATTAAAATGGATTAAATCTTCACCCGAAACTCTTATTTCTTATTCAGTACATTTTAGATTCTTTCAATAAATATAAATAAAGATATTTCAAATTCCACACAGAAACATGTTATACTGTGTTTTCAGCCTTTTAAATTCAGTTGAGGATTGACAGAAGACAGCTGAGCTTTTCATGCATTTGATTACGATGCCTCCCGGTCACCGCCTGACGGCGATGACTCGGTCTTGTACTTCTGGGAGGTGACCCCGTGCAAGACGCAGAACTTGCTGGAGGGATAATATCCTGCATATACTCTGCGGTGAAAGGAAGCATTTAGATCTCACAATGAGCTCGAGAGTCGCCAGAGAGAAGAATGTGCAACCTTGACAACTTAATCTGGAGTGGGAGGCAAAATTTGATGAATGGATAAATAAATGGATGAATGGCTTACAATTTCAAGTTCTTACTTCTTAATAACTGTCTTGTTCTTTCCATATTTTTCTTCCCTACTTGAAGTTATTCTTCTCTCAAACAAAATGTTTGAGAGTGTTGCGTTACAAAAGTTTTTCATTTCAGTTTTTAATTTTTGTGTGTTAATCTGGGTTTGGCATTTTAGGTTCACTGCATAAATTGGAAAGTTGGAACAAAATCTAACCTGATTTTAGGTTAACAGTACAATAAGCTGCTCCTATTATGAAAGAAGGCCAAAAAAAAGAAGCAATAAGGATTTTCTTTTCTGTTTCCTTTTGTTTTTGGACTTTTTAGTCCAGAAAGACGACAGTAGCAGCACGCCATGCGTCCAGCCTGCACATGTGTGATGTTTTCAGCACATCCCGTTTTCAGCATGGCAAAAAGACATTTGTCTTAAAATGTAACAAAATAAATGTTGTTATGGAAGATCGTAGCACTACATCAACTTTTTTTAGAAGTAGGCATCACTGCAAAGATGAAGTGAAATCATTCTCTTAGGTTCCTGGGAATATTTTACTCTTCAGATTACAAAAATGCAATAACTAGTGATAAGCAACAGCATTGTGGTTCCCTTTACTTAAGAACAGATTGACAATTCATACTCTGGATCAGCAGGCAGAGGTTTTCAGTATGTACTGAAAATGACTCCACTGAAGTCATTTTGACTGCCTGCCACAGCTCACTGTAACATGATTTTCTCAGAGAAATACAATATTTATGTCGTTAACCTTTTCATCCAAAGTGAGCTGAAAAGGGTTGAAAAAGCAGGGTGCTCGTTTCAATAATCACTCCCTCATGACCGGAGTAATCGAGCAACCAGAAGCACATACATCCAACTGCAATCGCTTCTAATGAAAGTGTAACAATCAATATGTGTAAAATAGTTTCCCGTTATTCTTCAGCCATAAACTAAGCTTTAGAAACAAACTCAGTGCATGTATATGAGGCTCAAAGTCAAACCGAACAAACCTTAAACACTCTAATGTGCCGAGTAGAGACGAAATTTCATTGTGACTTGAGATGTTAATGCTTCATATGAAAGTTATTCAATATGCAAAACCGGCAATTGGCTCCAGGAAAAATGTTCTTCATTTGGTTCTCCAGGCATTTATTTTCCTTCTTGAACCCAGACAGCAATTTATTCTATTTTTACCATCAGTAAATATTTCTATATTTGAGGAAAAACTCTTTGATATGTGAGGAAGACACACATAATTATAGTTCAGTCAGCAATTAAAGAGTTTTTCTTCCTTTTTTATCCTTAGATGCCCCTTTTGATCTGTAATGCAATAAAGTGAGTTTATAACAAGGTGCAAAAGTTTTAAATCACTCCCCCCTCCCTTTGCTGGCAGGCTTTTGAAAGTGACCTCAATCAATAATTCTCTGGGCTTTGTGAAGGTTTTTCAAATTTTCCTTCAGAATTTTATTAGAAATTATGAAAGTTTAAAATTGAGGGCTAAGGAAAAAGTGCCAGGCTGGAAATACTTCCAGCAAGAGTAAAAATGACAAAAATTGATTTAAGGTAGTAGCTCTTTGAGAATCAATATTAAGTTCTGTGCAAAAATATGTCACTTACACTAAAGGTTGTCTAGATTATCTTTTTTTATTATTATTATTTACATCCGCAAGTGATTTAGAAATACTTTAGGAATACCGCTTATGTTGTACTAAACCAATGCACAACTGAAATAAGTTTCACGTGTTTGCGAGCTCTATAGCGTTAAAATGATTTAAAGCAAAGATATGTTTTGCATTTTTAACATTTTCTGTTGCATGGCTTGTAAATCTTTTAATCCAGTGGTTCACTCTAGATTATTTTCACAGTGACAGAGAGAAAGGGGCTGCCGTAGGTCCCTGAATGCAACTTCATTTTCAGCCTGCTTTGCCAGATTAGTTCACCACAGAAACAGAAGTCAATAGCAATCCTATATAAGTCGTAAGCAGGAAAACTACGTTTATTTTTTTCAAGTTTTGCATGCAAACCCTTCAGTGCAACTTCACTGAAATATCTTACAATCTGAAATATTAACAACTTCTATCAAATCAGAGTAAACATGTTCACAACTACCCATTTCAGTAAAGTGCTCTGGATGGAAACCACAGAGCAGAAGTAAGAGGTTAACTTAGACATGGATGTGGCTGCAACGAGCCCAATACATGTAGATACGCTCAATCTAAGTGGATTTTATTATGACATAATAGTAGTTTTCTTAAGTGCAACTTGGGTTGCACTGAATTTTGTCAATGTCAACAAAGGAGAAAATGGGAAGGAAGCTAAGAGAAGCTGCAGTCTCTGCAGCATTACTGGAAAGTGAGTTAATGTATTGTATAGTTTCATAGCACTTCGAAGTAATATTTACACATGCCAGTACTTGCATTACTGGCACCTAATGATGTTATATAGTCAGAGAGTAAATCTAGAAAAAATCTATTTTGGAATTCTCCTGAAGATGAAGGATGTTGAGGTTAAAATTTTGTCATTATTTCTAATATCTTGGGAATACTTAGGTACTTATTAATGACATCTATTTTATCAACTTCAATAAAGAATCAGATTAGAACCTGGGATTGAGAACCGCCCATTCTGACTACACACAAGTGGGCGCACATTTCAGATCCAGGAGGAAGTTGTGAGACTGAACGTTCACAGCAGCCGAATCCTTCGTAATTTAAGTGCAATATTTTAATTTAATTATTTACATGTAGTAACCAGTGTCACAGTGGTTTTTGTGACTCCAAACTAGCAAGAAGTTACACGTATTTATCTACATGATGAATGTGATGAATGTGATTCTCTGTTCAGCTTGTTGGGATCGAATATTAATTACACCAAATTAAATACAGTTGAATATGTCATTGTAATTTTAAAAAGAAAATTGAAGGGTAAAGCTATAACTGGATTTTATTTTTTTTTTGTACTGCATCAGTCAAAATGATAAACAACAAAAAAGTCCAGCATAACCTCTGATTAGAAGCCAAGTTTAGTCAGAAAATCCCAAAATGTTAAGTAACATTTAAAAACATTTTGATTGGGTCCCTGAATTACATAAAATGAAATCAGGACATCCCAACCAGCTAAAAAAATATTTTAAACATGGCCAGGAAATGGATTAAAAATGATCTAAAAACTAAAGTCCAAAGAAAGCCTTAGAGAATGTCTTGGGTGAGTCATTAGAGCCATCCCTGATGGTGTTTGCCGTATTCATTGGATAGTAAATCAAGCTGTAGTCATGGAGACAACATTGACTTTTTACAAATGATGCGGTTCTGCTGAAGTTTACAGGCCATTGCCTCCAGTGAGTCCTGAAGACATCTGCAGATGTCTGAGAAAGAAGGACGCCCGTATCGAGCTGATGAGAATCAGTTGAATCTCTGCTCAGGCTCTCATCCCGACCAAAGAGGCCGGACCGGGAGGCGGCTCCTCTACATCTAAGCAACGGGTTCTCGATGGAGCTGGATGTATGGATCAGGAACTCGTCTGCACTAATGAGGGCTCGGGCTGGATTGACACGATGCCGAAAGAGATTAGCCAGAAAGCAACACTCTTGAATTGCTGGTCTGCTAGCATTACGATTCTCCACCGTGGTCATCTGATATGGATCGTGAAGTGGAAATCAAACAGATGTCACATTTGAAATTTATTTCATAGACTTACTTAAGAATAGGGCTTAAAATATAAGTTGGTTAATCTATCCAAATCCCAGTGTAGAGAGGAAATTATGAAAAGAAATGACGTGTTCTCAAGCTAAAGCTCTGACATCAACCCTAATGAGCACCAGTATCTGTGCACGGAGCTGGTTTCTCTTGTGTAATGAACCACAGAGGCCTTTAAAATAAACATGAGTCTAGGGAATAGAAATGGACGATTTAACTGAGGCGAGGTCAAAGCTGTGAGACCAAAGGAAGCTGGGCGCTCACCTTTTTGAGACGGCAGCCACAGATCAATCACTCACTCACATTTCAACCAACAGCTAAAACCTCCAGAGGGCAAGGCACACAGAGGGTGGAAAACAGGAGATCAGTGAACTCTATGGAGAGCGAGAAGAAGCAAAGGCTGATCTAACATGGCAGCATTCACATGGCGTGATAGGTTGAGTGGAAACATTTCCTTAGCACATGCATAAGCTGCTGTTCTGAAATAGTCATGTCTGCAGGCTTACACGACACAAAACAACTTTTCAGAATGCTGGGAAAACATGCTTTGCTCTGGGAATTCAAAAACAGAAAATGTTGCACATACACGAAGGCTATTCCCTTCAGGGATAATGGGTTTTTGTGCAGGACAGACATTCAACTTATCCTGAGCAGTTCACAATAGGTATCCTCCAATCTCAGACAAATTGAGCAGCAGATGGCAAAATATACTTATATATTTTGGTACTTTATTTTTCTCTTTCACTTTGGCTTGATATGGGACTTGGGAGCAGATATTAAAAACTATGAACTAAATTCATTTGGAAACTCGCCATTGATTCACAGAGCCTAAATATGATGTTATTTTCCAATGGGGAATGCTGACATGTTCAAGTTAAGCTGGAGTTCACTCTCTTTTTCTCTGAGATCCCAATAAACAGGCTGATGTCTAACCCTGAATCCCGCTTGCACAGAAATGGTTCCTTGCAGGATACAAAAGCAGCTCGGTTGGCAGCATGTGAATACATGTCCTCAGCAAGTTAGCACCATTCAGACTGCAAAGGCTCGCCTTTCATTCGGTAAATAGTTACAATCAAAGCTCTGCACAAGCAAGTAAATTCAAACTCACCAGTTTTTCTATGTGTTTCTAGTTTATTAAAAAAAAAATAAAATCGACCAACTTGCAGTCAAAAATATTAGACGTCATGGCCCACTTTCTTGGTCTTTGGTCCAAAAACACCAAATGTTTTTGGTGTGGTGGTGTCAGCCACATCATAGTCTGACCAGCTGAAGTTGAATGGGATCCCGTTCTCTCGGCATTCCTCCCTGAGTTCTGTCCACCATGGTGAGCTGATATCTCTCCAGCGCTCAGACGATCTGGAGAGGGTTATTCCCTTTCTCAGTGTTGAGTAGACGGCTTCCTGGGGGCAGTTTCCTGTAGATGTCTTGTTTAGGTACCAATGAGACCAGGCTTGATGCTGGGTTTGAGTGTTTGAAACCTCAAAGTCTCTGCATACTTCCTATTTTTATTTGTTAGGGTTTCTGAATCTGAAATACGGCAACATTCACCTTAAAAGTATTACTATCAGAAGTGGGGTTGATGTTGCATCCATCTTCACCAGATGCAAGTCAGAAAACAAGGATATTCCACAGCAATTTACTTTTTTAACCTCAGTAGGAATTTTTAAGCTATGCAGGTTATACAGTGGACTTTTTTTATGTTATGGACTTTTTAATCATCTAACAGCCGCGTTGCATTAATTGAACTGTCTAGTTCAACGGGACACAGTTTTTATTTCTTAGCTCACATCTTTGTGTTTTTCCATTCTTTCCTAAAACTGCATTTAAACACAGCAACCTCTAGAGCATCGTCTTCGTCATGAGTTATGTTGATCTTGAATGATGGAAAGAAAACATTTTCATATCACAGTCTCTGCCCCCTGAGCCTGAGAAAGATGCCTTTAGGCTCAACAAACCTCGTTAACACATTTATCTCAGCGCGCTCCTGTGGTTGTCCCCGAGCCAAGCTGTGAATCCCTGAACCCCACCGCTGCTCTATCTAATGTAACCCTGACCTGCCAGAAGAGAAAAAGCAAAATGATGCCCCTACACTGATCAATAACACATTACTTACAGAGTATATAGAATAAAGTACTTAATCATTGTTTGGAAGGTCCAGGGTGTCTCTGTATTGGATCATATGTGTCTGTTTGTTGGGTGACATACTTTTCCAGATCGGTATATGAGTCTATTTGTGGATGATACTGCCACAGTAGTTTATATTAATCCACTACCAGAAATGTGACTGTGGTATCATAAATAATTGATGTGCACATATCGTTTTTATCGGCTTTTTGACAGACAACTCAATAAATGCATAAAGAAAATGTCCAGGTAGGACTGAAACCAAAGCAGTCAACTTTTTACAGTTGACTGCTTTGGAGTATGCACTTCGGAAGTGTGCACAGTTGTATTGCTGGAATTACAACAATGATCTAATTTAAGGACATGAGCAGACATAGCAATTGAAATTTACTTTGGATCACAGCAAACAAGTCTGACTTTACCATGCAACAGTAAAAACCTAAAGTTGTATTTGGGATGTGTTCAACCGTCACATAAAACATAAGAGTAAAATTCAGAGCAGCAGGTTTTCTTCTTCCCTCCATTCAAGTTAAACGGCAGAGAACTTCGGTCACGAGCAAAGCTGAGGTCATTCACGATGTGGGATCGAAATGTATTCAGCCGCGTGTCTGTGGATGTGTTTGTTTGGGCCGTGCTATCTCTGCTGCGCAGCTCTGCACCTTCGGCTTCGGATGAGTTGACTGACTTGCACCGCCGCCCGTCCGGAAGCCACTGGTAGAAAAAGAAGGGAAAAAAAGACCTTTTTTGGTGTTGTGGAAATGTCGCTGTGCGAATAGTGTGTGACTTTATAGATGTGAATATGACTGTCTAAGCAGGAACGTGTCAAAAAAGAAGAAAAAACTATATGTATACACATACGTATATATCTATTCAAAAATCATTTCAATGAGGAACTGCAGGAATTGATCCATGAGGAGCAACTGAGCAGGAAGAGTGGAGATACTGAGAATATGCCTTGTTCGCAATACAGAGCAAATTATTAATCAGACATGAGAATGAATTCACTTGTAGAAAAAGAAAGAACTTTGGATTAAGTCTCACTGGGCACTTTCTGCACATATCTGGAACTGATTTAGAGTGCATGTATTTGCAGTATGCATGTGCACTGTAGTTTATGACTTAATGTCTACAATTAATGTCAGTATGGCTCTAACGATGGGTTTTTGTTTCATTAAAGAGAAAAATGTTACAATCTCAAAGTCAGAATGCCCTGTTAACACTCAGGTTGTTGTACGTAATTTATGTTTAAAAGTAAAAACTATATAATTTTGGTGGAGGAAGTTCAGTAGATGCTCTGCTGAGGCGTCTGCAGCAGCAGCTCTATGCAGATACATACATCTGGCAGCCACGTCTGATGCACAATAATTACTGACACTCTCAGGGTTTCTCACAGCAGATATTTGCTACATATCGTAGGAGGAACAAATACATGTGACACACTGCATAATGTTCATGGCGGCTGTAGCGGTGTAACCGTATCTCAGCGAATGAAGCTGAAACTGTAGCGTACTTATGGCTTAAATGCTCTTCAGTGTTTTCTAACTTCTACTGTGGCAGGTGAAATATTTTTTTTCTGAGAAAGAGGACTGACAGAAAGATGAAAACACTGATGATAATCAGCTGATGCAAGTATGACTTCATGGCTCAAAGGAGAGTGTGGCTTTCAGTGACAGTGAGAAATGTAAGCATCTTGCTTTTTTCAGGGTATGAAAGTAAAGTAAAAGTAAAACCATGGTACATGAACACATTCGCATGTGCCTTTTGCACACCAAGTGCTCTCAGCATCTGCAAAATTTACACTTGATTATATATTAAAGGACGACTCTACAGTGCCTTGCAAGAGCATTCATCCTAAGTATTTTTTTTTCCGCTGTACATAGTTATGCACTGCATTTTAAATGAGGAATAAATACAAAGCTATTTTGTACTTATACAAAATATAGGGAATGTTTTGTATGTTAGGAGGGGCAGGAAGCTGGTTAGAATTGATGGGATTGTTGATGGAGGTAAATACAGGGCAACACTTCAGTAAAACTTATCAAAAGGCTACTTTATGACCGCCCACAACTTGAAAGTTTCCCAGCTTCTGATACACAGATCTGCCCTCCCTTGCAACTTCCTCATTCAACTCCTTCAGTCCAGCCAGAAGCAATTAGCAGAGCTCATTATGCGAGCTACATCTCAGTAAAACTCTGGTAAAACATTGATAAAGGATTAATAGAGGAGGGATGTTATGTTGACTTCCTGAAGGCTGTGTTTCAGAAAGTACAGGAGTTTTTAAAGAGACCTGATTTAATGGTTAAATGCTTTAAACTATGAAGGCATTTTTTTCAAGTTATATTTGACAGATACAGCGTTTTTATAACAACTGGAGTCAACATAATTACTTGACTGTCTCATAAAATTGCACCGTGTCCTTTGAAAATACATATTACTGCCCTGGAGAAATACTAATACCAGTGAAATATACAACTAAAACAAGTGAATTCATCAATAATGACTAATTGTGATTTACTGATGCCATCAGTCAACAGGTATCCAAGATTTCTACTCCCCACGGTCATTACAGGCTCCTTCAGTCTGCGTGGTATTTTAATATCCGTGATAGATTAGTTTGTTACCGTCATGTTATGCTTCATCACACCGGATCCCACAGATTTGAAGCCACCCTGATGTTTCAGCAGATTGATAAAAAAAAAATGTAAACGGCTACCTCGGATCTTAACAGGAGCCGATTCATTGCGACTCTTTAAATGATTAAATTTGTTCCATTAAATCCTGTTTTCAACTAGCATTTGTTTCCTCGCCATGTTTTATATTCTTTGTCTTCCCCCACTCTCTGGGACTTATTTAAAAAAAGAATTCTGCAAATGAATCATCCTCAGACTTTGATATTGTTAATTAAAGAAAGTCAAACATTACCAGCCCAATGACAGGGGAATGTAATTTATTAACTGTGGAGGGACCTACAAAGTTCAAATAAGCAGTAAAAACAACCAAGTACAAACTGAGCCTTTAAAAGTATGATTAAGTATAATGTTATTTTAAAGAAGATGATCAGCTTTTTGTCCTTTGTTCGTTCAGCTGGCAGATCTCACATGGAGTGCTGCATGTAGCCCTGAGCTAATGACTTTTGCTTTCATCTGTGGCGCATTTCACAAACCACGGTGACCCCGGCTCCTCATTTTCAAACTGTCTGCATTAATCAATGTCTGTTGCCATCGATGCCGCATTCAGTTCTTGCTCCCTCTGGTGCTTCACGTCAGCACACCAAAGGGCACGGAGGTCCCACAGCAGAGCCACACTGCCAAACACAAATTACAGTAAATTGACCCATAATTGCAGATAGTTAAGCTCATACTATTTCACTAAAATGGTTTAGACTAAAATTATGTTTATTCTTACTAAGAGCTCATAATTACCTACTTATTTTGTGTGGTGGAGTTTATTTCACTGTACCACTTTTTGAATTTTGATTTCTTTTTGTAGCTATGATGCCACAGGAAATCTTTTATTGATGACATTCACCTTTCAGTTGTCTGAAAGGTGAATATCACTTTCTCAAGTCAGGTGAACCTTACTTGAGAAACTACTTACCTTAAGGGACTGGCTCAGTGGGTAGTCTTACAATTGAAAACGTTATGGGTTTGATTCCAGCTTTCCCCTGTCATTGGGCCAGTTTCCTACAGATCTGAGCATCAATAAGCGTATATGGATTTGTGAGTGTATGTGGGTGAATGTGTCTGTAGTAGAAAGTGCTGTAAGTGATAATTATGACTGGAAAAGTGCTATATAAGTTCAGTCCAGGTCACATCAAAAAGTGTTCTTTCTTTAGGTCCTAAATTGGTTTTGTTTGAAATTTGACTTATTTTCCTGTTTTTTAAGGCCAGTAAGAGTCATTTTCAGAGAACGCTCTGATTTGTTTAGTCACTTAATCTTGGGTTAAAAACACATATGACTTTGCAAATGTATTCATGGGCCTTAAGCTTTTCACATGCATCACATACATGTTTAAACAAATACGACCTTTTTGGCCCTCCACATAATGCAAAAAAAAAAAAATTATTCCAGCTGTTTGTGCAACTGAACTGTGTTCTTGGACTGGTCCTTGACATCCACATATACTGAAGCTTGTGGTTATAAAGTGACAAAATGCTGAAATGCTGAAGGATTTTAAGTTTTCTTATGACACTATTTAACAAACACCTTAACATCCAAGTCTCAAAATTAAATTTTTACATGGTGTAAAACAACAACCAAATTTATCTCCCATTTCTTTAACTAAAAATATAAGAGATAAAAGAGTTTTATCAACAGAAAACATCTTCATCATCAATAAGGACCTTTTGGTTGAAAACCTGGCATCCAGTAAATGATAAATTGAAGGATGATATATCTCTCAGGTCCTCTGTCAGGACTTGGCTTTGCTTTCCAATATCTGAAGATATGACTTTGAAATATTGTTCATCTGAACATATATATATTTATTTTTAGGTTTGACCCTTCTTGCTTTATCCTCCTTCTGACCATTGTCATTTTCTAAGCACACACTGCACAATACTGTCATGTTGACGAAGCAAAACTTTGGAAAAAAAAAACCTTCAGGGAGTTGGGAGAACTATTGATTAACTTCACCTTAGACAAACAACACCACAGGCTGGGTCAATGGAAGTAAAATACAATGAAATGGAAGAAGTGGATTAAAATATCTGAACTGTAATTAGGCCACAATGTCTTAGAGTGTGTTTTTGTATCCACTCTTTACCCTTTTGCTAATTTGAGATAAAATGTGTGATAATGATTTAAGTAAAAGCCTTTGTCAGATTCACCTACAGCAAACATTACATTTATTATTCCAGCAAACACAATGACTCTTGTTACAGTGACTGCAGATCAACACCAAAGAAGGTGATCATGTATTTAAGTAATTATCCAGCCAAGAAAAAACCCAATATCTTTGTCAATTGTCAATATACAATCACGTAACCTACATTGGTGCAAAACAGCTTTAGTCCTTGTACAGATTTCTTATGCTATTTTGTCGTAAAAGTAAAAGTTTCAAGTCAAACAAATTTTAATATAAATGGCCTGACAAAATTTAAAATGTGTTTTGCTTTTGTTTTTTTAATCATGATAACATTCATCTGTTTTATTGGAACCGTGTGAAAAACTAATCACATTCCGAGTTAAATGACAAATTAATTGTCAATACCATCATTTTTGGAAAGTTGAATTCAGTTTTGGCAAAATCATATTTATCTATTTGTTTTGGTTTCTTTTATGATTAATGGATCAAATAGCCTGCTAGAGCCGTTTACCAATTATGGAGAAAACATGTAGGCATGCCAAAAATTACCTGGATTGGCCGCAATCCAAAACCAATGCAAGAGTACGTCAGCGACCCATGCAGGAGGTCACCAAAGAGCAACAGCTACAGCACTGCAGGTCGCATTTGAGGAAAGAAAGAAAACACTCTAAGACCTGCTTCACATTTTCAGAAAAAAACAAAACAAATTTAAAAATACCGGGAAAATATGCTTTGAACTTTTTCACAGCGGTGTACACTGTATTTTACCACTTCAAGACCTTTTAAATATATGAACTGTGTCAAGTCTTCATGGTGGAAATATTAACTATTTTCTTTCTCCTAGTGGCTTAACTCTTTTTTTCTCTTCTTGCATTTAAAGTGGTGTGAACATTATATGTTCCTTCATCTCAGTTTCAAGAGAAAAATCAAAATATGATCAAAAAGTGCCTGCAATAAACTCTGAACCTTTGAAGAAAGGTCCTTCATGGGATAAAAAGAATACATACGCACTCACTAGTCTGCAAGGCAGATACAGAAAGAAAAAGAGCAAAAGTACAGTTCTCCTTTAAAGTGTCGCCCAGGGCTTGTAATGCTGCAGAGTCTTTGCTCAGATCAAATATGATGGGTTAGGGTTTCATCAGTAGAAAAAGTTGACTCTTTTCTAGAGCTAAGGACCAATATTATGCTGCTTTTATCATTTCATGTGCAGACGATTTAAACAAATGTAGAAATATAGTTACTCCCTTTAACTAAATCCTCAAAAATATTACCCAACAAGGCATTCTGAGAAGAGTTTGAGAGTTGTTCTACATCCAGCTCTTCCAAAAATGTTTTCTGCAATCATTTTTGATTGCAGAAAAAATTTCGGACATGTGTTGGTTGAGACGGATGTCCACTTTGTCACAAGGTTGGACCTTAAGGACTCCAACCAGCAGCCGTTCCCAGAGAGGACAAATACAGAGATACTGTGTTGTTGTTTGTTTATATTGATGCAACATTGCTTCCTTAAGCAAGAATGTCTGTGGGCTAAAAATGATTTTTCTTTTTTTTTTTTTAAAGGAGCTGAACACTTCACTGCATCAAAACAAACAGAGGAACAGGGTGCAGAATTATACCTATAGCTGCTATGTCTGCACTCCAAAGTTTGATGGTGAAAGTAAATTTATGTAGGAATAAATGCATATTTAAGAAAATCGGTTTGCTTTTAAAATCAAGACAAATTCATCTGGATAAGGATGTTTTCAGTGATTTCTGGTAAAACTTCACTTTGTTCTGGCTTTGTTCTAAAATAGCTAGAGAGCAAGTAATGGCTAACAAATTACCGTATTTCCTGGACTATAGAGCGCACCTCACTATAAGCCTTACCCACAAAGTTTTTTTTGTTTTGTTGTTTTTTTTTTTTATCTGGAAAATTTGATTAATCAAACAATCAATCAAATTTTATGTGTATAGCACATTTCAGCAGCAAGGTATTTCAAACTGCTTTACATCATAACAAACACAAAAACACAAAGTCAAAAACACAAATGCAAAGGCATCGACAAAAAAGATATACTGATTACACTCCTACTGTGTTATATGGAACAAAATACCCATTGGTGTTTTTATTCCCACTCACGTTCACAATCATGCAGTAAAACGGGCTTCTTGCACGAGGCTCCGTACACCTCTTTCACTGAATTTCTTCCCTCACAGATTTTTGTGCAATTCTAAGGTACCTGTTAGTGTCTAGAATTTACAGGGTTTCATATTTAAGCTGCGCTGGCTATAAACCGCTGACATCTCTGCCACTCTCGCTTTTCCACATGCACAACCAGATCGATGGCCCTCAACTTACCAACTGCATCATATGAAGTTCTTCCTGTGGTTTTCATGATGAGGGAGTATCTGTTGGAAAACATTTCTCCGTCATGCCTACTGCTGAAGAAAAATCAGCGCTTTCTTCCTTGATTTCCAATTTTGACTTCCAGTGACTCACTTACTGCTAAAGAGCCCCCTAGTGGTTGAAGAAAAATCCGCAGAAAAGCCGCACCGGCCGCTTGGTTCTAAGCGTGGAAAAAATGTAGCAACTTGCTTAAAGTCAGAAAAATACGATATATTCAAATGTCAATTAGAACTTTGCTCACCACTTTTTTAAAGTTGACCTGCAGTCTGTTTTTAAATTGGACTCTGCCAGACTTTGGCAGGTTGCCTCGTTTTCTTGCGAAGTCGAAAGACTTTTTTGTCAGCTGACATTTTTTTTTTTTTTTTACCTTAACAAAAATTTTCAGTGTGGTCTTTCCTTCATCTAAATTCAACAAGAAGTCCCTGTTGAGAAACCAGAGTAAAAAAATGACATTGAATTTTAACAGCAAAGCCTGGTAAATCATTTTCACCACAGACCGACAGATTTCTGTAAACTTTTCAGCTCAATTTAATTTTTTATTTTTTTTCCAAGTCAAACTCATATTTTTCACTTCACATCGAATTTTATATTTGTTTCTGTTAAGCTTTACAACTGCGGTATATATGGAATGAAAATCCTAATAATTTACCAATGTTCATGTTTTGTGGACATTATAGTCAGAGTGGAAATGAATTCCTAAAACAGCTAAAACAGGCAGCCCATCTAAATAGTTGCTTGTTATACACTGACCTATAAAGATGACATGCTAATTTTGATAACGTCCCTCCACACCTCTTAAATTACATGGTTTTCTCAATATGTATTGAAAGATAGGGTTTTGTTACAAATGTCTAAAATCTTTACCCACTTGTGTTATTCATCCACTGCATGCTGCACTAAACCCAAGGTGTTTTAACTTCCAGTTTTATATTTGTTTGTACAACAGCATCCTTAGCAAAACAGAGAGGAGAGCACACTAAATTATTGAACAGTGAGTTCAGACAGGATTAGAAAAATATGGGGACATCAAACGAGCTACAAATATGCTGAGTTCTTCATGTAATGGGAGTTATTTCGGGACCAGATGGCAACAATTTATCTGAATGCATCCTTATCTTTTGATGACTTATGATGGAACAAAGCCATTAAAGGGGAGCCACACCCTGGAGCTCATTAAATCTCCAGATATTAAATGATCTGAGGTCCACCATCAAACTGTGCTCAGAAAATAAATTCATTAAAAACGAGTGAGCTTCTCTCTGTGTCAATGACTGCATTTCAGAGGCTGACACAATCGTTGTGGTGGGCAGCTACATATAGTGCATCGCTACAAAAAATGCACTATAGAAAAACTAATTGAAACAGTTCTATTGATTTTCCTGAAAGACCTGCCATTTAGCCCTTTTTTTAAGAGTCAGTGAATTGATCGTTGGTTCAGATTTTGCCACATGATAATTTCATTGTACAAAACTAAAAATAAATCTGATATTTATTGCAAGTTGTCTTTCCATATCTAGAATTTGTACATAAATGATTTTAAAAATAAATGAATAAAAGCAAACTTGAACGAGGGAAACGACTAAACGGCTCAGATTTAATCACTTAAATAACATTAACAAAATATTTTTAAAATTCATACATTTCAAAAACACTGTAAGTCATTTGTAGATGTTTTGTGATGTGCTGAATTAAACATCAATCTGTTTTTAAAAGCACTGCCCCCAAGTTGAAACATTAAAATATGTGTCAACATAACAGAAATATATAATTGTTAAATAAATGAAAAAAAAATACATGTGCAACCACCCCTTCACTAAATAGAGACATTGCATTGTCATCTTTTAGTTTTTCTACTTAAACCTTGCAATTTGACAGACTGAGCCTAAAATAGAATTGACCCCGCAGTCAGGATTTGTGGGGGTTAATGACCAGACGTGTTCGACAAACACAATTACTTGAGATGACCTTAAACACACCTCAAAAAGACATCCAATAATAGCTAAGAGCAAAACACTGGATTATTCTGAGCATTAAAAAAAGAGGAAAAATTTGGCAGTGAGTAGTTCAAAGAACAGTCAAAATAGAGGAAATTACAAATATACCTGAGGCAGAATTTAAAGACACCATGTAAACATGAAGGTTATTACAGAGTTTTTGAGATGTTTTTCTCTTAAGTCTATATACACCAGAGGTAAGGCACCAGGCTTAGATTTCCCATCTTACAAATAAAATAATGGGAACAGTCGCATAAGAAAGACCACCACCCATTTCATTTCATCAGCTCTCCTAATGATGGATATGACAAAGCCATAGGATTTATATCGTCTCCATTAGGATCGATTTTTGTTGTCGTTTCTTTTGCCTGTGCAACGTTTAGAGCTAGTGTACATAAGAAACAACTCATGACACTTTGATCCTGGATGATCTCACTGCAACCAGGGGACAGCCATTAAAAACTCTTGTCAAGGAGAAAAATAAGATGCTTGACCATCAAAAGACAGCAGCTGAGACGAGCGAGCAAAAGATGTGATGAATTAGAAACACACAGCATCAGAATTGTTATTGAAAAGTGACACAAGAAAGCCGAGACACAACGACAACAATACAAATCAATGGGAGCAGAATTTGAAGAGTCCAGTAAAAGGCTGATGTGTGTCCACATCTCAGACAAATATGATCTTGGATGTGTTCTAGGCTAACTCGCTGTATAATTCTCTCTTTTGTTGACTTCTAATGATGAGGTATCTTAAAAAGAAATTTATTCGCCAGCGTCTAACCTTAAGACTCACACAAGACTGAGCTGACTTGAGTTATAACGAACCCAGATCAAACAGGCCACAAGCATTTCAGAGAGAGCCTGTTTGTCAAGGACTTCATCTGTATTGACGAAATCTGAGATCCTGGCCTTTTCCTGACATGCTGGTTAGCTGCAGATCTTTATTGGTCTACACACACACACTGGCCACAGAGCTGAACATCTTGCATTATTGTCCATTTACAGTTTCCAATCAGAAAATATATGAAAATTAACATAAAGCAGTATGAAAAGTCATCAACTGAACAAGCTATGGTGATGTGATATGGATGAATGTGATTGTACAATGGAGCATTTTACAACATTTTCTCATCCTACATTCAGAACAGATGTCTTCCAGCGAAAGAGTTAAAGCTTAAATCAAAAAATAGATCTAATTTACATATATATCCGCCTCTCTTTTAGACCACTTATTATCTACGCCCCACTTTACTGCTTGAAAAATAGCTTCTATTAAAAATAGCTAACAACTCACAGTCAGTGCTCAGCTCTATTAATAGATCACAGGGGATCAATAAGGGCTGGGAAGACTTCATGTTTAAAATGAGGATCAGACCAGCATGACGACGGTTCACAGTATTCAGACTTTGAATCCAGAATTTTAGTTGCTGTCTGTTATTGTATGTTTGACATTTTTGCATGTTTGAGAAACTTTGATTAGGCCTTTTCCAAAATATTCCTCATTCATGAAGGCTGTGAGACTTTATCAAAGTCTAAACTGCTTGGATTAAATGAAGCTTAGGAAGAATTACAAAGGTCTAAATTAGAGATATGTACAGGCTTAATGCTGAGTCACATCTAAACGGAGTGGAACGTAAAAGCCTTAATGTTGTAACCCATTGCTCAAAGTGAGAGCTGCGCGGTTCATAGTGAGGAAGAGAAATGAACGGCGAGAGATGTGTTTGTCTTCGATAACGAGGGAAACAAATCTCAGCAAATAGAACAGATGCTTCATTTTTCCTCCACTTTATCCAAAAATTTTTTATTTTCTGCTTCCTTCTGTCGGCTGTTGTAAGAGAGTCGCAGACGCTCTCAAGTGATGATTGATGCTCATGCGCTAAATCCGGAGACAGAGCTTTCACATCTACGTCAAGAGAGATTAAGAGAGCAGCAATTTTTGGTTAAAGACAAAACAACAAAAACAAAAGTCAAGCATTTGGCACTTTGGAGATGTTAAACAGATGCTTACTTATTTGGTTGTTTTGAGTCTTGCTTCCGACCAGCTGGTTGAATGTAAGTGCAAAGCTCTCTGTGTTTCTGATCTGTCCTCCTGAGGGGAACATCTGACTATTCAGCTGCAAAGTGCTCTGCTGTGATCTAGTGCTAATGGTGTCTGACTGCTGTTTGTTTCTTGGCAGGTAGTGCATAGCTGATTCTACCACAGACCGGGCGGGAGCTGGAAAATAATGAAGAGGAGTTGTTGACACGTTGGTACAGATTATCCATGTTGGTGCTATGGCAGCATAGCATAGAATATTTGTCTGCAGAAGCTAAATGTTACTTAAGTAAAAAAAAATTGGTATGCAAACCAATACCCAGTTGGTGCCTGGTCAATTATTGAAGGTTTAGTCTGATATGTGTGGATAATATTTATTGTACGTATGACTCAAAATAGGAGTTTGAAAAAAATCTAATCATTTATTCATTATAGTGTGATAGCAACACATTTTAAATGTGTTTCTTACCTCATTATTGTGAGGAAAGGTTTATTATAATGTAAAAGTCACAAAATAAACAAGAGTTTCATCCTGACAATGACTTTTAGCCTGATTTGTTAAATTATAAACAGTAATTTTACCTACAGCCCACAAGAGCTTTCGTACAAAAGACTAAACTGGTTGTTGTCCTTAAAGATATCAAACTTCTGGTGCTCTGAGATTTGATAAATATGCATCGTCTACAATTTGAGGAAAAAATTGACTGAAAGTGCAAAAGTGACAGTAGGTTAATGGCACCATATATCAGACTTAACTTGACTCAGTGATTGTCCTTGTATTTAGGGCACTGTCCACACTGTTGTGCTTCTTTTTTGTTTGAATGCCTGAGGGCCTTTTACCCATATGCCTACCTCACGTACATTACTGAGGGTTTACACGCGTATTTCAAAGCAAGTTAAGCCTGACGTAATCTGTAGTGAGGTGGAAGTAATAAAGAAGAGGGGATCCTGTTATTGCTGCTAATGTTTGGTCACTGCAGCCAATGCTGTAAGAACTCCTCAGAAGGTATTTACTTTACATTTACTGTATTAACCTGATTAAATGCAAACAATAAATAGAGAAACACAAAAGGTTCAGTCTGTACAGTTACACGTATTTGAAAAAAGGCAAATCGGTTTATTTTTATGGCAAGTTAATCAATCTAAATAACAGATTTACAGATTAAATGGTATTCTACGTTGTTTCTTATACAATACCCAGCACCGATTCAAAACTAATAAAGAAAGAGGGAAAGTATGATTACTGCTGGTAAATGTGATAATCATGTACAAACTAGTTAAAGTTTGATGTATATAGTTTTGCTTTTAATCTTATAAATAGATGGATATTATGCCCATCTAATTTTCTTGAATAATTTTCTAGACTCTGTAAATTCAAGCTTTTAAAATAAGTTGAATTGTTTTATTACTTTACCACAAAAATTATCGTGGCTGCATTGATATAAGATACAGCTGAAAGACAGTAGTTTGTAGTTTATGGCTCTTTGATCAGTGGCTCCATTATGTCTGATCAGAGTGTTTCCTTTTGGCTACTCTGAAACTTTTCCCTCCCAAACTTTATTACCCTGAATCTTTTATCTTCCTTTTGCTACTTCCTCTTCCACTACAGTTCAATTTTTGAGAGCTGCAGCTACAGCTGCAGAAAAGGGTTGCCGTACTTTACTAGTCTTCTGCCATTGTCTACTGGTTGCAAGACGGTTGTCAAACATCTGCAGGGACATGAAACAAGCACAAAAAAACCCTCCTAATATGCAATTAAAACCAAAACTGATACAGTTTCCACAGTTACTTCATTCTATTGGTTATTTTAAGAGAAAACTATAACATTTATTACAAAGACACCAGCTTCTGTAGAGAAAAATGTTGCATCTTATAAGCAGAAGTTCCATGTCACATCTTTTTATTTTTTTCATCTCATCTCTTGAGATTAAAATCCCTCCAAATTCAGCAGAAACGTTTGCCATGAACAAAAGCATAATGAGTTAGACAGAATGTTTTCTTTTCCTCTTTGTATTTCATTTTAAATGCCAAATTGTTTCTTTCAAATTGATTGTGTTGAACAGACAAAAGTCCCGTGCATCTTTTCTTAACACCTTAACATCTATTAATTCACGTCCCTTCCTAATACTGAATGTGAAAGTCTCTTGTATATTTTGTGTGTCAGAAGAGTGAAGCACAACAAGCGTAGGAGTGTGATGGTGTATTGCACATGAGAGGGCAGGAGCGTGTAAATGTGACAGCTGCTGATCCAAACTATAATCAAATTAGTAGAAAAATGAGCCGATAATTTCCCTCTCACCATCTGCATCAACATTTCCAATGTATGTCACTAAACTGATATAAATACAAATACTTTTTTTGTGTGTGTGTCATTGTCCGTTTAGTTTCACGCGACTAATCTTGTTGAGTAACCCTCTTTTATATAATCAGTTTCCAAGTCACCTCAGTGTCCTCAGATATGCCCTGGCTGATGATGTGGTTAAAACCGCCGTCACAGTTTCACTTGTCTCCTGACCCCAAGGCCAGTCATTAGGCCCATTTTGTCGCCTGTCTTCTTCCGTGCTCTGCATTGCCAAGTTCCCATCGCAAATTGCTTAAAAAACACCATGGAAATAGAAATAGGAAGAGAGTGAATCTGTGGCCTCAAGTGTACGGTTCATTGTTATGATAACACTACATGGGGCTAATATTAACATCATGGTAACTCTTTGTCAGATGTGTGATCTTCAAAAGCAGCATCATGGAAAGAGGAGTTGACAAAAGAGGTGCCAGGGGACACAGATCTTAACTGGAAGAAAAAAAACAGCGGAAGCTTAACAAAGAGTTCATATTTCTGAGTGTGCATATTTCTGTTTCAGCTTTTGCTCTGATCTCTGACAGAGCTTATGACTTCAGTGTGCAACTGGGGAAAAAGTAAATATCTTATTTGCTAGCTGCTAGTCACTGCAGCAGTTTTGGTGTAGTCATATTATAAATTCACTTTAATGTAAACTAGCCTTAGCCCTTTGTGACCCAAATATAAAATGTCTGCCTAGATATTTTTGCTTATTTTAGTTGTACGCAGTTATTTAAATGTCTTCTGAGTAAATATATATTGCCCATTTAGCCATAAGAACCGGAACTTTCAATATCTAGCAAGTTATATTCGCATTTTATCCCCAATTAAAAGAGCGACCCTCAGATCAATTTCACTCCCTGCTATGGCGGGGGTGAAATTACCGTAATAACCTGATATTGGCTGGAAAGCAAAATGTCTCCCATTTCAGAAAAAAAACGTCATTTTTCAGATAGCGCAAAGTGTGGTGGAATTACTGTACTGCAAATGGCACAAACCCTGAAACTCCTGGCCCTACAGTATCAAAGTTGAGCCTAAAGTGGAACTCTGCAGGTGGACGAGGCAAGTGGATAGTTTATTGTATGGTATTGTACGAATTAACAGCAACACAGAGGCACACAAAAGTATAAACCTAAGAATTAACTAATCGCATTAAAACATTAAGTGCCGATGTTGCTGCAATGCTGTCGTCAGTGTCCTGACAGTGTGATTCATTTACTGTGCATGATTCAGATGTTTTTGTAATCTATGTAAATTAGTCAAACAATCAAATGATCAGACGTGTCCGGAGAGGGGGATTTTTGGAAAGAAGTGTTTTAGCAGTCAGTTAATGCATGTTTTAAGCACCACTTTACTGAGGGCAGGAGATGTTGACTGGAATGAGAATTCTCCTTAATGACAGTCCGAAACGCACGTGGTCATCCTTGTGCTTGTAAATTACATTTTAAACTACTCAGTAGAAATGTGTAACTTCAAATGTATATTTCAGAAACTAAAACAGAACATTTTCAGCGGCTCTAAATGAGCGTTTTGGTCTAATTTAGACAGTCGCGGATTTCTGGCAGCAACACCGGAGTAATTTAATTAGCACAGGTAAATTCAAACATTATTATGCACCACCGCTCCGAGCTCATCTGCATAATTAGAATACACAAGCAAAAGGCTTGATCTGGTCTTTTTATAACAGCATTAATAAGCTGATACAAATGTTTGATTAGTACACTGGAGTCCACTGTCAAATATACAATTGGGATTTGAAAGAGGATTAAACTCTGCTTGAAAGAAAAGTTATACTTGTTCAACTTTGAGGTCAAACAGCGGCAACATTATTTTTAATGACACCTACAAAGAAAGAGACAAAGAAGTCATGGATAATAATAATAATTTAAAAAAATAAAAGAGTTACAGCTCACAGAGTTACAGCTCCAACTCTTTTGCGGTATACTTATGCACATGCAGAGCCTGAAATTTGTATTATTCTTTACAAAGTAACTCAAACTTGTACAGACCAAGTTTCAAGGCTTGCTACTGGTTATTTATTTGAATAAGGTCTGGACTTGGACTAGGCCATTCTAACAAGAAGTCACAAAATATGAAAAAGCTTGCAGTTTAACTGCATTCATACGGCACTGCATGATTTGTACATGGAAGTAGAACAGTGGCTCAAACTTTGGAGCTACGTCTGATAGGGTCCAGGTTTGATGAGTGTGCTAACCCCATTTGACCCACAGGTCGCCACCATCATGTGGACCCACTTCCTGAGGGAATGATATTCTCTAAGCCCGATGGTGGGCAGGAAAACAGAAGAGGCCATATACTTGATGATCGATCCCACTTCATTCTCTGATTGACAGAATTGTAGATTTTTGGCGAATTCCTTTGCTAAGTTCCTTTAAGTTTCTCTCAGGTGTTGATTTATTCTGTCAGAAAAAAAAACTACATGTGTTTGAAAAATAATCAGAATTAGTCATCAAAACCAGTCATATGGAGTAGTCATCACCTACTCCAAAAGATCTCGGTATTTTACAAAAAAAAAAAGGTCATCGAATATTGTCACGGGGTGTGAAACGTTCAACAAGTACCTCAAGTGTTCATGAGCAGTAAACCGAATTTCCCGCTTTCTTTACCATCAAGATCTCACTGCCCTGCGGGTGAAGGAAGGGCTAAAAAAGGATTATCTTTTTCTGCTGTCAACACACATTGGCTGAAACACTCTACAAATGTGCTCAACAGAGGAGCACAGGGGAGAGTCCTGGGGGTATCAGTTTTTATCACAATCCACACACAGGCACCAATTACAGCCCCACTCACTTCACTTTGGCACGCTGATGCCCGAGTTACTGTTTGGAGACCGAGCAGACGGATGCCGAGTCAAACAAATCTTGCCGTGATCGCCCTTATCCGACGCCTATCTGTGTAAATGATATTCAAACGCAGCTGCGGATTTATCTTTAGTCATGTGCCGTACAGTGATCTTATCTCCCCTCTTCCCCAACAAACTCTGGTTCAGAAAAATCTGCCGTGACTGTACGTCGTCTGCCTGGGGAATCGCTTTCTAGATTCAGTTTTGCCCTCACCTAATCTTCTCCTCTGCACTGTTGCGCTGTTTCCTCCCATCCCATCATTCTCGCTCCATTTCTCTTCATCTCTCCATTTCTTGTCTGTCTGTCTCCATTTCTGACTGTGAATCTCTCTCCTGTTTGGCGTTCGGTCCCCAGAAGCAGTCAGTGGAGTAGAAGGAGCAGAGGCAGGAGTGTATGATTATTCATCCGGGGAGAGGTACAGAGGGTTTTATTTTTTTTCTGCACACTTGCTCAGCCTACGGCCAGTTTGCTTTTCTGTGATTAAATTCATCAACACTCTCCCCTTCTCACATGCAGAGCCACATTATTCTCCTGAGAGAGTTGCCAACAGAGCGCTCCCTCCATCCCACATTAGAAATAACTTCACACACATGCACTTCCATTTCCGTCGAGTTCACTGAAAGTCTTCTCTCTCTCCCTCCATTTAGGCATGAATCCCCTCAGTTCTCCAGTAAGAACAGAAGTTGTTTGTTCACATAGCAAACAATCTCCAGAGTTTGGTGTTTCCATTTTCCTCTCATTTTATGCAAACTTGCAGCCTGTGTTCTACAATAGTCCATTATGAATCAAATTGATATTATGCAAATAAGGATGGAATGAGTATAGGGGATGGGAGTTGCCCAACTGGGATGGTCCACAGCTGCCAGCAGAATGAATTAATTGTGTCCTAGCATGTGGGGCCAGAAGAAGCAACAGCAGGAGGGGGCGTAGGAGAGGGTCTTTATCCGTCTCGGTACGGCCTGAAGCTCTGCTGGAGTTTCAGATCTGGTGATTAGGCTGAGAGGTCGAGCTGCTCAGCGGAAATCTCCTCTGAATTCTGAGGAACCGCTGAAGGCACGCTCTTCACCACATCAGAGGAGGATGAAAAAGAACTAATGTTTTTTCCTCTTTGCATCCACGGATTCAACGGGCGAGCAGACATCAGACCAAGATCGCAACGTTCTCTTCTTGGAACTGATTATTTTTAGCTTCAGACGGAAGCGTTTTAGGCAAGGCTGATTTTAGTTTACCAAAGAGAGTCGCGCTGACGGAGCTCGTCATCGTTTGGCACTCGCTTTAGGCTTCTGTCAGCTGTATCGTCTTTTGCTATCAACAACAATGCATAAAAAATAGGCATTATGTAAAATATAATCTGTACAACCACCTGTGTAGAGGTGTACAAAAGTATGTCAATTGTTTAAAAAACCTGCCTTTAATTGTTGGCCTGTGCTCATTGTCTTGGGTAATTAAATAAATGACTAATGAGCAGTTTCATAGATCGGCCTGCTTCAACATAAATTTAGGAAGTTTAAAAGGTATGTGTTAATCCCAGGCTTTAAAACTGCAGGTGATTAATGTAAGTCTTAATGAGCTCCAATGAGGAGTTGCTTCTCTGTACAAGGCCAGTCAAAGCTCAAAATAAATAAAAACCTCACTCAGCTAGAAGCTGCATTCAAGAGAACTGTAGTAAGACCCGGAATACATTTGTTGATTTGTTTTCCATGAAAGACGTCCGTGCCACGTCAAGAGCACTCTGAAGGGGTAGGCGTATTCTCGAAATCTACAATCAAGGCTTTGTGAATGTAAAAAACACGTTCTAGTGCTCTTCAAGAGCTGGACCACTTTTGACACTCAGAAGACAAAAATAAAAGGCAGAAAGCAGAGAGGTTTCCAGGAGCTTTCTTCTGCTTTCTTGAACTTTTAAAACCAGAAACATATACAGATGCTGTGAGCAGCAACCTCAGTCAGCCTTTGGGCCACATTATGCTGAGCCAGGCGTTAACAACCACAGCCTACGTTCAAGTGCATGACTTACAAAACTGTTCTGATTGATTTAATGATCAATTTTTATTTTGGGTTAATTAGTTCCTAAACGATAAGAAGTTAAATATACCTAAACATTTATTTGCAGTGTAGTCCTTGTCCACAGCAATTTTTATTTCAATATGCGTTTTCTCAAAAAACAATATAGAAGTGTTTTTTGTTTGTTTGTTTGTTTTTTTCATAGTGATGTTTAGAGAGAGAGTACTGGGTGCTGCAGTTTCCGTCAGTCACATAATCTGTCCTAAACCTGCTAACTTTTCAAACATGCATAGCTTTGATTTTAAGGTATGAGAGTGAAAATCAGAGACGGCATCAGCGATGTGTACAGTATGTTGTGATCGGTGTCAAATAAGCTCCAGTGTATTTTAAAACCAGACTTGTGTCCATTTTACTGATCTCGGATCTCGATTCCTTCCACTCAGTGTCTGTGAATTGGCGCACATGACGTTTAACTGCAGTCCCAGCATTGACTTAGACTTAGACTTTATGATCCCTTGGGAAGACTCCCTCAGGAAATTATAGTCACACATAAGACACACTTCTTCCCACTAGGTTTTACCATTCTCTAGCACACCTGATTCAAAGGGACAAATTTGCTGAGAATCTTGTTATCTGGTTCAGCAGAGGCCCTGCTATTTACCCGTTAGCTTTGTGCTGACACAAGGTAACATCTAACACTGTTTGCCTTGAGGATCAGCGATCATAAAACCGCTTTAGAGCCGGAGTGTCAAACACCTGTGATTGAAGTACTTTTATACCTGTCCTTGCATGGACACAAGTGAGTAAAAGGGTTGAATGAAGTCCTCATAACATTATTACGGTCTATAAAACACTTAATTATGCCTTCTTTCCTTTTCTTTTATTCAGATATACTGAAGCGGTTTTAGAAACTTACAAGATAGTTTCCCTCCAGGTCTGGAATTTGAACCGTCAAAACATTATTGGGTAATAAACTTGACAATTCAAGCGATTTTATGTTTCTAAAAGTGTCTGATAAAATCTGAGGTTAAATATTTACAAAAAAAAATAAATTTTCGGTTTGACTATTTTTTTTGTGAGGTCCCTGTCCCTGCAATTTGAAAAACTTCTTAGTTACATTCAATTTTCAATCTAAATCTGCCGCGTGTATGAAGAACTTTGTTTTGAGCCGAGATCAGTAAAATGGACACAAGTCTGGTTTTAAAAGCATAAACTGAAAAGGTAATGAGCATAGTGTGATGTAACCAGTAGAGGTGGCTTTGTGACACTCAAAGCCCCGTTTTAAACTCAGTTTGGATAATTACACCATTAATCTCACTTTATAGAACATCCCCTAAGGGCTGGCTGCTAAAATACAGACAAAGGAGGAAGGGAGACGCAATTTTGCAACTTCACCTAAAATAAAATTGGCACACGTGAATCGAATAAGATGATAAACAAAAAAGGTGTAAAAATGCAGATGATTCATAACCAGGTAATTCACTGAAAACTAAATTTGAAAAAGAAAGACCAACAAGGGCTCAAAGCACTGTAAAGTCGAGCTGCATGAGAGTCAGTTTTCCGACCCACAGTCTGCTTTTGTATGCCGTTCACACACTGAAGACAAAACTGAGGACAGAAGAAAGAAAAATACAAACACCGACTGAAGGCTGAGGTGAAAGCATCCTCAGGGACAAATTTCTGCATTTCTTAGCACACAGTAGGATCTGCAACTACCTATTAAAAACAGTCAGATCTACCATTAAATCAACGTAAGGGTCTGAAAGTCTAAAAACGAATAAATTACACAAAAAAATTGAAAATATTTCTGCATAGCGTTTTAAAACATATTCCTGATGCAGAGATAACTATCCATCCGTTTTCTATTCTGAATTAATTCTGCTCAGGGCCACAGAGGCACACAAAAAAAGAAAATAGTTGAACTATTTATGGATTGTAAGACAAAAAAATCTCATAATAGAACACTTGACCAAAAAAAAATATTAAAGACTCTAATTTATACTTTTCCAACATTTCACTTGAAAACACCTGGATGATATGCAAATTCCCCAGATGTACATACTGCAAGAGAAAAATGCCCGAGGCTGTATTTCTACCTTAGCCACTGCATAATTCAAGAAACAGTCTGCAGTGAATTTTGGTGAACAGCATGAAAATAACCCCGTCTCTTACAGACATGGCATAAATCTGACATGATACGTCTATCCTTCAGCTAAGGCTGTCTTTTCTACAAGGAAAAAGAAGCTTCATTATTTTCCCAGGCAAGGATACATGTTTTAGAACAAGTCCCAGAAAAGTGTCCTCGGTCGTACTACCAAGAAATTCAAATCAATGTCGGTTCTTTAAGGTTCTTGACAGGAAACCTGTTGTGATGAGATTCAACTGTATATTCACTTTTTTATGTGTAAACCAAATGTATTTTTTTTTATTATTTTTATTTTATATGTGTCATGTTAGATATTTGTAAAGCATTTGAAAATCAACCTTTGGTACTATTTAAATCTGCGTCATTGGAATTGCAAAAGTGGAAGTTGGCCGAATCACAGCCAGGGGGTAAATAGAAATGATTAGCAAAAGGATTTAATGAGAAACATGAAGCAGAAAGCAGAGCAAAGTAGAACAGGGAGCGGATTGGGAAGAGTGGAAGAGTGAAATATTTAAAGTCTTCATTTCTTGACGACTGTAGCTAAAAAAACTTTGAACATAGTTTGAACATGTCCTTAAGTTACTAACAAACTGGCCTGCGTTGAACCAGCTATGGGGTGTTGTCAAGAGGTAAGAGAGACGTCAGGTCTGACAATGTAATGCTGAAAACTAGGGCTTCCATTGCACCTCAGCAGCAGCGCCGCAGGCTGATCACCTCCATGCCATGTTGCATTGATGCAACAGGAGCCCCAACCAAACACTGAGTGCATAGAAATAAACATGCTGTGCAGACGCCTTCCATTTCTGGTTAAAGTATCCCTTTCATTGATGTTATGCACATTAAAGAAATATATATATATATATATATATATATATATATATATATATATATATATATATATATATATATATATATATATATATATATATATATATATAAAATAAACCTCAAAATGTAAGAAAGATTTGAAATATGTCATGCGTGTGTCTCATTGTCTGGATTAGAATCAGACAAAGCTTCTCTTCTTTTAAGTGACCAAGATTATTATGTTGGGGATAATTGTCTTTAAACTCTTGCACACCTTTTCTGATCTACCCAAAAACTCTCAATGGTCTGATGACTTTAGATGTTGTTTCAATATTTCCACATAATATTCTTCGCTCGTGAGACCATTTCATTTTATGAAGTGCACCAGCTCCTTCTGCAGAAAAACAAACCTCTGGTAACATACGTCACAGTTGGGATGGTGCAAGTGTTCCCGTCTAAATTACTTTTTAGATTTGGGAGATTACTTCCATTTCAAGACAGGACTTTTTGAAGTGACCCGCTATTTATGGTAAATGAACTGTACTTGGAAGCATGTTATCAGCTCCAGAGGACCCCGAAGCACCTTGCACCACATTCAGCCATTCACCCGTCACATTGTAGCCAAAGCTAACCTGGGGTACACTCATGTACCGAAGCTACCAGGCCATCTGACCACCAACAGCAGACAAGGCAGGTGAAATGTCCTCCCAGTGGACACAATGACAGAGACAGGTGGAGCAGGGGCTGGAACTGGCAACCCATCGATAATGAGATGAACTTCTACTGCTGTCGCCACAAGTTTCCTCCACCTTATCACTCAATGCTGTGATGTATTAACTCTTTTAACAACTTTCAAACTAGGATTTTAACATGTAAGCAGTCTCTTGGAGAGCAAACACAGTGAATAATATAAACTTTTACATCTCCAGCACAATATTGTCATCATAGTCAACACTTCATTTTTCAAAGTTTGGAGACGACCTGAAGAAATGGACTCTGACTTACCAGCATGTTTATCTGCCTCGCCAACTCCAAAGCTTCAGATGAGGATGTATGTTCCTTCAGCATTGATCGTCTGTTTTTTTATTTTATTGTTTCAAACTAATGAGGACACATTAGTTGTACATTTGGCCATGTTAAAGTGCTTATTCAATGTTGCAGGTTGTAAATGAGGTCATGGGTGGAAAGACCAGGGTGACATGCACTAATTAATTATTACTAATTATTTAAGGATACACCTACAGTACTCATTATATCTGAAACATAAAGTCATACTTTATCTGCTCTCAGCAGCGCTTTTAATGGTTTTTAGAAGCTGGCATTTCTTCTCCAGTGGGTAATAGGTAAGCATTTTCTTTTTGTGTTGATTTTAGCTTAAAGGTGAGAAGTGCACACCAACAGGTCTTTCAGTGGCTGCTTTAAATTTAGGCTTTTCAGGTACTTTTCAGTTGACACGGTGTTTGTTAGCAACGAATGAAAAATAGTCAACAGATTGCAGGCATAAACCAATCTCCCTTTGAATGTAGGCGGTGTAAACACACACCAGGTGAAGCCAGAGGTTAAGCTTCGCATGATTAAAAGGTACAGATGGCATGTTTGGACTTATGTAGGTGTGTCGACATCACAACAGACAAAAAAAAAAGTAATTAGCTGAAGGTCAAGCAACAGTGCAGCATACAACAAACCAAAACAGTCATTTGGTGAATCAGCCTAATCATCATCAATCCTCTGTTCGCAGAACCAGGAAAATATTGACTGGATAAGCAACATGGAACTTCAGCATCAAAAGCAAGAGTAGGTGGTTTACCAAAATCGAGCATGAAGGATTCGTAAAATCATTCCGGTAGATTGTACACGCCTAGAACAGGTAGAGAACTCTTACTCATGATGCCTCTTTGACCTCTCCATAACCCTTAATCGACTGCCTCTGGTTTGGATGATTTTTTTATTGTTGTGGTGACGGTGTGAAGGGGAAGTAAGCAAAAAATAGATCTCTCTGTTTGTCTGATCCTTCTGTAAGCCCATCTAACTATTCTTTTCTAATAAGTCTGCCAAATAGAACCTCTCCTGTTGACAACGTCTTAAAGAGCCGAGTCTGATTTCAGAGACGTCGTGCTACAAAACAAAACATGCAAGAAATAAATAGGAGTCGATTCTAATCCGCCATTTCACTAGAGATCATTACTGAAACTGATCTTGTGAAGAACCTCCAGCAAAGCAGTTAAACCCCCTCACTGGGAATTCTTTAATTGCATCACTCCACGATCGCGGCACACTCCCGTCCCCTTGGGAAGACGAGTGCCACTTTGTGTCAATCAAATTTGCAGTGTTTAACCCCGTCACCTGTCATTCATCTGATTAAGCACTGTAAGTAATGAGGATGCCGTCACTGGAAATGATGATGGGTGCTGCAGTTTACATTAAACAGTGAGTCGAAAGCCTGCTATACTTTACGGTTACATGATGTTGTGATGAGTTAAAGCCTATCTCTTATTAGTTAGCATGTGCATTAGTGCATAATTAAGTTGGGGCATTTGTTGAGTTGAAAACAAACTAAACTAAACTGTTTTTTTTTAAACTAATTTAATTGCAATATATCATATCTCTATAGGCTAAAAATGCTGTTCATCCAGTTGTAATTATAAAAACTATGGAAAGAATCTACACGAACTGGTAATAAGAAAACAAAATGTTTCTTTTAAACATTGCAATGATATAAGTGACATGAAAACATTTTTTTTTGATAAATAAAAACCAAACTAAAAAAATTAGGAGATGAAGTACAGTTAGAAATACGGTGAACGCCTTGCCAAAACGACAGAATCTGGTTTCTAAAGAAAAATTCTTTACACTGTCCGCACGATTATAGTGACAAAAAGAAAAAAAAAGAAAACAATTGACTTCTGGAAATAGACATGAACAAACATTTTGCAATCATGTGAAGGGACAGAGTGATTGGCAGAAACCCACCACCTAGAGAAACATAAGGAAACTGGCTGGATCACGAGAGGTGAGTTTGCTGCAGAGGGATTTGCTGTCATGATGATATTGTTAGAGAAGTGTCCGCAGTTGTTCTGTGTGCACAGCTGCATGAGTCTGTAGTAAGTGTAAATCCAAACTGTTGAAAGGACAGAGCTTCCTTGGAAAACAGAACCTTTTTTCCCATTTGTTTTCTGTCATCTTCATGCACTTCACCTGAGAGCCGAGCTGCTGGTCGTTTCCAGCTCCGGGGAGCATTTTCAAGAGCCAGTTGTTATGAAAACGCTGTGTACAACAAACATGACTAATTAAAACTGACTTCGCAATTTTGAAATTGGGCCTCTGTCTCTTTAAGAAGCTCCTGCTCTTTCTGACATTCCTCCTTTAATGCGAACATTAATTCTGATGATATGATGCGCATTAGTTAGTTTGAAGGAGCTGAGTGGGGAAATAGTGGAAGAGAAGCGCTCTGAGAGACAAACGCTATGCTTGGATACTAATGCTGCATTCAGACCAAACATATTTCACGCGTTTAAAATGTGTCCAACACCTTTGTGCAATGGAAAAAGAAATATAGAGAGTCTTGACTTTATTTACTGAAAGCAAGAGAACGTCATCAGCCTTCTTTGTTATGACAATGTTATTATTATCATGCTTGATGTGCATTGAACGCTTAGAGTGGTTCAAACACGCAGCACGAGATGCCTCAACATGCCCTTGACGGGTGTCCACAATCTGCATAGACACTGAATGTAAGCCAGGCGCACCTGACGCTCCAAACGCGTGCCGTCTGAACGCAGTGAAGCTCAGAGGATGAGCTGCGAGAAAAAAGCAGCACTCTGTGTTTATGAACCCCAAACGGTTGCCACGCGAGAATAAAGGACTTCTGAACTATGTATGAAAGAATCAAAGCAGCACTCCAGGTATGCTTTTGATGAGGAAATAACATTATAACATGATGTAAAGCTTCCAAAAAGTTGATTTGACATAACATCCCATCTTGAAGACCTTCTACCCTGCCAGATGTTTTCTCATACAATCCAAGTTACAAGACACAAGATCAACGAAAATATTTTGATAATTGTATTATTTTCTCTCCCTTGATTGTGTCCATTCAGAAGACCTCGGTTAACATCTGGGTAGCAGAAAGCAGAACATCTCAGACCTTTTCCAAATAAATTTCTTTGAACTGATGCAAAGTACAAAACTAACAGCAAATAGCTGCAAACCAAAGATTAGTGAACTGATTATTTGGCGTTTATAATAGAAACGATACAAAAAGAGTTAAAATAAAATAACTAAATTAAATCTGAAACCCATAAGTTCAAACTGACTGCTTTAATGTAAACTCTTATTTTTTACATTTATGTTTTGAGGGGTTTCTTTTACACTGCAATGTTGGCACTTCCTCTTGCTTAAAGATTAGAAGAAGTGTTTATTTTTTGGAGTTTAGTACTGATGTGTGAACTGAATTTATGTTAGGTTTAGGGGTAGGTATATGTTGGTAATTGGGTCAAGGTTAGGCTATAGAAATAAATGAAAAATAAATGGAAATCCCTGTGAAGATAGATTAGCTGTGGTACATTAGCTGTTGTTCACATAAATCTTTAAATTGGTGCATATTTGTGTAAACTTACAGAACAGGAGTGAGCCCAGACATAGGTGCAGTGGTGGTGAGGAGAGAAATTCAGGTGCAGATTAATACTTTCAGTTCCTTTTGTAATTTTTTTTTTTTCCTGCAGACTGTCATTCCCTGCGAATGCAAGTGAAGTAAAATCAGTGTTGTCGTCCGTACTTCACCATTTTAAAGATTGTGTTCAAACACTTTGACACATGGAGGCTTCCACGTGCTCTTAAATTAAAGTGGGAAAAACTGTAACATGACCTTAATGGGTCTTCAGTCTCTTTTACCATTTTCTAAATCCCCAAACTACAGCTATTATCTCTGCAGCAGCCTTTTACCTTCACTTGCATCTGTTGCTTGGTAACAGTTTTCTCCTGCATGAATGTTTTCAATCTTCTAAAAAAAAAATTAAGTATTTTAAATGTTCATTTCATAAAATCTTTATTAAATATGGATATACATCATCTTTAAGTGGCCATAATAGTTATAATTTAACTCCACATGCATGATAAGTTGACTTCTCCAGTTCAGTACTTGGTGACTAAAAAAACGCAAGTGTAATAACATTACACTCTCTTTGTAAGACGGCTAATTTAATCGCACTATGTTATTTAGTCATAAATTAGTCATGCTAATCTTTAAGCTGATCGTGCTCATTTTTCCTCACTCATGACCAAGAAACCCACAGCTGAACCGCTCACAGTAAATGCGCTGCTTTGCATGCAAAACCTTGAGGGGATTTCTAATTAGGTAAGAAAACAGCACAACACAGGGAAGAGAGGACCAAAGCAAAGGGAGGATATTAGTAGAAGCCCAGAAAAGGGGGCAGATGGAGGAAAAAGGAGAGGAAGCAAAGAAGAGAGAAGGGGAAAGAGAGAGGACAAGAGCAAAAACAAAACAACAAAAAAACTGTGTGAAAGATGACAGGAAGCGTGGGACTTATCAATAAATCATCACAACAGCAGCTAGAGATGGCTGTGGAAATATCAGCCTGTGATATTGAACAGATCACAGTGGGACAGATGCTTGGAAAGAAGTCTGAGGACTGCAGAGATTTGCGCACAGAATGAGATTTACACAAAGAGATTAGCGCAGGGAGCTCATGAGAAGTTCCCCGAAATGAAATTAAAAAAATTGCGGGGAGTGAAAACTCCTCAGCCTCTCGCCGCTACAGATCGACAGAGAGGCCACGTTCGAGCGACCTCGGCCACCTGACTGTCAAGTCGCCGGCCTCTGCGTTTCCTGGGGACGACACTCCAGAGGGGCAGGGTTAGGGTCCATGCCAACACACCAGTCCCCTTGTAAAGCCTGCATGAGATGGCCACGATGCGGCCAGGGACCGGTCTGGGTCAGCCAACACTGGAGAACTGGTATGTGCCCAGACTTTGCAGAGAAGCCCGTCGGGCTGTGAGTCAATGAGCCAGAAGGTTACCGTGTTTTTCGAAGCTTTAAGAGCTTCGAGACTAAATGTGCATGAAAGGAGAGGGATATAAAAAAAAAAACACCCACACACACACACACACACACACACCAGAAGTGAAGCAATCATGTAAACAAAGCATTGAGCTAGATACTTGCCCCAGTTGGGCACTGTAAGCACAAGCTGCGTCACAACACCACCTGGATGCCGGCATACATTCTCCTCCCTCTCAGCCTCAGCTTAAAATTACATTTAAATAAGAAGCAAAGATCAATTTCAGTTACGTTTTTCAGTTGTTGTTGTTTTTTTCTTTCTTTTTCCTATTTGCAATTCACACGGGTACTCAAGGACTTCCACTCATACTTGCAAATGATGCGTGGGAGTACCGGTAAGTGGGTTCACGGGGATGCTGGGAGGTACACTGAAGACCACCGAGCTTGGCAAATCAAAACAAATGTTTAAGATGCAGCCCATTAGGAATGATTGCCTCCGATGATTGAGTTTAGTCGAGGCGGCGCGGCAGAGGTGACGGAGGGAGACGTTTCAGAGTGCGGTTTCAAACTGGTTCAGAGTAAAGCTGTGCTTGCTGTTTTAGAAATATATGTAAGAAAATGAATTCAGAAAATGCGAGGAGTTAGGATAGTTTGCCTTGCAAAACAGTTTTCGTTATCCACAACCTTTTTAGAAATTGATCAGATTACAACCACAAGCATTATATATGCAGTAGAATGTTACATGCACTACTTTTTGTTACTTCTTCAAAATTTTGATAAACAATTTTGGTGAACATTTTCAATAATGAGTAAATCATTTCAATGAATACTGAAAAATGTGATGCACAAAGACCCCATAGAGAAAAAGGTATGTCCCTTCCACCTTAGCAAATAAAGGTACTCAATACATTTGTCAATTTTTCTGATAATAATGGCTCAAGTTCAGTCAAGAGAGAGTGCAAAATGAACCAAGTGTCAAACTGACTGTTGTCCCGCATTTTCTTATGGTGAATTTAACAAAACTTGTTGAGATGTTCAGCACTTGAGATACAGATAAAAGCTTATTGCTGCTTTAAGCTTCTTCCCTGATCTGCCTGCTGCGTTATTATTTTTTTTTTTTTATGATGCCGTTTGTCTAAATTCAGGCAAAGAAGTTCTTGGCTAATTGGTATGAGATAATTTGGCACAGAAATTAATCCTACTGCATACTTGGTAAACTCAAGACAAAAAAAAAAATAACAGATTTTTATAAAGGCAAATGCATATCTTAAATTTCCAAATACTGAGGATGTGTCTTTGTGTAGGTGCCCATGCTGAGAGAGTGCAGTGGCTGAAATCAGGTACACGGTGAATCTGTAACACGGTGAGCCAAATTTAAATCCAAGCCTGCTGGGAAATAGTGAAGGAAAAAGCAAAGACCAAAAAGAAGCAGCATCTGGCTGCATGTCAGTGAAACCAGGGACTGCAAAGCTGAGGGCTTAAAATGAAAATATCCATCAGACTGCGGTCAATATGAAAATATGCAGTTTTTCATGTTGACATGAGCTCATATTTACTTATTTATTAAACCTATCCCCTTAAATCTTCTTCCTAAGACACCTTAAAGTCAGATAAAAGAACATCCAAAGTAAAAAGGTCAAATATTGTGAAAAAATTGTATACTTTTGTCACACATTTTCCATGCCAGTCTATACGTTACAAGATGATGCAGACGGATCCCAACACCAACTATGGCCGACAAGTGCAGCCGTATTTCACTGAGTACAACAAGGGAAGCCTTCTCTCCACTGACTGGAGACCCTCAAAAAATAAGACAAAAATAAAATTACTTGTTTGGGATTGTGATGGACAAAAAAAAAAAAAAAAAAACTTTGGGAACTCAGGGCATCCCTCAGGCCATGACGCCCAAGGCGGTGAACCATATTGCACACAGCAAAAACTGTCACTGTGAATAAGAAAAAGTAACTATAATAAGCGAGAATATCTGAGAGTTTCACTCATTCATCAAGAAAGATGCATCAAGGACAGAGAGCCTGGGCAGTGAAAGTCTATTAGAACAGTAGAACAGATTGTTTCTGTTGTTGGAATCACTGAGATTCTAACAAAGTTTCTACAGATCCATTCATGGACAGAAATTGTGAAGCCACTATTGCTGTTTGAAAGAAGGCATTGATTTTCTTGTCCCCATTTTTTTTTACTTTTTCCTCCACAGAGTTTGCAGTTTCTCTTGAAGAAAATGAAATGTGAATCCACACACAGTTTTGGTTCCCCCCAAAAAAACAATACAATTAGAAAAAGCATTTCGGCTTGGCTTTCAGAATACAAAACAATTCCAGTTAAAATTAGCTAAATTCAAACGAATAGAAATTGTTTATTTCTTTCTACTCTGCATTATCAGAAGTCTAACCAGAGACAAGGTAATTAGAATACATTTGTATGTCTGGATTCTGATTTAAACTGATTTTGGACGAACCAAAGACGTCTCAGATGAGAAAGGGGGGAATTTACACCATTGTGTTTTTGCTGTTTATGATATACTCAATTAATGTACCTTATATGCGTAATCAAACAAAAAGTTGGTCTTCAAACAGCACCAGATTGGATCCCAGCTCCGTTAAGTGCCGATTCGCTGCCAAAGGATCAAAGCCTCCCCCATATCCAGGTTAATGTCATGACTGATGGGTCAGAGCTGAACATCCATGTTTGTTTGAACATCCCAAAGCCTCTTGATTGATCACTGCACCAAGTTAATGTAAAGTGTTTTTCTTTCATTCTTAAATCAACTCTCTCCAAGCTGGAAAGTGGATATCATTAATGGATCTGAAACAACATAAAAGCTTTTTTCTTTTTCTTTCCTTTGGTTGTTGTTATCCTTGATGAACATTTAATTGTTTTTGCTTTGGTCTTACTTGTGCACAATTTATTTCAAAAGACCCCCAATGAGGTAGAACATTATATATGCTGTAATATTGGACTGATCCAGGTGAAGCCCACTCTCCCTGAGAGCCGCTGTGATCGGCATACTGAGCGCCGCAGCGCCAGTACGCTAAGGGGACATTGCACAAGGCAGAAAGAAAAGAAAATTAATGAGCGCTTTAAAATTTAATTTTGAAGAGGGGAGGAGAAATAGCCATGCAACTAGGAACAACAATGACTCATCTGACAAAACGTCTAGATTGTGGGCCTGTTAGCTCTATACGAGAGGGGCAGGAACATCATAAATGTTATATGTAGTGAACCACGGATGGGCTTAAGCCAGAAAAAACTATCAGGATTTCGGTTGTCCGCGTGGCGAGACGCCGCACTGAGACACAAATGCTTATCGACAACGAGGCGTCCTCCTTGAACTAAAGATCGTCTCAAGAACTCGGACTGCTGGAGCATTTTATTAAAGGAGGTATAAAATTAGAAGTGATATATGGGCAACAAGGATGACATGATTGATTATTTATTATGAGCCATTTAGCAGCTGACTCAGAGCTAATTATGAATGATTAATAAGCCAAGTGGTCAGTGAGCTGATCTATTGAAAGTGGTTCATTAACATCATTTTTTAACAGCGTCTTCTGGGCAGTCTCGTTCCCTCATTACAAACTTTCGCTATGCGATAACATACATCCCGGCAACACTTTGGTTCAGGTTGCGCCGCACCGTATTTTAGAGGCTGACCTTGTGTCTGCAAAAAAACGTGTCAATGTTCACGAGTAAATCCCTAAATCCTTCACAAAACGATGCATGTAATCATTTTATGGTTGGGTTTGGAGTGAAAGGAACGCCATTTCATAGAGGCATCACCAACTTTCCATGATGACCCTTCTACATGCTCTGCTAAGGATTAGCCTGCGCGTTTTGCCAGAGATACTTTGACCGTTTTCAACGTGTATAAACGTGCATTCACTTCATGTTAGCTGCAGTATTTAGCTGTTCGTACCACCAAAAACAAAACAAAAAAAAAACATTTTTTAAAACTAAGAAATTCCATTGCTTGTTTACAAGAAGTGTAGAAGTGCCGTCTTCTCAACCTGAAACTTGTGCCGTCAAGTTTCTAGTTTCACCCCGTGTGTGAAACAACATTCACTTTGGAAAATTCTCTGTTCAAGAGCCAGGATTCCAGTCTTCAACGTTTAAAGACAAAACAAGCACACAGTCCTGTTTGAAAGCTGCAGTTTTATCAAATTAAATTTTCACACAGAGCCCAGCCGAAAAAAGAAGAATGCTCTGATTTGCGTTGGAGCCGTGGTTGTGTTACAGTTCCAGGCTAATTTACACAGAGCAGATTTTCTTTTTCTATGCAAAAAGATGTAACAAAAACATTTAAATGTTACAATGTAGCTATCAATGTGACTGAAGAAGATGGAAAATTGCATGTCCGTCTATGAAAATGTTCCTTTTAATGAATGTAATTTGGGTCTTGTGCTCACAAGTGGCCACTCCAAAGTGTTTTATTACCTGGTGTAAAATGACTCACGTCTGATTGAGTCTGCCTCTTTGTCTGAGAGAAACCAACACTGAGCTCTCTCAGAAAGAGGTGTGTGTATGCTACGAGAATATTAAAAGCTACAACACTGAAAAAAAAAATGAAATTGAAGATGAGATGTGCAAAATACACTGAACAATCTCAGGCCGTTTTTTTATATCTTGGCATATCTGAAAAAAATTATTAGATAGGTCTAAATGGGGGAAAAAATGAAGCTCATTTGGAAAAGCATTGTCCTGTTAATAGTTCAGACAAAGGTTATCATTGTCCTTGGCACGATTACATTCATAATTTATACATATATTTGTGACACCACAGAATGTTTTAATGGATGGAAACCAGGTTTAGCATTTACATTAAGCTGAACATGCAGAACATGCAGCTTAATGTAAAATGCAGCTTTGTGTGCATGCAAAGTTCTGGATTGATTGTCATTTACTTGACACTGTTCATCTGTGTGTTATTGAAGATGCAAGGAAGATGCTCAACAATGTGAAAGTCTAGAAGGAATGAACACAAACGTCACCCAAACTGCTTTCCTTCAAAGTCCCACAAAAAAATATATTTTTTAAAAGTCTTCAAAACATTACTGTGTCACAACTTCCAAAAAGAGTTAAAGTCTTTGAAGCTCTGACCTAAACTCTTTTTATTCAATGGAGTATTTAAATTTTTGAAACCTTGAATATGAAGAAGCTCCTTCAGGTGATATGGTATGTACTATTTTTCAGAGCCTAACAAAGTATAAAAGAAAAGCAAACAAAAAAAGTCTATTCCTGGAATACAGGAATCTTTAAATGCATGGTGAAAATAGTTCATTGGCAATGCAATTCATCCCCAAGTCAGAATGTTTCTTAGGTAAATATTTGGTCCTGTTGGAGAGTTCACTTTCTCATTAAAAAATAAACTTGCAATTTTTCAATGTTTCAGTGCACACAACTAGACCATTTTGGACTGAAATAACTGGCAAAAAAGAAATTGTAGAAAACTTTTGTGTCTGCCAGAATCAACCGATGAAAGCTACAGTATATCTGACATTTTTATAACATCAAAACAAAATAAAGGAATACAAAGAAACATACTCAAGCTAAAATCAAACTGAGGCATATCAAACTCCATCTATAAAAACTCCTGAAGCATATCAATATGTTCAGGAGTGCTTCGAACAGATGAACTGAAAGTTCGGTGAGTTAATTTCTTCTCCTCCAATCCAGCTATCCATCTATGATGTAATACCGTTTATCCTAACAGGTTCATGGAGTTGTTTCAGCAAATTGTATGAATGAAGGATTGCTTTTACCTTGAACCATTTCCCAGTCTGCAGTCAATCTACCACAGTCACACCCACAGACAGACACACTGAAACCTCACAGTCAAAAAGAAAAAAAAAAAAACACCAGGCCAAGCGCTACCCTCATGTTTTCTAATTTATTTTAATCTTAGGACATTTTCATAAAGCTGAGTGAGGATGCAGACGACTTTCCTTCAGGGATCCTGGTCTACAAAGATTTCAAATGCGTGATAAATTGCATAATCCTAAAAGATAATAATAATAATAAAACATTGTGCTGGATTCAATCAACAAATAGGACACTCGATTGCACGTGCAAAAGAGGTGCAGAGCATCTTATGTTAATGGGGATTTTGAGTGTCAACATGGAGTGTGTCTCAGAGCGAAGTGGCCATAAAAGAAGTAGGAAGCCATTACTCTGGTGTATTAACATTAATAAAAATACGTTGGAAGTATACAACATGGTGCAGCGCAACAGTGGAAACGTGGAGATAAATCAAAATAAATATTTAAACGGTATTTAAATCTGGAACTCCTCTGCTCCTCACTGGGGCGTTCGCTAAAACCCCATTGGCCTAATCTTACCTCCGGTCTTTCTGTGACAAGTGAAAATGAGGAGCATAATTTGTTTGACCCAAACATTGCAAAAATAAAGTAAGCCCATAATTTACAACATGTGCTTCATACAAGCCTGTAATCCACTTTAACACTGTTCACTCAGTGTTAAAGTGGGAGTGAGCAAACAGCAGAGCTGTCCAAGATCTTGCGAAAGAAGAGTGAAGCACCTCATTAGTCTGATAAGGGATCTAAAGATGGTCTTAAAACAATCTAAAATCGGCTAGAAAATATACAAGTGGGGAGCATTCAATGTAACATCCAACATGTCGCGGTCTGACAACATAAGTTTCTGATCTATTTCGATACAGCTGATACAAAAGAGCGTGCCTGTGGATTCAGAAAGAAATGATAAAAGTTTAACTTCCATAGGAGATGTGCAAGGAGACGTATTTATTTATACATTATGTTTTTCTTTCTCACTGTGTGCCATTTTTTTAGCCCGCCAGCCTGCACACCTGCTCACAGGTTTTCCAATAAATACATCTGCCCATAAACAAAACTCATTGTGCGAGTCTGTGCCACTATAGATACACTGATCGAGCTTCTGTTTGCTAATTTTTTGCGACCACCTGTCCAACGCCGAGCCCTGCTTTGAATGATAATGAAATAAACGGATTTCCACCTGCATGTTATGATCGCAAGCGTGAACAAATCTGTAAACGTGCCAGGTTTTCATTTACAAAAAAAAAATAAAAAATAGAGACACTGAGAAATTACTTCAAAACTTTGCTAAAAATGAAATACATTTTTTATTGGGGCAGAAGTCAACATACCACCACTTTGTTTACTCCATCTTGCAAGCCTCTACCTCTGAAATGTTTCTATTGTGAGGGAATCCTTGGTCAACAGATTCTTTCTCTGATTTAGCTCCAGGCTGACTGATTTATTTAAAATTTTTCAGCTGCTTCGGCCGTCCTTCGGTTCACCAGGACGCGGTGACACACAGAGATGTTGAAAAATGAACAATTTTAAAATTTTAAATTTTCAAAGACACCCTGTGATTCTGATTCAAAATAACCGCCTTGTATTTTGGAGTCATTCATGACTTCATCCACCTGAGAAAAATCCCCAGGCTCCATTTGAAGAAACGCAACTCAGCATCATGCTGCCAACCCTCTCGTCTTGTGGGTGTCGTGTTTGTTTTATGACGCTCAGTATTGCGTTTTGACACAAACGTCCCTCAGAACCGTCAGTCAAAAAGTTCAAGTTTTGTTTCATCAGAACTTTCATCCTGACTTTGCCTCACAAAGTCAGGACATTTTACTTGCTCTTGGAGCCGCTCTCCTGACACCAAATGGTTGTCACATGCTGAGCCTAACTACTAATTGCCAGAAATTCCTTCCTTCATGTTGTATTTGACCTTTTGGCAGCTTTCTCATTGCCTTTGCAGCAACATCGAGGTATCTTTACTATTATTATCCTAGTATCACATTTTTATTGATCATCTTTGCTGCACCATAGCAACTCACCAAATACATGGTTATTTCACCAAATATTAATATTTGAATTCTTGGAGCATTAGTATTGTTTCTAAATGTGAATAAACTTGTTTGCTTTATTTGAGCTCTGAAAGTACTGCTTTATTTTTTTTTTTTTTGGACTATTTCTCATTTTCTGCAAATAAGAACTATATTTTGCTTGGAATTTCAGAGACATGTTGTCAGTAGTTTGTTCAATGTTCATTTTACTCAAACATATACATATAAAGATAAACTTTGATAAACAGATCAGTTTTTGTTTGTGTTGAATTATTTTTATTATTCCTTTGTATGAGATTGTATTTGGCGTTCTTTTCTGCGCTAGAGTGGCTGAACGTTTTGTCACATTAATCGGATTTACCAGAATTGATTGCTGCTGTAAAAATCAATAACACTGAATTTTGAAATGAACTATAATTTCCTGTATAGGCTCTTTTGAGTTAATTTTCTTCCAAACAGAATTATTTTTCAGTTGGACTGTAAAGGATATGCGTCGCTCTCCAATTGAGGAAAGGGATTTTTGATTTGATTTGATTTATTAGTGCGTACAGTTTTAGGAGACTGAACCCTCTGCAACCTTCATAGCTTAATTCTGGAAAGAGTACCATGGAGATTAACAGGCCAGCCTATTGCCATTGCCTCACATACATTCGATATTAATTATTAGATAAACCTGTACTGCACTTTGTGAAAACAGAATGTTGGAGGTGAAGCAAAAACACTTTTTGGTTGTCCTGCGAGGCGATGTAGATGCAGCCATTTAGAATGCGTGGCCGATGTCGATTAGCGCCGGCCTTGACCGGTTTTGAATAAAAAAACTGAAACCTGCCAATCGTTCGTAGCACCTTGTGAGTCATGCAGATCTGTGCGTGTTGACTGATCACCTCGGCCCACCAAGTTTTCACAGTGGAATTGAGTAGATCTGATTTGATTAACTTCCAAACTCACGTGGATGATTATGATATTCCTGAGGCAACGTTAATGAAGACTGTTTGATTTGTGGTTTCATGCAGTGCGGCGCGCTCTCTGTTAGTTTCTTGTTAAACAGCAAATGAACCAACAGCAACACTGAAATAGAAGATTGCCGATGCGTCTCCACTACAGGAAACAGCATCGGAAGGAGCCATTTTTAGGATAGACTCCGAAATACAGGTATATATTTGTAGTGTTATGATACCGTTTTTTTGTGTGTGTGTTTCTTTTTTCTGCTTTTAGCATTTTTTTTCTTTCCCCTTTTCAATTCCTCTATACCTCACATTTTCTGCTTTAATTTTTAGAGCAAGAGTGGAAATACAAGATTTAAGCCCAGTTATTGAATATCAAAGGGTTTGTTGATTATGTTCAAATAAATGAAAGTACATAGATATCCTACCTATCCATTCATATCTATGTCTGCTCGTCTTTGCAGAAATGTGGAGAAATATGGCTCGCTTTGATGCAAATAATTACATTACAAAGGAAACCTCAGCATTCAGTATTTTATTCCACTGTAGAAGAGCTGTATGTCGAATAAATCGAATCACAAAAATCATTTTTGCTGCAGTTGCAAAGGCCAGTAGGAACCAATATTTGGTATTTTGTGTGCCATGCATACAGACATTGCACGGCGATGCTGTTTTCGAGCTTTCGAACAGAATTTCACTTAACTTAATGATCATACCTGTTTTGTTGTTTGGCTGGGATTCTAGAGCTCACAAATATTGTTATGAACATTTAGATTAAAAAAAGAAAGGGTAAGATGACATCTTTTTTTTCCTGATACACAAACAGTCCTACTTTCTTGATAGTATTGCTGTCACTAAACCCTGGCTGTGTTTAGTGGATCCATCATGGATGCAACAACTGAGCATCTCGCAGGCTCACAATTAGATGCGGTTTCCCAGCAGGGGGGGCTGGCAGGGTGGTCCCGTGAGAATCACGGCCCTCTGGCAGATATCTGAGCTGCGGCTCTGATGGAGAGGATAATTAAAAGAAATGAACAACAGCGCATTGTGCATTCCCGTGGAAGGGAGACACGCGGCTGAGGAAGATATCCCCACATTCATGGAGGCTCCATGTCCTAGACAAGATGTTCTCGACTAAAAAAAGGGTTCATTTTTTTTTTTTTTTTTGAAGTGCTCTCATGCATTCCCAGACCACAATGTGAGCGTTTGACAGGAGTCGGTCACTGTTCATCTGGTACGAGCTTTCTGCCGCCGCTGCTGCCATGGCGACCACAAACAAATGAGATCCACTTGGGTGGACTCGCTGAGGGACATTCGCATGAAAAACACAGATTACATAAATCATGAAAAAGGAGCCACTTGAACACCAAGGAGGGCCGGCTGGGGGGGGAGAGGAGGCCACAAGATAACCGACTGGCAGGTCGATCTGCAGCTACTGCCAGAAAAATGAGATAAAGGTTTACAAGCAGGCAGATGCGGGAATAATGTGCTGGTGGTTGGGTGGCAAGGAGGATCTGGAGATAATACATCCCACAACCCGACTGCAGGCAGCGTAAACGGTAACAAGTGTCTGAGCGGGCGGGAAAGAGTGCGAGCTTACAGGTTTCTGACCATCAGATGAAAGTAACGGCTCATGAACATAAGGAAAATTAATTTTGAACGGGTCACGCCCCAAACGACAGTGAAGCAGAAATGGGAGCTATTAGACGATGAGAGTTGCAAACGTGAAAGATTAGTTGTGTCTTTTGAAAACTTGGGAATGGATGATAAGGGATGGCTGGGAGCTTTCATGAGGGGCCAAAAGGGAACTCAGCGTCGGGTTCTGCTATCAAGTTTGGACACAGAAAGAAATTCTCCTGCTGTCTAGAAATTACATTTCCATGAGGCTCGAGTTTCAGTGACCGATGTGTGTACGGGCAAAAGGCAGGCCCAGGAATCAATTCTTTTTCCTTTTTTTTGTTTTTTTTTACCAATGTGCTACTTGAATTTGTGTTTCGATAGCCTACGGCTAGACTTTCTCTGTCTTTGAGCTGTCAGAACCTGATTCAGAGAAGAATATGAGAAACGATATTGGAGGCAGCAGCGACGGTGTGATTTTGAGGGTAAGTCAGAACGGACAAGCAGAGAGGCAGAGGGGAGATACAGGAGAGTTTCAAAGCTGAAAATGGATATGCATTATTTTCTTGAGTGCTTAAGTTGTCCTCTTGATATAGATTTGATTATTTTTTCAACGGGTTCAGGTGTAACCTGGGCTGGAGGGGATAAAACCAGCAGAAATGCAAAAACTCTGAGTGAACTCTGTAAAATCGACCGTGCGCTTTTTATCCAAGCAGGAGCTTAGAGGGAGCAAGAGAAAATTGTTGTTCTGAATTAACCATTATAATGCGTTTAGCTATGCATGGATTACAAACAATAGACAAACACAGGAGACCTCTGAGCTTTAAATGCTTTATTACTGCCAGACAGACCTTAAATTATGAAAACACACAGAAAAATAAGGTTATAATTATGTTGCCTTAGGTTGATTACCAATGGAATAAATTAAGGACCTCAATAGGTCAGTCTACATTGCTTTGCAATAGTTTATATTATGCAAGATGGGGTAGGAATCTTTAGGCACCAAGTAAATCGATTTTATTACAATTGAGAAGCAAAATCTGAATTGATTGATGACGTAAACGTCGACACCAACCTCAATGCATATGAACTGATCTGTAATTAAATCCTTAACGATTCACTGTTTCTCTGCTAGACACATACGACCCTTCTGCGCTGTTTGGAGGACGTAGCACGCTAGCTAGCATGCAGATTTGGAAAGGCTGCCCTTGATTCTCTCTCAATGGTCAAAGAACCTTAGTGGTAATCTGTAGCATTTACCGACTTGATGGGCTTTCAGTAAAAAATGCCGTTTTACTTCAACCTCCAGGTTCAAATGTGTTTTACTGGGTCAACTTGTTTCTTGTATTTCAAAAAGCTTTTTTTCACATAAATGAATCCCGCCAAGGGTTTTGCTATTTTCTCTCTGCATGAGCCATTCCCCATAAAAACATTTATTTTAAATGCTAACAGGGATGACTATGCATTTGTTGTTTTCCTTTCACCACCTCTCTTTATTGAAGACGCCCCGGCACAACAAAAACAGCCTAACTCAGTCATTGTATGCATGCAGACTTTGCAGATGTTTCACACCTGATCTCCCAGGTTACAGCCACCTGCTCCACCGTGTGAGCCACTGCCACATGCAGGGACAATTTGTTTTAAACAACCTAAGAGAAAATGTGCGACAGGACGAAACACAGAAAATGGCGCAGTAGGTATGCCACGCCAATGGGCGGCGCTGTAACGCTGCCAGAGAACGACACAAAAAACAGAATGACCAATGCCACGTTTTTTTACTTATGCAAGTGAGGCACGTGTGGAATAGAAAGAGAGCTGGACCTTCGACTTCAAAAATAATTTCGAAAATTAGATGTGTCTCGTATGGCTACACGGAAACACAAAACAGACATTCTGAAATGTGTCTGCTCTGGAACCAGGTTTCAAAAATTATTTCTGGCGAATCCGTGTGAATGCACGGCTTAAATGACACAAAAACATTTGCAGATACACCTAAATTGGTTTTGTGTGAAAAATTAACTTGCAGAAAAAAAAAGATGCATCCCTCAACTATGTGATGTTGTAAAGCCAATTCTGAACAGCAAAAGAAACCAATGCATCCCAGGGCAGAAATAACATGTATAAATTCATCCCTTCCAACCGTTGAGTGTTTGCCCCAGGGTATCTTCCCTGTAGGATCTGCCCCAGTAGCTCAAGGCATCTGATGCCTTAAGATGAATTCTCCAGTACAGAGTATCAACAGATCTACTCAGCCATCCTGAGAAAGTTTATTTGACCCACTCATTTCTAGGGTCTCATTCCTGCAGTCAAGGTCCATGAATATAAGAGAAAATAAAAAACGGAGAAAGACCGGCAATTCAGGTTGACCACCTTTTATCAACGACAAGCCAGAGCAACACCAGCGTTGCAGAACAAACTCTGTTTCGTCATGCAAGTGCCGCTCCGTTTAGCTTTATTCTTTCCATAGCCCCGCAAAAAATTTTAAATTTCTTGTTTCTTATGGCTTCAGCTGGTGACATCCCTGATATGCTTGGGAGATTTTCCACAATTTGTGTGGGGAAACAAGTGTGAAATTGTTAAATTTAGCTCCTGTGATGCTGACAGACCAGGCAATAGCGTAATGAGAGCAGTCGAGTGACAGTTTTTCCTATCAAACACAGGCTTGCTTTACTCAGAAGCAGCATGTCTTCTCATTGCATCATGGTCTAATAAACATGCTGCTGGTGAAAAAAAAGAAATACTGCTATCTCTGCTCTTTCATAATATCTTCCATGCACTCTGTGGGTGTGTATGGTGGATCTCTGATTCTGTTCATTTGAGTTACTAAGTGTTGCCTAACTGGAAAAAAAAGTGCTTAAAAACTTGGGATTTATTATGTTAATAAATATGGGGAAGGAGTAAATGTAAGGCCGGTTATCATATTGCTACTTAAGTGTATGAAAGCAGCACATAATCCGCTTGATCTTGGAAAATGCTAGTTAAAAGTGAACAGATTTTCCACATATAACCAAAGTAAGATGTGTAAAGCATCCTCTGTAATTCATTATAAAATGTATAGCAAAATATTCAGTTACATTAAACTCCTCGTGCTTTTAGGTGTAGTGAAACATGTCACTGAAAATGTCTGTCATGTGCAATGATGTGGATTTTGTCATCATTATGTTATGTCACTGAATATCTGTGTGTCTAATATTTGCATTGTTTACGGTTTCCCTTTATGTAATCCCACTAAACACACGCTGAGCCGTTCAACTCAATAAAAGCTGTGGCGCTTTTTTCTGCACTGCTTACTTGTCCCTGACAGGCATGTTTTCATATTTAACTAATTCTGGAATTTACCATTGAAATAAGCATTACTCTTCTCTCAGCTTAATCGAATTTACACTGTAATTTTTAGTGGCTAAGTAGCTTTTACTTGTAATTACAAGGACTTAGTTTGCTCACAAGAACTATTGTGGAAATGAATTGCATGTCATCCCCTGTGGGCTCATCTCTTTATTACAGTGATTCCGAAAGCAAGTCCTCAAGTTTCCCTGTCCTGCATATTTTAGGTTCTCCTTGCTTCCAAAGACCTGACTTAAATGAATGGGTGATTAACAGGCTTTTGCAGCGTTTGCTGGCTGCAGAGGAGGTCATGCAGTCATTTTAATCCCGTGTTTTGGATACAGAGATATGTATAGAAGACTCAAGGCAGGGCTAGTTGAGGACCAATTACTTCATTTCATTTAAAGTTGAAAAAAATATATGTTTTTACTTGAATTTCTTGTTTGCATATTAAAGTCATATTTTATAAAAGTTGTGCTCAGCTCTTGAAAATAAATTGCATTGGGGGAACCAGCAAACCTTACAGTGCTGCCACGCAACTGGAAGACAACACTTAGGAGATACCGAAGTAAGCTTCGTCATAAACTGTTGACACTCTCACAGAGAATTAAGAGCGTCTATGCAAGTCCCATCGGCTTAAAGGCAAATCCCAAATCCAAAACCGGGTTCTGGGAAGCAAACAAACCAAAAAAATAAATAAATAAAATTCTACAAAATAAAAGCTGTCAGCAGGTTAGTACAGTTCAGTGAGTTCAGAAAATCCAAAGCAGTCCAGCAGCAAATCAGTTCAGGTCAAAAGCAAATATAATGCACTTATAGACGACAGAGGAAGAAAGCATTCCCAAACCGAAGCAACCCTTTGTTGAGAGCGTAGCCACAAACTTTTCCTCACCCTCCAGGGCTTTTCACTTCTTTCTTTGCCAATGAAAGAAATTTCACAGCCTCCGTTTTCTTTAGTTCCAACTTTTATATCTTTGTTGTAGACACACTGGTTTCTCTGGAGAATCACTGTCCTGCGACAACAGGAAATTAGGTTTCCTATAGTTCTTATAAAAAGTCTTTCATGTTAATGACGGTAGGTTATTTTTTGTCTGCAAATTCCACAATATCTGCACTTTTATTAGTATTTTTATACAATGATGCTTAAGAGTTCTTTACACACATCTGCATATTTATTTAAGCTCTGTGAGTTTAACATAGCACAATACAATATAATATAAAGTGGAATGGCAATCGACAGTTTTTGCTATTCAAGTTGTGAATCCTTGCAGGTCCTCCAGAGTTACCAGCTAGTTGAAAAGGGGATTGATTTTGGGCTGTAACAATTTCCAGAGTACCTCTTTTATAAAAAATTCCTTGAGGCAAATTATCTGACTCGAAGCTGTGTTAAATTATGTTTTACTACTCGGCAAACCATGGTCCAACAGGGTGATTATTGATGTTGCGCAAGACTCTCACTTCCGCCTATGAGTTGTTGTCAAATGCTAAGTGCTAGCATCTTATTGTCCAATTTTCTAGTTTGACCCAGGGTGATTTCTGTTCTTGATCCAGATTTTTTATCATTTTACATGAGACCAATAGGCATGCGTCCTTAAAATAGTGGCTGGGACACAGCGAACAGTGGCAAAGAGCGCGTCGGGTGCATTTATACAGGTGGAGCGGATAGACTGAACACAGCCGGCTGCTGTAGCTCATCCGTAGCTAAAGAGTAGCTTTACAAACGAACTGGAAAATAAATTTCTAACCATCTCGGCACATGGATAGCGGAGCACACCGTGGCGGTACGTAGGTGTCAGATGTTTTTCTGTGTGTGATAAAGGCATCAAATCCAGTCGCGCACATGTGCACAAAAGATACAAATAGTTTAACAAAGTGAGAGTTCATCTATTAAACTGACAGAATATGAATACATAAAAGAAAATCTGGGGTATAGACATTTTCTTAAATAAATGTCTTTGTGAGTGTGCTGCTTTATTAAACTGGATATCATCTAAGATTTTTGTATGATTTCTGTTCAGGTTCATTTAAAAGGTGAGATATTATTGTCACAGCTTAGTCTTCTAAACTATAGAAAAGTAATTGTTTGGGATGCACAATTACAAAAATTTGTGCCGATGTTGACATCCGATAATACTGCGATTAGTTGATTAATCGGTAGAATAATTACTCCATTACTTAAATAATAGTTTACAACTCTAAATTAAACACAGATGCCCAAAAAGGTTAGATTTTGTTTGCTCAAGACTCATATTCTTAATCTTCATAATTATGTGTTTACTTTGTCTGCCTATCACATAAAGTTCCAGTTTTGTAGTCATTGTAAGACATATCTGCGACTGTAGAAATGTGAGCTGCTCGAGCCATCACATTGTCACACTATATTTATTTAATATATTAATAAAAATCAGATTTTATACTCCTCATCTCTTATGTGTTTGGATTCCCTTTGCAGAGTATAAAGAAGTGTGCAACAACTGTCTAGGAAAGGCCATTGCTCATAAAAACTGGCTCAGCTGTATGATAAACAAGAATCGGCAGCTCACATTTCAAACACACCTTCTGTCTCTCAGCATCTTTGTAAGAAGCTCATCTTGCTGGATTTGAAGGATGGTGGGAGGTTCTGCCTTATTGCATTCCCCGCAGAAGCCCGGCCTCTTTGTGACTCTGAAGTCAAACGCTACAAACCACGATTTAATCACTTTTGCAAGGATGCTGGGGATTGGAGGATGTTCTCCGCGGTGTGCCTCTGTTCTCCCCCTGGGCGAGGAAGCCTTGCAGGGCACAGTGCCACAGGAAAAGAGGAAAATAATTAATATTAATGCTTTTGAAATTACTCAAAGATTCAGTTATGCACGACAATGCAAATACTGAGTCTCTCCAGTCTGCTGTACATCCCTCTCCCAAAAAAACCAAAATGGTCTGTCGGCTGGAGCAGAATTATTATTTGTAGATGTTTATTTTCGGGGTACTTCTTGGTGATATTTCTACATAAAGATAATCACATTTGGTGAGAACTATACCACCGCAGATGCACGACACTAAAATAAAGCTTGCAGTGTAACACAGTTTAAAAGAGGAAAGCCCTTCTGCCTTGTCATCTCTCAGCACTGCAATGAGAGTTTTGTCTCGCAAAACATCATTACCTCCAGGGAAGTATCATAGGGGCCATTAGAGTGGAAAAGGAGCAGGTCTTCAGACTCTGTTTAGAGGCTTGAGAGGCTGATGTTTTGATTTCTCTTTTTTTGAGGGGGGCAAAGGGGGAGCCATGGGGAACTCTGCTAGATGGGCTGGCATGCCCACACATGCTTCACACTGGCAGTTAATCACTCAGATCTCCAGCAACAAAACCAGCCAGGCAAAGTGAGAAAAAAAAAGAGGAAACAATGTGATGGATAGGGTGAAACAGATAGGGAGTGAGAGAGGGAAGGAAAGAAAAAAGGGAGGATGGATGTAAAACCATCCTTATTATAGATATAAGAGTAAGGATATTTTTGTAATCTTCTGAAGTCGTCTTTATTGGGTACAGTGCTGTGGACCGCTCAGTGTGTTTTCCTGGATATACGATTAGGCCGACGACATTTGCACAACACAACACATAGAAAACCATAACTACTGGGGGATACAGTCAGCATCATAAGAAAACTCCTGCTTTTTAAATTGCTTATGTTTAAAAATAAAAAAATAAAAAAACTAGCAGATGACATTACAGAGAGTATTCTATTTACCACCATTATTACCCATTATTACTAATGGACAACTTGCAGTCACATTTCAGCCGACTGAATTTGTTGCAACACCTTTCTAATCTCTCCTGATTGCCGCTGAAATGCCACTCAATTCGTTTCATGAGAGCATATGGTTTCTTAGAGAAAGCAAAATGCAAATAAGTGGAAAGAATTACAGATAGTTGTGTGACATTTGTGGACGTTTCGGGTTATTTCAACACTACAGAGGTTCTTGGCAGCAGAGAAATCAGAGAAAATTCTGCTGGCACTGAAGCTTTTCTTTTTGCTCAGGTTCAGAAATAAGAAGCTGCAAGATATAATCTCCAAGTCTCTCCAGTTTTGGTTCCGATAAGGCTTATCGGTTAATGTTTTTGGAGCTTGGCACATAGAATGCGCTTTCCTTTTTAACCACATTAAAGAGAAATAGTCTTCCACGTAGATCTGTTTCTGTCTAATATTTTCTTCCAGGACAAATACAGAACAGAGCGCACAGTTCACAATGAATTATAAACACAAGTTGTCATTTCAGAAGTTAATGAGGCCTTTCTGAGAAAAAGGGACTGTGAAACTGATGGGTTCAAGGATCTTTGCTGTTTTTCGTTCATTAATAAATGAGAGCTCAATGTTTGAATTATTTCAAAAATACATCAAGTAAAGTTTTGAAGAAAAAGCTACTCACAAGATATTCTCTGTACTCCCACTGACCTCTGTGACAGGAGATAAATAAGGTTTCTCTTATTCAATGAATAAGACAGAGATCCAGTAAATCACGACTGAGGAGTTCGTCAGCAATTGCTTGTCAATAATAGAGATTTTCTTTTGAGTGTTTCCAAAAGGTTTTAGGCAATTCAAGTGTGGAATTGATGGAAACTCGTTTGTTCATAGTCCAACAGAGATCAACCTAAGGAACTCGCAGCAACTTTACGTTTCAACACAGTCCTGCAACATTGTGTGTGTACACACACACACACACATTTTGTATCTCCACGTGGTCTAAGTTGGCCTTAATGCACACACACAGATGAGCAGCTCTAAACACACTAACAAGAAATCACACCAAGCCAACACAACACTTATCTGACTCCACCCTGCCGCCACAGACAGACGTGAGGCCGGCTGAGCCTAGAGGTAAGGAATACCAAGAGTCTGTGCCAATGCGGGGTAGTAATACTCGCACTCCACTCTGCTCCTCATCTGGCTCGCCTGTGGACAAAAGCTCATCCGTTAGAGTGCAGGTCACGCACACCCAGGAATACAGATGGGCTGGTGAGTCTTTCTGTTCTGCCACTTAACAATTCAAGGACTGCGATTACATGAAAGCAGCTATATGGGCATACATGCGATTTGAATAAATAAACGTGGCTGTGTGAATTCAAGTTTAAAGCGCTACCTGTGCACCTTTACGCGGTTGTACCTTTTGTTTGCCACTTTCACACTGTGATGTTTGACAAACGGTGTGTATTCTTTGTACGCCTGACCAATCGCAAATGTGTATTTGGGGAAGCAAACAAGCATCCTTTTAGGCTGCTGAACACACCAGGTTGTGGCAGCAGACTGGTGGGCAAACTGAACAAATCCTTTGCAGTAAATACACTATTGTCAGAGGCTTGTGTTGCAGCAGCATGTGCAGTTCCTTTGTGAAACCCTGGATCGACAAAGACCACCGCCACGATCTGATTCAAACACTCAATGATCCAATAGTGCAAGGCAGCTGCTCACTCCTTAAAGACGCACCTCTCGGCAGACGATAAGTAAAATGTTAGTTTTGGGTTCCCATTTTGTTCACCTTCTACAGGGACTTCCACTTCAATATCATAAGAAAGAACAGGAGGACTACACAAACGCCGCAAGATCCCATTTGGTGCATGTTTTGTGACCCAAAGTGGGGGTTTTATTTGGGAACCACGGATATAAACAGTTAAGGGAATAACAGATAAAAGCCTGACTGTTTGCACCCTATAAACTGCCTTATAGCTTATAGGGTGCAATCACTCATTCTGGAGAGGAATTTAAGAGGAGGTGTCACTTAAACATTTAGACACGTCTACCTATGTTGAGGTCAACAGATTTGTATGTTTTTACATATAAAGGATACCTCTATCAAGAGTTATTTCATCCCCGATATCAAATCTAGTCATTTACAATCAAGCGACAGCTGAAAGCCTCGTCCAGTAATGGAGTCTCTTCTGCTTTTTGTGATAATAGATCATTTGTTTGAAATGGAGCTTTATCCTTTCATGTTTCCACATCACTTCCTGACCCACGTTCAGAATCATTATATCACTATGAAACAGATTAAAAAATCTACAATAGCCCAAAGTCGGTCTTCAAGGGCCGACATCCTGCATGTTTTAGTTCTCTCCCTGCTTTAATGCTCCTGGATCCAATAATGGCTTATTAGAAGGCCTAAGAAAAACATTGACATGCTGAAAAGGTTGTTACTTCCACCAGGGTAGATGAACAAACTTTAAGTCCTTTTCTTTATAACTTTTTTTTATTTCTCATGGAATGGTAAATAATACCACAATGATCTCCCTGACTAAGTTAGACAACTTAGTCAACTTTCTAAGTTAGAAAGCTGATAGCTTTCCATTTTGTCATCAGGTGAGCAGGGTTAAAACCACCAAGTTAGCAACCCCTTTAGCTTCAATTGCTAGAATCGCATTTTCAGATGATCTGCAGAGATCATAAGATTGACAATAACTAGACACATAGCAACTCTTAGAGGTTTTCTTTTAAACTATCGCTCCATTCTCACTGAATTACATGTCCCTATTTTTAAGTTGAAATGCTGAAGCAGGACCAGCAGCACATCTCTTGTGAAAATGCTTCTTATCTGTTTCTTTGTGTGATGAGGGTGGATCCAGAGGGTGAGCATTGTGCATTTACAAATTTAGCACCTCTACAGGAATCATAAGTATGCACATCTTCACCGTCATAAACTGCCATGAGAGAGGCAGGGAATTGCACAGATTCAAGCGTAGAACGATTCTGCATATCTGTGCGTGCGTGTGTGTGTGCGTGCGAGTGTGTGTGTGTGTGTGTGTGTGTGTGTGTGTGTGCGTGCGTGTGGGCGCGTGTGTTGCACATCTTGGTAAACAAACGGCAAAATGTTTCCCTCTCGCCGCAGCATGATTTAAGTAAATAGGGACACTTTCTGCCCAGCAAAGCAGCTATCAAGCATCTTCATAAATGTTTCACCGTTCTTCTGGGGGGCCACGTGTGAGGGAGGGAGGAGGGGTGCATTTATCTCCACAAAGACATCAGGGAGCTCCAGGCTCGAGGGGAAATCAGCAGGCCACACTGCCGATGGGGAGATACGCGTCTGTGTGCATGTAATGTGGCTTGTACGCAGAAGAAAGGAGAAATACGGCGGGTTCATTTCACCAATCAGGCCCCTCTGTGGTCAGAGGCTGTGCGCTCACACCACCTAGTGGCATTAGGGCCGGGAAAATGTGACAAAACAGCAGAACGTGTTCATTCTGTCTGTGCACAATGGAATTAGAAAGAACATGTCAAATATCACTGCCATAGAGACCATAGATTGTTTTGTTGTTGTTTTTTTGGGGGGGGTTTGAGGCAACAAACACTAGAGAAACAATAAGCCTATATATGCGCCATAAAACTGGCCTTTTAAAGTGGTCATATATATATATATATATATATATATATTTTTTTTTTTTTTCCCTTCTCACCCACCGCGGGTGGTTCTTATCCTCTGAGCTCGGGTCCTCTACCAGAGGCCTGGGAGCTTGAGGGTTCTGCGCAGTATCTTGGCTGTGCCAAGGACTGCACATTTCTGGACTGAGATGTCTGATGTTGTTTCTGAGATCTGTTGTAGCCATTGATCCAGTTTGTGGTCATCGGGGCCCCGAGGGCCCCGATGACCACAGGCACCACTGTGGTCTTCACCTTCCAGGCCCTCTCCAGTTCTTCCCTGAGGCCTGGTATTTCTCCATTTTCTCATGCTCCTTTTTCTGATGTTGCAATCACTTGGTATTGCTACATCTACCACAACGGCTTTCCTCTGTTGTTTATCCACTACGACAATGTCTGGTTGGTTCGCCATTACCATTTTGTCTGTCTGGATCTGGAAGTCCCACAGGATCTTAGCTCTGGTGTTCTCCACCACCTTTGGGGGTGTTTCCCACTTTGATCTTGGGGTTTCCAGTCCATATTCTGCACAGATGTTTCTGTACACTATGCCTGCCACTTGGTATGTCGCTCCATGTACGCTTTCCCTGCCAGTATCTTGCACCCTGCTGTGATGTGCTGGACTGTCTCAGGGGCCTCCTTGCACAACCTACACCTTGGGTCTTGTCTGGTGTGGTAGATCTGGGCCTCTATTGCTCTGGTGTTTAGGGCCTGTTCCTGGGTAACTTGGATTTGTTGAATATATATATATATATATATATATATATATATATATATATATATATATATATATATATAGATAGATAGATAGATATAAAAGCATGCACAGGAGAGAGGAGAAACTCATGCACAAGTGTTGAGCCATAAAAAAAAAAAACTGTAGCTGCAGACAGAGAGGAGGATCAAAGGATGAGCACCGGGAAGCTGCAGGAATCGGTTGTAGTCCTCCGCCTCAGGAAGCAGAGCTTCAATAAGATTGATTGTGATTGACAGGTGGGAACCGTGAATCCCCCTGTGCTCTTCACTCCCCCTGCCCAGGCCCACTACCCACTCCTCCCCCCCCCATCCCCCTCTCCCCTTCCCCATCCCCCCCTCCCTCACATTCTTGGACATCCTTACCAATCTACTTAAGCTGTGCAAACGCCTGCGCCTTTCTCCTTGCGTTTCCTCGTCCTCTCCCTTTGCCATCATCCTGAGGCGCTCCGAGCCGCTGCCGTCCTCCAAGCGGAGCCTTTGCCTGGTGGACTATATATAGGAAGGAGATGAAAGGCAAGGAGATGTGTATGGAGGTGCAGGCCATCAATATTCAAGTCTCTCTCTCTCTCTCTCTCTCTCTCTCTGTCTGTCTTTGAAATTTAAATTTCCTCCACCAATAAACTCCGATGGTGTTTGCATGCTGGGCAATGAGACGTAAAGACGTAATTACACGGTATTGATGCAATGTTTACAACACAAACTGCCTCTGCGAGTCCCGTCAGCTCCTGATGGCTCAGATATTTTTTTTTTTAAACCGCCGCGCTTGTTGCATCACTGTTAACGCAGCTGTCTCCCGTCGCCTCTTTTTGTTGCCACACGGCACATTTCCATAAACCCCCCTCCTCCTCTTCCTTTTCAGTCCCGGAGCGATTTGTAGGGCGACTCTCGGCGAGCGACTGCAACAGGAATCCTTTGTTTCCAATATCCATCAGTCAGGTGAACTGAGAGGCCGCGTCCACAGACTGTCACTGCTGAGTGCAGTTAAGAATGCCGAGCACAATCTGGAGCCTCCGCGCCTGGCAGGCGGTTTGTCTGGGATGAGGAGGAGACATGGGAATGGACTTCCAGTATTTATTGGCACCCTTGGCAAATGTGTGGAAAAACCCAGGATGGAAATGCATCTTATGCTGGATGGCTTTTTTGTTGTTGTTGTTGCTGTTGCAATATCTGACCAGTTTTGTGTAGATTTACTCAGTTCAGATACAAATTCAAGAACATCTCTCATATGATTACGTTGGGTTATAATTTTAATCTAGTCTCCATAAACTTTAGGGGGCAGAGAGAAACAACATTTTACTAATTAAAATGAACATTTTTAAACAATATGGCTTCTTTACTCACTGCATCACATTCCAAGGTCTGTTCATTTTGATTATTACGGCTCACAGCTAATGAAAACCTCTCGGAAATGTTAAGGCCCTTAAACACAATTCAAGAATGGTACTTTCAGACTGCCAGCCACAGGTGGTTGAAGCAGATAATCCCTCATTTAAAAACAATAAAATAAATGTTTTAGGTGGTTATGGCATCATTTACCCTCCAGGATGGAGTTTTGCACACACCGCGTTTCTTTCCATGCTGGTGTGTTGGACTGCTCGGTTGAAGGTTGCCGTTTTTTTTAAAGGGGTGCTGATGTTTTCCCGATTTAGGAGTGACTGGCTGAAGCGGTCACTTGTTCTGAGAATAAAACGGCACGCGTTCAGACGAGTCCAGAGGCAGAGGACCGCGTTGTCTCCAAGCCAACGTAGTTTGACATTTTTCTGATGTCAAATTCAACAAATTTGACATCAGTGAGTGAAGCCTTTAAAAAAAAAAAAAAAAAACAGATATGGACAAGTTAAATTAAAAGTCAAGTGCTTTGTGTTTATCTTAGTTTTTTTGTGTTTCACAAGTGCCTTGCATTCATTTTACTTTGAAGTGCAAAGAACACAATTGAGTAAAAAATAAAAAAAGGACAGTACTCAAATCTCAAACGTTTGTGGCTTGAACTGGACAACTTTGACGTTGCGGGGTTAAAGTTTGGACAGCACTGACGTGCTGAAGGGAGCGTCAGAAAGATCCAGAGCTTCTTAAAGAGACAAAATCCCATTTTCAAGGCCTAAAATTACAGAGTCAAATTTCTTTTACGTCATGATAGATATACATAGCATTTTTATAACAACTGTAAGTGAAAGTTACTTGATTGTGCTTTGAATGGACACCCTTTAAGACAGTCCTGAACCACAATGTCCGAAGTATGTAACCTGTAAAAGAGGAGGAGGTTTTGGACTGTTGCTCAGTGGTCCGAAATCCTCCTTTCAGATGAAACTATGAATGTAATGTGAAAAGCGAGGTCCCAAAGTCTGGAGGACGGTGATGATTTAGGGAGCCACGGCTTAGTCTGGTGTCGGTCCTCCGTTTTTCATCAAGTTGTACATCAGAGCAGTCTTCTCCCCAGGGAATTTTGAACTCAATGTTTCACTCCGACAAAGAGCTCCAGAGAGACGCCGATTTTGTCTTCCAGCTGGACTCGGTACTGGCTTGCCCTGCCAAAAATACCAATATCTCTTCTTCATTGGCCAGCAAAATGACCTGGGCTAAAACTAAAGAGAATCAAAGAATATAAAAGTGCCATAAAGCGGAAATTTAAGGCTTTTGAAAAAAATCTTTACCAATTAAGTGTCAAGGGTTCTTCATGTCAGCAACAAAACAAGAAAGGCAATAAAGGAAAAATAACAAAAACACACGCCATATGTACTGAAAGTAGCAATTTTGTTCCATTTTCAGATACAACTATTTACATGTAACCAGAGACTATGTTCTCAAAACAGGTACAAACAGTTTTTTTGTTTTTTTTTTAATCTTGCAATTATTGTTTTGGATTTTTTTTTTCTCAAACAACTCAGAAATATAGTATAAAATAAGATATCACCTAGGAGTGGGGTGCAGTAGAGGGTGGGGAGAAGAAGAAGAAGTCTACGCATTTTAAATGTCCAGTAACGTATATGTACACGAGTATTTACATTCTAAAATTTCCTTTTAGACCAAAGTTTTGCAAAGTAGTTAACAGTAAACACAGCCATGTTCACCGCAGCCCTACAAAACCAGATCAAACGGATGTTTATACAAGAAGTATGGCTGTAACCTGGTTCAAACAGGAGAGCAGTTCACGACGAGAGGCTTTTCAGAGTATCGGGTGGACGATCACGGCTGAAACGACGGCGAAGCAGAATAAATAAACGCCGGCTTCGTACAAGGAGTCCAGAGCCGAACAAATCGTGACGATGGACTAAGGGAAAGCATGAAGCTGCATCCAATCGAGTTTCTTAATCAAAAATTATATTTTGTTAAAACTTGGGCCACAATCTATAAATTTTCAAAAAAAAAAAAAAAAAAAAAAGAATCGGTCATATGATTATATTAAAAGACAAACAGTCCAGCTCAGCAAAGACTTTGCATTTTACACAACGAGGAGAGGAAACATTAAATTAAATACAATTCTTAAAATTATTTCATTGCATTTAAAAACAATCATCTGGAATAATTCATTATGTGCTATAGTTGAGAAGAGTTAACCACGCTGTTGGATTAGTTGACTTTCAAATTAAAATAGACACAGATATGGGCGACAACGACACAAATCCAGGATGGCGTGTCGTTTCGGTCTCAGTCAAAGCTCATCCTGATCGCTTCAAACATAAGAGAGAAATGTCCTACAGTTTTTTTTTAAAAAAAATAGCTAAAATTGTGTTTGAGAACAATTAAAAACTTAAAATCAAAACCTAAAAATAACAACAACAAAAAAACCATTTCCCTTAAACATTCAGTCTAATTGTGAATATCAGTGGGGAGGGGAGAGAAAATAAAAATTGACGGATCGCATTCAAAATCATTCCACGCTGTTTACATATAGACATCATTCTGAAGTCCATGAAGATGATTGATTTCCCTGCTGATCAATTATTTCACCCTTGGCTTGGACGTGAACAGGCAGAGATTAAAATGTAATGATCCATAAAATCTGATTCAAGGCTTCGCACACTCGAGCTGCGTAGCCAGAAATCAGAACCTGACAGCCAACACGGCTCCTCCTCGGCAGCTTGTTGTCGTCGAACGATCCGCTTCAAGTTCGTTTCCAACGACTCATTGTTTACCAATCTCACGGGATCTTTTAGCAAATAATAATCTGTGCAAATCACAAACAAGTATGAATCTGGACATGAAATGTGGAGTCTGATGAGAGAACTTGGAGAAAAAAGAAAAAAAAAAAAAAGAGGGAATCAACACGTCCGTCAGCTAACAGGGCTTTGGTTCAGGCTGTGCTCTGGAAAGGGAACTGTAGCTCTGTGTGAGTTTACACGCAGCGCATCATCGGTGTGAGCGTCGATGGGCGGTCGGATGAGGTCGTGGGAGTGTGACATCAACGGGAAGGGGATCTTGAACCCTTAAAGTGTGCAGAAGAGTGAGTTCGTTGCGGTTCATCGTGTGTTAACAGTGTTCCAGGTAGTCGATGACCCGTGAGATAGACTTCTGTCCTGTGGTGCCCATTGCACACTGTGTGGGGAGGCATGGAGGAAGGAAACAGAAAGTGTGAGAACGCAAACATTTGCAGATTCAAGTTTGAAATGCATCTCCAATAAAAATGCTTTGAAAAAGTGGAACACATGGTTCCAGTCACCCGTTCCGACGAAACGAATCGCATATGAAGCTGCTTCAAAACCACAACATCTGGGACCAGAAATGGCTCAATAAATAATAATCTAATAATTGGCCCTATTTTTCTTCATTTATTAGTTCTTGAAATATGCAGCTTGGTCACGCAAGAATTTATGAGCTCGATCGCATTTTGTATTTTAATGCCATGAAAGCTACTATAGGCCATGTGAGCCGTTTTAAAACTTCTGGAGAAACAGTTTTACTTCTCATGGAAAAATGACTCAAAAGGAGGACTGAAATAATTTACTGAGAATCACAAAAAGAAAGACAGAAAGAAGGAAAGAAAGAAAGAACGTCAGTGGCTCTCAGAGTGCTTTTCTCGCCCACTTTACAAAAAGGTGCTTTAATGTGTGGTGCAAAAATAAATGCCTTTTCAACTAGCCAAATGCCAAGGACCGAATCAACAGCTGAAGATATTCAAATAAAAATCTTCACTTCAAAAACTTGTTCATTTTTACTGTGTTATTGCTTGTAAATGATTTTGTACCCTCTTGGAGGAAAAGTTTCAACTGCGCATGGGCCAGTTTCTGGGATACTAAAGTCTTAAAAAATTTACTGCTCAAAAAACCTCTGTTAATTTTCCAATGACTTTAAACAAAGTGCCAGAATAATCCACATGCTTTCGCTCTGCATACTTATCTAATCTCCATCTGCCCCCCTTCCCAACCTGTTTATGCACAGTGGCTGTTGCTTCGACACTTTTTTCCTTCCTGTCAAAAAATATGTCACGTGTTTGGAAAGTCATGATGTGGAAAAGAAATCCCTCTGCTTTTGAAAGGACACTTAAATCTACAGGCAGCTTGTCTGTAAAGTAGCTCACGAGTTAACCAGCCAATATGAGCTTATGAGAATCGTAAAGAGAAGAAAGGAGCAATGATACTCTCCATCATAACATTAGTTCAATTCTCTGGCTGAGTTCCCACATATTTTTTCATTTGAAACATCCATAATTTCCCTACTTCAAATAAAAATTTTCTTCCTGCAGTTTTTATAACATTCTGGATATTGAGGAATAATAATTTAAAAAAAACCATTAGCTCTCTGACTCGTTACCAGCTCTAATTATTTGGCGGCTCAAAAAACCATCAAACACCACAACGTTGACATTTATAGAGCAATTCTATATTATTTTATCAGAAGTGGGAATAATTATTGCATTTCTATAATTAAAATATCCAGATCTTGCTTTAATCTTTGTATTAAACCTCTCAAATTTCCACCTTGACGTTGTCACCCTGTGAGATTCTCATTCAGGGCCCCGACGGCATCGCACCATTCCGACACCGAGCGAGTTCCCGCACGTTTCCGCATTGACCCTTTTTGCGCCGTCACCTCGCGGGTCATACTCACAGTGAGGTTCATGAAGCTCAAGAACTTCTTCAGCATTTCTGTCATTATAGAGAAATCCCCTTTAGGTAGGTGCAGTCTCACAGTAGTCACATTTGTCTGGGGGAGGGGAGGTGACACGGAGAGGCCAGTGATCAACAACTGAGACGTTTTCAGGAGCGAGAACAGAAGACCCCGGAAAGGAGTGTGTGAATGTGCGTTAGTCATAGGCTCACCTGGCTGCCCTGACAGAGGCAGCCCAGTAACAGAGCTGTGTAGGAGGCGACGATGCTGTCCTCCATGTGTTTGCCCGCGTGCTGCAGAGCTGGAACGAAACGAGGGAGAGTTTTATTCTCAACCGCGATCGCTCGAATGCTTAATAATAGACACGTCGAATGAAATATGCGCAAAAATTAAGTTACGTCTGTAATTTTTCGAGGCTTCTTAATCAAACGCTGTAATGGATTTTACTCTTCATAATCACTTACTGTAATTGGAAAGCATAGGATGCAATTAAGCTGAAGCTATGCTACAGAATCGAGAGCGTATGATTATGAAACGAAGGAGCATGTTAGATTGTAAACGCCTACCTTTATTTAGGTCCAACTCTTCGTCCTCTTCCTCTTTCTTTTCAGCTTGGCTGTCGTTCGTTTCGGATGCTACCCACTGGATTTCTCCTGATGTCTCCTGCCACTCGCCGCTCTGGTCCAGGGCCGGCTTAGGGGCCTCGCTGATGAGGTCGTCCGTCTTCGCCTCGGCCAGGATGGCGGCACGCTCCCGCTCCAGGAAGAGCTGGAGCATTGGCGGGGAGATGACAGAGGTAAGTCGGACGGGGAAAACTAGCAGAAAAGGCTACATGCAGCTGTAGAAGACAATAACTGGAAGATAAATGCAGAGGAAAAGGGATTTTGATACAAAAACATAAAAACAAAAAAAAATCTCCAATTCTCAGTTTATTTTAAAAAAAGAAAAAAAAACTTCAGGTGAATTACCAAAAAATAAATAAATAAATAAATAAATCTTCAACAACCATAATTTGTGCAGAAGTTTTAAAGCTGTAAGATGAAATTATGAAGGGAAGGTTCAACTTCAGAAAACATTTTTTGAGGCAGTTGTTTGCCCTCCACAGTTGCACAACAACTACCCCACAAAACCACCCTGGTTCCCTGGTATGGAGGAAGTATTTAAATATGACCTTAAACTTTCAAGTTGAAGTTTTGTATTTGGAATGGTCCAAAGCGATTTACATGAGTTACATTTTCTAAAAAAAAACTCACATCTCTGTCTAGTTTATAGTCGTGTCTATTGCCTTGAACTAGATTAGATGCATCCTGCTTTCAGCCATTTGTGGATTCAAAGAGAGTAAATCCTGCTGCTGTTTCGGCTCTTTAAGGACTGACATTAACTTTACTAAACTGCTGCTAATGTTGCGCATTTATTCACAGCTTAGAGGGATTTACTTTTTCTCCAGAAAAGTAAATGTTAATCCGGCACAGATGCAGGAATGCAAATGTCTGCATCTGCAGAATATACATTTGTTAAATCCTTACGGTTACGTCTTTGCACAAATGTTAAAGAGATTTCACACAAGTTGTATATGGAAGACGAAGAAAACTACGTCTTCTGTTTGTGTTATATAGCTGAAAAAAAATCAAAGGTCTTCATTTTCCTGTCATTTTCTCGGTTCTGTGCCTGCGGAATATGACATTAAAATCAACATAAAATGTAGTTATTAATTTCTCCAAAATTTGGCAGGCGATGGGCAACGCTGACTGGGACCTTTTGAAAAAGAGTTTTAGTTTTCTTTGTTTTATGTTGCAGCTCTTGCTCACACAAGAAAGCTTTATAGTGAAATAAAAAATAATAATAAAAATGGAGATTTTTTGTGATGTATACATCTACACTGGATTAGACGTCCACAGATTGTTAAAAATGACCTTAGAGGTCTTCCTCACACATTTCCACCGTGTCTTTCTGTGCTGGTAACCAACAGCTAAAATAAAAGTGTTTTTCGGGGGATTGTGTCACATCTGTATTGTTCTGTCCTGACTATTTTTCCACTCAATTGCAAGCTGGAAAAGGAAATCGTTTCAGAGAAAACACAGGCTGCGAGAGAATATATCCTTTTATATGGATATTCAGAGTAGCTGGGGCTCGAAGTTGATGTGGAGAAACAATTTTTTATTTTTTTTAAAGCCAAAAAAAAACTCAAGTAGCAGCTATTGGAGGAGCTAGTCACAACACACAGACCAGCACAGATTAGGATTTCTGGGTTTATGGGGATAAAAGTTCAGGGAAGCATTAAGAAACATGCCCAAATTTAGCAACTTGAACTGTCCAAGCTGTGAAAATGATGTTCTGTGCAAAGCGGAGAAACACGGCTCACCTGCTTTGCTCCAAATTACCTCAGCAACGTTCTTAGCATATTCCAGTTTCCTGTAGACGTTTTTCCATTCTTTGATATAAACTACAATGACAGGTGGTGTCTTAACACATTGTAGCAGTTTCTACCTTCACCAGGGCAGCCAGCGCTCCAGAAGGCTTCGGCACGTCCAGCTCATCTCCTTCAGTCGCGGCTGACTGTTCCGCCGCCATCGTCGTCGCCGTCTCCACTTGCGTCGGATCAGCGGGCTGCATCAGGCTGTCTTCCAAACACGTGTCATCCACCATGTACTCCATGTCCACCAGACAGTGGCGGTTTCTGGAGCTGTACTCCACAAGGTTAATTAGCAACCCCAAACCCTGATGTGCATAGATAAAAAGCAACACAAACCGGAGAAAGCACGAGTCAGGAGGGGATTAATTGTGTTGTTTTGTTATCGGCTGGAAGGCAGGGATGTTTTTCCTCGGAAGAGTCTTACCAACACTCGGACGTCAAAGCGCTGCTCCTGTGGGATGTAGCGCGGCACTCGGAGGACACAGTTGAGCGCGGTGACTATCAGCTGTTCCTGCTCGCCCGTCTTGGTGCTTCCCCACTCTGCAAGCAAAAGAATCGATCGTTTAGCCTCTGCTTATGCCAAGAAACCAAACCCTGCTGAGTTGTTTTATTTCAGTAAACCTTCAGGGTTCCACTTTGTCCTTAATGATACAATCTAAAGTGAAAAGCACAAGAATACACTGTAAAAACTATAAAATCTTAAGTAGTTTGGTGTAACTCTGAGTGCAAATATGTTAGTTTTGTCTCATTTAAAGTGTACTAACAAGTAACTTTTCCGCAAGATACATTTACTTGTTTTAAGTCAACAATTCCTTAATACTGATGAACAAATAGTACTTTTCCATCTGTTCTGGTGAACTGCCAAGAAGCCACTCCCCTTTTGCTGCTTCTTTGTGCTCTGCCTGCTACGGATGAGAACCAGGTGGAGTCAATCTCCTGGCAATCGAAAAGTGTATTTTAGGTGTGGCTGACCTCTCACTCTTGTTTGAGAAAGTGGCACAGCATGTGTGGCAAACGGTGCTGATCGCATGCAAGGTGCAAACTGTGCAAATCTTTAAAAAACTGTGAAGGACAGCCGGTAAGCTCCTAATACTGTTTTACATGATTGTTTGATTGTTTTAATGGAAAAAAAAAAAAAGAAATGTATATATTTATATGCACTTTGTTTATTGGTCAAAGCAGAACAAATATTGATAAAAAATGCTAATTTATTTGTTTAATTTTACTATAAAATGCTTAATATTTATTATGCTGTAGAATTAAATGACTTAAATCAGTGGAAATTTATTTAGGATTTTCACAGTGTATTTGTCCTGTTGAGTTCACAATGTAATTTAGATGTTTCTGTTTCTTTTGAGGGTTTTCACCTGTATGATTGGAGCATCATATAAAAATAAATATAACTAAAATGAAGATTCTTTGAGTGAACCCCAGTTATATTTCACAAAAGAGATCATCCTTTACAAGTTGGGAATGCACGGTGAAATCAAACCATGAGAAACTTGTCACCATCAATTTTAAGAAATTGACTGGTTGAGGTATTTCCACTTGAAACTGGTCCAAAAATACTTTATAAGATTTTGTGTTTTTGCAGCGTATGTTAAAATGTAATAAAAACAATAGTATTCTTGTCTAAATAATCGCCTCTTGACAGAAGCTAAGGTGACGTTAATCTACCGTTATCGTGAGTGAGGTTGAGCAGCACCCCTATGACGGCTCTCATGCAGTCCTCCACCGCCTTGCCCACGTTGCTGAAGCTACAGTGTGGCAGCGTGACGCCCGCCGCCGACGACGACAGGGAGCTGTTGTTTAGCGCCCGGCTGTACCGCTGGATCATATCTTCGCAGTAACGCAGCGCTCTGACAGAAAAGAGGAAGGCTTTTGTTAGAGATCGTGAGACGTGAAATGACAGAAGTGGGGCAGAAAATGAAAGATTAATGCTGGAGAAAGACGACACAATGACGTAAAGCAGGGAGATCAAGATTTTACTTTTTCTAACTGATTTAATTTGTCAACGAGCGTCAAGTTTTAGACGAGCCTAGATAAAACGGCTTGAATCCAGCTTTTGCCATCATTTGTAAGCAGAGGCCTTCGCCTTCTTTTCTTTTGGAGCAATCCTGTGACCGGCTGTTGAACCTAATATATTTCACTGGAAATGTAGGCTGCTTACCATTTCAAGTTTGAAAAGATTACAAAAAAAGAACTCAAAATTGAGGTCACAAATAACATTGCCACTAAACTTTGCCAGGCTCTTTGAGTCTAAAGTCACAAGTTTATTTGAAGGATCAATCAAACTTTATTGCAAATCATTTTAGTTGCAATTGCAAGTAACATGGTAAGTATATGGAGCTAAAACGGTCTTATAATTCACAAATGCCCAGAACAAGATTCACACTTGTATTTTTGATGAAAACACAAATGTATATTTATTTCCAAACTGCTTCTTGCCTGTGAGTTGCGCTGGATTTGTGTGTGAAGTTTGAGAGGAACTCTGAAAAAAACCCGACAAAAAAAGGCTGGAACCGTCGGAGCTGAAATTCATTATGAGTCCTGGTGAGTGACTAAAAGTATTCAGGTAACTCAGACATCAACCTGAGCTCACCTGGCAGAGGAGACGATGAGCTGCGAGTTTTTGTAGGCAATCAGATAACCCTGGTTTTCTGGGTTCTGCACAGTCACCTGTTAGCAGAAGATGACAGAGTGAGATAGACAAAGCGAAAGATTTAAAAAGGAACCAGAAACATTCAGGTTTAACCCAGATATCATAAAAGCTGTCAAGTTGTTTCGACTGTGTCTTTCATCCAGTGACAAAAAAGAAAATCTCAAAAAAAAAAAATAAATAAATAAAAACTTTCTGTCCTCCAGTCTCACTTTTCTTGTACAAGTTTTGAAAAACTTGAAAGGGCGCTACTTACACTTTCAAGCACTCTCAGACACCTCTCAGCTCCCCACAAAGACTCTACAAGTTTCTCCTTGTCATCTTCCTGGCTCAGGTTCTCCACGCACTCTTTCACTGCAGCAGCACAACGCAAACGGCACACTTGACTTTTCATGTCAATAAACCACAGAGCAGAAGCAATTAAGCAGGAGGATTCAAAACACAGACCTTTGTCCACAATATGGTCCAGGCCTCCTAGCAGGCGAAGTTCTTCTTTGAACCAATCGCCCGCTCTCTTGGAGGTCAGGGATAATAGCGCCTCCATGGCGAGATGACCCGTCTGGACGAGGAGATATGTTTGAGTTTCAGATTGATTAACTATACATTCTATCTCGGATGTCAACATGAAGCATGGAAATGTTTAGAAAAGAAAAAACTAAACATAGACATGCAGATGCAGGATATTTTATGGATTTGTAAACTTTTTATTCATCACTTTTCTGGAGAACTACATACATCAACAATTAAAATTCTTCAATAAGACGCTGAAACTTAGCAATTAAATTCATGATTATTATAGTAGTAAGATGGAGGTAAAAGTAAGATTAGACATCATCACAAGTTTTTAAAGGTCAACCTACCGTGATGTTTTCTAAGTCGAGATGCTTGTTGTGCACGGTCTCGCACAGCTTCCTGATCTTCTCCTTGACCTTTGCCACTTCCTTGGCGGTGAGCTGATCCTGGTCGCCTGAGTAGTCCTGGTCCAGCTCCAGCAGCTTGATCATGAGCTCCAGACACGCCCGGTCCAGATCCATGTTGAGCCGATCTCGACTCAGGATGTACATCAGGGCGGCGGTGCACAGAGCAAGGTTCTGGGGGTGGGGGGAAACGTTTCTTAAGAAAGTTGATTTAATGTTTGTGAAAACTGTCAATTGAAATCCAGTTTAACAACAGATACCAAAGTTAGTTTGTGTTAATTACAATAAGTTACACAATTACAAGAAAGTAGATTAATGAGGCTCCATTTTGTGAGAGAATACGACACCATATTGTAAGCACGTCAAATAGACCTGGCGCTTTCAGGTGATGAAGCTTAATGTAACATTGCATTTATGTGCAACAAATGAACGGACAGACAGACAGAGTGGATGTCAACGTACCGGATGCTGCGGAGCGTCGCTGAGTATCTTGAAGACCTGAGCCACTTTTCCTCGGGCCCGGAGGTGCATCCTGAAACTTGGCATGGCGCACCGTGTGGCCAGGCTGATGATACTGGGAGACAATAAAGTGTGAAAATTACAGTATTATGCATGACTCTTTGCTAAGCCTAAGGGGCCAGAATGAGAGACAGGCTGCCACTGATTCACTTTGCATGTCTACTGTTTAGTCGATTTGCCTAATTCCAAACAAATTATGGAATTAGGCATGAGTTGGTTACAAGAATAAAGATATATCAAGGCTTAGAGAATATTACAGTCTATAAGCCTTATAAACATCGACATCACAGCAGACTGGAAGAGTTTCTCCTCAGAAGTGAAAAAAAAAAAAAAAAAAAAACAAGCAGCGAGCGTCTCCCCTTACCTAAGGCATCTCGTGTTAAGTGGCTGGCTGCTCTTCAGCCCCGTCTCCAGGTACTCAAAGTCATCGGTGAACTCTTGATTCTCTCCAAACTCCACCACGTCGTTGAAGTGCTTCACGTGCTGCACCACCGTGTACAGCTGTTGCAAGAGGAATGGGATTAATTACGGCTAATTGGAAAGCGGCGCGTCTGTCCAGAGACACAATCAGCCGGGGGGAAAACACATTTGCGCCGATATCGATGGAACGGCCCCGCGCCGCTAAGCCCCCTCCGATGGTTCCATTACCGGCTTCTGCTGACTGCGTTAATTTGCCTCATCAATAATAGTTCAAGCGTTAAAGCCTGATCAGCAGTTCCTTCTGCACGTTCACCAGTCGCAATGAGAGAGTCGAGTGTGCTCAGCATGACATAGGATGGACTAACTACAGCATTAGTGTGAGGCAACACCTCTACACTTCAGGTGATCTGTGGCCATGGAGGCCCAGAGTGTAATCTCTGTCCAGGAGGCACATCATTAACCTAAGTAATCTAGGGGGGGGGGACGGGCTGCACAGTGGCGCAGTGGGTAGCGCTGTTGCCTTGCAGCAAGAAGGTCCTGAGTTCGATTATTTCTGCACGGAGTTTGCATGTTCTCCCTGTGCATGCGTGGGTTCTCTCCGGGTTCTCCGGCTTCCTCCCACAGTCCAAAAACATGACTGTCAGGTCAATTGGCCTTCCCAAATTCTCCCTAGGTGTGAGTGTGTGTGTGCATGGTTGTTTGTCCTGTTTGTCTCTCTGTGTTGCCCTGCGATAGACTGGCGACCTGTCCAGGGTGAACCCCACCTCTCGCCCGGAATGCAGCTGGAGATAGACACCAGCACCTCCCGACCCCGTTAGGGAGAAGGGTGCTCTGAAAATGGATGGATGGATGAATCTATGGGGGATTTAAAATTATTGGTAACAATTGTCGTTGAAAAAGCTGACTGGTGCATCTTAAGAAAAAAACAAACAAACAAAAAAAAAACATATTCATAACCTATAAAATAGCTAAACATCAATTGCAGTTACCAGAGATCCATCTCTGTGCCTTCCACTCACCTCTTTGTCTTCTTTCCTGCATTTAAGTGCCGTTACAATCTCTTGGTTGGGCCGTGTGGGGATGGTTTCCGATTTGATGACTTTTGGTGGCGGTGGAGGCGCTTTGAACAAGCCGTCGTCTTTGTGAGAGTTGCTGTCCTTGCTGCCGCTCGACAAAACCGGCTGAAGGAGGAAGTGGAAATGCACACAGAGAGAGAGAGGGGGGAAAAAAAACAGTCTGACCAAAGTAACGAAATCTGTCTAATGGGCACGTCTACAAGGTTTACCGCTGCTTAACAGTTTAGGGGCATGTGTGTAGTAAGTAAGCGCTTTAAGCAGACGTCGGAGGAGATCGAGCAAAGTCAACAGCTAAATTTATGAAAGCCTGTGCCCGAGCACTTTGTCTCTGAACAAATATTTATTTCCATGGGGTAAATTCAGCTCAGAGGGTAAATAAAGAAGCAAAGCTAGACTCACTTGTCCAACTGTATTGGTCAAAACACAAACTTAGAAATTTAAGAAAAAAAGAGCTCCTAATTGGCCTGTTGCAATAAGCATTTAATCAACTAATTGGATGAAAAATTAAACGAAGTTTGATAAAATTCATTGTGATTGGTTTAGAGAGACTTCATAATCCATTTTTTATTGTTTTGGTTCTCCATGGGTTTTATCTGTTTTATTTGTTTTTTTTATTTTAGAGATTTAAATTATCTTCCAGTTTCAGCACTAACTCTTATTTGCAAAATTGAAGTTTATTGATATTTGAGGGGTCAAACTTGTATGATGCTTTTATCAATATGTCACTTGAAGATAGTGTCAAAAGTAACAATATTATCATTTATATCAATAATTAGTGGGACAGTTTATACATGTGTTATCCGAGCTGCCAACTACTGAATAACTTTACGACTGAGAAAACAAATTGAATTCCCTTTGATTTGCATAATATTCCTTAAAGAACATCTCTAACTGAAGAGCAGGCATGCATATTTTCTAAATGACACAACCTTGAAATGCACTTGATTCTTACAGTCTTGACAGATGTAACTAATACAAACGTATGTTCTTACCAGGGCAGTCTGAGATCGAGAAAGTGGAGGCACAGGAATCTCTTCGGGTTCCGGTTGGTTCCAGTGTCGAGCGTTGTACACAGCTTTAGAAGGAGACTGAAAACAAATTTAAATAAAAAAAAAAAGAAAAAAAATCAGATGTCAGTTCAATAGAACGCTAATCATATACTTTTAATGATTAAATAGTAACCGTGAAAAATAGTCGTATACAGTATAAGACAAATTAACAAACTACTTTAAAAGGGTTATTTTTCTTTTACTTCCCTGATGAAAAGAAGTTTGGTACAGAAAAAAAAAATGAAAGCGTTGGTGAAGATTGCTGCCCAGACGGTCAGGTTTAGAAGTTGCTGACCCGGAAAGGCTGACTCATTCATTTCCACCCCTGCTGCAGCATCCTAGTACTTTAGTCATTAACAGAGAGTTGGGGTCACTGAAAAAACATTCATTTTTAAGCAAAAAACTGCTTATTGCGTATCATTTAGTTACGCAATAATCAGCGCCTGAACGAATGTAATCTACAGGAATCAGAACCTGAGCCGCAGTTTTTCTGTTGAAATACGTTTTTTTTTTTTTTCCCTGCTTGTTTTGTTTGTTTTTTGTTTTTAGTCCCCAACACAATTTATTTATTTCAATAAATAGAAGAAAGCTCATTCGGTTGTTTCAATCAGGGCAGCTGTAGGCTCAGTCTGTAGCTGAAGAATCTCCCAGCAGCACAGAAACACATCCTGTAAATAACACATTCTGTGACTCAAGCACACATTGCGCAGGCGATGCACCAACTTATCCTGATGATGGTGATAACGGCAGAGGACAGAGCACAAATAACCCAAAGCCACGGCAAAGTATGATTCAAATAAAACAGGAAAATGTGCTCTGAAAACACCACTAATCAGGACTGAATCATGAAGAAAAAAAAAACCCAAAACAACAAAATAGGAGGTAATAATCTAAACTCTTCACACAACACCCACAATTACAACCAAGCACACATTTACCGTGTTGGTGTTTGGCGTAATTAAAGCTGGACTTTAACATCGGGCGCTTGGCGCGACGAGATGCAACTCAAACATAAATTACAGATGAATCATAGCATTTACTCAGAAAAGTGTCAACAGAACCAGCCTATCAGATTAAGTAGTCTGTAAACAACAGGGGCCTGACTTGTGAAAGAAGCTTCCTGAAGCACTGAGGGCAAAACGGAGTATTGTTATTCTTAAAAGATGAATAAAAACACTAATCTTTTGGGTTTTTAGTTTATGTAATTACTATCATTTATCACTAATTACTTATATCAATGACTGTAATGTATTTTTAGGTTTCCTTTTCCTTCATTTAAAATGACTTTTTTGTCCAAAATGTACAATTAAGTTTAGTTTCATATTCTATATTAACATTTGGTTTTATTTTTATTGCTCCTTGTTTGTAATCTTAGTATTGAGACCCATCAGTTTCTTCAGTCAAGGAATCCAATGCCAACACTGCTAACAGATTTGTGTGCATTTTGCCCACAAATTTTCAGACTTGAGTAACAATACAATGAGAAACCTCTCACAGAAAGTACTAAATAAAGCACGGAAAATCTTTTTTTGGGATAAAAACAGTTTGAATTAGATATGAACAGTTAGAAGAAAAAAAAAGTTACCTTTTTGGGTCCACTGAAAATCTTTTTGAGTCCAGTGGTGGAGTCCTTCGATTTGTCACCTTGCCTTCCTGTTCGCCCTTTCTGGCCCTCAGTGACTCCAGGGCTGGAGTCATCAGAGAAGTCAAAAGCATCTGTTGAAAAAGTCAAGCATGCTCTTTAAATATGCTCAGCTCAAAAAAAAAAAAAAAAAAAAAAAAAGGTAAAAACTTGCGTTTGGTTCATTAATTCAGCGAGGCAACAATGCATCTTGGTGATAAATTTTACATTTGAGAGCTTAAAGGTACCACAGTGGCAAAGAAAAACGCCCTTGTGGGACAGGCAGACATCTTATTCTGCCATTGAATATTTGGTATTGCTTATAGAAATGGCTGGTTAAGATTTTATAGAAGCAAGTTTATTTATTGACTTCACAAAGAGGAACCTCAGTGCAATGCGACATTAAATGACCTCTACCAACAACCATTTAGCACTGGCAGAGAAGATTAGGAAAGTTTTTCTTGTGTAACCCACAAATGCCTTTTCCTTACAGATGCTGCAGCATTTAGAGGAAACAAACAAGCCTTTTAAACACCATAAGATTTGGTTACAAGTAAGACTTTGCCTTTCATCCAATGAAATGGCTTTCTCTACTGTAGAATTACAACCCCTCCCTTGCGGTTGTAGGCTTCACCGTCTTTGTTGATTTAACTTGCTACCAAATAAAAGTGACCCTAAGACAGGTTCCAAACTCAGCTTTGGAAAGATCATGATAAAATTATTTGTCACTTCTTCTTCATATCAGTTTATGCCTCAGAAATATCACCTCTGCTCACCTGTATTGCTGCTGGCTTGACTGTCCTGAGAGTCGCTGGTATGAGGACTGTCAACACTTGAGCTCAGTGCAGCTAAGGCTGCGGCCGCCCTCTTGACCTTCTTCTCTTTGGCCTGAGAGTTCTCATCATCGCTGTCACTCTCGCTAAGGTCATCAAAGCCAAAATATTTGATCTTGTAGCTGCTTTTGCCAGCCATGGCCCCCTCAGAACTCGCATCCTCCCCTTCGCCGTCTTTGTCCTCAAACCCAAAGAACTCCAGTTTGGTCTCGGCCTTGGTCTTCTTTGTCTTTGTCTGGACAGGCCTAAACCTAAAAAAAATAAATAAATAAAAATAAAAACAGTAGAATCAACATTACTTCAAAAATATAATCTGTGCAATTGAGATTTTTTTCCTGCTTAGTTTATTATATTTAATTCCAAGGATTCTTCTATGTGATTTATATCAAATTAATTCAATAAACTAACATTTAGAAGAAAAGAGAACAAGTATATGTCATTTTTGAGTGAAAAAGTAACTATTTTGCAAGAGAACAACCTCCAAGTACTGCTTGTTGTTTTAGGGTAAATGCATTGAACAGACAAACAGTGCAAGGCAACTTCAAACACTGACTATTGCTGTCACATTTCTGCTTTTAGAAGTTATAGAAGAGAGTAAACATGGAACGCTAAAGGTGACACTTTAATAATAAAGACAAAACAAAACAAAAAACAGAACAGGGTCCAACTTGTGTATGAACTAATCGTATTGCCAAGATACAGCAAACATCATAAACTTAGAATATCCAAGGTGTGACATCTAAATCTAAAAACGAAAACATAAAAAAAGAAAGTAACCTACCGAGTCGGTTTAGGTGGTTGTGTGTCCGACTTCTTCTTCATCTGACCTGCCTCTCCCAGGTCAGCGGGGGTGGGCTGTGCCACGAGTTCGTCGATGCTGCGGTCCATTGAGTCCTGGATGGTGACATTGCACACTGACAAACAGGACGGGTGCAGAACTGTGTAGTCTCGCACCCTCCCACCACCCCTGCCTGCGGGCTTGGCTGCTGTGTTAGCACTGGCAGCAGTACCACTTGCGCTAGCAGAAAGGACACTATTGGATTTATCTTGGGCACTCGAGGGGTCAATGGGCTTGTCACTGTTGCTGTCGCTGAATTCAGCAAGTGCTTTGTGAGACCGGTGGGGTCGTTGGTATTTCTTGCAGTTTGAGGCCCTTAAGGTAAACGGGGAAGGGGGAATGTTGTCCACCAGTTCTGGTGGGGGCTCTGTGGAAAGCTCCTGGTCCACACTTTTCATTTCCTCCGACAGGGATCCGTCATAAGAGCATGCAGGTTGGATGTTGTGCATTCCTCCAGGTACGTTTACTGACATGGTGGCATCCAAGTTAGAAAAGGAGGAAACCGGCATCTGTGATAGTGACAAGTTTTCGTTGTCAAAGAGGACGGTCTCTGAGACGTAGGTCACATATACAGGTTTTTGGGTGCCGGCCAATGCACTTTTGTACCACGGCTGATTGTTTTTAACATCCTTTTCTGATGTCTGCTTATCTGTGAAGAGAGAAGAAATACATGACTGTTATGCAACATTACAATTGAAAATATTTTCAAGAAGTCTTGGTTGATTACATACATTTTGGTTTTTAAAATGACAACTTTTCATGCATGAAGCCAACAAAATCATGGTCACGCTTCACTCCCCAACAGGCCCTTTCTACAAGTGGTTACTTACTTGTCAATGTTGCCGTTATACTTGCAGAAGCCTGTGCTGATGTCACAACAGCAGCAGTCACTCTGCTCTGCGCTGTAACCGTTTTTGGTACGGTCTCTTCTGGCATCTTCATTTCAGAAACATTTTCGGAGGTCACAGTCTTGGACTCTTCATCGCTGTCAAAACCAAACGGGTCTTCGCTGTCGCTGTCCTCAAGCCTGGGCCTCTTGGAGACCTCAGTTGCTCCAGGTTTTAATAAAGGCTTTTTGCCTCCAAGCTGTGCCTTGTAGGTGGTCTCCCCCCATTTGGTGGTCAGGGTGGGCTTCTTGTTGGAGAAAACCTCTTCAAATTTGGAATTCGCCTCCCCTCCCTTGCGGTTGTAGGTTTTACCGAATCTGGATGTCATGTTGGTTGCTGTATGTTACATATTCTCTGCAAACACAGAAAGAAGTATCACCAAAAGTTATGCATTCTATTCACCAGTTTATAACCTAGGTCCTCAGTGCCTAAATAGTTCAGGTTTGAAATGGATTAGTGTAGGATTCAGTTTATACTTCCAAGGGTAACATATATAAATACTTTGACCATCAATGTTTAAAAAAGAAAAAATATGAAAATAAATACATACATATATTTGCTGTCCTAATCTGACATGTTTGATATGATGCACATAAGACACAGATCCAAAGAAGGAATTAAAATAAGAACAAAAAGATGGAACCAGGTTATGACACAGATTTCAATAAATAACAAACACTTAAAGTTATGATATTTCAGAGTTGTTATACTTTTAAACTTTCATTTCTACAGTCTAAACTTTACCCTTATTCCAACCCAGTGTTTCTCCTTATGTGGACCGAAGCCTGGTCCCCACAAGGAGCAGTGGGACCCCACAACATAGTATGTGTCACATAATGTGTGTAATACCAACAAGGTAACAAAAACAAACACTCGTGCGCGCACACACACACAAACACATACAAAGGGTGTTTGTTTGTTGTTGTTTTTTTACATGCGAGTGTTCCAACAGTGCTAAAAACTTTTGAGATTTAACAAATTATTTTTGGACCACAACAGAACTTAAGCACGTGCTAACAAATTACATCGGGGGAAAAAAAATCAGGTGACACTGAACCTGAATCTTTTAAACTCAGCAGGTAATTTCTGGTTTTAAATAGTAATGTTTACTATCTATGGCTGAAAATTAAAGGCATTTAATATGCTTTAATAAGAAAAAACAAGTATTTGGAATACTTGATAGCATTATTTGCTTTATATTCGACAGCTATAGAGCTATATTGTTTGTAATCACGTACTAACCTACGCAAAAACAAAAATCTGACATATTGATAATTTTATGTAGCTAATATAAACACAGAAATTCAAATTACAAGCAACATCACTTCTATATATAAAACAAGCGACACATATTACATTTTAATAAATTCTGCATAACATATATTCAATGACAGGAGATATTCTGTAAGCCAATTTGGCAAAGTTGAACCAACTGTTAGTTGATAGCACACCAAGTTAGCATTGTCAGCTCAAGCTTTTGGTGAAAATCGGTCAAGTGTTCTCCAAACAACACACAAACAGAAGGCTTTTTGTAAACCAAAATAAAGCTAAGAGGTTAGATAAATTATCTCCGAGGCACAGTACCGGAGCAGATAACTTATCTACGCCTGTTAAGTCCAGACTGGCCCGCATGTAAAGTTAACTGCTGTGAAGTTAGCCATTAGCCGTTAGCTTCAGCACTGATAACTACTAGGCTAATGTAAGTCTCTTGTTTACATTTCTAACCTGGCAACATCAGACGGGGAAAAGCGTGCTTTTTCACAGACGACCAAGTGCACGGATATACGGAACTGAATATATATAATGATATACAAAGTAACAGTGAGTCAAACAATAACTGGGGCATACTATACCTTTCAACTCAAGCTAACCGTCTGCTTGTCTCCTAGCCAGCCGGTTAGGCCTGATCAGCTACTCACGCACAAATCAAGCGGGTAAAGTCGGTGCACTGCTGCAGAAAGAGCTCTAAAAACACATCTCTATCCGAAATATTATTTTATCGCATTGCAAGATATAAAAGGAAATCTTAACAAATGCAAGCGAAGCTACACCAGTTCAATGATAAAGAATAATCCGGAGTTTTTCCATGTTGAAGTGCTACTGACTGCCATTAAAATACCCCCTCCCTCCGCGACGTTTGGCACTCTACTGCGCTGCCTACTTAGAACATGACTGACCTATCAGCAACAAGAGCGCTTGCCTGCACTGTGAGGCTGTGTCAGCATCTCTGATTGGTTAAAAAAAGTCAAAATAAACCACAGGGGGCGCTGAAGGATTGTATTTGTTGAGAATTTTGGATTATGCCAAATTTGTTTTATATTCTATGAGAATTAAAGAAGATATATAAAATAAAATTTTATGCAATTAAAATGACAGAGAACAAAAGTTTGTAAGTAAATCAAATTTGTACAAAAAGAGACTACAACATGATCATTATATAAAGACTCCATTATCAGAATAGATTTTTTTTCTTACTGTAATTATCAGTTATTTAGGTTTTATTTATTTGAGTGGTGTTTGCTTCCTTGAAACTAACCTCATCTGACTTAAAAATTAGTTTTTTACCCACAAACCTTAGTTTTAGTTGTATCCAATGTCTTGAATCTGAGATAAAACTACTTACACCCATATAGAATATGTTAGATCTTTTGTACCAAACAATGCAATTCTGACACTTAGTGTAGTGGTATTAAAGAATGCCAACAAATAAATAAAATTATATTAATAAAAGTGTTAAAAAGTAACTGAATACAGTCGACAAAGGCTACAAGGTTTGCAGTTTATTTGGGCAAACAACCAAAGCTGAAACAAAGAGTCTGCAACAGATTATCATATTTTAAAACGGTTTACAGATGGCACCATGCAAAATTAAAATAACCAAAAAGCTATGAGTAAAAATGACCGTTTCTTCAGGAAGATTGATGGCAACGCATTTAAAATCCCAAAGATATACCCTGAAAAAGCAATTGGATATGAATGATCATATCACAGTGGAAGTGTAATGTTCACTTTTAGTATTATATTCTCTGTAGAGAATGTAAAGATAAAACGAGCTGTAATTTTTTGATTTGTTCTCCATGCGACCAAAGGTTTGTTTTGAAAACTTGCTTAACTCACTCTTGAGACCCTTTCAAAGTGCTCTGACCAGCACCACTGACACCAGCAGGGGCAGTGGTGCTGGCACTGCTGAGGCACACCATGAATACTGCCCTGTGAGCCTGCTTAGCAGCATGGTCCTGCTGTATTGACACTGAAAAACACATTTGTCAGACAGACATCACTACATTTCCTTCAGGCTGAGGAGGTCTGTGTGAAAATGGCTGGCCTTTGCTCCAAAAGGCAAAACAAACACACCCAAATATATGTGTATCTATATAAATACACATTATGAACTTGTCATAAAGAAGATAAAAGCACATCTCAATCCTGTTTTGTATGAAGACCTTGTCAAACCTCTTTGTTGAACATAACAATGAGCTCACTGTAGTGCAGCAGTGATCTCCACAGTGGACTGATCTTCATCTAGCAGAATTTCTTTGGGCTTTGTCGACACGAGACATTTGCATTACAGACAGATCAGAATTAAGTGCAGGACACCATCAAGTCGATATGGACCAAAATGTCTGAGGAAGGTCTCTTGATTGGTGAACTTGTTGGTGAACTTCCACAAGTAATTAAAGCACTTCTACATGCATCCCTGACTTTGTTAGTCAGGGATAAGTGAAGTGTAGCCTAATAAAGCTGTGACCAAGTGCAAATTTGAACAAGGCTTAATTTTTCAGATGGGAAATGGCTCGCAGTTATTTTGTAAGTTAAGGTACTCTCAGTCCTTTGTTAAATTTCGATAACGACAACACTGCACTCATATGGTGTGAAGCACACATTTTCCAAGCATTTAGATCATTTTGGACCCATAGAAAATCTGTCAGTCCACATCACAGCCCAGAGGAGGTGAGGTAATACAGCCATGCCCTGCATGACTGTTATGAACTCAGGTTTTGGCAGGTGTGAAGTAATTACCTCACCAACAAGTAAACATTACAGCAGAGTCCAATGTTCTGTACTTTTACAGTTATCTTTAAATGTCCAGAAACATTTGATCGAATAAGTCGGGAATGCGCGCAGCTGCCAACGGGAAGCAAACAACAACAAAGAATCTTTGAGTTTAACATCTGCGCAAACTATTTGAAACAGGCTTGGTCCATTAAAGAAATGCAACTTTGAGAGAGAACCAGAAGGTGGCAGCACTACTTATCTTATCTCATCTCCTTTTGTTTAGTTTTACGTTCCTCTTTGTGTCCAAATCTAAACACAGATTTGTCAACTGGATCAATATAAAAGTCAAGGAATTGTGCCTAAATACAGTTCATGATTTGTCATACATGTGAGATTCTGACCATCACTGGAAAGTAGTTATAAAAAAGAATATGGAGGATGAAAACGGAAAAAGAGAAGGCCGAATAAACGTCCAATGCTTACTAGAGACATGCCCTGCAAGTCAAATGTGAAAAGTGGGAAATGAATCACTGAAACGACAGGAAAGGAAATTTCTTGTTTTTTTTCTCCAGCCAATAGTCAAAGAAGTTGAGGTTTGACTTCCTCTTTTTAGAGCTGACCCATTACAAAATCCATAAATATAACCAATGACAAAGTAAAACAAAGAAAAATAAAAAGGATATATGTTTTTTTTTTTGCTTTGATTTCACATGTAATTTATATTTCCAAATAAATCAAATCATTCTTAGCTTATTTTTTTATTGTTTGGCATCCGTGCAAGATCTCCATAGTTCTCATGAAGTTTTCTTTGTAATCTCTGTCCAAAATTAATGTGGTAAACACCACTCAACACCACTGTGCTTATTCATACAAAGCCCTCATCTGTGACCACTGCATTGTGGGTCAGATCTCCACTTGGCTCGCACGTCTGTCTCTGAGGTCAGTCTGCACAGTCCCTGGACCAACAACTGCAGCAGACCACTATCAAACCCATATGAAGGCAATAAAAACAAATCCAAAGCAGACCCTGATTGGCTCTGAGCCCCTGACCCCCCAACCCATTTCCTTCTTTGTGTTTGCATTCACATGAGGAGAAAAGGCCAAAACCGCTGTACACACACGCGCACACAAAGAAAATATTGATACATCAGCCTTGGTGCTTGTTCTCTTCCAAGAGAGTGTGTATGCAAAACCCTCTGGAAAAAGATGGAAAGAAAACAAGAAAGTCAGCATGCCAAATGTCAAAACAAATGTTGGTAAACCCTTTATTTTCATTTCTGTATACATCACATATTTAAAAACAACATTGTACAGTACATTGAAAAAGGAGTCTTAAAAAAAAAACAATTGTACAAATCAGATTTGCTCAGCGAGTTTCGACACCGCTTGAAAAAAGCTGCGGGTCTCACTGAGCTACAGTCCACGTTAAAAAGACAAATAAGATAATAACCAAGGTTTTATGTTTTTGATCAAACAGTAGTAGCATTGATAAAAGCATTATTGAGGGCTAAAAGTGAAGACACAAGCAGATAAACAAAAGTACAGCACTGCTTTTAGAGCGTCTGCACAGTCGTTCCTTTCAAGGCACAGCCAGGAGTTTCCCTGGATGGATGCGTGGTGCTGCTGGGCCTTTAGTCATAGATGGGTGGGTCAGCTGCAGGTCCCCGCTATAGAAGGTCCTCTGGATGATAAGTTAAACCTAACTCCAGCTCCTTATGAAGGGTCAAGGGTCGATTTCCACTGGAACAACAGTGAGGATGGCATCCTCGTTGCCGCGGCGTACAACTATTTTCAGGGTGTCATTATTCTTGATAGCGGAGCTGACGTCAGTCGCTGTCGAAATCCTCTGGCCGTTGATGGAGATGATGACATCGTGCTCCTTGAGCCCGCCACTGAAGGAAAAGATGAGGAGATTTAGACTTATTTAGGGCTTCGAATGCTGCAACCGCATGTTGGCTAGAAGAGAAAATATTGATTTACAGAACTGATTGCCTGTGTTGGGGGATGTGATATTTTGTTGCGCAAGACTGAGGCAGACAAATGGTTAAAAAAGTATTCCTGCTTCATCTCACCTGAATTTCTTGCTATCTCTTCGGGCATTTTTTGACGTCAGTACAGGGCACAGATCAGACAAGACAGAAAGCTCTTACAGCCGGATTCAGTTTGAAGCTATTTTCAACACTGGCAAAAACAGGCCCAGCTGCTAACCTGGGCCGAGTCACTCTAATATCTTCAAAAGAGTTTTATTCCAGGTAATTAAGTTATTTTCTTTGTCAAAGCAATAAAAATTGAGGCCAAACCAACAGAAGTGTTTTGCTTATAAAAATCAAAAAAGTTTGACGGAGTTTTGATCTCAGATTCCCTGAGTCAGTGTTTAGCAGAAGGACCTTTTGCAGTATTTACAATAAAAAGGTTTTTTTAGTATTTAACAGGGTGTCTTACAAAGGCCACTTGCATTTAGCTTCCTCTGAACTTTGACCTATCTTTCCCATCCCTTTTGGAGCAAAGCACTTTCATAGCATATCACTTTCACTGGGTTATATGAAGAATTGGGTCAAAATGTTTATATATGTAGGCAAAAATGTTTGATTTTGGTCTCATCTGACCACGGCACATCCTTAAATGTCACTTGTGACTAGCTTAAGAAAGGAACTTGAGTCAACTATGGCTTTTTTTTTTTGTGGCCAACAACTGACCTTTCAACAGATTCTCCCATCTGTGGCTCGTTACAGTTTGTCTAGAGTTACCATGGGCCTCTTGGCTGCTGATCTAACATGCTCTTTTTGGTCACTCTGCCAGGTTAGGTGATGGGCCATGTCTTGTTAGGTTTGGCGTTCTTCCATTCTCCTTACATTTATGGATGACGTGTCAAACAGTGGCTTGTGAGAATTACAAAGCTTGGAATGTTTTTTAAAACTCATAACCTTTAGACATCTTTATTGATGATCTCTCTGCCGACCCCCTGACATTTGTGATCCCGTTTGTTCACCAACAGATCTCGAAGGCATTCACAGAACCGAACTGCTGCGTATCTGTCAATCAATTTCAGACCATCAACCAGTTAAATCCTCCAGTTCTTCTGGGACTGGGGATACCAAGGCGTTCCCAGTCCAAATAGCAGATGTAATCTCTTGGCCAGCAGTGGGCCTGTCTTTAGGCCTCCTCCCTTTGGGACTTGCCTGAATCCTGCCCCCTAAAGCTAAATTCCCCCTGCAAAGAAACGAGGGCAGGATGGGCAATGGTTTCAAAAGCTTTAAGCCTAAATCAGCTGCTAACCCACAGCAACATATATTCTCCCATTGCACTTTTCATTGACGACAAAACCCAGAGATGTAAAACAATCACGCATTGCCCTCATTACTTTCAGCTGCTCTCAGCGAACGGAAAGCTTTTCACATCACAGTCAAGATTTCCAGGGGCCACAAGCCAACACAATACAGATTGAGATCAAAAGCGGAGCTGCAGCCCGGAAAAAGAACCGCAGAGCTGTTGTCCTGCAGCAATCGGCATGATTTAAGCGGCGAGTAAACACTGATGAGGCCTGCAAGGAGAGGGGTTGCTCCACTGTGGGTTGACGAGCAGGCGCGGAGAAACCGCAGCGCAGCCAGTAACCTCCCAGCATGAGGCTCGAAAGGAAACAGCTGACCTCAGCGTCTCCTGTGGCCCACTGCCATCCAGACTGATCTCAATGGGTTGCGACTGAGGGAGGGGGGAGCGCATTGGAGTGGCAAGCACTTCAGGCATGTTGGACTAAGCAATGAGTTTACAACCCAGGTTAGGTGGGAGTGCTATCTGTTTAACAAAAGTGAGAAAATTAGGGAAAACTGCATACTGCCTTGTTGCAGAGGAAGGGCCTGAGAAAGATGAGTTCAATCATTGGAATTAGTTGAACATGTATTGTTTAAAAAGGTCACAGAACCTGTGCAACAAAGCACAGGTTTTGTTTGGCTTAATTCATTCACATTCATAAAAGTCTTACTTACATTGCAGCTGGTGTTTTTGCTATAACCTCCATCACATAGGCTCCTGAGGTGATGTCAGGGAAGTCACGATGTCGAGTTTTAAGGTCCTTTGCTAACCTGAGGGCAGAGAAGTGGGAGGAAAGTTTTACCCAATCACCACAACACAACTTTAACAGAGTTCACAAATTATTCTCTCATATAAATGTTTCATCTAAATTCTAAACACACTCATAGTATTATGGAAAGCAACTAAGGACACTTACGATGGCGTAAGAGTCATCATTCTCACTCCGATATATTTTTTTTTGGCATCTGTTCTCCCTGAAAATGGACAACACAGAGAACGAGTGACAGAAATGTTAATGTCTGTAAAGAGAAACAGAAATATGTAGAGAAACACAGGTTTGCGACAAAAATCAATACTGTAAAAATGCACAACCCATATTTGTTAACTTCCAGGTATTTGCTGCAAGCCACCATTATCATCAGAGATGATGTGTAAAATAGCTGCACAACAAAGTTTTTCAAAAAAAAAAAATCTAAACAGTCTCACATAGCACATTATCCACCTTTAAAAAGTGTTGAGATGTATTTTGATCGTCTTGTTTCTTTATCTTGAGGAATCAAGAAGTCAGAAGCTGTAAAATGGGCCACACACAGAACTCTAACATATAGGCTGAAGGATGTACATTAACTCTTCATCTCTTAGTTCTGCAGGAAGCACCTGCAGTTGGTTTCCAATTTGTTTTGCTGAACATTTCACTCTCCCCTGGGCAGATTGTTGTTGGAATTTGACTGATGTGCCGTCGAAGTAAATCACCCCCAACTTGCTCCTCTTTCATAGCAGCAGGAGCACATCAAAGCCGGTGCAAAAGTGTGTCTGTAACGAGTTTTTAACGCATTCCATGAACACAGGACCTCTGCCTTCACTGTATTTTTGGCAGAGAGAAAAAAAAATGAACTGGCCCTCTAACGCACTGGCGCTCTTTTACTGTCGGAACGTCTTATTGACTGAAGAGCATCAACCAAAGTGTGATGAATTGTGTCACCTCTGGACTGCCTGTCATATGACTCCGCCAAAAACTGTCGAATCTTGTCCGAAGGAATGGCGAAGGAAATGCCGGCCGTCACTTTCAGCGTATTGATCCCAATCACTTCGCCATCCTAAGATTAAAATAAAGGTTCTAGCATCTCATCTCATGGCTTTGTCTTGTCAATGTAAAAAAAATAAAAAAAAGTGGCTTACCAGATTTACCAGAGGCCCTCCGGAGTTACCGTACTGCAAACAAAAAGTGACAACTTTCTTATTTTCTGCGTGTATGAGGAAAACATAAAAATAACACTACGTCTTTTCATATTTACATTGATAATGGCGTCTGTCTGAATGTAGTCCATGTCGGAGTTTCGGAGACCAAGCTCTCTGCCGCCCCGCTGAGTGGTGCTGACGATCCCCGTTGTCACCGTGTTCTGCAGAGAGAACGGGCTGCCGATGGCGACTACAAACTCCCCTGGCCTCAGGTCAGACGAACGGCCCAGTAACAGAACAGGAAGTTTGGTCTGCAAGTGGAAAAGATGGAGGGATAGCATCATAGCTATTTCTGGAATCTTTGCTTTTTGATGATGATGATGTACATTTGACAGGAGGGAAATTGGATGTTGTAAGATGAGATTTCACAATCCTAAAATGTCATCCGTCTTTGCAAGACTGTTTTGGCCAAAGGTATTATGAGCTCTGGATATAAGAGAGTTTTTGTTGACAAAGACAGGAAATATTCTCTAAGTTATTATCCATTTGCCATCCTCCATAAGCCACCCTCAATTTAAGTTTAATAGCTGGAAATAGCTACTCAGTAAAGAGCAAAGTTCTTCAAAAGCTTAATGGCACTCATAAAATCATTTAAATCTGTTCAATATTTACGTTTTGGGACCAATACTGACAACACATGATTCAACATCCTCTGTTGTTAAGTCTCCAATTGCAGGGAGAAAAAAAACACTTTGAACAGGCATGAAAGAAGTTAGTTTATTGTGTTTTAATAACTGATGTATCACCATACACCAGTGAAACAAACAAAAGCATAATTTCAAAACTTTTGTGAGACGCAGCGATCTGAAAGGAAATCTGAAGCTCCTTGACACATCCACTGCAGTCCCTCTGCTGTGCCTCAGACTTCCCATGATCGTGTCTTTTATGAGTGGACAGCTTGAATAATTACAGCGAAACCGCAAGTCGTCTAAACACAACCCCGCGCTCTGCTGCAGGGCTGTGCTCCCACACAAAACAATCACTTCCTCGGCACCACAGGGGAAAATGTCATTCATGCCAAACAACTGGAACTACAGTATAAACAATCACAATTAGAAGCATGCTTGTTGGCTTGAAAATGGAGTCTGACTGATGTTTCCAAATGACGCCAAATAAATACGTTAACCTGTGATTTTACAGGCCAGTCGATTTAGGACACGAGAGGTTTACCCTAAAGATGCAAGAATGAGTAACTTATATTAAATCCGCAGAGACAGCTTGATCCTCAGATTTAAATTCTTACAGCTTAGTACCTCAAAATTAGACCTCAGAAAATTATTTTTTTCTTACTTTCATTTTAATTTTGAGACACAGATTACAAAAGGATGCAAATGAACCAATAGAGCACAACAGAAATCCAAGACATTTACACTGCTGTCATCTTATCTATGCTACCTGGAACTCAACCCTCCCACAATGCAAAGCAGAGAAATTACACAAATCTGCCTCAGAATATGCAAATTACACAAGAATGACTGAAATGTCCAGAGCGATTCTCAACCTTACCAATATTATCACCATGGTCACCACTGGGCTGCCTATGAAGTGGGATACTAAATGTTAAGAAAAATAGTGTGGATGGCACCATACACTGCAAATTAATCATTATTGCACTATCACCATGATGACATTATTGCAAAAACTTCTCATTAAATAAATAATTGCAATGACGGCAATACTGATGAGGCTAGTTGTTTGGGTGAAGTGATCAAACTGCACTAAGGTTGATTATTTGACGAAATCTGCTGTTTTCAAGAAAACAGCAGATTTTTTGAAAACAAGAAAACCATGTTGTTGCATATATGAGTTCTATGTTTGTGTGATGAGCCAAATCAGATAAAATGTATCATTTTTATCAACTTTTACTAACTTATTTTATGTAATTCATAAAACTTACACCTCTAATAAAGAGAAACTGTTTTTAAGTCTCTGCCAAGACATTCAACGCCCAGCTTTTGTGACTATCATAACATGATTCTGGTTGTGTAATATTGACTGCATATTTGTGTGAAATATCTTGACGTTGGTGCTTCTCGGTAAGATGTGACGCATTAAATAAATGCAAACTGTTTGCAGTACAGAATTACCCACGCAAAGTCACACAACGTTCTGAAAAACTGAGTACATATAGGAGTGTAAAATGCAGAAGCTGGCTGACGAGCAGACCGAGTCCAAGTGAGACTGCAAAACAAACCAGACCTGCAGACCACTCTGTGTTGCAAAAGACACCTTAGCTTGTGTACCACTTAGCAATTCTTACAAGTCAACGATCTGGAATGGCTTGTGGAAACTCATCTGGGCAGCAAGGTTGTCCGTCCTGGCTACCCAAGTGACTCACCGGGCTATTTCAGACAGAGGGTACGACGCACTGGTCCTTCACTGTGGCCACGTTTGAAGGAAAGAAATGGGGCTAGGTAGAGGGAATGACACAAAACCACGAGACGGCAGAGCCAGGATGTGAGAAAAATGAGGCTTTCACAGTTTCGTTTGATTCATGTTGTACGGTTTGCAACAAAATGGCCTCTTAGGTTTTTTTCAGCAAATAGACATTAGAAATGTTCCCTTTGAAAACATTTAGGTTGCATAAAAATCAGCTCTGATGAGAAGAGCCATTCATTATGGGCCTTCATCTCATATAAAGTTTTAAACAATCGTAACCGGTTAAACATCTTCATAAAGTGTCAAATGATCCAACAAGACAAATCAGATTGTATTTTCTCCAATCCACAGTGCATTAACATTATACATGCAGACATCTCTATTAGTAATTCGATAGATACCCTTTAGGAAGTTGCATCTCAGCAACTTGCTTTTTTTTTAGCCATCCACAAGCTTCCCTTTCCCCACAGTAACAAATAGTATGAACTGAAACACAGTGGGACAAAAACGTGACCCAAAAACAGAATAAAACAAATACCTTTTCGCATGGCTGTGTATCCATCATTTACAGAAAGGAAAAGTTCAGCTAGGCCAACCAGATTGAGTCAAGTGATAAAAACCCACAACCTTGGCACTGCTGAGGTATACAGTCGGAAAACTATATATATAAAAAATAAAAAAAACCCACATAGATTCTAGTTGTGTTGGTATGCAATACAAACTGCTCATAAGTTCAACTCTACCTACCAAAGTGTTTTTCTTTTTTCTTATCGACTTAAAGGTAAAGACCGTATTTGTATGAGATCTACCTTTAAGGAAAAATCATAAGTGAAATAAGGTGCAGGGTTTCACCTGCTGAGTTCTGATCTTATGCCCTCAGGGCTGAGCTACTTAGCATAAAATAGGACAGGATCCAGCATGCTTGTGCAACACGCATCTAGTTAACGATCAGAAGATCGGGCCGAAAGGCGCCAAAGGAGAGATTAAGAGAAAACGTGTATATTTGTCTTGTGATGTCTTTATGGCTCACATTTGTCTGCATGCATGCTTGTTTGTACAAGTTTAGTACAGTTACTAGACAAAGCATAGTCCTTACATGAAGAAAAACTAAGGCATCAACTAAGTCAACACTAAAGGATTGTTATTTTTTTTTTTTTTTTGCTACACAGAGAAGTTGCTGGCTTTGCATTGGGTGAAACCATATCCTTGCTAACACCAGTGCGGAAACCGCTATGGTTTCCATATGTTGTTGAGGAGGATCTCGGTTCTTCTAAGAGCAAACACATGTCCGGGTTTCTTGTGTGGCTGTAGCTCTGCAGCCAAAGCCCAAAGGGGAGTCAAGGGTGCCTCGTTTCTGGCCAGACGCCGCAGAGATCCCGAGCTGCACAGATCACAATAACGAGAGGAGATGACGGCTGAAGTGTTTGTTTTCCTCAGGGATGCAGCGAATGTGGCTCGTTTCTCTCTTACGTGCTTTATTTACATGTTTCTGAAACTGCTTAGTCTCTGAGAGCTGGTGACCTGAGGTCATAACGCTTTCAGCTGTGGGACGCAAACAGGATATGAAGTCAGGAGAAAACGGACCGAATAGGTCAATTAAAAAGCAACGTGCGGCTCTTCGTGTTCAGGGGGCCTGATGTAATTTAGCAGGACCTCAAAACCGTTTAACACCGTTGAACATAGTTGTTCGGTTTTATGACAGCTCTACGGTTACGTTTGCTTGAATTTGGGAACAAGCGAGGTTTCAAAAGAAAAAAAAAAGGACTTTAGGAGCTTTTGATTTTAGTTTTATGACAACTCTGTGGTTGTGTTTGCTTAAGCTTGGGCAGAAGCAACGCTTGAGAAAAGGTCTTGAGGAGGCTTTGATTTCAGGAAAGGAAATAAACAGAGTATGGTCACTGCTCAGGGGGAAAAACGTCAACCGTCTGACATGTGAAGCTTTGGGACTTTTGTTCTTATTCATCTTCATCAAATTTTTTACCGATTAAAGGTTGCTACATGGCCATTAGAGGGTTTTCTCATAACAGTCTTTAAATTTCACTTAATGAACGTCTGCACATCTGCACGTCATCTCCATAAAAAAACAAACAGAAAAGCATCATAAATAGGTAATAAAATGCATGAAATAAGTCATGTTCGCTGATCTTTTCTAAAAACATCACTTTGGTCAATGCATTCTGGAGAACCACTCACATGCCTACACAACAGAGATCATAGCAAATCGGGGAAAAGTTTTCAATTATACGTTTAAGCATTTTGTTGGGCTCTTCTACTTCGCCTCTCCGCAATTTAGTACTTTTATTGCAATTTTCTCACAGTTTAAGTCCTGTAAAGTATCCAAAAGAATGGGGAATGAAAAGCAGTTTTGTATCAGCCGTAACTTGGGGACGTTTTGTACCTGCTTTGACCTCCTGAATCCACAAATCTTTTTATTTATTCATCCACCCTCTCCTAAGGAAATGAAGCAATGTGACTCCAAGTACAGTGGGTCATCCCACAGTAGTGTGTGACCAGCATGAGGAGGCTTTGCCAGGCGGTCGTGGTCGTGTCCAGTTCTCCTATACATTGCTGGTATCTAACTGAATAAATTGTAATGTGAAACTGCCAATATGTCATGCTTTTAAAAAAATATCCATCATTTAATCTAATAAAAAAAATTAAAAAAACACCAAACAAGAGCCAATATAAGAATAGTCCCAATCATTTTCAAGTTTTCCATGGGCACAACTTTCGTACTGAGATTTGCTGCTCAAGTCGCATCTGTCTTTCCCTTTCAAATGTAGCATAAAGACAAATAAACAAGTTTTCCGGAGGAACCTGGCTCTATGGTATATACATTTTCTTCCTTTCAGTTCTAAGTTTAGTTTGTTAATGGATGCAAACTGGTAACATGGCTATAAAATGGGACTTTTGTTCTTTTTCATCGTCAACAAATGTTTTGCCGATTAAAGGTTGCTACATGGCCATTAGAGGGTTTCCGGGTATACCCAGAACCAGAGTTGCCCCCCCGTCAACCTGTCACAATGTATTCATATTTCCTTAGCTGAATTTATGAGACATATCAATGAAAACACAGTTTATCGGACAGAAAATGTTGCTTTAAGGCCAACAAGCTGATTCAAAATGAGCACTTAGCTGAAAACGTGGCTAAATGCAGCTCTGCATTTAGTCTATGTGGGTTATTTCCCTGAAAGGCATCCTTAAAAGATTTGATTTATTTGCCACTGATAGTTTTTTAATCCTCTAAGCCATAATTGTATCCACCCATTTGTTTTAGTTGTTGTAAATAATCAGGTAAACAAGTACAAGAACTAGGCTGAAAATGAGTGGAAAAGCTCCCAACGTTGGAAGAGAAGCATGAAAAATGTTCAGCCTAAAGAACGACCCACAAAGACACTTCAAAAGGTTACAAACATGTCTGACTTCTTTGAAGAAAAATGTAAAGATATAATGTGCAGTTTACTGTTTTATGCTTTACGTCTAAGGAAGCACTAAGGGTTTGTTCATGTAGTTGAAAAGCAAAAGTAAATCACAGCCCGTTTAGTTTTAAATGGCTGTGGAGCGTCTAAGAGTGACATCATCAACCAGTAAGCCGAAAGCGCTTTGGGCAGCGCCGCGCTCCGTCCAACAATGCCTGGAAATCAGTTCTGGAAAAGCCAGAAAGTAGGCCAAGACAAAGTGTACAAAGACCAAGCAGCAAAAATTTGTGTGCGTGTCCACGTTTATGTGTGTCTTCATTTCTCTTGGATATTTACCCAACTAATGGCATCTGTGAGCACGGGAACCGTTTCAGCTGAAGAGGAAAGTATGGATCTGGAGAGGAGGACAAAGATTTAACGCCTCTTTAGTGAAGGACGACCTGCAACGTCTCCGAAGAACTCATTTCCTTGCTGGGAGCAGCCACCAACACATAAAAAGACCGAATTTGTTTGTCGCCACTGATCATCAAAGGCCAATAGATGAAACGGGATCTGAAGCGGAAACGTTTACCTCGGCGTTGCTGATAAAAAAAGGCAGATAATCTTAGAAGAAAATAGCTGCAATGGGACACTTTTCCCCTCCTTCCTCTCTGCACATAAACACAGACACAAAGGCACACTGTGCATATTCCAAGAGACGGCCCATCCAAACCAGCACCAGGCAAGTTTCCCAGGGAGAATGGTCTGAGAGTCCTTACAGGCGTAGCGATGGGAAACACAAACAGTGCGATTGTTTCAGAGGAATACATGAGGCCATTTTTTTTTATTCTTGCCTGATTTTTAGAGCAAGTCTTGAGGTAATAAACTCCATTCAAAAATTCAACGTTATTGTGCAGCACTGTTAAAAATCACCTCCATCAAATCCTTATATCGGCATTGCTTGATGGTGGGAGCATTGAAAACAAAAAACCCCTTGTATCCTTCACTGTTTTTAATACTGTGCATGAGGTGCTTTTGCGTATATTGATCCTTTTTTTCTCACCAAACCCACAGTGGCGCGTTCATGTCTAAGAAAGCAGAATTCCCCCCCCTGTCCCCCCCGTCTCACCAAGACACATGGTTCCAGTTAGCATTCGAGTCGAGTCGAAAACTCCACGCTCACCTTCCCGACCGTAAAACAGAAAAGTAACTGGCCGGTATGCAGATAGCGTCTAGCGGTTTTTTTTATGGAAACTTTACGGCGAACAGTGTGTTCAGCGTCGCAGATGCTCCTTTCTCCACATCAACACATTCTCTTATAGTGCTGTCATTTTCTATATTTTTGGGGAGTCTGTGGGATTCAGCAGCCTGGATGTTGCTTTGCTGAGATATTGACGACGGTACAAACGGACTCCTTTGGGCAAAAGTCAAGAGGTGTAAAAATACCTAAGTTTAAACGGCTATGAAATCAGATAGATGGAGGAATTTTATCACTAAATCCTCCTGGTTTGTCTACTGCCTGTCACATACTGACTGCTCATAACCTGTGCATACAACCACCCATCATGTGCAAATCCCTGAAATGAATAATTCTTCAACAGGCTCATATGTTAAAATATGAACCCAAGGAGCTGTAATTATGCTCCATTATTAAATTGTGAAGTCTTTCCTGAAAATCCAAATCAGTCAATATCTGTCAACATAAAAGTTTTTTTTTTTAAGTCATCTGGTTTTCACGTCAGTGTTAATGCTTCCAGGTAAAACTTATGAAGAGCGCGCTGAAGTTGATTTTTCAGTCCTAACTTTTCTGCGCTCACTCACAGCTGGAGTCGACCCATTGGCTTACCGATCCTTTCAGATGTATGGATCTACTTTCCGTCCACAGGGTTGCCTCTTTTTTTTCCGTTTTCCGAGCTCCTCCCTCCTCAAGCCCCCCCAAAAAAATCCTCGCCACAGGAACAAGTGAGCGCAGCACTTCCCCTCTTCCCTTCTCTTCTGAATTTCCAGCTGCCGTACACTGACTAATGCATTCCCCAGAGTTGAGGGGTAGACCACAACCCCAAGAACAGACTCAGATCTGCTACCAATAAACTCTGATTTCATTTTGAAATGCAAAGAGAAAAAGGGGGGAGGAAAACTGATTCCCATCAGAGGAAACTTTAAAACGTCTAACTCGTAAAGTGATGTACTGATTATCTTTGGCTGCCTGCCGAGTTCTGATATTGACAGAGAATAGCTTTTTGTTTTTGTAAATCGCAAACAAAGCGTGAGAACTAGAATTAAGAGCGAAGAACAACAACAGATAAAGAAAACGGACTTCTTCGGTACGCCGTTTCTTCAGTTTTCGTTTTGCAGTTTTTGGACAGAGCGGTTCGTTGTTATGAAAGTTCTAGCAGAAAAGGCCAAAAAAGAAACATGAAACAGATAAATTGCTCTTAGTGAGAGCTGCTTTCACTTATCTGCCAGTTTTTCTCTCGGTTTCCATAAATTTCACATCATCAGTCATCTTCACAGATTAAAATACGCTCCATCATTTCTCTGACCTCCAATCAGAAGTCATAAAACATCTAATTTATGATCATGACTCAAACTGGAGAATATTCCACGAGAAAGGATTTAGAGTTGCTTCTTTTTTTAAAATAGAACAATAACATGGAGAAAAGGCCATATTTTACACCAGAACTGGAGTTTCTGTGTTTTTTGCCCAGAAAAGTGGCGAGTGAGAGTGAGAAAGGAAAACCGACAGCAGCAGCGAGAACTGAGGCCAAAAGGTCAAAACTAAATGAAGCGTAATTCTCAAAACCAGATACTTCAGGGTGAACGTCTTCTGCTGCCACTTTGAAGCATCTATCTGTCTATGACTGATCAACATGGGACTGGATTTAAAAGCATGTAACAAGCCATCAATACCTTCTTTTTAATTTGATCAACTTTAATAAAGTTGATTTTTCAGGGTCACCGAGATTCTACAAAATGTTAATCATGGCAAATCCCTTTTTTAGCCAATATTAGAAGACGTTCAAGTATAGGGCTTTGGAGGATCAACTCTTTCTTACCAAGTCGAAGGTTTTATCTGACAACTGGTTTTCTGTGTCTGACATGCGGGATGCCACGGGGTGAACGCTTGGACTTCTGCTTTCTTTCTACAGACAAGTTTTAGGTCGGCCAGCTCATTTAGAAATTCAGCTCGACGTCTGTCAAATTTTATAAGTCTTACCACCGCCCCTCACTGCTTAACAGAGATCAGTGTCTGGATTCCTTCAACTACATCATGATAAACTTTGTTCAGTCTCTTCAAACTGAAGTAGCTAATATATTTAGCAAGTATAACAAAGGCCTTTTTTGTTGCTCCTTGTTTCACATCATTCTGTGGATCGCCATTTCTCTGTTTTGGAACCCAAACTGTGTGAAAAGGGAATTCAGATGTTTGGACAAAAAGCTCATTAAACTGAATAATGTGTTGCTTCTGTGTCACATTTATTGTCTTTCTGATGGCTGTATTTGTGTCTTTTTACAGCTTGTTTTCTATACTTATTTTGTTAGTTTTATAAATATGTTGCACTCAAAGTGAAGGAATAAATTAGGTCTGCACATTTTGATTGCTCATCAAATTAATAACACAGGACAGAGAAACTTATTTCCTTATTGGATTTCTTTCTTCAGAGGAGAGGATTGTCAAAGCACGTTGTGGACCATCTGTGATGTGGCTGCACAAACAGAACGCAATGCTAGAACTTTTTCTGGGAAAAACATGCATATTTTAATGTGAAACAGAAACGCAGATACATTTCTTTTCAAAGTTTGCTTCACCTAAATAAAAGAGTTCAATCTATTGGATTATAATTCAGACTAAAATGTCTATTTTTGGGGGGCAAGTTGTGAGCAAAAAAAAAAAAGAGGGCTTTTTTATTTTTGCTTTGCAGGATTGTCAAAATGTATCAGAAAAGTTTAAAATAGGTTTCTACTTTTGTACTTAGATATATTTCAGAACCTCAAGTACTAGCATTTTTACAATAAATTTTTGCACAAATATTTTTACTTTTACATTCACACAAGAATAAAATCTGTTGTTTTTTTTGCCACCTCTCTCAACTTTTTATGGAAAGAAAAAAACTTTGACTCCTTGATTTTTCTTTCATAAACAAACTAAACCCGATTAAGTTGTCGGTAGCTTAACTGTGTGAGATAAAAACGCCATATTTTTGTATGAAGACGCAAATTTGAGCAATGGCCCCATTTATAGCCCAAGGCTGGAGTTACTTTAAAGGAGTAAATACTCCCAGTTCTTCACTCAAACAAAAACACTGCAACACGTCAGGTCTGGTCTGGGTGAGACCGTTTACCCTTTTAATGTTAATGACAGCTTTGCTGGCCTTCCTTCCCTCTTATTATAATCAAGCCATTCTCTAATTTTTCCAGGTATTAACTTTCACTTGGTCTAAATATCAAGCACATGTTTTTCTTCCCACATTAGTGGAAATGCTATTCGTGTCTTAATCATGTGGTCTTTCCACAGACACCACAGGTCTTGTGAAACTGTCTGAGTGTTTACGACCCACGCAGACTTCGCACAATGACTAACACCTTATATACAGAAGAAATCATATGAGGGTGAAATCATTTCCTACATCGAAGACATGGTGGCTATAAATAAGCCTACTTATTAGAAAATGTCAGATTCTGCAGAAAAAAAAAAAATATATATATATATACATATATACACCACAATAAATCAACCTAGTCTTTTTTTCCCCTCACTTATTGTGATATTAATATATACATTCTTTGATCTCTCAGCAAGATAAAGCAAGCCAGAAAGAAAGAAAAAAAGAAAGCGACACTCATCTGAAAGCTTTCCAAAGCACCTAACCCACCGGGAGGAACTCCATGTCCTGTCATTTAATAAGGCTGTAATATGTTGACTCTCGAAGGTTTTATTTTGTCAATATATTTTTGATAGCCTGGTAAAAACCAGCTTCTTGTTCTACACGGATTTGAACACAAGGTCCTGGCTCCTCGACTGCTGAGAAAAATTTGCTGTCTGGAGGCGTAAACTTTACCGGACGTTTGCCGGCGATGCTAAAAGCTCACCGGAAAAAAACAACAATCCTCTGCTGCGAAGAGAGAAACGTTGAGCTGAACGACATTCGGTGCCAGCAATAAAACATCTCAAGCATTCCTCATTACTCGTTCTTTGGAAGCTGGAGCCAACAGGGACTGAACGGCTTTGTTCACGTCTTCCCCTGCCGTTGCTGAAAGTACAGCAGTGGCAGACTACACATCTAAAATAGCGCAGGGAATCGACGTCAACCTTCGCAACTCTTCCTTCTGTTTGCTGATTGTTGATATTCAACAGAGGAAATCAAGCTCAATGGGAGAAATCCCAGACAGAGAGCAGAAAGAAGATAAGAACTGAGCCGCAATGCAGGCTTATATTTTGATCTCGACGTTGTAGCTTGTAGCAACATGTCTTCTCGGCAAGGTCTTCGTTTAACATATACAGCTCTGGAAAAACATGCTTCTGAGCACTATCATGCTCAGTAGCGTGATAGTGCTTTACTTCTTTTCTTTGAAAACTGGTGATTCAAAGGATGGCTAACAACTAATTTAAACTAAGTAACTCAATCTTTGGCATTCTGGAAAATGTTTTTGCATGCATTGTACAAACAAGGACTCCTGCATTAAGACAATCATGTCACCGTGTCTAAGAGTTTTTGTCACTCCTGAGTCACATTAAGATGTGGGGTAAGCAGGCTGAGAAGCTCCCAGAACCAGGAACAGCCTGCCATCAACGGATGCATCAGTTTTTATCCAAGAATGAACAAACACAGAGCACCTGCCACTGCGATGTTTTACACCTGCCATTGCCCACACCGTTGGTTTTTAAAAAAAAGCAAAAATTGCCCAGCATCACTTTAGACCTTGTGTAAAACACATCGTGCTGCTGTCGTGAACATCCTTCCAGCCGTGTCATCCAGTTATGAGAGCGAGCCTCATAATGGACTCATCCCCCCGTTAGAGCTCACAGTCAATAGGCCTTGGCTTTCTGCCTCACATTCCTTCAAAGGACTGACTATGATTAACGTCCATGATTAACGTCCAACATGGATTCCTCTTGTCCAGCAGACGGTGAAATAAAGATGGAGACGGGGGATATGCGGAGAGAGGGAGAGAAAATGCGACAAACAGATGGGACTGTGGTGAAAGTGTAGTCTTGTTCTTTTTACAGAAACTCTTTCAGTCAGGGTGATAGTCTCCACCCGTTCCTTGAGAGATGAGCCGGTTCGTATCTGTGTTGTTGTTGCAGCTCGACTCTGAGCACAGATGGGATCTGAACCTGGTCAGGCTGCACCTGCATTCTCGCTTTACATCTCTTGCACCTTGAATGATCGGTAAGATTGACGGCGTTTTTATGTATACCTCAAGTCCGGGATCTTAAATTTTGATGCACGTTTTTGGCAGGTGTATTAGGAAAAAAATAGTGGAATGTTTTGACCTTCTTCTGTGCAGCTCCCTTAAATATATGCTCTCAAACTAGTACGAATCCAAAATAGCTGCTTCCACAAGATTGAAATGAATGGCTAATCCAAGAGTGGTGCTAGAAAGTTGCAAAACAACTCCAAATCGTCAGGAAGCAGTGTGCCGCCTGTGTGAAACTCACACTGAAAACTATACCTTTTGAAGCCCACACATATTTCACCGTAAATAACCAGCCTAGGCTTCCACAGCGATGGTTTAAAGGATTATAAAAGTTGGTGTTTGACGCTGTGATGTTTTTGAGATTGGAGTAGTTTTAAGGTCATAGCGCTTCATTTTCTTCTTGGAAAACCTGAGGATGCCAAAAGAGGGACACACTGTACTACATGTAATATAGGGCACCCATTAACAAAACATCATTTCAACAATCCTCAGCAATCCTTCTGTATCTCCTGAGTGAAGAGGCACATTTTTCACCAGATCTCCTTAAGGAGATCCCTGCCCAAATTGACATAAACAAAACCAAAAAGGATATTTAAGAAAAACCCTCTATAAAGGCTGAGTCACACCAGCATGCCTCTCTCTCTCCACCCTCCTTCTGAGTAAGACTTGCACTGACCGGTACATCAATCTTGATGAGGGCTATGTCTGACTTCTCGTCCACATCTTTGATTTTGGCGTCATAGGAGGCGCCGCTCTTTAGCTCCACTTTCACTCTGTGTTTATTGGCCACGACGTGGGCATTGGTCACAATCTGGCCGTCTTCTGACACGACGAAACCGGAGCCACTGGCCACAGCGACCTCCCGCTTGGTGTAAGTCATCCTGGAGAGGGACAGAGGGAGAAGAAAACTTTTCGCTTGCAGAACAACAAATGAAATGCGTCGGTTCAGAAGTGTTTTTTTTTCTGCACTCTGAATGCAAAATAAGAGATTTCCAATTTTCAATGCTTCGAGCTGATTCCAGTCCGTCTTCAAGAACTACAGGAAGCAACATGCTAAATAGTTTTTCGAGCATTCTTGAGATATTATATAAGAAACAGTTTATCTGAGTCTTACTCAACTCACTCTTTTCAAAAATTGTAAATTTTGATTTTTCTTCCCTCAGAATTAAATCCATACAGAAGTGGGTAATTTCCAGAGCAACCTGGTAGAACTTTGTGGACGTGTTGTGATGAAAAATAGCCAGATTTCTAAGTTTCCTAAAGGCACCAATTAATCCAACAGAGCAGGAGGTTATAAATGCATGATCTTAGGACGACATATTGTTTTCTGAAAAATGCAAAGACATTGTGGATTGCCAAAAAAAAAATTACCCAAAAATTTGCTCCTTCTCACCTTTTGTTTTCATCTCAACCATGTTCCCTTCTCCCTTAATTCAAACATAAATGTATCAAATATTGCAGGCAAGCAACAATTTACGATTGTGATTTTACACACATTACTATTTTGATTACAAATGTGTTTTCATACACTGTGAAGCTCTTCTAAGCTTCTTCAGCGCTGGTCATCAGTCAGTTTCTAGATGCATTTCTGTATATCAACAACTAAAAGTTAGGAAATACAAAGGTAAGCAAGTGAGAACAAGAAGGAGTCTGACAGACAAGGTGTTATTGAAACACTTTGCAGGAAACACTGACAGGAAACCTTTGAGATGCTACAGACAGACAGACAAAATCTGGAGAAATGAAAGGAAATTTCAGTCTGCACCGCTTTCCCACACTCACAGAAACACACAGTCAGATGAACAGCTTGTACATACTTGCGGAAAAGTTCAATGTGAACCACAGAGGGAGCGATTTTCTCCACCACGTCGGCGATGAAGTTGTATTTGTGCCTCGGGCTGTCTGGATTGTCCTGAGCTGTGAACACACACACACGCACACACAGAGACGCACACACAAAAGATGTCAGACTGGCAAAATAAACAATCCATTCACCAAATATAGTGTGTGATGTAAGAGTCGTATAAGAATAGAAAACTCACACTTTCTTTATCAAAACACAAGGCGGGAAAAAAAAAAAAAGATGACATTTCTGAGGGTCATACTGTCTAGGTCAGCTCTGGCATTCATGCTCATTTGCAATGTTTGGTTATAAACATAAGAAATGAATGCTTTGGATTGAACTGAATCACGTATCCAGCTTTAGGCCGGTTAGGAAATTCTGACCTGGTAATTAACCCCCTCTGAGATGAAAGTTTAAACAAAACTCATCGTTTTCTCTGAGCTTTTCATCCTCTTGTTCCTAAACCCCTTTTTTTCATGCCACGTAGGTGGAACCTTTCTTTTCCTTTTTTCTCTCATGGGCCCAATTTCCAGTCATGATGTTTTGAGAGGAAAAGTCAAAGGCACCCGTGAGCCCTGGGATATCATCAATTGAGCTTAAGAAATGAGGACACTTTTCGCTTGAGGTGCAGCAACGCTCGCGCCGGCTTGGAATGCAAACTATCTCGGCGAAAAGGAGCACCACTAAATTTTTACAGAACGGAAACATTTATCAACCCAGGGGGGGACGGTGTCTTCATATGATCCCCGAATCCTTCCCGGCTGTCAGGAACCACATCTCCTTACAATTTATTGACACTTTAAGACATCTCATGCAAAAACAGAAATGTAAAGCACCATGTGACGCAATGACAAAGTCAAGGGGATCAACAGAGTAATAAAGACGTGTCCTGAGGGAAGCATGACTTTAGGAAGGTGAACTCCGAAAGCATTCTTCACTTGAACTAGAATTGCACATTTACACTTATTACAAACAGAGATTGTTTATTTTAAAACCTCTAAACTTTTTAATTTGTTCCTTTCTGAACTATAAATAGAGTATTAATTGTGCTAAATGCCAGGCTGCTACTTACCGCTACATTAAAGCAAAGTAATGGAAAGACTGCAGTCATTCTCCCCCTCCTCGCTTCAGACCTGGGAGATTTGTGGTCGCCTAGGAGGGGATTAATATTACCACGAGAAGCCCTATTGGTCGGAACCCATCTCGTTTCTATAGTCCCAGTGAAAGACTTCCAGTTTCTTCCAGTTCAACATGTTATTATAACTATAGTCTATGAAGACGTTCTGAGATTTATCAGGAGTAAATGTCACATGGATACAGATGATGCTCTGGAACGTTTGTCCTATGCGCAAAAATGCGATGTGTCAGAAAATCACCTTGAACACACCGTCCCCACGGTGAAATATGGCAGTGGCAAGGTCGTGTTTTGAGAAGGATTTCCTTCATCAGCAACAGCAAATCAAAAAAAATAAATAAATAAATTTTGAAACGTGTTGATGGGAGGATGATTGGAGATGAATAAAGGCCAATTACGTAGAGACGCACTCCAAAAGACCAGCGTTGCAGCTAAAGTCAATTTCAGGCTGATCTCAGTCACACAAACACTAAACGTTACCACTGGTTTTTTAAAAAAAACAATTTTTCGACTAATTGTCTCTAATGTAACAGGTGGTAGGAGGCCCTCAGTACTGTACAGATTCAGACATAAAGTGGCATAAATCAAAAGGCACGTGAGGCTAGGCAGGCACAAAGACACGACTTAGATTGCATAATAGCCTTCCACATAAAGATGAATGATCTGCTTTGACCTGTTGTGAGAAAAGACTCAGCCTGTCTCCCATGTGGAAGTCATATGGAGACATATGGAGACATTTGGTGACTGCTAATAAAAGAGTCAAATAAAGTTAAGTGTCCACTAACAACAATCAGATGGATGGAAGACTGTTTCTGGAGTTGCCGAAGGTCTTAAAAGTCAGGAAAGCATTAAGACACGTTTAAGAAATATCCAAGTTTTTGGGTGTTTTTTTTTGTTTGTTTTGTTTTGTTTTATTTTTATTTATTTTTTTTTTTTTTTTTTTTGAAATGTTTAGAAATCGCAGGGCTCACTATCCTCATAGCTGGGTGTATCCATTACACCTCCCATACTACAACCACAAAGGATCCCAGTTCAAGGTCTCGGCTTGTTTTCCCATGTTCACCCAGTGTTTTATTGGCACTTGCACTCAGAAGCAGCTTCTTTCAGCTTATTTACACAAACAAACCAAAACGACTCTCAAATCTGCACACCATTCCGTGCCGTTCACAAATACATTTCTCATGATTTTTTTTGTTGTTGTTGTTGTTGTTGTTGTTTTGTTTTGAAAACCGTTCCTTCCTGCATCTTCCTAATTGGTTCCACCTTCACTCTTCTTCTTGCCTATTTGTACTGGTCAAAAAAAAAAAAAAAGTCCCATCATGTTAACTCAGACATTTTGTTTTTGACGGCGGTGGAAAACATAATTAGTTTAATCATTTTTGGGGGGTTTTCACCAGCTGGCGCTCAAAGGAGAAAGGCAGGTCACAGAGTAAACACTGAATCAGACGGCTGTTCATGCTCACCTTCCAGGTCAATTTTAACAAATCACCAGTTACATTAAAGGGCATGAGTTCTGACTGCAGGCAACGCACATGCACAAACAAAGCGTCGCAATGTCAGACGGAGGGGCAGCGGCTGACCTGGAGAAGTAAACACTCCGCACTGGCATGCCAAAAAACTGAAAATGAAAATTCATTACAACATGAGAAAACACATCTGAGGTACAAAAAAAAAAAAACCCACACAAAATCCAGCGTGAGCTGTGACAGGCACTGCTGATGTACTGAAATTGTTTTTGACAAATGGGTAACTGAATGTGTCTTGATGGTAATTTGCTTTTACCTTCTATTTCAAGCAATCAGCACAAACAGGAAATCTCATGCAAAATATGATTTCATCCATCCTGCTGTTATTTACATGAAATGCAGTCAACCATTTTGAAAGGTAAGAACAATTTGGCTAAAGGCTTTCAAGTTCAAAAACATCAACTCTGGGTACGGGACATGAAAACTGGAAGTGCAACATTAATGCCAAAAAGAAGAACACATATTTTTGAAGCCTGGCTTAGAAGTGGTCTCATTTCTCTTTGATTGAGGGAATAAAAGAGCTAAAATACCAACCATCAACTGGTTACGGGCAACAGATCATCATTATGAATCATCCAGCTCCAAGTAGTTGCTTTTAAAAAGAACACTGGCAGGATTTCAAGGCTGCTCCTCAAGTGTCAGGATTATTGGACTGGGCTACAATGAGTCTGAGCTCATTAGTCCATGGGTCAGTAGGTCTTGGCACCTGTGTGTCTGGCATCCAAAACAACTCTTCTTGTGGTTTACTGATGGGTTATGTAACCTTTCTTTGCCTAGGTCTGTTTTTCTTCATCTCTGACAGTTGATTTCTTTGGTTGTTTTTGTGTCATCTTTATTCACAGAGGAGGTATACCGCAAGATTTTTGAAAGCAAAAAAAAAAGAAGGTTAAGTTATCTTTGGGGATCTATAGAGAACCAACAGTGACTATGATGAGACCAGCAGCTGATAGCTCAAAGGCGTCCATCTCCAGCTCTGAAGGTCAGTTACCCTCCACCTCTCAGATGCATAAATGATCAAAACGGCTCAATTATGTCATCAGTTTATGCAGAGTATTTGGGCCATATCTTCAGGCAGAAGTAGTGCCAGCGTGTCTATGATGTGTGGCGTGAGACACCTGTGGACTCTGTCATTTCAGATTTAGAAAGAGGTCTGGCCAACCTGGTGTCATGTCAATGCTGCAACCTCATCATGTTCATAGCTGAAGGCTAAGAAGCCTTTTTTTCTTGTAATTCTTGGCGCAGACGGTGCCAAAATGATCTCATCAAGCAGCTGAAATAATCCATGCTCTCAAAATGAAAGAAGAAAATAAAAAAAAACATGGCATGTTCAGGCTCCTGGTACAGAGAACGGCATCTGATGGACTACTAATGGGATGTAGGATGGCGTGGTTTAAATAGAAAACCAATTTCTCACATTGTGAAAGTGTCGTCTTGGCATAATCTTTTAACAATAAAGAGACAGGGGATTGAACAAGTGTCACTAGCGACTCCTTTGGGTTTATTGGATCACTTTACAGTATTCAAAGAGGGATGTGTATCTAAATATCAGACTTCTAGATGTCTGCTGATCAGCTTAGATCAGAGCTTTTTAAATATTTTCAGTCTGTAGACCCATTTAATAAACACTCACAGACCACCTTGCTTGAAACTGCCCCCACAACAGTTTTGAAGATTTTAATGTTTAATTTGTTTTCTGTGTTACTCCAAATGTGAAGGGTGGCGATGTTTTGCAAATGTAAAATAAATAATTGTATTTTCGGTGCTAACATGCAGTTAGTCGGCGTGAGACGCAGCTCTGATCACCCTGGCACACAGTCCGTCCTCAGTGAACTTTTTTTAAACACAGTTCAGATGCGACAGATTGAGTATTGTCTTTAACAATTCAACTCGTAAACTTTTTTTTGTTCAAATTTTGGTGCAATGAAACTGCTATTCTAAGATAATTGGTTATCACACCCACCCAAACGTCTTCTTTGTATCTGCATGCAGCCAAGTACGGGGTTAAGCAAACAGACATTGGCAAAGCAGCAGGAGAGACAGTATAGAAGCAAGTAGGAAAACAGATGAGTAGAACACAAAACCAGAAGCCGAGACAGACCGTTGTAACGATACAGACAGAAGTCAGAGAAGGACGCTCTAATATTCTGCAAAGCTAAGACAAGTTCAGGAAAAATGTGCACATTCAGCAAATCTCTGCAGCCGGAGTCACAGAGTGCGCTCTGCAACATCAGCTGGGAAAGAAGGTGGGAATAGTCTGGTGGATAGTCTGTAAATAAACTACTTTGATTTTTTTTTTCTTTCTTGCTGTCGTTTGCTTAAAGCGTCTACATTATTATAATCGCCATAGCACTGCAATCAAAATCTGAACGCTCACACAATTACCCACGCATTTTTTAACTGCTCAGCCGCTCCTCAAGACTTGACATGCAGTTCAGAGATAAACCTGAAGACTCATGGGCATCTAGATGCTGCAGGTATAAAATTTCTCTAGACTCATCTCCATCTTGCCTTTCACAACCAATGAAGCCTTACTGACTTCCAACAGCCTATTGGTTCAAAAAAAAAAAAAAAGCATGATATTTATCTAATGAATCCAAAGGGGCCCAAGCAATATCGTGACCTAGTTTTCATTGCCAAGACACAATGCTTGTTTAATCGAGTTCATTGCTGTTCAGGCGCAAAGTGAGATCATGCAACTGTTACTGTACTTGCACATGTTTTCTTAACGTGGGGCCAGGTTTCGCTGGAATATGGTCAGTGTCCTCAGAGAGGGATTGAGTTCCTGTAATGTGCCGCCTCTAGCACAGCCGACGCTAGTGATGATATTAAAGAGTGCGTTTAAGGAAGCATTGTTGTAAAGTTCGGACATTAGCACTGGAAATATGACTTCTGTTTTTCTGAAGAAAAATATATATATATATATATATTTTTTTTTTTTTTTTTTTCTGGAAGGGATTTGGAGAACTCACCACCACAGTCTGTTTCAGATATGGATAGCTTCCTGGGAATGACTTACAGTAACCCTTTAAGTTGCTACCAAAACTGACAGCCCAATGCGGTGATGCAGTCTGCCCTTAAACTGCGCCTTCACGTTGTTTTTTTTTTTTCTCAGATACGCAAATAAAAACCTTTCCTTTAAAAGTGTGGGCTGCTAATTTGGTGTTTTCCTCTCGAGTCTCCTGCCTGTTTTAAACTGCCCTCGACAGAGGAGGACTTGTGGTTTTGAGTCGGGTCCAGGAATTCCTCCACGTGACAACTTGTGTGTGATTTACGAGTGACAAAAGAAACACAGACTGGGAGGGAGAGACAGAGAGAGAGAGGAAGAGAGATAGAGAGAGAGCAAAACGAGAAGGAGGAAGCAGTTGGAGATTTGTTTCTGGGGGGAAATACTAGTTTCCAAAAGCTCTGAGGGAGGTTTCAGGCCTTTGAGGCAGCAGGTGCTGAAGCGTTTCATTGATATGTTTTTAAGTGCCCACTTCCAAAAGCAGTAAGCGGGATAAATACACACCGAAACCAAAGGCAAAGTGCAGTATCTTTACCACCTGCAGCCTTGAATGTGTGTGATCACTCCTCCTGTTTCAAGTCATGTTTCAAGATAGACGCATACCACACTGATGATGATAAATAACCCACTTGTTTTTCTTAGATGGATTGAATTGCTCCAGCAGAATGACATCAGTTTATTATAGAAGTGTGTCGATTATTGGGAAACGCTTTGACAAAGCACAGATCTGTCAGGGAAACGGCGAGCTGTGCAACGGTTACGTCAGCATCATTCCCATTTTATTTTTATTCCGCCCTTAAGAATTCCTTTCTAATCAACTAAATCACACTGGCCATGAGATTGGCTGCGAGAAAGCACGCCAGCGGTGTTCATGTGACTTTTACTGGGTACGCATCAAGCTTTACATCAGCGACGCGCCGCATGACTTCATCCTGTCAGGCATAAAGCGAAGAGAGACCTCAGATCAAGGATGATTCTGTTAGAGGGAACAACCGGTTGAATGGCGGCTTTTGTTGCCCAAGACACACGGACACTGTGCGCTCCTCTGAGCTACAATGTCTGCGTGAACCTCAGACCTGTCAGAAAACGTCAGATCAGTCCAGTCAGGGCGAACACCTGAGAGGGAAGACTGCAGAAGAACAGCATGAATGGATGTCAGTCAGTTAGAACGTCATCGAAAAGTTCATTTGGCTCAATGAACTTTGAGTCAAATGACTCAAAAAGTGACATTTGTGTTAATATGCTTTCATTACGTACGCTAATATATTTCAATTATTTATTTGTGCATTCTTTCTGAAAAAAAAAGCTAAAACAAAAAAAACTGAAATCTATTTGTACCTTATGACAAGATCAGTAAAAAAATGGTTCTTTTGCAGAAGTGTCAGCACTCAATACTTGCATAAACATGAGGTTTAGGTCAAACCAGTTTGCAGACTGGTGAAGCACAGTGATGTAATACCAGGTATTGGTACATTTGGCTGTAAGTCCAGAGAGGGAAATAAAAATGAGCAACTCCATAAGAAGGAAGCATAAAACATCCTGAAACTTCTTGGTAGAAGACTGCACTGACAGGACGGTGGCAAAAGACTTCAACTCAGAAGGTTGGAGTCAGTTCATCTACACGGCCGTGATCCACCTCAGCAGGCAGATTCTCTGGGAACCTGATATTCGAATGAAATGCAAAACTTACTTTTGTTTGAAAATAAAACTTCGAACCAATGAGGAAAAAATAAAACACCTTTGATTCACCTCAGGTCCAAGAGAGGCTTATTAACACCTGATGAATCTCTGACATCCCCTTCTCTTGAATCTGTACCTTCTTTATCTCTATCGCAGTTCATCCTTCCACTTAACGTTCTATCACTATGGTTGAACAGTTAACAGTGACCTCAAAAGCTTTCTGTGTGACTGCGTCACCCATATCAAAACATTTGATATCAAAACACAAAAGATGATTTTCTGAGAAACAAAACAAACAAACAAAAAAAAAACTCTACGTGGGTTTTTATCAAGTGTGACACGTAAACGTCAAAAACGATCAAGCCTGAACTCTTATCACCGGAGCAACAACAACAATCCTCTCAACCACGCAGCCTCACCTTTCCCGCAGGCTCCCCGCTGAATCAAGAGAACAGGTGGCTGCTGCAGCTTCTGCGCCCGCCGGCTCACCCGCTTCAGCTCGCAGATGCTCCGGTAAGACACCCCGTCGCTGCCGCACACCGGCTCCGCGGTCTTGCACGCGCAGACGCCGCTCTTGCTTCTCCTCCGCACCGTCACGCTGTACGCCACCCCGCCGCCGGACACGGAGCACTCCAGCCCGTCCCCGCACGTCGGGTCGCCGAGTTTGCCGCCGCCGCCGCACGCCTCCCCCTCGCCGGACGCGCACACCGTGCAGCACTGGCAGACGTCGAGGGCTTGTCCCGCCGGGCAGTCCGCGGGCAGACGGGGACACATGGATTTGTCGCACACCGAGGGGCATCCGACGACAAAGCGGCTGGTGAGCTGCGCGTCCGCCTGCAACGACGCTGCGGCCACGCACAACAAGAAGGACCGAAACATTGTTCAAAGTAATAAAAACAAAAACAAATAAATAAAGTGAAATGAAAAAGGAGCGAGCAAGAGGGAGAAGTTTTAAAAGTGGAGAGTTGCAGGGCTATAGGATTGGAGAGCTCTGTGCTGAGGAGGGGAGAGAGAGAGTCATTGCAGCTGGAGAGGCATTTAACAGAACCTCTGCGCAGCCAATCTCTGCGCACGTTTTTACTGGCACCGCGTCGCACACGCAACTTTCCAGTCAGTGGGAAAAAGGCATGGAAAGTGGTGCGTTCACGGGACGCACCGAAAGGGAAAACAGAGTGTGGATGCTCCCGGAAAAGACTGAGGCAAGAGAGAGAGAGAAACAAAACATCACAGAGAGAGATGCATAATCTCTGTATGCATCTTTCTTTCTTTTCTTTTTTTTTTTTTTTGTTGCCTAGTACCACTCTGACCAGAAAGACCAGAGGAACTACTTTTCTAATCTGCTGGAATCAGAGTAGAAATTTTGGAGGTGACATCCAAGGCAACCTCCTACCTGTGCTGTGAAGCATGATGATGGCAGTGTCATGCTGAGGCGGTGACTTTCGGAGGCTGGAGCTGAGCAATTCATCAACATTGAAAGTAAAATATCATTAATCACAGATAAATTGCTCTGGAACTTAGACTAGGGTGAAAATCTTTCTTTTATTTAACCCAGCAGTGACCCAAACAAATAAAAAAAACACAAGGTGCTGAAAAACTGAAATGTTGTTCAGACACAACTGAGAGAACCTTCATCATCAATGTACGTTTTAATTCCACTAGTTTATGATACATTGCCACATATAGCAGTGTAAGGGGTGTGAGTCGCTGATTTAAGCAGTTTTGAATGTCGTGAAAGTAAACAAAACAAGAGAGAATTGCCTTTGGGCGCCACCGGAACTCGTGTAAAATGAACGTCTCAATCTTTAAATCCTGACAAATGAGGCCTTTCTGTCTCTGTGCACACATTCATCTTTTGTTCTCCTGCAGAGAGTTTGCAAATGCCTGCGTTAGACCACCACAGCATGTGGAATCGCTTAAGACGTGTGTGTGTGTGTGTGTGTGTGTGTGTGTGTGTGTGTGTGTGTGTGTGTGTGTGTGTGTGTGTGTGTGTGTGTGTGTGGTGGTGGTGGGGGGGTGTACTAGCATGGATGTTAGTAGACTACTTTTAAATAAATTAAAAGTTAAATCTCAGTAATGGAACATAAAAAGGCCCAAAGCCTGTGTGTGCTTTACTTGCTCTCCATGCTGCAGTACAGTTTCCAAGACGTTTTTTTTTTTTTTTCCATTTATTTTATTTTACTTTGTTTTCATTTTTATTGCTTCCTCATTAATTAGTCACACATGACTTTAACAAAAACCTTATGGATAAACCAAACTATTAGTAGGGAAAAATAAAGGGGCGGTGGAAGGGATTTGTGGAGGCTAATGCAGCACGTTTATCCCTTTTTGTTGTAATTTAACCACTAAGTGCTCCTGAGAACTTTTAGATGTTTTAAGAACGCCAAATTACCGTCATTAATAATCTGTGCCACGACCTTGTATGATTTCCTAATTAATAAATTCATGTATCTCTCTTTGTTTTATTGGCTGAAATAACACAATTTAAGTAAAAGAAACATAAAAACCTCACTACTGAGCAACAGAGCTCTGTTAGATTTAGATGTCTGTGGCCAACAGTAAGACTCCAATAAACGGCACTGTCGTAAATCAGCGTCATAAAACGCCTCAACACGGCGTGATTGATTGTGAGGAGCAGGATTCTCTGAGTTGTCTCCAAGTGGGTTTAAATCGAGGGGAGTTTGTTTGTTCAAGGCTGTTTGGGAATGGAGGAGACTGAAGGTTGGTACCCCCTGTGGAGAGCTTAGGGCAACACAAGCATCTCCTCGAAGAGGGCAATTAGTAAGGGGGCAGGAAGTTCTAAATAAATAAAAAAAAAAAAGAGCTCTGTAATTTTAATGTTTATTGTATGAATTAAACTGAATGCAACTGGCAGCATCTCAAAAGACGAAGCCAAGCCCTCCTCTGCGCAAATGCATAGGCGACAAATGGTGGGAGAATCTGCAGATGAAAACGACCTCATCCATAAGGAACACCCATCCACCAACCGAGGGCAGTCAACACAGCCAGGGATGGACTCGGCTGAGGTCTGTGTGATCTCGCCTCGGCTTGACTGATGTCTCAGCTGAGAGCCGGGTTCTTAAAGGGACAGCACAGCTGTCTCCCCCTTCTCCCCCCCCCACCTCACAATTTGATAATAAACCAAGAACAATGCGCAATGTGGAGTGTTTCCATACTTGTTGTTTCCATACTTGTGTTTTCATTTATTGCATTTTCTCATGAAAATCAGTTTTCCTCTTTTATTTCTCGGGATCATTATGAAGGCTTTGGGTTGAGCATGTTGTAAAAAAAAGAGAGAGAAAAGAGAAGTCAAAATGGCTTCAAATATTGTTACTGAGGTAGCAATGAAGTGTTAAAGAATCCCACCTTTAATCTGAGCTCAGATGTTTGTGGGCAATAAAAGTTGTTAAAGATGCCAATAATTTGGTTGTGAGATTGTTGCTGCTTGCAAAAAGCTATTGGTTGCCCTAGTAAATTGAGAATAAGCAGTGCAGTTTTTCATACATACTATGCGTCTCTTCTTGATCTAATTGATATGTTTAGGGACTTCGAAATGGTGCTCGCCGAATTGTTGCCTCGGCCTGTAAACATGACGTGACGCAGAGGCCCGTTCCTTTTAGTCACCGGCCACAAAGCGAAACAAGGGCCCATATTTATCTTCCCACATCGCACAGTGAGGAAGATGGTTAGGGAGGTAAAAATAATTCTCCCGGGCTCAAGAGTCCTATCTTGGGGTCACCATGTTTCCATTGCAATTGCATGACAACATCTACGTGTCAACTAGTTTGAGAGTGATGCAACGTTTTGCCCTCGCAAACTTAAACATGGGGAGTTCAATAAGCATCGGGGGTCAACTAGATCAAGTGGAATCCCAACAACTCACATCTCAGTATTTGTTAATTCAGGTTTTGCTGCCCAACAAAAATAAACTATTCTTGGAAAATCCAGCCACTGTATTAACACTTTTTTTTATTATTATAGAACAAATCTAAAATATTTCAAAGAAGTTGCAGGCTGGGAAGCCATAGGGAATATTGTATTACTGCTACTACATTTACTTGCAGAGATGAGTAGAGTAGCTACAGATTGTACTCAAGTAAAAGGAAACATCCAAAAAGTTTGTACAGTAAGAGTAAAAAGCACAGAGAAGTAGGACCTTAAAGTTGGATTTTTAAAAATGAAAATAAACATCCGTGTGAGATTATGAACCTGCAATAAAATAATATTTTCAAAATGATTTTTTTAAACACTTTTACCAGGGGGAGCCAGCATGTTTGCCCAGCAAAGTAAATGGTTGTCTGAGATTTTTATTTTATGACTTATTGAATATTTTGTTCATATTCAGGTAAAAGCTGTTTTCAATTAAAACAATAATAAAATAAAATAAATACTTTTTACACCCTGAGAAACGGGCAATTTTCATCACAATGTAGAGATCAGCTCATTTTACATCAACACTGCATTTTTTTAGGAGTGGTTAACTTTGTGGTTTCAGAAAAATGTAGATATAGATATTTTCATGTGTGTTGATTTCATCCATTTTTATAAATCACTTTGCGTAATGTGATAAATGTTGCGACAACTAACCATTTTTCATGAGAAATAAAACGATTGACTCAGTGGAATGATGTAAAGATGACCCTCTCCACAGGAGGGCAGCAGGGAGCCGCTTTATATTGATATATATATATAGAGAGAGAGAAACAGAGAGAGAGAGAGAGGGAGAGGGAGAGAGAGAAATTGGTATGCAAAAGATGCCTCTGCAGATTGGTTATATTTTCATAAGCGAGACAAGCACAACTCTCACCACGCAGCACATTTTCAGTGTTTATTTCTTTCAAGTCATCCACTTAATAAATAGAAACAATTCAAACACCAGACTGAAATGGGAGTGAAATAGCTTGAGTCTAGTAAACTGAAGACAGGCACTTAAAAGAAAAATAAAGATGAGTGTGCATTATCTAGTAGAAATACAGTGAGTTGTTTGTTTGTGTTTTTTATTCAATAACTCTGTCAGGCAGCTGCTTAGAATTATACTGAAGGTACAAATACAGAAAAACTCAAATCTAAAGAGCATTTAAAACAAATCAGCCAACTCACAACAACAAACGGGTCTGTAAATAAACAACAAACAAAAAGGTCACCTGAAGAGTTGAGATATTTGCATGCAAATGAAGCGAGTGACTCATTTCAGTGTTTTTATGTATCTGTGATGTGTGGGGTGACTCTTACCGTTTAGTCAAAATGCACACAAGTTCAATGCTTTTTCACTTAAAATCTCAGCAAAGCACACAAAGCAAGGCGTACGAAAATGTAGTCTGAAGAAGACGCCGATTCAGCCTCTGACTTGATTCTCTATAGAGAATCCACTAGAGCTGGGAGAAAGAACAAGTGGCAGCTTTACACATTAAGATGTACGTAGCTATAAATGCAGACTAAAACTTAAGAGACACTTGAAAACAAAGAGGTCAGTGGAAGATTTTCAAGCAAGAATACATTTGGCTGCAAACATTAACTTCTTACTGTTTTATCCAGTGTCAGTTTGTTTAGTGTGTGAATGAACCAGGGAGTCTAGCATTAGTGGATTTACAAAAACACAACAAAAAGCAACTCTATAGTTTAAAAACCCTTTTCAGACACTGAGGGGAAAAGCTTGTATTGTTCAAAGCTCCCTTATTTAGTTGGCACAAAGTAGTTTATTAAAAAAAAAAAATCCCTGTGCCTATGTGTGTTACAATAAAGCTGACGCTGAATTTCATTCACAAGAAGTCAAATGTGTAGCTTGGCTCGGACCCCATCCAGAGTCCGGGAGTTTGTGTGAACGCTGGGTCGTCTTTGGCAGACGAGTGCGGGTTGGCGGTGTGGATGGAAGCGCTCCGATGATGAGTTTGTGTTACAGGTTGGTTTAGCAAACCAAAGCCCGGGTTCACGGTGTGTCCTGTTAATCCGAGGAGCAGAGGGGAGAGATCCCGCGAGCGATGACGAAGGCTTTCAAGTCCAGTTCAGAGTCGGTCAGACCTCACTCACTGGCAGATCCGCGTTGTCGATGTCCAGATGTGTCCGGGGCGCCTGGGGCTCGAAGCTGCTTCGGCGTCTCCACGGCGACTCCTCGGAGCTCGCCACGGTGACGCTGGCGGGCGGCTGGGAGGTCACTTTGCTAGGCGCGTCTCCTGCAGGGACAGGCGTGCTGGCGCGTGGCTGTGAACGGGGCGTGGCAGCAGGCTCATGAAGTGCTCGCTGTCCCACGCCAGGCTGCGGGCGTGCACCGCACGCGACAGCATCGCCCCGCTCTGGGTTGCATGGTGGCAGGGCAGGTATTGGCGCGCGAGGGGCGGCGGCAGCCGCTGGGCTGCGGTAGAACGTGGGACGGTTGCCGTGTTCCTGCGGCGAGAAGAGGGAGGCGGGGGGAAGGGGAGGAGAGAGGGCGGCTGCCGTTATTGACTAAAGCGCATCTCTGCTAAAGGTAGAGTAATTTTAAAAAGACTGAATGAAGCACCGGAAAGTGGAGTCTGAAGCAGCTGGAAGGTTGTAGAAGCCTTTAGAGTGTGGAGTTAAGACTGGAGATAGTGGTGGTAGTATTGGTAGCAGGGAGAGAGGAGTGTCAGCGGGTTTAGGTTGCAAAAGGAAATTGAAAACAAAGAGCCTTTGGAAGAAGCAGTGGCTGGTTGTCGCTTAGTATTTCACAGCTTTTCATAGTCACTTTTCAGTCTCTGAAAGATAAACAGAAGCAGGAGAAGAAAGAAAAACACAGCAGAGGCGGTGAAAAGCAGAGAAGTAGTTGGCACTGAGCAGCTGGTGGAGGGTTAGCAAGACAAACATGGCAGCATTAGAGCTGCAGCGTGAGCTTCTGGAAACTGCTGGAGTTTCCAGAAGCTCAAACAGAACTTCATCTCGCACAACAGCGCGGTGGGACAATTTGTGCCTCCGCAAGCTTTACTGAACTGAAAAAGTTGTTGTTGTTCCTGAGAGATATGTAAAAAGATTTAAATTCATCTTTTATTGCAGTAGATTAATTACAAGCTCACAGTTGAGAGGAAGTCCTCACAATGGAATTACATTTAAAAATCCCACATCAATAAATTGCTGTTTTTACTAAAATATCCATTTGTCCAATTATTGGAAACCCAAACAAAAGAGGCTCTTCTAGTAAGCAAACCAAGACTTTCGGTCTCCATGGAGAAGAATCGTTATATTGAACCAAAATGTCCAAAAGCTCAATATTCAGGAAGATTCTCATTTTTAGAATGACTGAGACTCATTTGTAGGAATATTTTAGAATTTTACAAATCTAAAAGATTGTGACGCAACAACCCTGAGTGTGTGGTTCTGCGCGCGCAAATTCAACGATTAAAGTTAGCGTGCACGGGTTAAAACGTTAAACGCACAGCGCACACAGGTACACGGAATCAACAGGTGAACACGCGTCTCGAAAGAAAGAGGAAAGAACAAACATACAGGCAGCGGACAGGAGGGAAGAGGAGAGACAAGCAGGATGTCACACATCTAAGACAGGTGCACAGCTGCAGCAGACTGCAGAGAGAACAAGTCACGGAGGGGAAGAGAAGGTGTGAATGACAGCAACAGTGACAAAGACAGAAACAGTATTCACAGCCGAGCTGCCGGAAAGGTTCAGACAGTCACTGTGCTACTTGTGCAAGGTTCATATAAATATATGTACATCTGTACATGCAGATATTTAAACGTCAGTATAAAAAGGTGAAGAAAAACAAGAAGAGCAAAAAAAAAAAAGCTACATTTAAGTGAAGTTTTCAGCTATCAGATGTATCAACTGCACAGCTTCAGATTCCTCAATAATATTGCACAGTGCTAATAAAATGATCATAGAGGCCTGGATTTAACAGAGAGAAAGAGTCGTTTTTTTTCCCCCTTTGTTCTTTTGTTTAAAATCAGCCACTGGATCTCTTGTTTTTCTAATACAATGACTGCATGTCACTCACAAGTCGCAAATAAACTGTATGACACATTTATTTTGGACAGTCTTTTAAATAATGATACATTTATATTCACTAATTAATCTGACCACAGAGGATCCACAACTTATTGTAAGAAAGATAAGCAAAAGAGAAAAAAAAAAAAAAAAAACAGAGAAAGGAGGTAAATGAAAAAGCATCAAGAGAAGGGGGACATAGTGAAAGGGCTTTCTGAGTTATGGCAGCCATGTTTAGGATGCGGTTGGTACGAACAGAGGTGTGAAAAAGTATTTGCCTCCATATGGATTTCCTCTGGTTTGTTCTTTTTTTTTTGTCACACTTACATTTTCACATCAGCAAATTCTAATTCCAGAGAAAGACAAGTAGAACAAATGGATATGAAGAGAAATTTTTCTGATGTGGAAAGAGTATTTTCCTCCCAAACCTAATTATGGGTGGCAACAAGTATTTGTAACACTGTGGGGGAAATTTTGGGCCACTCTCGTTTGCAGAATTGCTTCAATTTGCCTATTTAAATGAAATGCCTCTTTAAGGTTATGGCATTCAAATGCTGACCACTCTTTTGTTTTGTCTTTTTCTTCTAGTAGCCATTTAGAGGTGGACCTGCTTTGACCAATGTCCTCACCACTCCAGGGAAAGTTCACCACTGGTTTATGTTTTCCCTTCCGTCTTCGCTGCTAGCTGTGAGATTCAGCCTTAAAATCGTCTGTGTTTCTCGTCTGCGCTTGAATTTTTCATTATGTCAGGCCAAAATACGTTGCTTTTTGAGATCTTCAGCTTCATGAAGTCAGAAAGTGATTTTTTAAGGGTCTGGAAATAATCATGTTTGGTTGTGAAATTGAGTCAGAAAGTGTGACTAATCATAGTTAGTTTATGAGGTTCATTCTGAAGAGGTGCAATTAAATTTGTTTTATTTTTTTTTTAAACACAGGCCTTTGTTGGTTTGGACAGCTTTTGCCCTTAAAAGTACATTTCATTCATTTATTCGGGTTATTTTTGTTTGACATTAAAATTTGCTTTATGAACTGATGAATTTAAATGTGACAAAAAAAAAGACATTTCCAGAGGGAGCAAATATCCTTTCACAGCAGCATACAAATTAAAAAAGAAAAAAAGAGAGCACTAGCTATGCATTTAGACCTTAGCTGCTCTGATGGTAGCCATTTTCACACATTCAATTCCATCCTAAAAAACATTCTCAAAATATGTTTTAAAGTTGTAGTATGGGCAAACAGAGATGTGCACAACTGTGTGCATCACTGTGGACACTTCGGTTATAAAATATAAATGTATGCAGACATAGCAGCAAGATGAGATCTGCAACTTCATGTTCTTTTTTTTTGTTTGTTTTATTCATCCGTTACTCCCGTGAATTCATTCCACAAACAAGTTGGCCGATTTTAAATTATTTAAGAAACAAAAATTCAAAGAAAAAGTCAACTTGAGTTTTAAAACTCAGCATCGGCACTAATAGTAGAAAAACTTAACTGTCAACCATGAATATCATGAGGGATGATGCATGTTTTCAGATAAAATTAATATTTTGATAACATAGGCCTTTTGGCTCCTTTGTGCTCCTGCCAGATTCTTCCCCCTGTTCCCTTTCACATCTTAGGCAATGCGTAACCAAAAATCACCTCCTGCAGATTTTATAGAAGAAAAAAAACTTAACCTGCAGCTGAACATGTCTCATGTTCAATGTGTGAAAAGAGCAAATATCCAACAACCCAAGCACCAGCCAGCGAGAGGGGGAAGGAAATAATGATAATAATAATAAAAAAAAGGTACTGGAAAGGTGAACTTATAGTTTGCAAGGGGGATTTAGACGAGCTGACATACGTGCCGCTGCACTCCCCGATTCGAGATGTATACCTCTGTATACAGGGGTTCGACAGCCGTCTGGCCTGCCGCATCTGCAACAACACAGTGCACAGCAGGATTAGAGCAGACAGGCTGGGGGTCCCGATGCGACAGGATGGAGAGAGAGAGAGAGAGAAAGAGAGAGAGAGAGAGAGAAGAAGAGGACAGTAAGAGGAAGAAGAGGACAGTAAGAAAAAAGGAACAACAGCTAAAGAAAAAAACAGAGATGTGGAGCACAGAATGATTCCAGTGTAACCAGGAAGTACCAACGCAGACGTGTTGATTACTTCTTGGCACCTTTCAGTTTTAGCTGCTTTTATAAGACTATAGTAAATGAATGTCATTTGAAGAACAGAAAGTTCTATGTGGTTTGCATTCAGCTGAGGATCCAAAATACAAATCTTTAGTGACATGCATCATCTGCTGAGTATTTAATAGATGTCACATTTTAAGAGGACACTTCAGTAAAATAATATGGATATGGTTTGTGATTGGTAATGAGGGGGTGATAAAAAAAAAGTCTCTAGGAGCGCACCGCAAAATGACATCATAAAACACAATCGTTTTTTGGCTTTTTTCTTTCTTTTTTTTGAACTAAGTGCTTTGCGAAACTGTTCATACTCCTGGAACTATTTCCTGTTCACAACCACAAATTCTGTTGTAGTTTATTGGTGTTTAATGGAACGAAATAACATGGAGGGGAATGAAATGCTTGTTTGTTTGTTGTTGTTTTTCTGTTGTTGTCACCTGAAAACTGCAAATCACTTGCATTTGTATATTTCTCCAAATCTTTTGAGCTGGAGTTCTTCAGTTACTAACTTGCTGACACTTTTCAGGTTTTTATTTGCTAAAACAAAACCAGATTATGCATGCTTCTCCTTTCGCTTCACAGTGACACTTTGTGATCCCATAAACGCCAACAAGAAATTGTGGTTGTAACATGACAGAATAAAAAAGAGGTTAAAGGTTGCAGTTTTCCAAGGAACAATTTGAAGACAGGGTGCATGTTTCCACAACAAAACTTACTTTGAGCTCGCCTGCTTTTAGGTTCTAAAACTGCTACCTCATATGGCATAAATGAAGTTTATCAAGAAAAAAAACAGGTTAGTTGTGTTTTGGCTTCAGTAAAATTAACAGTTCATGCTCAAGAACATCCACTAAAAACAACACACATTAGAGTTTCTTCTGAGCCGAATCTTCCTACCACTAGATGTCAGCGTAATTCTCGACTTCTGCTTGTGTCCATGTGTCACAGTGAATGGTACTTACTGTGGCAGCCGACCTCCCAGGTCCCCGCTGGGCTACTATGGCCCCTGAGATAGCCTTTATCCAACTGTGCATCTCCACTGGGCTGTCCGCCTAATGGAGACAAAATAAACATATTCATTAATTAAAGTATTAGAGAGAGAAATCCTATGGATTGGATGTAGAATCCTTCGTTGGTAAAAGAGACATAATTCAAGAATCTAACAGTCTGATCTGAGATAGCTGCTACACTGATTTTATAATCACAGAAAAGACACCTGGATATAAAACGTCCTCGACGTCGTGACGACTTCAAAGAGATTATCTCTCATCATGATGTCACTAGAAGGAAGCCAGAGACAATTGAAATCAAATTCGACATCAAGAGCTGATAGAAATCTGTCTTTATCAAACACAAAGACGTTTATTGTACACAGCGGGAAAATGTCGGGGCATGTTGAATACCTCTGTTTGCACTCCTGGACCTTATGAACCTCCTTTAGTGGGATCATCCTCAGAGGCTCTTTCTCCTAAAGAAAACAAAAAACACCCACAATAGAGGATGAATATTATTATTTGGAGGCATCTTAATAGCATAATTATCAAAATCAATCCAAGTTCATTTCTGACTGACAAGAAAAATTGCAAACTTTTCTCAAAGCTTATAATTTTCTTGATTGTTAGAGTGTCCTTGAGGATGTTGATAACCAAATACAGAGATAAACGCGTCAAATAGGGGTTGACACTGTCAAGGACAGGGTACAGGAGGTGCAGGTTGTCTTGAGGACAGCTTGTGTGTGTGAGTCTGTGTGAGTAAAACTGGCTGGAGCTAGCAAGACGTGACAGGACACGTGAAGGCAGTGAATTCCTGAGACTGCGAATAAAACAAGCTGAAACATGGGACTGAGAGTGATGTTACTCCTCCCACCACTGGCAGGAAAAGCAGCTCCACACTAAACATTTTTGTTAAAAAAAAAAAAAGATTTTTATTTTAACCTGGAAGTTAATTACCAAATCTGACTTGAAGTAGCTCATAGCGTTTTCCTCAAGGAGGAAGTAGCGACGCTTCCAGTTCCTCATCTGGAATGAAAACACGTCAAGTTTGTTAGCATTCCTTCCAGGAAATTTAAAGGAGAAACTTGTCAATATGCAGCTTCACTTGGAACAAAATCTTCTGTATAAATAAAATACAAAGCAATATAATTATTATAAAGTTTGCATCTTACATGAGTGATTCCTTGAGAAAGTAAATGCTCAACTTAAATATTTCTAAAAAGCCACATGTCCAAATCAAATTGCAACTTTTCGGTACTTCATTAAACCTTCTTGTTATTTGCTTGAATACTCTTTTTGTCTTCAAGCTTAAATGTAGGAATGAAAAGTCGACATGGCAACATGTTTTAGAAAATTGTTTTTCTAACAAAGCTTCCTATAAATCAGGTTGAAAACGGTTTGATTCTGGTCAGCAGCTCATTGCTTTATGATTCTCTAAATGTTCTTCAACACAGAGGCAAGCCTGCTAAACCGCAGCAGTTTCAGAGACTTTACAGTCTTTCACATCCAAGGTGTTTACCACAAACTAATTTCTCTTTTGACAATAATTTGTAGGATTAATAACACATATATGACACTTTTTAACAATTGCCAATCAACTTTTGATGCCAGTCTCTCCATCAAATATATTAGTGTTTCACTTTTAGTCTAAATTTGGAAAAACATGTAAAATAAGGACCTGAAGGATTTTTCTGAAAGCCAACATGGACTCAGATAAAAAGCCGTCTAAAGGCCTCACCACGGCTCCTTGCTTCACACAGTAGCCTGACTTGATGACACGCTGTTCCTGAGCCGGCCTGCCCAGGAAGTACGGCAGCTGACTGTGGGAGCGCTGCAGCGCCTCGCGCTCCGATCTGTTCGCAGCGTCACCGCCTTCATGCTGAGAGGAAAAACATTTTATTGACATGTAAAGTTTAAACTTTGCAACACAAACACAATCGTTATTAGGTTAAATTTGCAAATTGATAAAGTCCCTCCCCAAAATATGCGGATACTTAATCCAATATAAAATATTGAACATAAACTAAATAACTGCATTTTTATTTTATGTTTTAAATGAGAATAGAAAACACATTATTATTATTCAAGGATATGAAAGTCTAGCCTATTCTCTGCAAACAAAGTGTGTTTTAGTGGAAATAATTGTTTACCCATAAATATATTACTTTTATTTCTATTAACTAAAGGTTAGACAAGGTCATGCATTTATTTACACCTTAAACAGGATTCCCTTGCACAAGCTGGTGAAACAAAACAAATTATATTATTGTTCATCAAAATACACCAGTTATTTTTTGATGCTATTTTATAGTATACTCCTGCAAAGGACCTTTGAACAAAACGTCCAATTATTATTTATCTAAATAGTTGCTTTTAAATGAAGTTTAACAAATTCAATTTCTATTTGAAAATTTTCTGGAAAATTAAAAAGAATTAATAGATTATTATCTGAACTGATTGTAATCTAACGTTTTCCAGGCTTCTCACTGGAGTTTGAAAAAAACCCCCAACTTGACCAGTTTGAGTCAGAAAACTTCATGTTCACTGTGTGAGAGTGTTGGCACAGAAAAGAAGAGAAAAGAAAAGGACAGAAAAAGAAAGAAAAGAAGAGAAAAAAAAGGACAAGAAAAAGATAAGAACAGAAAAGAAAAGACAAAAAGAGAAAAGAATAGAAAAGAAAAGAAACGAAAAAAAGACATAACATAAATTTCAGAATCAGCCAAATTAGGATCTGTCTTTTGAGAGATGCATTCATGGCCACTGACGCACAAAGCTTTTTGATTGCAACACTTTCATTATCAATGGAGAAGATTCAGGAATCATTTGATCTGTGTTTTGGCCAAACTTAAATATCAAGAAACATATTGTAATTGCTATTCTCATGTTTACCCTGAAACTCTGAATAGTTTCCCTTTTAGGTTTATGACAGGTTAATTTGGTGGAGCTGATGTTCACCTGGGTTTGGGTTATGATGGGAACTCCACCGATTATGTCCGTCCTGTAGGAAACTTGCTTCTTGGGCCCGACGACGTCTGGCAAAACTTTCTGGTTTTCTGAATTCTGGTGGCTTTCTGACGACTTTGGCACCTTAAGAAAAAAACATAAACGTTGTATAGACAGAGACAGTTTGTAGCCATTAGCTGTAGTAACTCTACTACATTTCTCAATATTTTAAGTAGAGAAAACATCAATTTGCATATGCAAAATCTTCCTGGAGTGTAACATATTTTAAATCCATTTCCTCTTTGTCAGGATAGCATTTATGGAGAACAATGGAAGCAGTCCTTTATCCCAGACTTCAGGAAAACAATACAACATCCTGTTAGTCATGTTTTGACTCACTTCTAGTTCCTTGATAGAGTTTCTTAATCAGTTCACAGAAGAAAGAAAAAAAGGAAAAAAATATGAGCTAGAAAAATTAAGAAGAAAAGGAAAAGCTGCATGTTGTGTGTTTGTGTGACTCACGGTGATCTTGGTAGCTTTATTGAGAGCGTTGACCCAGTCTACAAGGTCCTGCTGATCATTTGCCTGAAGGAAGAACTTCCTCATCCCAGCATTGATGACTAACAGATCATAAAACAGGAGTGGGAACAATAGAAAGGGTGAAATTAACTTTGGTTCCAATGCCTCCATCACAGACTACATTACTACTCCTACAACATCACCTTCTGAGACACTTAGTGAAACATCTAATGTAAATATAAACTAAAAAGGCAAAGATGAAGTGTTAATCCAAAACTTTGCCATTCTTGCACAATAATGAGTGTCAGAATGAAGCAGCTGCCCCTTGTGACTGTGATGATGAAATCAAACTGAACTGAGGGAGTTTCCTACACAGTCAACAAGATTTTCTTGTAAAAATCTTTTTATTTTTTGTAAAAATAAATAAATAAATAAATAAGAATTATTCAAGACCCAAAAACTAAATACCATCATATGTTCAGAGTCTCTGTCTTTCCCAAATGAAAGAGAGAGACAAACTTTTACATGTTTTGCATTTTTGAAAGTTTAGTCAGAAGCTGACTGGATGGACTCCTTTCTCTTTCCCATGGATCGTTAAGTTGCGCTATTCAAAGCTTCCTTGTATCTTCTGCTTCCTTTACACGTCACTGTGATAAATTACATTACAGCTGGGCTGATTTACCTGTCAACTAGCAGCAGTAAAAGGCACAAAGCAAACTCTGTGGCACAATTAAGATCATTCATTTTGAGCTCCTACTGAGAGCGGAATGACACTTCTCTCTAAATAAATCTGTCTGTTCTCTGGTTAATGAAATTATAGTGTTAGCCTTTCTCAGATATGTTGACCTTGTCTTTGAGGAACACCAAGTGTTGAGTAAGTGTTTTGGTCTTGAAAGTAGAGTGCCAGAATGACAAATCTAGGTGTAACCAAGTCAGGCGACGGATCTGACTCAGTTGTAAAACTATGCACACTGGTGGGAAAACCTGTTCACCTTCAACTCTCATACAAATACTTCAAACCCACCCATGCAGCAATCGGCTTCAGAGATCTCTGATCTCGGTTTTCTAACGATACAAAATACTGTTGGAGCACAGGCTAACTTTTCTGAACACCACTAAGTGCCTGAAGGAGCGAGGGGGAGAGCAGGACTCGTGGTTATCAACATGTGCTGCACAAATGGCCTTTCAAAAATAACTTCATCCAATCTCCAAAGCAAGTCCCAATTAGGATGCTGGCATCCGGCAGAAACCTCAACAAGGCATGTGGTGCGCACGCAGCTGGACAATGTGCACTCACACGGCAACATCAACACGGTCGGCCATTCGTCGCACTAATACTTCCTGTGATTGAGTTAGATGGAAGTGAAGGAGAGGGACAAGTCAACAATAACAGAAAGGGAAGTTTTTTTCCTAAAGAACCTGATCTGAGGTAACTGATATATTTACGCAACACCATCATGTTGTCCTCAAAGGTGTGTGAAGTCAAGTTAAGATCTTTGCCCATTTTGCCTGATATTTTTTTTTGTCTATAATGTCTCTAAATATGGCAGGAGAGTTGCTGAGTTGGCACTAGTGGTGTGACTATCGCAAACTGTGGACTTGCAGACATGACCTGGTGGGCGGGTCTTTCAGTCTAACTTCTCTCACAGCAGAGCAGCAGTCCTCTATTGCAAAAATTTGACTATTAGACTTTTGCTGATGAAAATAAGACTGGTGGATAACATTGGCTTTACATTTAAGTATCAGACAATCACACATTTCTCAAAATTAAGGAAATAGGGACCAATTTATTGTAGCACCCCTCATGGGAAGGCAAGCTCTCTAAAGGACGTTAATGTCCTTGTTTTGGAGAATAAAGTTGTAAAATATAGTGTAATGGCACAAGAGGTGAAATATTAACATTTAAAAGCTTAAGTAGTAATATAACAAAATCTATGCTGAGAATATTAATGTTTAGTTTAATGTAGCCTTAAAAAAGCTAATTTAGCAAGTAATATGAGCAAAAATGACTCTAAGACATTTGTTCTACTATAGAGCCATATTGCCGTTTATGAATATATATAATGATACATTAAACAGCAACACATTACATTCTAACATGATTCGGTATTGTATCCTATTCATTACACTTTTAAAAGCTGCAGTGATCTGTCATGTAGCACTCACTTATCATTGCTTGTTCACACTGAACTGACTAATCTTCAATCACGTGTGTGTGTGGGTGTGTGTGCGTGTTTCAAACACAGCTCTACCTTTACACATCCTGAGGACAGACAATACGAGTTGTGTGTGGAGCCACCATTGTCCACCATGCTGGCTCTATCTTAAAAACCAGCATTGATGGAGCTCTGATTACCTCCAGTAAAGCCTCAGACAAAAGTCAACAGAACAGCAGTCTAGTACTGCATATGTAGGATTACAAAGAACATCTTAAATGTTATTATGAACAAAAACAAGACTTTAGATCAAAACTGTTGATTAAGATGTTGTCAACGAGACAAGTCAACCAAACAGACCAAAGTTAAATAGGAAGATGACGATGTTTGGTTGTGTACTTACCAAAGCAAAACTCTGCTTTGGGCCTCTGCTTGGTGGCATCACTGACCTAAAGATGGATGAAGTACAAAGTTTCACCTTCATATTTAACTAAACTGTTTTATTGAAACTGTATTAGTGTAAAGGAAGTTTCTGATGGTATATGTTCCTTTACCTTAGAGATGTAGGTGAGCTTGAGTGAACCAACACAGTCTGCACCAATGGGCAGGTTCTACAGGAGAACAGCAAAACGAGGAATATTGCATTAACATGCTTAAATAAAACATACAAAAACACAAGACTAATGTTGAATTAAGTGATGTCACAATCTGATTGCAAATGTCAATGCAGAATAACAATCTCTAAACCAATCGGATCAGGAGTTACTGACAACTCCCAATCTTTGTTTTTGGTAGACGTTTAAGCATTTTTAAGGGGTAAATCTTTAGAAATCAAGATCTAGTTTATGTACATGTCTTGCAAAACGGTATTATAGTTTGGCCAGGTTATTTTATGGGTCAAATATGGGTGTTTTTCAAAGAAACAACAATCGGCCAATGCCGATCGTATCTACTCCCACAAAGGTCTGAAAATCAGCTGCTGCCCCCTTTTGATCTGCCGTTAGAGGGCTGACTGTCAGACCCGTCCACCAGGTCACATCTTCATGTGTGCGGTCAACAAGTCACCCATCTGTTGCCAACTTAGCAACTTTGTTGATATATTTAGTAACTTTTCAGACATAAAAAAAACAATGTCTTCATCCAAAATTAGAGTCAAAGTCAGGCTTCCCATTTCCACCACAGGTGTCCTTGGTGCACATGAAGTGGAAATTATCAGAAAACGCCTCCTGAATGAGAAGCAGCTGCAAGAGACAAGTCTCTTGGAGAGAGACTTGTCTTCAACCTCTTCTACAACCGACTTCTACAACCTCTACATTGGAGAACCTAAACTGCACATTTGAATGGACCAGAAAGCAGAAGAGCAATCACAGCGGATCAAGAATCAGCAGGTTTTATGACCTGTATTCAAGGAACGCTCACTTGAAGACAGCAAGGTGCACATTCTGGACAGGGAGGACAGATTGTTTAAGAGAGGAGTGGAAGAAGTCATCTATATTAAACGTAAAAATATTAAACGTAAAAAGACAACAGTAAATAGAAAATTTGGCCTCAGCTTCAGTCTTTCTAACACTTTCTCTGCAGGTTGTTATGTCTCCCTATGTGGTTATTCGGCAATTCAAACCTTGGAACGTGCGAGCAAAACAGCTCACATGAAATCATTAGAGACATGTTTGAATCACCAGGAAATAATGAACCAAACACCTAGCTGAGTGTGGCTCGACTCCTGTGATTTTTCTAACTTTGACTCATGAGCCTTTTACCTAAACCAACATTGTTCACCACTAAAGAAGCCTCTTGGTTGAGAGGTGAAACATCGTCAAGAAACGAGACAAATGTATCAAGAGACAAATGTATCAAGAGACAAATGATCAAAAAGTCAATTAAAAAAAACTGGCTAACTCAAATGCAAACTGCAGTTGAAAACGGCAAAAGCAAGATGTGAGTTGACCGAAGACTTCAGCTGTCACAAGTTGAGTCAGAAATGTCTTCAAAAACAAAATGATAAAGCCGCACAAATTATTTGGTAACATGTTGTCATGTTGTGGTTTCTTAATTTAGTAGACTGCTGCTGCTGCTGCAAAAAAGAACAACATCTTGACGTTGACCTTTAGAAAACCAAACATGTACCGCTGTGAGAAAAAGAAAGAACAGAAGAGGCTATACAGCAACTGGAAGGTCACTGGAGTTAGGTGTGGTACTTAATGAAATGCAGTGTTATGTTACCATCCCTTGAAACAGCTATATGTATGTAGCAGATATACGTTTTGAATAACATAATACAAACATCTGGGAGTGACTCTGAGTCCTAAATTGAATAAGATGGGAGAATCTGTGCAGGCAGCTCAAGCTTAGAGAGAAACACAAGAAGGCTTTTTCTAATAAAATGTAAATAAAAACCTTTTTGTAAATAAAAACTTTTTTTATTATTTTAGTCAGAAACATAAATGATTTATAAACACACACACACACACAAAAAAAAACACTTGACAAAGGTGACCAAAAAGGGCAGGATAATGTTTCTAAGTCTAACTTTAAATTTGCAGGATTTAACAAATTACCATCAATATGAGAAAAATAGTCCTATGTCCAAAGTATGTATATTTATTGAGTTATGTACCATTTATGACATATTACTTCATTTTCTTTAACAATATTTTGTAAAACAAATAGTGAAGTAAATATTCTTATCTTCATGCTGGCATTATCCCACAAATGAGCTCCAAGAACACTATTTTTAGCCTTTAGTCTTAAATTATATTAATGTTCCGGAGTATTAAATATTTTCAAACACGCTTCAGCAAGGTTTTTGATTTTACAAAGACATTTTATAATAAACTTTGTCTTTAAATTTATAGATTGAAAAGTTAATATATAAAAATTATTTTTAAAGGCAATTAACATTAAAGATTTGTTTTCTAAAATGACACTCATTTTATATAGTTTTATTTTTGAAGGTTGCCTAAAAATCTAGAAGGCTTTCTTGAAAGCTTATTGATTGAATGGAAACTTTATTTAATCAAGTATTAAGACTGTAATTCCGACTTGGTCAATGCCCGGCCTTAAATAACTGATTGGAACATTTCTAATTGTTGAGCTGAAGTTTTATCTGAAAATAAATACCTCATAAAAATCTCTGCAAAGCACGACTGTAGAGTTCTGCACAAATTTACTTTGGCTGCACTCCATTACCACCATTTTTACTGCTTTGCTCTGTTACTCAAATTAGGAGATTCAGATTTAACATCATTAAAATTTTAACTTTTGTCAACCTATAAAAAGAGAAGAACTTAATAATTTAGCATTTCTCATGCACTGCATCATTTATGGAAACGTTGCATGACATGGCTCTGACAGATACAAAGCAAACCAAAACCAGCATGAGCGCGCACGTACACACACACACGCATAAATAAGTAAAATGAACCTCACATTAAAAAAAAAAAAAAAGCAGGAGTGTAAGTGGAGTTCCTCAAACCCTCATCCTAAATGATTTACAGCAGTGTGGGCCAACAGCTAAAACCCAGACACACTGTTTGCCCTCAGTTACTCCTGGGCTTAAAATATGTGCTTCCCAATTCTGTCAGCTAGAATTACATAATTACAAGTTCTCCTGTCCTCGTGAAGCTGCCAGGCGATGGAAACGTTTACCGTACTTAATCCTGTGCTCATGATGAATGAGAGAGGTTGGCTTTAAGTTGCTTTCAGCTGCAGGAAAGCTGATCGTCGTCTCAGATAAATGGCACATGGCATTCGGCTGCTTAAAATGACCAGCACTCCATCGCCAGAAACCTTACAACAATCTGCAGCTGCAAGAATTGCTTCTTTTCCTTCTTCTTTTTAAACCATACTCATTTCTTCAAGATTAAAGGTAAAGAGCTAAGCTAACACCAATAGCTGTGCATACCTGAGGGTTATCCATGAACCACACCAGGCTCCCCTGCTGTGTGTCCAGGATGAAGTAGCGTCGCAGGAACTTGCCGCTGTTCTCGTTCTCCTCGATGTCCAGGAAACCACAGATGCGGTTCTGTCGGTCCACATAAGGCATCTCGCTGCCGGGACATTCCCCGGCCTCGTCGGGCCGGGAGCGGAGAAGGAGGAGAGGGGGCGACAAGGATCGGGGAGAATTCCTTCGGGACACAGAGAGAGAGGAAGAGAGAAAGAAAAAAAAAAAGAGAGTGGAAGAAGCAATTTGTGAGGCGGGAGAGGGTGGTTGTATTTCTCCTTCCTTCGTTTTGCATCTACTGTGGTCTCGCTGCCACCTGGAGCTCACCAGGCACCAACCAGCCAGCAGATCATGTGACAGTAACCACAGCCCGCCCTTTTATCCTTTTATATCAGCCTCACCCACTCTCTCGTCGTCTTTTTTTTTTTTTACTCTCCTTTGGCCTCTTTTTTTTTCTATAACACACTCTCTCTCTCGCTCTTTCATACTTCCTCTGTGCCGACGCTTGCTCTCTCTATTTTTTTTCTCCCCCCTTTTTCCTTTGCAGTCGGCTCCTTTTTCACTTTCCGAGCTCTCTCCTCCCAAATGCCCACTCATCTGATTTGGCAAGCCTCTGTCCAACCCCTTCTTACTACTCCCTCCTTCAGTTCAGCACTCACTTAAGCATAGAGAGAGAGAAAATAATAATAAGCAGTTATTAACCTGGTAAGTCATATCCCTAGGGGAAAAAGAATTAAAAAAAAACCTTTGTATGTTTAATCAACAAAAAAAAAAAAGGAGTCGATGCTCGACGCGTGTGACTGCTCACATCTCAATGTCAAAGCTCTGCGAGGGTGGGTGCCGAGTCACTGTAGACATATTGTCGCATCAGGCTGTTTAAGCTGTTGTCTTTTTGGAGACCAGGCCTGAAATATGGGACTGATGTGTGTCGGTGGAAGGCAGAAGATAAAGGGGCTCTTTCTCCGCAACATTATGTGCGCTGTGTGGGTGGACAGGGAGAGATGGTGGTGGTGGTGGTAGAGGGGGGCACAGAGGGGACAAAAGGCTCAGTTGTTATGCATGGACTCTGGGCTGGGAGCATCTCAGCGAGTCCCTGCGTGCACCAGAGTTGTCCCGTTTGTCACACAGGCAAGAGAGAAGGGGCCGCAGTAAGAAGCAGCTATCTCAGCACAAAACGAACACCGACTGTCACGAGAGGCGGCCGGGCTGAGTAAGTGCTCCTGTGAATCCAGATGCTAAGGAAGGATTGTGGTTACGATGCGAGTTAATAGAGCATCCTCTGAGTGAATGATTAATGTCGACCAGGTGTTTAAATTGAACTTGCTTTCTGAAAAGGTGGATTTTCTTTACGTTAAAGTCAGATTTTGACTGAAACTCAACAAGCGCGCTCCCTGAAGTTTGATGTGCACAGTGGCTGCTCCTCGTGTAAAACATGTTGAAAGTTGCAGGTATGACCATAGCTGATTTTACAAACAGGCTTCATCTGACTGGAGGTTACATTAACATATTGGAGGAGTCCAGTCAAAGTCCCCGACCTGAATCTGATGATGAATCTAACGATTAGGATGATGGCAAAGACCCTAATCTTTCCAACCGCAAAGACCAAAAGATAATCATCACAATTAAAAGGGTATAAATTAGGGCTGGACGATAAATAGATTTTATTGATTAATCTAATTTTTGGCTTTGAGAATTCATCTGGACATCGATATTGCAAAACAACGCATTAATGCCTGCCTGGTAGTTGAAATGCTGGAGGTTTCAAACTTACTAACATGGCAAATACATCTAGAGAAAACGATTCCTAAGAAGTCAAAAAGGCAAAAATGAAAGTGTATTGTATTCTGAGGCAGACAAACAGGAAAAGCCAAAGGACACTGACAAGCAATTACACAGGCTGGCTTCATTTCACACCCAAAAACAAGTCTGGTACAAAGAATCAACACTATATAGTACCAAATCAAAACTATAAAGTACCAAACTGTGAAGGGGACCAGCAACCCCCCATTGCCATGTTATATGAATTAGTGGTGTTAATTCAAGAAGACTTTTTGCTTTAAAATAATTTATAATTTGAACACCCAGATTGAAGGTGACAAAACAAGCTGGTCAGAATCCATGGCAATCTGCCACACAAACTCTAGCATAGCAACAAAAAATAAGATGGAAATGTTTTATTTCATTTGAACAAGTTTCCTTTTCCAAAGTGCCTGCTTTGTGAAACATTATTATATAGCTTGTACAATGTCTTGTTTTTTTATTTTTTTTTTCAGACTTACACTGCAGACGTGGAGTTCAGTTTAATAAACCCCATTATTTATATATTACCAGCTATAAATATGACCAGTCTTAGTTTTTTTATGTCACTTTGAAACCCGGTCAAATAACAAATAACAGGTTGTTGGTTTCCATGAGCCCCACTTAAGGTGTAGGCGGCAGCGGTTCTTTCCTCCGTCTGACCCTGAAAGCCTTGGTGCTGATGAAGCAGCCGCGTTTCGGGGTCAGCGTTTGCGGTGGTGGGGACCGAAAGAAAGCATTGGTTTAGAAATGAAACCGGTTTGGTGGAAAGAAAAAGAAAAGACCCTTTCTTTCCATTAAACTCTTTCACTTTCAATTTAGCTCATTGTCATTTAATTAGTCTTCTCAAGATCAGAACTACAGCCACTGACTTGATCCTAAAACCCTTATGCATAGTAAGTTATTTTCACACATCTCAGTTTTGTATTAGAGTGAACTTTGGAAAATCTCAGTTAGAAAGCTAGTCCAAATTTGGCTGACAGAGAAAATGGATCAACTCTGATTTCTGACTGATTAATTGGTATATATAAATATTTTCCATGATGAAAAATGTCACTGCTGTCAGGAGTTTTTGTAGCCATGACTAAACAAGAGTTTCTGTGGAAAAAGTATGTAATTTTACCATCGTATTAGGCATAAACTCAAACCATAGTATTAGGCATACACTCATGCATTTTCTTTCTTTCTATCAAAAAAGGTTCTTTGCAAGAGACATTTTATAAACAAAAAAATAGTTTCTTTAAAAAAAAAAGGAGTAAGAAATAAAATGCATCTGAGAATATAAATCTGCTGCAAACACACGTACATAGTCTGACTTGCAGATAATGCTTTGAGAGCTGTTAAGACACGGATTTGATCAGACAAGTTTAGTAAAGACCTGGTTTCCACCCAATTTTCATGTAACAAATTCTTTACTAAAGGAACCCACCCAAGAAAATGTTTGACAACCTGCCCGGCTGTAGTCGCATTTCAGACTCCGTGTGAAATTCACATTTATTTTCATGTCTTTTGTTAAGAAAGAAAAAAAAAAACATAACCCACATTTTATACTTCTAGTCTCTCATTATGGGAAAACTTAACACTGAAACTTGTTTTCAAGTGAACAACAAAAACAAAAAACTAGTAGTAAGGGCTTATTTGGTGATACTTTAGCAACAGTGTTTAAAGGTATTCCTAATCATCACAATATTATATTTTACATAGAAATACTTAGCTATTTTAAAGACACTACCCAGGCGTGTATTGTTGTAACTGAGTCAAAATAGAGCTCAATCTCCACTGGAGCAGTTCACAAATTATGTTTTGTTATTGTTTCTGTAATTGCACCAAAACCTCCTGCTCCTTGTGTGTTTTTGGGTTAGTGAAGCACATAAATCAGCTAATCAGCTGATTCTGGAACACAATGTTATGGGGGAACAACGCATTTCTATTTGGTTTCCAAATCAGTCGAGTTGCATTTCAGTATCAGCCGAATGTGTTTGATCCAAAGTGTCGCTCTACTGACCAAACCATTGCCGGTGTTAACAGCTGAAGCAAACATTGACAATTATTATGTTCAGAGATTTATCTGGCATCAGTCTGTTTATATTTTTAATTTGTACAGATTTGCCACTTTTAAAGTGAGTAAATATCATGTTCTGCAGATCACTTAGAAGAGTTCCTGATTTACCAGCGAAGCGGCATGGCACACAATCTGAACTCATAACTTTACCTCATATGGACAGGTTCTCTCTCTGGCTGCTAATCGAATAATCCCCCCCATCCCCTCTCATCATAAGCCTGTCCAGTGGTCATCTTTGTGTGGAAGTAGCAGATGACGCAGAAACATCACTGGGATCAGATCTTAGCGATTTTATTACAAGAGGGCTAATACGGATCACAGAAGATCTGACAGTAAAATATGGCCATCCGGTTTGCCCTTATTCTCTTTGCAAAGAAACAGATAATCACTTCTGACAGAGAGATCGGATTAAAAACTAAAGCTCTACCAATCAGAGTTTTGTGGTTGATGAACAATCCTATTTTGGTAAAGCTTTCTACAGTAATGAACTCGATCGATCAACTTGTGCACATTTTGTACTCTGCTTGTCCAGTCTTCTTGTTATCTGTACCTTCTCCAACGTGACTTTTTGACACTTCAATGATACTAAAAGTAGTTAATCTCGAGTCTTTTTCTCTTAACAGAAGTATCCACACTGAAGAGGGTTGTTGTCAACTTGACATGGTAGCACTTAGCATGGTGGGTTATGAATTTCAAAAAGATCAGGTTTCTACCTTTCCAACTTGCTGTCACTAGCAAACCATGGTGAATGTGTATTTGGCATCAGAACGCCTTTAAAAAAAACACTAAAGAACAAATTAGGGTGTAGCAGAGGCAAATTACTGTGAAGGCCTTGCTCCCAGGAGGTCAAAGTGCAGGAGTGGGACAGGTGGATTCAGTTCAACTTTCTGCCCATAAACTTCTTTTAACAGAGCAGATAAGGCCACCAGGTTTGACTGCCACCATCACAAAGCTTCTTTCAGTTGAAAGGAACAACCAGGACGTCAAAGTTAAAACGAGTTTTCAATTGCAACCAACAAAAAGACTATCTGTGCTTAAGTTTACCAACCCAAACGCACGAAATAGCATTAGAATGAGAGTGAGCTAGTCTTGGTTAACCTTTGACCATTTCGATTACCATAACCCACTGAACAGCTGTGTTAGCAACAAAATGAACACCCAGGAATGTTCCAGGTTAGGTTAGCTCTCCAGAAACAAGCTGAATGATCCACAAAATACATGTAATAGTGTAAATGTCCCATCTAAAACTATCGGGAATCTGCTGGGAGAACTACAGCTTGCGTTAACGGCTAACCGAGATGACTGGGGTTAGCCAGCTTTAGAGGAAAATTAGAGGAAAACTCACAGAAAGAAAAGCTCAGAAAGATTAAGCTAGTGGCTTTCCATATGAAGGAAAATATAGTTTACCTCCCAGCGTTCAACTTCCTACCAAGCGGACGTCGTCTTGGGGTTGTTTAGTCTGTCCTCTGCGCCGCAGCCCTCAGCCCATCTCAATAGATCCACAAGACAACAGTCATACTGCTGCTCCAGGGTGAACACAGATCGTCTGTTGCGAAGATGTTCACTCTGAGTTTGACTGCACTGGATTATAGCTGCGACCGAATGCACATGAATGAAATAAAACCTTACAATATGAGTGACTTATAAACGTCTTACTGTGACCACACTAAAATATTGAGTTTATCAAGTTTCAAGTTTTGAAACACTGTAAAATTGTGCTATATTTGAATTTTGTATGACATTGATTTTTTTTTTGCATCTCCAGAACTTTTTTGTAGTATGTTGCATTTTTTTATCATTTTTTTTCATTGTGATTTGCTGCGATACAATATAGTTTTAAGGTGCTAATTGAAAACAAACTAAAATTGCAATATTAGAAAGGTACTTAAAAAAAGCATTGGAGTGAGATATCTTCAACCTATTTTTCGAACAAATGTATGAAGGGATTCTGTTAATATGGACGGCAAGCATCGTAGCAGAGTGGCAATTTAGCGACCCCTAGTGTTAAAAATCTGAAATCACATCACCTTGTCTTTTTATATATATTTGCTTTCACATTCTTTAACTTAGTCGATATTTTTAGATAAATCACTAAAAGTAGCCTTAGTTGACTAAACTGGTTTAAAAGTTATGATGTAATAGATCAGGAATTAGGCTGTCAGGTAAACTTTCTCGCACCAATTTCTTATTTATTTATTTTTTTCTGTAACTTGTCAAACTGCGGTCTTAAGACACAAGACAAACCAGTTAAAGCTGTTATTCTGTAGCAATGCTTTTTTTCCACAGGCGTCGACAAAACAAGAACGTAAAATGAAGTTTGCAGGGGGGGAGGAGGAGGGGCCCCGCCTCAGGCTGCTACATGTTCATAAAGAGAAGTTTCACTCTGCTGCACTTCTCCTGGCGGGCTGACGGAGGACTCGACGATGGAGGATGAGGAAGGAGACACGTACCCAGAGATGAGGCGCTTCACTCAGCCGCTGCCCTTCCCCAGACACCGCTCCCAAAGTGACACCTCAGGATTCCGCTCCAGAGTGTTGTTCAGGCTCCGGGGAGCCCGCTCAGGTAGGAGGCGACGCTGCCTGACCTCTGGTTCAGATACCAGTGGCAGACAACAGTGTGTTGGAAAAGGACAGGTGCATCTATTTGAACAGACACGTTACTGTAATATTTTTTTATTTACTCCCCTGTGTGGCTGATTTTACACTTAGTTTTTCAAGCTACTTTTTTTTTTCTTTTTAGTTGACAAACCAAATGTCTACTAAAGCATCACAATTGCAGTAACTTGAACACATCCGACTTAAAGCTTGTGGGCTCTACCATTGTTTCCCTAAATTACAATGAGGGTGACACAAATAATAAAACTTGAAACAAACTGACAGAAAGACACCACTTAAGGGCATTTTGACCCTTATTTGAAGCAGAAAACCCACTCAGGGTCCAGTGACAAGGTATCAAAATGGCTTCAAAAAGACAGGACGAACTTGCACCAGCGGTATAACGCCTCAGCCATTGTGGTAACCGCATTTTTATCCTCCGCATCTTGCTCAAATGTCAGTGTGACAGTTTTTGCAGCCTGCTGCCCATGGCTGCATACAGCGCATACCTGCTTATGTATTGTCAGTGGTTGAAACCACTTCCTATAAGCCAGCTTCACTACTTTAGCCTCATTGTGTATGTGTGCACCCATTTGCCATCACTACTGATGGTCTGATACCATAATAATGCACTGCTTTTCTAAGGAGATCTTCCATGTTCTGTGGTCTGATCAATCTGTTGTATCATCACTGTCATGCAGAGGCTTCACTGCTTCTGCCTGTCTTGCACAGGAAGTATTGAGTGTTTATGTTTCAGCTGTAATTACAGGAAGTGGTTGCTGGAGCAGATAGAAAATTGGAAGTCCAAAGCTAATTTTTGCTCCTTGTGTCTACAACGTTATAGTTTGAACTTCTAAACAACCCAGGGTGTATAAAAAGTTCAAAGGCCTTATATTAACTCTCCTGCATCGTCACATACAGTCCGGTGAAGATCTTCATCGATACAAAGGTATGAATATCCGCTTTACATACATATGATATTTCCTGAGAGTGAGACCAAATTCTAATTGGATCTGAAGTTAAAATACTGGCGTTTTACCATCATTTTCAAAATTATGATTGGTGTTACAAAAAGAAAACAGAAGAGGGAGCTGTTTCACCATTTTCTTTACCTGACGTCCCGCAACAACTTTCGCCTATGTTATGCGCAGACGACTCACCTTAAAATTAATGTTATGTATAAGAAAAATATGCGAATATCACCAATTGTCCATAAAAGTGATTTATTGAGGCCAATAAATCCCTTTAGTAACTTTGATTGGATTATATGAAAGTAAAAGTTCCTTGGATATTTTCATAAAGCAACTGCAGCTGCTGCACTGATGATGCAGTCGATAAGCAATACTAATCACTCTGACAACTGCACAAGATAATAAAGCAAAGCAACAATATTCTGTGTGCATTGTAAAATCTGTGCTTGCATTAATTTTCATGTTTTCACTTATGTCTATCAATCAGGCAGAGTTGGCCTACAGCTGATCTTTGTTTGAAGCAGATTAACGTCCAGATGGATGAATAAAATAAGTGGATGAAAGACAAGGAAAATAGGAACAAAAGGAACAGACAGCTTCGATTCTTAACGAGACAGATGGAAGTCAAAGAGCAGAAGCAAAATATTAATAATATGTGCTGATTAAGTAGGAGGAGGAAAGGGCTGCAGACAAAAGACAAAAAAGCGTCCTTTCGGGTATCATTCCCAAAATAACGCTGATTACAGCCCCTTTGAGTCGGCAATGACTACTTGTTAAAACATTGAGTTGTACAGATAGCAGCTCTTTACCCCTCACTTCCCACACATGGTCTATCCTTAGCCTCCTCTGTGGCTTCTGTTAAAGGCTCAGAAATAAAACTCTGCTCTGAAAGAGAAATGCGGTTATGAATGCATGAAGTTTGAAATACGTTTCAGCTAGAAATCTTTCATGACGGGCGCTCGAGAACTTTTACATCAGATGTGCATCTGAAAGCTGATTTTAATTGACACTGAGATAAAATCAAACAAAAAATTTCCTATTTTAGATGTCTTAAATTTAATTAAAAAATTACAGTGTGACTTACCCAGCCCCTGGTCACAGTGAAATTTGTTTAAAAGAAATATGGCATCCCATCATGCTTTAAGTACATGTAACACAGCATTTCAAGAAAAGAGCATTACACCAACAATCACGGTTGCAGTAGTGTGATTGTGTGGAGCTCTTTATCAAGATATGAGCCACCTTTAATTGTTGGAACCATAATTTCTTTATCGAGGCATTCTCTTGTCTGAGAATGTCCTGGTGTCTGTTTGGTACCTTAATTGTGTAAGTGAGATGTTGTGACATGACCTTAAACCATCAGGACATTCATTCAATTGTTACAATTGTCCATTAAAGTGAAGTTTGAACATTTCTGAAATCCTCCAGTCTCCCAAACTCAAGAGTAAATCATGCAAATTTTTGCGTTTTCAAATTCCTGTGTCCTATTGCAATGAAATATACAACGAAGAAAGCTATTAAACAGTGGGTTCAAAAGATTTAGTAATTATTTTAATGTTGATTCTGTCTTGATCTGTTTTAAGTGCATTGTGTTCATTCTGTTCTTCCATTAACTGGTGGAAAATGAAAAGATCCTTTTTGTTACCATCTGGTTTTGTGAAGTAATGGAGTTTTCTAGATTTCATGGTTCTGTCATATAGGTTTGTGTTTGCATGTGGGGGTGGGCTTTGGCGACGGTCATGATCCAGTTGTTGTTTCTTCTCGCTCGTCGTGTGTCGCTTCGTCTGACTTCTTAAAAAGCCAAAGTCTCACTTATCCCGTTTATCTCCCCTTCCATCTGTCTATCAGTAACTCTGTGGTTACTTGCTAAGCCTTTAACTCTATTAATATTTGTAAAAATGCCTCTGCAGCAAATGAGCAGGATGTTAACTCTACTCAGCCCCCCTTTGAAATGATGTGCTCGTAGAGTAAGTGCGTGTTTGTGCGTAATGGAAATGCCGTGCTGACATAGTGGATTGATCTGATATATTGGTGCTTCGGAAGATGAGAGAAAAACAACAGCTTTGGGTTGTTTACATATGAGAAAATCGGTGAAGATCAAATAGAAAAACAATTGAAGCAGGTAAACTTGAAGTATATACTGTATATAGAGCAATTACACTGACTGATGAAAGGGAAGTAGCTCCAAACTTTACTGCGTATTGCTGCTCTTATGCAGTCAATACCCTAATGGCTGTGTGGACATTATGTCTGTCTTACTTCAGACAGTGAAACAGTGTTCATGTCAGCTCTCTATCACCCACACACCAGCACACACACTGAAAAAAACAGCTTTTTTTCAATTGTCTAACACTAAAACCACAACTCACAGCCCTCAAAACTCACTTTAACACTGATTGTATTGAGTCCGGTCCAGTTCCAATGAGACGGGACCCTATCAAGTTTTGAGTATATCACTGTATTGCAGTGTGCAAATCTGAGGTGGGCATTTTGAAAAACGTCTCTGCAACATTCCTGATTTCTTCAGTTTTTACTATTTTTATCCGACAAAATCTTAAGATCAAAAAGTGTAAAATTTTATACAAAGATAACGAGAAAATTTTAAATATATTTTTGAAATTATTATTCAAGCAACTTTCAAACCCAACTACTCCTGTGGTAAAATAGCAAATTAATTATTGACTGCATTTGTTTGGTTCAAATTCACCAATTAGATTACACATTGGCCCGATTACTACGAGACATATGAAATAAGAACAAATTGACTTCAGCAATACTTTTCTGATTGCATAAACCAGGCTAAAAGATCTCAGTAGGTAACACGTGACTGACTGATCAAACCAAAATGAAGAAAAGGTGAGAAAAAAAGCGATTAGCCCACTTTCAGATCCTTCTTTTGGTTTTGTGATCACAATAAGCTGGAAGGTCTCAATGGGGTCTGAAATTCCTTCATCAATATTACACCCCCAATGCACCTTGGGAGACAGTCATAAACCCTGAACCTCTCTGACACTATGAACTCTAACAGCTAGATTGAAATTGCAGAAAAAATGTGACATAGTAGAAAAGTGCAGCTGCCCACAGAACATAGAGGTCGTATAATTTTCCAACGTACCATCTGATCTGAAAGATATGTCAGCAAAATCTGTTGCACATATTAACGTTCTGATTACGGTCAGCAACATAGATTGCTTAAAACACTAGGACAGCCTCCACGCCAGCCAGAGGAACACAAAACAGAGCTCAGTGTTGTCTATGGGGTTTTCCCCTAGCAGGAATCCCACACGTTTTATGCAGATTAATTCTGTAAATTGGGCTATGTTATTTTGCAAACCCAGTTGCATGATCTGAAAGAACAAAACGCAGAGAATTTCAGATGGTCGAGTTGTATTCGTGGTTCATGCTTGCAGAAATGTGATCTAAAAAGTTGCTGTTGACAGAAGCATAAAAAAACGTACTGACTTAGCTTGAAACCGTAAGCCGCTATGCCAGGAAGATGGCATAGCCCAATCTTGTTGCATCAAATCAAACTAGAACTGGGTCATCGATATTTGAGCAAAATTGCCCCAGTGGTATTGTATTTCACCCAGCAGTTTTTAAGATGTTTGTGTCAGAAGGAAAACTGAAGGCAACCATCTGTCTGCTCTGTGAGGCTTTGAGGTGTCATGTCTCCCCCTGGAGTCTCTGACCATTGATTAGTTGGTGTTGCAATTTGTGCAGATGTTGTGTTGATCTAATGTGCGTTCAGCATGTGCTATGTTTATTTTTGTCATAGAGGGTGCCATAGTTCTCAGATATGGTCTTATTGTGTTACTAGGCTACAATCAGACTGAAAAAACACTAAAGAGGTTTCGTTTACAAAGCAAACTGTCAGCTAATTAGCTTTAAAAAGATACAGCAGATGTCGCAGCTGAATTAATTACAATAAGGAAACAACTCAACAGCGGCCATCTGAAAACAAAATGTCAGATCCTGACTGGTGCATTTTGGCTATCACATTTAAAAGGTTCTTTATTTATCACGCAGAGTTCACAGAGTTAAGATCTTCTATGGTTTCCATTAACGAGTTAATTGCAACAAAACGTTTGAAAAGCGTAGTCCTTTAAACATATTCTTTTTAGAAGAAGGATCTTATTGTGTAAAAAGTCCCTGTTATGAAACATTCTTTCACCCATCTTTTACAACTAAACAAATTGAGCCAGAGTATTTTTTTTTCGTTTCATCAAAATAAAATCAAACATGTGCAAGAGTCAAGTTAAATTAAACATTGCCTTTAGCCGAAACACTTGAAAAACATAAGAGTAGATGTTATTGACGCTTTTATATTTTCTCAAGCTAAACCTGCAAATTTTGAAGTATTTTATTGGGTTCTGTGATTGGCTGACACTGACTGCATTATTGTGGTGTAGAAGAAAAATTAGACATGGTTTTCAAACTACTCTGACATATAAAATCTCAAAAGTGTGAGATGAATTTTTATATCAGCTTTTTTTACGTCTTTTAACATAATTCTGCACCACTTTTACACATCCGAAGCTCAAAGTACTTTCAGCTTTTGCCTCAGGTGTTTTGCAGCATCAAAACACCTGAGCTTGGATGCATTTTCAAAACATGCATCCATCTTGTGCCTGTGTCTCCTTTGGTCTTCCTGATCTTGGATGCATTTTTCCAATTTGAAAAAATGCATCCAAGATGGATGCGTTTTTCTCCATCCATCTTGATATAAACTGACCATCTTGAAAACAAGGTACTGTTTTCCTTCCACTTTTGCTCTACGTTTTTTGTTTTACACACATTGAAGTTGTTTGCTTCAAGAAAGTAACATTAACCTCGCGGTGCACCTCAGGTTATGTCACCACCACCCCTGAGAGTGTCTCATTCTCACCGATCCTTTTGCATCCTTTTGGGATTGCATCGGTTAGAATAAAAATACAAGCAGATGGAGGAAAACCCTTATCATTCAGGAAGATGGACAGAAAAGCAGGATGAGACGGATTTCGAGGGTGGGAAGGAGAGAACAACTGAGATGGAAACAAACATTAAGTTTTAATGCTCTTCATCTGAGCAAGTGGATTGAAGGAGGAGACACAGGCACACAGTGGTTGGAAACAGTGAGGGAGGGAGGGAAGGAAGAGTGATGGAGGAGGGAAGTGGAGAGAGGCAGAGGGAGGGGAGAGAGCACAAGAGACGTAAGGAGACAGAGAACAGGAGACAGGAGGGCAAGTCAGTGGAGGGTGGGAGGGTGGCAGAGAGGTCGTGTGTGTCGGGAAGAGGCAAGAATCAACTCACACTCCTCTTTATATTCTCCCGTCGGATCAAAACATGGAACATGACGGTGAGTTTCCTCCTTGTATTCTACTTCCCTGTCTGGCTGCGGGTGTGTTTGTTCTGTCTCTGACTTTATGGCGTGTTTCAAACTTAGACATATAAAAAGAGCACTGATCCTACACATCCTCTTCTATTTCCTCTCACATACTCAACTTCATTCATAACTTATCTGTCTCATTGGGAACAGCAATCCAGGATCAGAGCTTCAGATTGTTTAGCTATTGTGAAGATCACTTGACTGAGTGGCGAGTCATCTGCCTGAAGCTTGTTTTTCTTGTACTGCTCTGCCTTTTTTTTCCACAGCATGTAGTATTCTGGGCCCGCTTCAACAACAACATACAGTCACGGAAAATGCACGGCGAAACAGCATTAATACTCAAACACTAACGCTTCAGCTAGATCCCCTAATAGCATTCGAATCCTCTTCACCGGTCTTGTGTTGCGTTGTGATGGCCAGATTCGCTGTTGACACTCCTAATTTCTGTGAAGAAATGATAGTGGTTCAAAACACTGTGCTTCATAAGTCTGTGAACACTCTAGATTGTTAATAATTGGGGGGAATGATAGAAGCTGATTTCAACAGAGGGAAGGATACTTGTTATGATTGATGATGCCTAGTATTGTTGGCTTGTTTGGCCAAATCTGGTGCATCAGTTCATCAGTTGGAGTAGAGCTGCAGAATAAATCAACTCTGCGTTATCTGCTATAGTTTAATTACTGTTTACAGGGGTTGTCACAACATTATCAGTCTTTTTAGTAGGAAACATTTCTGCTGCTGTCCTTTAAGTGCAAATGAGCTACACATACCTTTTAGCACTAGAGTTCCCTACAGTGTGTATCCTCTCCTTTTTTATGATTTGAATATTGGGAGGGTGTAGTGATATAGTAACAACACAACTTAGATATAGAAATGTGTAACAGAAATTGTCTTGGAATCAGAGGGAAGCTTTATTGGACTTGAATTTGTGTCCAGAGCTGTGTGTTTTGTAACAAAGGCGTGGGTTTGCCACAAAACAAATTGTTATGACTGCAAATTTGTGAATCATTGTTTTGCAAGGCAAAGCAACCTCTGCGATCGCTCCTGCTCGCATATGTGCGTGTGGAGTGCCGGACTTTGCAATGAACTTAGTGGTGGGTCGCAGTTCTTTGTGAAAACACACAGTGCAGATTTCTCCTCTTTTTGTCACATTGATCTGTTTCATAACGTTGCTTAAATAGTGTGTGTCTGGCAAAATGAGGTAGGCTAGAAGCTCCTTAATCTGGAAAGGGTTACAAAGTCATTTCCAAGGCTTTAAGGCTCCATGGAAGTCATTATATACAAAAGAAGAAAACATAGAACAGAGGTATAACTTTTCAGAAATAGACAGCCTACCAAAACAGCTCAAAAAGTTCATAAACGACTCATCTAGGATGAAAAAACCGAGGACTACACCTAAAGCACTGCAGTTCTTGTTTTCTCCCAGATGAGGTCATTGTTGATGATTTGACCATAAAGAGCCAAAACTGGCAGGCATTCATGAGAGAATCAAAAATGGAAAACCAGTGCTGATTTAAAAGAAAATAAAGACCCATCTCACCACTGTCAGTAAACATCTTTGTTGAAAATAGTTTGTTGGCCTGGCAAAACAAGAGTACAACCTTCCGGTATATTTGGCACAAAAACAAACTCAGCATTTCTGAACCACCACACTACTTGGTGGTAGTAGTGTGATGGTCTGGCTCTGCTTGAGAAGCTTAACGTTTTGCTCCCAGAAAATCCTGAACAGGAATGTCCAGCCATCCCTTTGTGACCTTGAACTCATTCGAGGGCACCTGCGTTACGCAACAGGACGAAATTCACCAAAAAGTCTACCTCGGAACGGCTAAAACATACAGTACTGTACTGGCCTTAAGCAGTCTGCTCTTGCTAAAAAAAAACAAAAAAAAAACTGGCATGTGGCTGAATTAAGACAGTGCTACAAAGAAAAGAGGGTAAAAAATCCCTCACGTTGATGACATCCAGTGACTACAACACAGTCAGTTATTAGAGGGAGGCAAAGACGTTATTCTATATTTTCAGACTGCTTTAGAAAATGTCTTTCTTTAAATAAATTAAATCATAATTTGAAAATTTGGTTTGATGATTAGTAACATTTTAGTGTAACAACCGAAACAAAAAGCAGAAGAAATCTGTCATGGGGCTGAGCACTACCCATGTTCCCTTCTTGGTTTTTACTCTGTGTCAGTGTGACAGAGTAATTCCAGCCTTTATGTGCCTGTGTAATTATTATAATTTACTAGCGCAATTAGTTTATATTTCTGTGCTGGTAGGACCGTTTGTTAACAAAAAGGCTATTGACCACGGTTGACAGCACCTTCACTTCTGCATTTAGAGACACTAAATTTAGAAACAAAGCCACACCTTTAGCTGCAGTTATGTCACAAATGCTGCTTGGGTTTGAAGATAACTCTCCGTATTCCCTGTTGGTTTTAATATTTAATAGAGGTGAGTCCTGCTCTGGTAGAACAACATAACTTTAGATTGATCCACTTGCTTGACAGGTAGATCTATGGCAGAAATCCCCACTTGCCTTTTAAAAGAATAACTTCCCTTCTGTTTCTCTGGGGATCATATGCTGTATTTTTTTATATTGCTGCTATATATTTTTTAGAAGTGTTTACATCAACTGATTTTTTTTTTTTTTTTTTTTTTACAGGAAGTTTTATTGGATTTCTAACTTTAGATTTAATATGTGAGCTTCAAAATGTTGTGTGGAACATTTTGAAGCCTTACAGTGCTGAACTTGAGGACAGTGTGTGAGCAAAATCTAGTTGGACGGTAGCCAAAGCAGCCATTATCAACCACTGGTAGCCTACTTTAAAACAAGCCATGTTTAGGCTTGAAACTGGAAGCTAATAGCCTCACAACACAACTAAGTAAACATGGCAGACAGGCTCAAGCCAGCTGTTTCTGCAGCTGATAATTGCTATCTGGTAAATGTGTGCACATTTTACCTTATAAAGTTGGAACGTGCAGATGCAGAAATAAAATATGGGGTTTTAATCCCCACGTTTGGCTTTAACCTAATCATATTTTCAGCTGTGCTATGTTTGCACATTTTCCTTCAACCCTGACCTTTTTGTCCTACAGTTATTATCAACCATGCCGCACGGCGCAAAGCTCTTTTCACGCCAATGCTGCACTGTGTGCTTCTTTGTGTCTCTCCTGCTTGCTTTGGTCTGGCTGCCCCGGCTGGCAGGATGTCAACTATTGATTTATGCAGACAACATTTTAGCAGTGATGGCAGCTTATGGGTTGCGCCGAACGGAATACAACAAACAGGAGATCGGATTTCAGGCAAGCTGACTGGAAGATGTGAAGAGAAAGAGAAGCCAGAAGTCGTAGCTTACTTTGGTCTTGCATTAGAAGGCCGTGCTGATAAGATCGACTAAAAATGGATGAGGGGACATGATATTGTAAGCATGGGAGATAAAGGTTTATTTTCAGAATTTGGAGGTGCTTTCTTTTTCGGTGTGCGGGAATGGAGGGCACGCAGAGGCAAAAGCCCAATACCAATTGATCGTTTGAATAATCGGCTGCCTGAACAAAATCACATGTAACCATTCAATTCATGTTTCATTGCACTGCAGAAGTGCATCCTTTTGAATCTGTAATGTATTTTATTCGACTCTCATGTGACACACCAACAAATAATAGGGCAGAGTTATAGTTTTTAAATTGCTTGCACATCTGGATACTAAAATATTTCCTCATTCTTATTTGGTAAGCAGCTCCAGCTCAGTCCGTTTGAATGAAGAGTGTCTATGGAAATCAATGCTCCCAGTCTTGCTTCACATTATCTCGTGGATTTAGGTCTGGACTCCTTTATCCATATTAACATAACTCTGCTGTAGCTCTGGGTATGTGCACTCTAGACCTATGTCCTTTCCAACCTCCATCTTCAGGTTTCTTCTTTATTGATCTCCAATCTTCTTCTAATAAACTCTGACCAGGATCTCCACATCATGTTGCTACTGCTGCAGTCGCAACATTTGTGCCTTCTACATGTTTTCTTCGGACTAGTCTTCAACAAAGCTCACATTTGCAGCGTGTACATCTGAGAGTTGTCTTGTTTTTCTGATCTCTGTGTGATATGGATCTTTCCAGTTCCTATAGTCAGACCTTTGCTTTTTTTTTATTTAGGGACTTCAGCGAAAAGGGGGATGAATCAGGATGAAAGACACACATAAGTGGACTGGACTTGTTAAAGTGAAATGAATTTCTCATAGCACTTGTACACAAGAGATTTATTCGCCCAACTTTTCTCAAAACACACTTCAGTTCAATCATCAGAAGACAACTGGGGGTTTATTCCCTTGCCCAAGGGCACAGCAACTTGTGGCAGGGGAGAAGGACCACAAACATCTCACTGAGTAGATCTACTGTTCCCGCTGCCAGAAACAGCATTTCAATATATAAAATGCTGTGCAATTTTGCCCAATGTATATCGGTCGAAATCCTAATAAACTATTTTAAGTTCAGTGGGCATGAATACATTTACAAGGCAACATATTTAATAATTTAGCAATTGGTTAAAACCCACTCCACTGCATTAGGGAGTCATGGATAGCTATATTTGTAATTGAGGCTGAAGGGTTAGACGAAAGAAGTAACAAATCTTAGCAGGTGAAAGCAGCAAGGTTTTTTTAGACCACTCAAAAGATGCAGGAGGAGATGAATTTGTCAGCATTTTAAAGAGCAAAATGATAGGGCCTTTTCCTGTTTGTGCAAGTCTTCACTTATTAAACAGAGAGCCGTTATCCACTGGGGCCTTTGATGGGGGATCATGCTAAAGGGATGAAATGAAAACTTGATTTTAGTGCCTGTTGGTTCTTGAGCATGAATTTCCTTTTTTCCAGGCCTTGATTAAGCACACAAAATAATTTTTCCTCATTTAGAATTGAATGCAATGGAACTCCGCAGGAATACAACATTTCATTGGGACTCTTCCTCCCTAATTTACCTTTGCTTAGCTGGGTCGCCGGTTCTCGCTGAATCACACTTTGCAGTTTTGACAGTTTGGAGACTGAATCATGATCCCAGCGTGGCAATCGTTCAGCATCGACTCTTTAAAGGTCACTCAGTTAGTAACTTCTCATACTTAAGCCATTTACGGACAAGCAGGAAGTTTGCAAAACATGAGTGCTTGGAGTATGTTTTTCGGTTTTGACTTTAGTTTGTTGTGAAAGTGCACAGGTGAGGCTCAACTGGGGGGATTGGACAATACCATAAAAGACATCAGGTTTAATAAATAAGTCAGAGAGGAGAGAAAGCCTCTGGAAAAAAAATAGCACTTAAACAATTATTATCTCTTGTTCTGCTGAGGCTACTACTTAATATTTGATGACTCTCTTCCTTCCTTTTCCCCACTTCTCCGGAACCTCGACTCATCCAGCTGCTATGGTCTTTGAACGGTCAGCTGATCTCTGTTATTTAGTACCAGGACACTTAGGACCAACTTCCTAAAAAAAAAGGAATATCCTTGTAGAGAAATTATGAAACGGTTCATGTCCATTTCTCCAGCTGTGAAGGGAGTGTATTTGCAGAGATTACAAGTAAAAGCGTCATATTGATCCAGCTTAAATCCAGAGGGAGCTTTGCTCTGCAGCCGATCAGATCTTCACAAAGACAGTTAGAAGCAGAATAATCAATGCTCAAAAAGAGGCACTCGGATATACACTAAAAGTATCAAGCTAATTTCGGAAAACTCATAAAACTGCTTGCTTCCTCGTGGTGCCTTTTGACTTTGACGTAATGCCTGTCAGAATGTCAAGAATGAAATCCTTTCACCTTATCAGTTCAGTGATCTTAGCAGAATGTGACTAAGCTTCTGAACAATCTTTGAAAAGTCAGCCACAAAATAAATGTTGAATGTAGTCACATTTTCTTTGTTTGTTTAGGTAGAGTCAAATATGTCTAGAATCACATTAAATATGATTTAGGATCTCTTTTATTTAAAACAAGGCGAACAGGCAAGTGTATTTACACTAAATTAAAACCCCAGAATACACTAATTTGAATACAAAGCACATGAGATAAAAAAGGACCTTTCAACTATTTCACACAGATTTCAATGTTTTTTATTCTGAATTTATTGTTACAGAAATAGACAACGTAGTAGAGTCTTGTAAAGAGAAAGAAAAATAATACACGGTTGACAAGGTGTTTTTTTTTTGTTTTTTGTTTTTTAAAAAGAACATCTGAAAGAGAAAATGTTTGTAAAAACTTTTAAGTGAAGTCAGAATGAATGTAGAACATTTGTGAACACCAATTCTTAATTTTCACGTTCCTAAAACCTGGACTTTTGCTGAGCTAACCTAATCTATTGCAGCACTGGCTGAATGTTGAATGTCTTTTGCAACCTGTAACTTTTTTTTGCTTTCCTGGATGCAGCCATCTTTCAAAAGTGAAAATTTTTTCAATTTTTTTTATAACCTATTTCAACTTCAAACTTCTCCGTGAATTTATCTATGTCCTATCTGGTGTTTTTATTGATCTTCATGATGCTTTTTGTTCCCTTGTGTCCTTTAGCAAGTCTGAACTGTTCATCTGATAATTGTTCCTTAACACATATAGCCTCCAATAAATTTGATCAAACAGAAGAAGTATATAATATCACATCACAGTCAATGCTAACTCAGTCACTTTGCTCTGTTAAGCGCTCTAAGTAATTCCATCCCCCTGTTCTGTCTTTATCCTCCCACCTCCTCCAGGACTTCCTGCATCTTCAATTATCCACTTCCATCTCATTAACTAATGACCTTCCTATAAAGCTGTGGTGGTCTCAGTTGCTCGCAAATTAAATTTTTAACAGAGTCCTGCAGTCAGACATGATGATTAAACTAACAGTCACTGTAAGCGTCTACCTGAATTAGTGCATGGATATGAAAAAAAAAGAAGAAGAATACATATAAATCAATGAATCACTGCAGAAGTGGCATATGATTGTTGCATAAAAGTCAGTAAGCAGGGTTGCACAAACATTTTAATAAGATCTAGTGAAGCTGTTTAGTTTTGCTTGCCCATTATTCTGTGTAAATATGACAATATTTGGAGTTCACATGCTATAAAACACTTTCTTTGAAAACCTGAGGGAAGAATGTCCTTCCTTTCACGGTGAAATAAAACTGAAGACTTGTTTTTTCACTCTTTTATGGTATATGAAAGAGTGAAAACCCAATTGGACACAACAATATTGTTGAGATTGCTGCAGGTAGGCAGCAGCTCTCTCCTCTTTCTAGGATAAACGGGACAGCTGGATGGACTTGAAATGATGTTCTTCTTATGAACACTAGATGGCAGTCTTGGACTAAATTAAAAATCATTTTATCCTACGCTCCCATTTAACCAGTCAGTCTCAGTGCTGGGGTTTGTGGGAAAAGGGGGAAGAAAGTGAGTCTTTACACATTTTTAAAAATTTAAAGTAATTTGATTCGTAATTTTGCAAGTGTAGGTAAGGAATTGTCGAATTACAACGTGGTGACATGTCCATATGAAGTCCACGCGATGTTCCTTGACGTCATGCAAATTATTGTTGCGCCTGTACTTGTGTACTGATAGCTCGCTCTTGTCAGGCGATGTTCTGCAAGGTTTCAGCTGACACTCTGTTGACTCTGATGGCTAAAGCTGCCCCTCACACAAACACATTCAAACTGTTTCCTGCCTTAAATCAGAGGCAGAGGTGGCGTAATTCAAGCTAATAGTATTTCTATTAGTAGACAGATGCTACTACGACATCCTCATTTCATGCTGACGAACTGACTGATTTGTCTCCAGAGCAGAGTTATAGCCGTTCTGTACTCTCACTGAATTTATAGTAAACTGAACTTACCTTTCTGACGCTCATTCAAGGCCACTGACATCCAAACCTTAAGCTAAAAAGTGATGGTTTTTGTGCTAAAATCTGTGCTTTGTGACTGTTTCTGCAGTGCTACATAGTCAGGCCTTTGTCACAGACTCAAGCAATCCTATTCTTGCTCTTAGAAAGCCAGTTCAAATCCAGGTAGAAATGGTGCAGATTATTTCTTACAACTAAATGTATGGATTTAAAACACACAATATGTGATTAAAGAAAAACTATTTCTAAAAAAAGAAACCATCTGGTATAGAGCAAACATAAATATATTTTTGGGGAAATCCTCGCTGACCTATCCCAGGACAAATGTAGTCTGATTCAATGTCAGTAAGTGAGAAAGTATGCCTGCTTGCATACACAACCATCTGGTTTCAACTGAATATGTTTGCAAATGTAACACTGATCTATTTCTGTAACATCTAATTTTACCCGGCAGTGTCCAGGCCAGGGGTCAGGTCTTCCCGGAGGTCAGCCAGTATGTTATAGTCACTACCAGGTGATTGTTAGGGGAAGCTGATGTTGGGTTCCAGCTTGGCCAAAGAAGAAGTACAATATAAGTTGTAGGGATGACTGCAGACAATTATTGAGCTTCTCAATCGGCTGCAAAGAAGATTCAAAACTTGTGCTGTATTTCAGAAACTCTCAGCTTAGATCTCTGGAATCATCACACTCTCAGGATGAAATTTACTGAGATTGTGGAAAATATGCTTATAATTTACCTTCTCTTCATCAGGCATGACAATGAATAATGGAGTGCTTGTCTTTATGCAGGTTGCATTATCCCTGGTTTAGGTAGAAACCTGTTCATTTTCAGCCTAATCCTACTTTAAACTTTCAAACATGTCTTCCCTTCGTTGCTGTTGATGATGCTGTCTGGTCACTAATTTTGTTTTGTCAAACCAGCCGAGGCCTTCAGCTGCATTTGATCTGAGATGACATTTCACAGCAGAGGACTCCAGTTAGTAATTTCCAAAGGAATTTCTGGATTAAATTTTTGGGTGTCAGAGTCAATGGGGGCATTTAATTGGCCCAGGCTGGAGCCAGATGTCACCTAAACATAATCCAATGGCGAAAAGAGGCATTAAAATGTCTTTAAAAATGACGACGCAGACTTTCAGATTTGTAGGGAACTCACTTACTTTCCCCTCTCTGAATGAAGTTCTGGTTTCCAGTATTCCTTCAGTTTTCAGGTCAGGGCTGGAGGTGTCAGACCTCAGCAGCTTCTCTGATCTGCATGGCGGAATGAGAGGCATTTTGCAGCCGCTCACAGGGCGACGAGGTGGGAGGGGACGTCACTACGTAGTAGAGACCCACTCACTCACTCGCTCGCTCACTCGCTCCCTCTCAGCGCACGAACCAAGTTTCCTGCGCCTCGGCCACCTCAGCGCGAAACTTCTTCTCTGGAGATGAACGCGCTCGACGGCTGCGGACGGAGCTTATGCGGGGATAGGAAGCCGTGATAGCGGGTTCTGGTGGAGGGGTGGGGTGGGGGAGGAGAACCCGGTCCGGCCCGCCGCAGGAGCTGAATATGGGTCAGACCGCCGTGTCTGCCGTGTCTCAGTCAACGAGCGGTGAGTGTGTGAGTGTTTTTTTCTGCGTGTGCGCGCGCGTGAGTGATGTCAGTGTGTCTTCCTCTCACACACACAATCCGCTATCTTCATCCAGGAAGTCCGCTCGTTTCTTGCTCTCTTTGTTCAACTTTAGTTTCTTTTTTCTTTCTTTCTTTCCGTAAATAACTTCGAAACTCTCCGACGAAACGCCGAGCTCTGAACTCACCCCGCCGAATGGATCGTGGTTAAATCAATTCGTGCATCTTTGCGCGCGGGGTGTGCGTTTCTAAATTTACCGCTGACTGCGCTGCCCAGCTGTCATAAAACTAGTTAAACAGCCAGCGAACAAGCATGCGGTGGAGTTTTATAACCCCGGGGCTGTTTATACGGCTGCATTGTTGCCTCCGAGACATGAAAACTTGATGCATTTTGCAGCCAGTTCTCGGTCTGAGCACAACAAGAAGAGGAGGTTAGTTAGTTAGTTAGTTAGTTAGTTAGTTAGTTAGTTAGTTAGTTAGTTAGTTAGTTAGTTAGTTAGTTAGTTAGTTAGTTAGTTAGTTAGCATTCGCCAGAAAATATTGTACTTTGTTTTTGACGTTAATTCTTTGCTTTAACTCGCATTTTAGAGGCAAAATGTGTTTTTACTCTTGCGTTGCGCATTTAGAGAAGGACAGGAAATTTCACAACTTCGCCAGAGATTTCATTTGACATTTTGCTCAGCTCCATTTTTATTCGAACAAGATTAGGCTTTCTCTAATGTAATATATTTACCAGTTAGAAAGGTTACAGAATAAATGAGCTGTTTACGTGTTTGTTTGGGGTGGGAGGTCGTAATAAATGATTCAAACTAATATTTCCCACAACTTTCAGTCTCTAAATGCAACATGTGTCTGGAAGTAAATGAGTATGTCATCAATTTTTTGTGACTCTCATGTAATAATGCAATTAAATCCAACATAAATTACGAGTGATAATCACTTAAAACCATATATTTGCATACACTGATGACATATTATTATTATTATTATTATTATTATTATTATTATCGACTTTAAATTGGACTAAACTTGTCCTGATTTATACCATTTAGGAATATTAAAATACCTATTTTGCTAAATGCCAGATAATGGAAGAGAGTATTGGGCATAATTATTATTGTTACATGTGAAGGAAAAAGTAATAAACCTTAAAAGCCTGAGATCAGCATACCAGTTTAGAAGTACAGAGATGGCAGCGTCATGCGGCGTGGGAGTTTTTGTGCAGGGGGGACTTGTGAACTTCAGACATTAGATGGCATCATGCGGAAAGAACACTAAGTGGAAATACTGAAGCAATATCTCAAGACATTAGGCAGGAAGTTAAAGCTTTGGCATAAATGCCATAAATGGGTCCCCCATGGCCTCAATCATGCTGCTAAATTTGTTAGAAAGTGTCTAAATGACAGTAAAGGTCTGATCTCAGTCTCAAAGAAAATTAGGAGGAAAGATGAAACCCAAAATCCCTGTAAGTTATCAGAAGCTTGTGAAAGAGCGCTTGAAGCGGTTTAACCAAGTCATGCAATATAAAAGACTATTCTAAAAAATACCAATGAGATATGAATATTTCTAAAAATTCTTGAATTTTTCTGACATTTAGGAATTGCACAGGAAAAACATTGTCTTTTGTATATAGTCCATGTTAAAAACAAACTTCCAACAGATGACTTGAACAGTTGTGCTGCAGTCCAACTATCTTGACAATCAGCTCTGATCTCATCTCTTTTGTGAACTTTATGTGTGGTTGTTGTCTATATCTGACAGTTATTCTTATTGTTAGGGTTGCAAAATAAAAGACAAACCTACGATAGAGATAATATTAGCAAGGGTGCACCCATAAATCAGTCCCCGATTTATTTTATTTTAGGAGATCGGTGATTGACCAATATTCTGTATTACAAACTGTACGTGTTATATGTGAGGCTGATCTTACCTACCGATCTTATCCAATTTGGAAAAGACCTAAAAATCAACCACTGTCCTTTTTGGCTCTGCGTGACTCATCCACTCACCAGATCATGTCTGCACGTTTGCAGTTAACAGGAGTTGCCCCACTGCTGCCAACTCAGCAACTTTCTTGCTACTTTTAGCAACGCAGATAAAAAAACATCAGTATCGAGCAAAATTGGAATTGACAGGTCAGACTTTTTGAAGAACGGTGATCGGCAGAAAGCTGCGATCGGTGCCTAAATATTAGTAAATATTGCGGCGATATTAGTTGCATATTTGCCTCTTTGCAAGAACAATATATTTGTAATATCAATGCAACCATAGTGGCCATTGTGTTGGGTCATTGTGTCCTCCATGTCAGCAAAGCCGCTTTTTAAAGCACTTCCTTCTTCTATCTGCTGAGAAGTTTTATGAAGATGTTGGTTTCATTTTCCAGCAGGACTTGACTCCTGCCGACACTTCCAGAGTTACCAATACCTGGTTTAATGAAAAGGATACCACTGAGCTTGATAGCCTGTCTAACAAGACTTGACAATGTGGAGAAGTTAAAGGTTGTTAAATCAATCTCATTATCACCTCAGCAAAGCTGCAGGCTGGTCTTCTCAATGTCACTGTGCATTAATGCAGCAATTTATAGAAAAGAAGCCACAACCTACTGAGTGCGCATATTGTACTTATATGGACTCACGTTCTGCTCAGTGATTTTTTTTGTTGTTATTATTATTATTAAAAACATTTTTGTTTAATCTTAGTTTTTTTCTAATTTTCTGATAAATTGAATTTTGGCTTTTTAATGATCAAACTTAACCAAAAGAAATAAAGAAGACAGGATGAAATACAGGAAATTACAGACACAAGTTCACTTGTTGACAACACTCTGATCGTTTGAGATGCATCAGTATGTGTTGATTAATAAAAATAGACCATCCTGGACTTCCCTTATTTTTTTGTTACACTTTATCAGAGCAAGTGTAATGATTTTCTTTCTATGCACGTTAGCCCTGAGCAGGAAAAAAATAATTAGATGAAATATAAAACCTGAAATCGGTAATGGTCTGATGAACAATGTATATATATAGAAATTAAAGAGCAACTAAGCCAGAGACGAGCTGGACAATCAAGCCAAAGAATAAACATCTTAGAGAAAAGAATCAAATCAGTGGCCATTAAACAAAAATAATAATATGCAGCACTCTAAGGAAATTCAAATATAAAAACAGTTATTGTAATTTTGCAGGTAAGGAGTAGATCAAAATGTTTTTCTTAGCAAAAGTTTATTTCTCCTCTTTTAGGAGCTGGCACAATTCAATATCTTGAAATTTCAACCAATATCAGGGCCAGCTGTAATGAGATGTTTGGCAACAGGAAATTTTGCATCATTGTTATTGCTGTTGTTTTCTGGAATCCTGATTCAGAGTAGTTCTGAAACGGTTCTGAAGAACTATATATTTTTTTGTAGTTCTTTCGAACTGTGCACCACTCTAGTCTTCTGCCCTTTTCCTTTTTTCACATTGGAGTCATATGCTCTGACTTCCTTCTCTTGTTGTACTGTTAGAACAACTTTGATTTCTGTGTGATAGGTGAAATAGTGTCTAATAGTTTTTGTTTCCATACCAACCAGAGGCATAAACTTTTAAGCACTTTTTCTTTTAATGATCAGATGAATCTTAGAGTGGATGTTTTTTGTTTTTTTTATGGATTCAGAGCCACGACCCTGGTAAACACTTTCAGCATGTTTTCTGTTTCATGAGGTCTATCGACCAGGAGAAGTCTGATCTTTACTTGTCCTTTTTTGTAGAGAAATATTTAACATATTATCTAGTATCAGCTAGCACTGGTTTCTCAAGTTGGAATAGATATACCATCTGCTTTTTTTTTCTTGGGACATTGTAATGAAATCTTTAGGATGGTTTTTGGGGAGAAGTTATAAAGTGTAGAGCAATCTCTTTCTAATGGGATGCTTGATTAATGTGCAGACTGGTTTTATTGGTAATACAACGGCTTTAGTTTTTAAAAACCTTAAATGAATGTAAACTACTGTAAAACCTGTACACGCATTCCAAAATGCAAGACGGAGTACCTGTGGCCTAGCTTCACCTCAACGGTTACCCACTTAACTGCGGGCAAACTAAATATTAAACTCATCACAACTTTAACATATTGCTAAACTATGACACTTTAATCATACACTGATTGTTTTCACAGCTTTACATGTGTCACTTTAAAGACAAGCTTCCTGTTACTGCAAAAAACATGCATGTGAAGCAACCATGAGAAATGCAGTATTAATTTCTATCCTTCATTTTTACTGAGGCTTATATGCTGTTTGGGAATACTTATCCACCACATGAAGGCTAGACCGTTTAGCTTGAGTGCTGCTGCTGAAAACCCCCTTTGGATATTTGTTTTCATTCATTTTCCACTAGTACAGTGGATCAGTGGGATGCAACACTGAACAGCAGTTTTGTGTAGCTCTGTTGCGGCTGAAATTTCCACCTCATTGCCAAACACGACTGATGAAAAACTCATGTTAGAAGTATTTTTTTTTTTTTTTTTGATAGTTCATTGCTGTCTGATTGACCCATGATTATATCCTCCAAGCTCCCGGAACTGCTTGACAGGAAATGAGTTACTTTTTTTTCCAAAGGCAGAGTTTTATTCAATTACTTGTGATTTTTATGCTTTGGTTCCTTACGTCTAAGGGAAAAAAATATGATGTGTGCTGCCTTGTGAATGCTCCTTATTTCTACGTTAGTAAGTTCCTGCTATTGAGGACAACATGGTGCGGTTGAATTGAGACACTTTGGGTGACTCGGCCTTACTTTCTCTGAAAGGTTTTTTTCATTAGAGTTGTTGTTACCAGGCACACTATGAAAATCAAAACTCAAGATTCTTCACATAACGCAGCAGTAGCACATTTGAATGAAGCACAATCTCCCTCATAACACGCCAGCTGTCGGGTTGGTTAGGACACTGTCTGACAAGAGACTTGTCTTCTTCAGAGAGTCACTCAAACTCTTCATATTTAGAGCTTAATATCATTTGACAAAACTGCATAGTCGTGTCCGTGTAAGCTTTAGGATCTACTCATTATGTCTAATATAATTTTCACTGGATCATATATTTTTTTTTTTAAAACAGATAAATTCAGCTCATAGCTTCATAATGATTGTTTTTAGTTTGTCAATCTTTTTTTGATGAGTTCAAAGCCCATGCAGATTGGCAGCACTTGTGGTCTTCTTCAGCTTCATCATGAGGGTCGACTCCTGTGGTTAAAGAAATGAATGAAAATCAGTGGTTGGATAAAAACAGATGTTCTTTATCAAACAAAATCTCTCATAAAGTTAAGAATAAGCCAACCTTGCTTCAATAAAACACCTTAATCTTTCTCTTCAAGCTGAAGTCTACTTCGAACAAATCCTATCCTGCTGCTAACATTAAATAAGTTTAAGCCAATATTTTGGGCTCAGTGTGAGAAGGCGTGCGCTTCATGCTTGAGGTCTTGGATCAATGCTTGAGGCTGTTATACTAAAATGATAAAGGAAGTAGTTCTGAAGTTGCTCTGTTGTTCAGTTCTCAGCCACAATGTAAGGAAAAGATGCTTCCAACACATATTTGAAAACGACTGATATTCAGCAATAAAACTGCAAACACCATGACAACACTTTAAACCTTATGGAAAATTTTAAAGTGTCACGACTCGCTTCTGTGACAATGAAATGTAATCACTTCAGCGTAAGAGCAAGGGTGTAACACTGACAGACTTAATGGTTAAAGGATGTGCACTTAAATCATAAACATAGCATCAGCCCATCCCTTCTTAAGTTAACATCTATTGACTGTATATGCTCATTTTTATTTGCAGTTGATAAAACATTTTGATCGCTCCATAGGACTTGTTGGGTGTGGATGGGAGTTTGCTAAAAAGTTGCTGTATTAAAGAAATGAGGTTTGTAATCATTTTGAAAACGGTGCCAGAGATGTTGCCACTATAGCTGCCATCCGCTTTGGATGAGAATATGAGACTTTAGTGTTGTAAAGGGTCTTTTTATTTTCATAAAATAAACATTTAAAGGAAGCCAGTACTTACAATACTGGCTCACAAGTTTACTTTAAAAGAGCTTGCTTATCAGCCAGTGACGTTTGCTGACTGAGGACTGTTCATGGCTCATAGCGATCCGTTAGCGGGAGCCTCATCGGACCACACAGATGTCACATTAAGGGAACCCAGAAATAAAAAATCTCAGACTGTTTCAGAACAAACTAAACTTTACCTCTGAAAACAGTTCAGTCTTAGTCATTATCTTGTAATTTATGACATTTGAAACATCTTTATTATTGGGGCTTCTGTGAGCAAATATCTAATTTGACCTGTCAGATGGTCAAAACTTGATGCATAGTTTTAGTAGATGATGGTAAAATTGATCAGTAGAGTCATTATAATAAAGAGAAAATAAAGGACTCAAGGAAATGTGGGGTAATCATACTTTATTTTGCCATCACAACATTCAGCAATAGTATTATAACTGCTTGTTACAATACTAATACAGGTAATGAAAATCCTTTGAGGTGATGGGATGCAGGAAGGGACACATGACTCAATATAAAAACAAACTGGTCCGTTTTGTGGCGCTGTCTGCAGTCAACGCAACACTCGATTGTTTTTGTAGCTTATTTTAACCAGCCTGCGCCCCCCGGTGAAACCCTTGTCTGTTAGAATGATGAATATGCTCCACATTATTGCATTATAGATTACATAACAGTACTGTGGCGAGCTTGAATTTGCTGACTTCACAGCTCTATAGTAGCTGGAAGGATCATAGTGAAGGATTATTAACATAGAAACTGATATGCCCTCTGCCGTCTGTCAGCAATTATGGCTGCTGTAAAAAAAAAAACAGTCAAGTTACGGTGTGATGGTACAAATGGCGAAGCTGTCTTAACAATGTCCAGGTTGCTTGCCCTGTGAATTATTGTGTGTTTTATATGTTTTGGTACACTGTGGTTCTCTGGCTTTTAGATTAGGAAGAAATGACATAAGTGTTAAGTTGCTCCTCCCTCTACTCTTGTCCAACACTTCTTTTTTGCCTTGTTCGTCTTCTCTCACCGTTCCTTTCTTCCATCTTTTCTTACCACATATTTTCCCCAAACTTCAGGCTTCGATTCCCTCCATTCTGTCCCTGCGTCTGCTGTTCTGTGTATGTTTTTGCCTCTTTCTCCAGCTCCATCCCTCTTCCTCTGTTTGTGACGTCTATTTCTTCTCTCCCCTGGTAACTTGCAGTGAAGGAAGGAAACAAGCCTCTCCCTTTCCCCTCCTCCTCAACACATGTCCCTGCTATATCTTCTGAGAAAAAACACACACTGGCTTCAATACAATACATTATTTTCAGGGGTTAGCACTGTACAGAACAAACGACGACAGCAACAACAAACTGCCTTTAAAGGATTTAATATTCTGTTCACTTTATGATGTGCAACTGTAAATAAACCCATTGGCTGCGTATCTTTGCATAGCAGTTTTATAACTGGACAAACCCTGTGGGGGATTACCTCAGTCAGATCTCGACTGTGTCACAAGTTGTGTTTCTGATTAGCCTACAGGTTCTCACATCTGCTGAATATCCAAAGCCTGAGTCACTATTCTAGGTTGGCCGAGTCAAAGTGATTAAAAAGAAAAAAAAAAGCTCAGTGTGAATCAGTTTCAGTGTGTGATTTTAAAGCTTCAGTAATGTGTGCTCAGTGAGCTTTCTTCAGAAATACATCTGAAGGTCATTCCTGTCTGGAAGAGCCGGGTGTATTTGTAACTTTCGCTGGAGATGAATTGAACCACGTTTTTGAGTAAAAGCAAGTTGGAACACTTTTTAAAAAATACTGATCAGGCATATTGCTATGTATTACGATTGAATCTAGTGACCATTTAAAAAAACTTCCTGGCCTAAGTAATCCAAGAAGTGCAGATCTTTTAAACAGATGCTGTCAGATTAAGCAAAAGGCCGTCCCATTATCCCGCTTTTGGTTTGCATCCCCTCTTATAATGCCTTGCAAAAGTATCACTTTCCCATTTTCCACATTTTGTCATATTACAACCACAATCATTAGTACATTTTATTAAGATTTTAGGTCATAAGCCAATACAAGTAACACAAACCTTCCACTTGGGAGGGTTGCTTGGTTTAAAAAAAAAAAAAAGTCTGGAAAGATTTTATTTAGATTGCATTTCTATTCAGCCCCCTTGACTCAGTACTTTGTCAAACCATATTTTACTGTTTACAGATGAGATAATGTTTTGGAGCATTTCTACTGATTTTGCACATCTAGAAGTTGAATTCTTTCCTCGTTGTTCATTGCAACGTAGCCCAAGATCAGTCAAATTACACAGAGCATCTGTGAGCAGCTATTTTCAAGTCCTGCTACAGATTCTCAGTGGGATTCATCTCTGCACTTGGAGTAGGCTCTGTTGGTCTAAATCACTGGGTCCTCCCTGAAGCTTCTTTAATGTACTTATAACTTACAGGGTTTGACCTGAAGACCTCACACCGCCGCTAGGGAGGGAAGTTGAGATCAGACATGTAAGAGGAGCTATAAAAGTAAATGACAAGATTTTAAAATATAGCATAAGTGGGTAACCGCTGAAGTGATACTAGATCACGATTAATGCAATCTCTCTTGTGTGTTGGTTTAAAGTGAAGCAGCAGCATTCTGAGATGCCTGGAGATGGTAGAGCTTCCTCTTATTCAAAGGAAAATGTCTTTACAGTGGTCTCAATGAGAAGAAATAAAAGTATAAAATATCATTGCAATCATAGTTTTTGGTGCATTTTTATTTATTTGAGAATGTTGCCGAAATGAAAGAAGCAGTTTTTGTGTCGTTGTTAGAGTGATTTTCAAAAGACAGTGTTAACTTCACTGAGATCCAGAGATTTGTTGGGCAAACATACCTACATTTCCAATATATTGGAAATTTTGTATTTGCCAGAGCTCTATTGTCTAGCATCAATGCTTGATGCTCAATAATAGTTTTAGATCATCTGGGATGTGTGATTGGTAGGAGCGTCACAATGTGCACAGTCCAATGAACTTCCTCGATTTAGACTGTAATAAGTAAATGAACGCCACTTTATGTCTTGCGTTCTCGTTTGGTTTTTCTCTCTGCTGGATTTATTGCAGGCTAATTAAATGAGCGTGCCAGAGAAACCCGAGTCCAACCCGACCTGACCATCAAGCAAATAAGTTTGACCCGACCCAGTCTGGATTTTGGGTCGGGCCATAAATCTAAAATCTACCAGTCAAGCAGTCAATTGATTAGGTAATGTTTTAAGAAGTTATACACATTGAATGAGCAATATGGCTGAATGCCATCCGCATAGAGATGGTATATTGCTGAACTTGATATTGAACTATGAAGGAAATCATACAAACCACAATATATTGCTTTAAAAGATGTTGAATATGAGACAAATATGCCAATAAATATTACGTTATTTTGTTCTTTTAAGGGATTTTGAAAATGTCAACAAGTCCTTCAGTTCAAGTGGAAAATATGAAATATTTTACTACAACATTGCAAAACCTCAGTCAGCTGGAAACTTGTAGCATTTCATCTTCTTAGCTATGAGTTTAGGGAATATTTGGTCTGGATTGCAAGCTTATTGGTTTTCTCTGAAGATTGAATTTATGATAATAAATTGCTGGGCATGTGTTTGACTGACTCAGCAAAGGATGTGGAGTGTTAAGTTTTGCTTTCTGTGCTATATGAGGGTCAATAATTTGCACTTTAGTGTTACTGTCTTCCTCCATGATGACAGAATCTTCCTCTTTCATTTTAAAATATGTTATTGTGGTAATTCAGAGTCCTGTTTAAATAAGAGATGTAAACATTATGAAAACAGATAAAGCAGATCATTAGCTATTGCCATTAATAACAACACTTTAACTCAGTTATATTTAGAACGCATGTTTCATAGTTTATATTTTACAACCAGCTATGAGTCACATAGCCTTTCTTTGAATTATGAAGAAAACCTGAACTTTGAACTTGAATTTCTTTTTCTCTTTCTGTTCCTGTTCTCTTTGTTCTCAGGACTCAAGTTTTCTTTCACTTCTGTGAACCGTTTCTGTGTATTTCTCCTCTGTCTGCCCAGCAAGTACTAAGTCTATTGTTCTTGTTTGGTTGTGGCCCACAAGAGGTTTTGTAGTTGGTCTTATGCTGATTATGAGGGCTGTTGCTGATTTTCCCATCATTAGTTGCACAATGCAGCTGCTAAACTGCACCTATTGTTGTGATTTTATATCAACACAGGAACAGGAAATGTGTGTTGGTGTGCAGGCGAGAGACTGTCATTTTGGAAAAGCATGCTTATAGGCCTCTGCCTCACTTGAGAGCTTTCATTTTTAATGATCATATATATTTTCATATATTTGAGACCTTGAATTTTTTTCAATAGCAATCCTGCCATACTGACTCTTACAGTAGTCATTACAACAAGAATAAAGCTATTTATTTTCTATGGGTTTTAAATGTACAGATCACCGAAGGTGTTGAGTATCGGGCACAAATAACCCGAGTAAATGCAAAAATCTGATTGTAAATGAAAGTCCCATTTATGAATGGAAGAAAGCTTTCCAAATTGACCTGACCGCATGTGAAAATGTATCTGCCCCAATTGTTAAATCTCAAATTAGCTATCATTAGCCATATTTTGTGTAAAGCTGACTGCAGGTGTCCCTTGCTACCCCCAAGTAGTAGTGCTGTATTTATAGAATCAAAAACCTAAACAGAACTTGTTTAACAACATTCAATAGGCTTAAAGGTCTTACATTATCTGAAAAAGCAACATGTCTTGCTCTGATAAAAATACTTGTTAGCAGTTGTTGCTCCCAGCGAAAGGACAACTAGTTATTAGATTGTGGGGTCAAATAATTTGTCTTATAGGAGCTGGTTGGTTTGGATGGTGTTTTTATTTCTTACTATCCAATCAACTTTTTAAAACTGCATTTTGAATTTGGTCTTTTAAAGAAATGAATTTGATGGTATAAAATGCACCCCATTGGTTGCGTTAAGTATGGTGGAAGATCTGTGATGCTGTGGGCTCACTGTTCCTCTTTAGATTGTTTGAAAAGGGTTCTTTTGATGAATACAACAAGAACATGGTTTTTAAAAAAGCACCAAACTAACACAGAAACTCCAGTGGGTTAGCTTGTTGCTATTTGATTGACTGAATACCGTTATCATATTTCTCACTCTGCTCATAATTGTGGCTCTGCTTGACAGATAAGCATGCTGAGGTGAGTGATGGCTGTGTTTTAAGAAAGACAAAATATTGGCCTCGTTGATTAGTCAGCTGATGTGTACCTCTATGCAAGAAACCATATTTGCTAAATGCACCATGTGGGCTTTTATTTTGGAAACTCCATCTTGATGCTGAGGTTAATGAGTAAGAAAATCTAAGTTTTTCTGCTGAACTCTTGCAGAAAATTCGTCTTTTTATCCATCTTCACTGTCCACATCCAACCACTGAGTCCTTTCACTGCATATTGGCTGTTTCCTGCCACCAGCAACTAATATTGACATCAACACAATCTATCCGTGCTCATGTAAGCCAACCAATCAGCAGCGAATTGATTTTTATATGAGCTAAAGATTAGGACATGGCTGTTTCTCCACTGAACGACTGACTGCAATAATAAAACAGTTTGACACGAACTGACATCTGATAAGATTTGAAAAGAATCCAATACTTTTCTTTCTTTCTCTTTTTTTGCAGGAGTTTTTACTTTTAAAGCCAGACACAATGTTTGTTCACCCAGCATCTACATTTATATAATGCTGGAATATAAATGTAGATTGAAATTTTTTTTAGAGTAGTATCAGCAGGTTATATTGGCAAAGGAATTTTTTTTAAAAAGCTGCAGGATTGGAAAGAAAAACCATCAAACTCAAGTCCTGTAGGATACAGTGCATGTGTTCACCTGCCATTACCTCAAAAGAGACAAACTCTGAGGATAAAAGAAATTCATAGAACTGCTCTCTGAGCTTGTAGTAGAGGTAATTTGAAGCAGGATGAAGCAAAGCAATTGCATACGTTGGACAACTTTGAGCACTTCAGTCAAAGTGGGGTCTTTTGGAGTGTGCACTTGCAGCTGAGAAAAAGCAGTAAATACAAGTTTCGTCTTATCCATTTAAATAAAATTGAACTGTTTGGGGGTTGTTTAAAGACTGTTTCTGAAAGCATGCTCATTTTGTCCCTTTGTGTGCTAAAAGCTGGTTTTAAAAACCCAATTTTCTGTGATCAGCTGTGACTAGTAACTGACCGGTCACCATATCAAAAATCGTTTTCTTAAGTTCAGCAAAACAACAAGATGACAAACTATTTTTCTTTTAATACACTGTTGGGCTTAATAAAAATTTGAAAAACGTGTGTGTATATATTTTTGATTTATAAACCTGCTCAGTCTTCAGTTCCTAATTTTCTACCAGTGCCACCTAAAGGAACCTGCAGCACAATTTTTTGTTGTTTATTTTCTGTTCTTGAGATGTTAAATAAATAAAAACTTTGTGTGCTTAAAGTGTTAAAAAAAGAAGGGAAAAAAAGGCAGAAATGGCAAAATGTGGAATCAGCAGGTTGAAAAAACCAAAACGGTTTTTGCCCAGTAAAATAAAATGAATAGATAAATAAATAAATAAAGCTGCATCAAAAATATCTAGGAACATGAATTTTATTTTAAACTCTAAGCTGCACTTAAAGTGCACCATGTTTCACTCTTTAGATACAAATTTTCTATAAAGATTACATTATTAATGTGAAGGACTCTATGGACAGATATAAATCAATTAACAAAACTTTAAAAGCTACATACAGATTAGTTTCACATTTAATTTTTTATTTTTATTTATTTTTAAATATTTGTGTCATATTTTAGTTGATGGCCTGGAGAAATCATCTGTGGCCAGCTGTGATGTGGTGGACAACGCCTCCAATACCCAGAATGCCCATGGGTTGCGACAGCAGCGAGGGAAACTGTCAACACTGGGAAAACTGTTCAAACCCTGGAAGTGGAGGAAGAAGAAAACCAGCGACAAGTTCCAGGATCTTTCCAAAGGTAGGATGTGCGAAATGTGAGGCTGTAGGTGTTTTTGACTCTGTGCTCACAGCTGCCGAGTTGTTCTCTCCAATCAAATGTCTGGACAGTGTCACGGCTTGTACCGTTGGGTTTGTGGGGAACATTAAATATGAATTGGACCGCTGTAGCTCCCAGAAGGGTTTTAAAAGGAAACGGTTGTTTGTAATTCTTTCGGGTTTATTCCTGGGTTGTTGGTCAGGAAATAAAAAGAGACAGAAGTAAATGGAAACACCAGAGGCTCTTTTTCCCCCCATATCTGGTTAGTGTAATATTCTGCTTTTTGATTTGTCTCTGCAAGCTTGTGGCTCTTTTCCAGGATAATTTACTAGAAAGAATCCTTACGTTTCGGACCTTATAAAATAAAAAATGTCCCTATTGTTACATTTATCAGCGGTAATTCACACTTGTTTGTTTAGACAGCAGAGCAACAGTTGCTGGGTGATTAAAGCAGGCAGATCTGCGCGAATAAAACTAACAGCCGAGATTTTTTTAGTTAACACCAGAACTAGACAGCGTGGCAAAAAAATACAATTTCATACTAAATTTGATTTTAATCTTTTTTTTTCTTAAAGAAATTACAAATGACAAAAAAATATTTTCAAAAACTTTAGTTTATTTCAGCCATCCCTTATGGGATTGAATTCAAAGTCCAAATAAAGAGACACTTATAAAACAAGTTGACAGGCCTTGTGTGGGCTGGCATCACTGAGCATTGGTGAAAAAAAGTTTTAGATTTTCCAATATGCTTTCTTAGACTTAAAATTTGATAAATTGATAAAAATATATATGATTTTCCAGCCTTAGTCAACACAAAGTGGAAAATCTGGAATTTACTTTTGTGACTCTGCTGAGAAATTTAACATTGAGCAATCCCTCTAACCACATTTGTTCGATGTGGCAAATACTGTTTGCTATGCCCTGAGGAAAGCTTTGGGTTGCATGATGTTAGAAAAACATGATGCAGCAATCTTGTTGACGATTGCAAATTCAACACTGACTGCGACTAACCCAGGTTTTCCTCACTACACTACTTTTGCTACTCATTTTTATGGTAATGCAGAACAATGTGTGATAACAGGACAATGACTTGAGATAGGAGTGTTGATTTGAGTATAGACATTTTCGAGTCCTGTGTAAAATAATTGCCTTTACCAGAAGAAAGTCTGAAGGAGAGCATGTTACATTTCTTTACCGAGTTCCACATCCATCTTGATCTTTTTCTTATTACAGTTCTAGAGAGAAAAATCTCCACTAGACAAACAAGAGAGGAGCTCATCAGGAAGGGGGTTCTTATCCCTGAGCAAGGTTCGTCTCATTTTGTCTACATTGGCACCAAGAGACCCAGATTATAATCCCAAACAGATGATTTTGTTTGGTGTTTGCTCGTCCTCCCAAATCATGGATTCTCCGGCTTCATCAAAATCAAAATCATGCATGTTAGGTTGATTTTTTTCCCCCCCACTTTAATTTGCCCTTTGGTGTGAAAGTGTGTGTGTACACTTGTTTATTCTGTGCGTCTTTGTTGTCCTGGTTTCTGGCATCCGGTCCAGGATGTGCCACCAAACTGTGTGAATATTATTTGCATACTGCATGATTATTACAAACCTGCACATTATAAATTGTAAATTTGTAAAATATTCTAATCTTGGCTGAATATTTTACTTGCATTTTTTTTTCAGGAGGGGATTTTTTCACGTACTTCAGAAAACTTTACCTTTCTTCAATGTCACCAAAGTTACTTGTTGTTAAAGTGAACACAAATCTGTGACAGCAGCATTTTTTTTTCACAGATGAACCAATCAGTAGTGAGAATCTGAACGGCCATGCATCGTCCAGTTTAACTCCGGAGGAAGTCAAAGTGGACATCGAGTCTCCTGAAGCTCTGGTGGAGGAACAAGCCGCTGGACCAATCTGCACAGACGAAAAAACATCAGGTGGTTTGGTTTTCTTCTTTTTATTCATTCCTGTATAAATTGTTGCCGTGGTCTGACCTGTAGGAGTCAGGCAAATTCCCATCTCTACTTCTTTACTTGTTAAAGGTTTAGATGTGAGAGTATTCCCCTTTCTCCTCATTTTCAGAAAACATTGCACAACCATAATAAATACTTTTCTCATTCTTGGTTAAGATAACTCTGGTTGTTGGTTCTGTAAATTGTTCGTTTATTAAGAAAAGGCGCATCAGTCGAGAGGTTTCTTCCATAGTTCTGATCTAGCAATACAGATTTTAGTTGAAACTGATGTCTTACAAAGACAAGTCTTTTTTTCAAAGCTGTTTGTGTTAATTTTGAACCTCTGTGATGCAAAAATCGGCATCCCTCACAAACAACTTTCACAATGAAGAAGATTTTTGTCATCACAATCTTGTAACCTTCAAATCTGATGAGTTTACTGATCGGACAACGTAACTGATCATGGCCTGTCAAGGATAAAATCAGCCGATTCCAGTCACCAGTCAAGTTCTCGGTACATCTCCACTAATAGGCACTTACCACAAAATGCCAGAATCAGATCTGTTGAAAATTATTGGGCCATTGTTGCTATAGCTCCCCAGAGCAAACAAACTGCTAAGACTATTTTTGTTGTTTAAACGGTTAATTTTCGTTGTCCAGAATATTTTTTTAGTCTTTTCTAGGTCTTGAAACTACACATTGCATTTGGAAATGTGTCCGTTTTCTAGCTGACGTTGACCTCTCTCAGGGATCAATGAGGGAGCCTAATGTGTTCAAACTGATAATGCCATTACATCAGCCTCCAGCAGGGAGCCACAGTTCAAGCTGTGCAGCATTCCTCTTTCTAATGCATCCCACTCTCTCAGGCCTTTGCTCCTCAGACTGATGCTGCTTAAGTGTTGTGATGTTTTTCTCTCAATTGAGTTAGCATTGAACTTGTAGCAATTTGCCAATAGTCAGAAAGCCAAAGGGAGAAGATTTAGCAAATAAAGCAACAGATACCATGAGAGCTGGGAAGCTGGGAAAGTAATGCACATACATCATCTATCAAAGTCTATTTCAAGGCTTTAGCTCTTTTTTTTCCCAACACCACCTCTACTATTTTTCACAGTCTATTGTTGCATGCATGCATGCCAGCTTGTTCATCTCTTTGCAACAATGCAAATGCTCAGTGTCTTTTTAATTCTACAAATTCTTCACTTCTTCCTTCCTGCCTGTTCTGAACCGCTCAGAGGGGTGCGTGACTAAACCACCTGCCCGGACAAACCAGGTGCGACCTCGAGACGCTGCAGCTAAAAAACAGCAAAGTGCCGCTACGGCCACTGCTGCCAGAACTGGTGGCGCCACCGCAACGCGACACAAAGAAGGTGCTCCAGGAGCTAAAAAGGCAGCTAAAACCACAGGCAAGGCAGGTGCATCCACGCAGGCTAAAGCTAACCCACGGCACACTAACACCACAAGTCGAGGGGTTGGTAAGTTCAGCTGGATGAGACTGAAGCCTGTGGTCCCCTTGAGAGCTGCTGCCTCCCTGCCTGCCTGTCTGCCGCCCTGCATGGAAAATGTGCCGTATCCCTAAAGAACTAACTAACGCGGCCCTCCTTAAAATAAACTCCACCTGTTAACCATGTGTGCATGTACACCTCATTGTGCACTTGGTATCTTGCTATTTCGTCATGCTACAGCCACAAACATCTGTGTTTCATTGGGATTTTATGCAATAGACCAACACAAAGAAGCTGTTAAGTTGACGGAAAAAAAACTGGGTTTTATATTTTTTGACAAATGGAAAGACGGCTGGATATATTTACTTAGGCGTTGCTCTGTTTTTGTATACATGCAAAAAATCCATATGTTTTCACACCCTAAAATGAAATCCAATGCCACAATTTGCCTTCAAAAATACAGCTAATTAATAGAGTCAATTCACAATTAATTCAAACCCAGAATAAATAGTTGTTTTCCTGTGGCCTAAGGTTTTTTGGGGAACATTAGTGATAGAAAATATAATCTTGAAGATCAATGCCACAGTTAAGTACAAGTTAAAACTCCTTTAGTCCTGTTGAGGACCCCGGTGTCTTCATAAGCCCATTCACTTACACGTAATAGTTTTAGGGGTGGAAGTTAAGGGGTTAAGGCATGAATCGGTAAAACAATGTGAAACAATCATGTTTAACTGATTGTTAAATCCTAAGGAAACACATTGAGGTTAAAGGTTGTGACATGGCAAAGAGTGACCTGTTCAAGGGGTATTGATACCCTGAAAGCACAATAAAGTGCAAGTCAGTTCAAGTGGCTACAAAAGTTCTCTCTTATAGAGGGGATTACCAGTCTTCCTGCAATTGAAGTGCTTCATTTATGATCTCTGTTTTCTGCGAAAGCAGAAGCGATGGTTTGTGTATAGCTGTGGAAACACATCTGTATGACAGTAAGTGTCTGTGTGTGTGTGGATTGTACTGGTTGGATGAAATTGTGAGCGCATGTTTATCACACCTCTCCTTCCGTGTTGTCGAGTCCACAGAAGCGTAAAGAGCATTTCTTTAGTTTTCTCTCTTGACATTTTACCAAAGCAGCTGTACAGAGGTTGTTTTTAATTTGTGTCTGAAGTTCAAACATTTTAATTTCTCTCTGGCTTCTTCAACATGAACACAAAGACGCTACACAAGCTTTGAAAAGCGGCTTTATTCCATATCACCTCAGGTGTTACGTTTCTTTTTTTTCATTTTTAACCTTGAAACCTTATAGCTGATAGGGCAGCTTTAAAAAGCACTCACTGTTTCAGGTTAAACTTCATTTGAAGTGAGCACACAGCATCCTTTATAATCTGATCAGCTCCTCGCATGTGTGCATATTTAGTTTTGGACCGTTGGCTACATTGTTTGCCATTATGGAGTCACAGTACAAAGTTATGATCCATGCAAAAGCATTTTTCTGTCTTCAAATGTGCTACACTGTCTGCTCATTTGAGGACAAATGTGCATCCATGGCTGGGTGGCTGGTTTACACCAGTTTGCTGCGGTTTCACCATCTTCACCAGTTATCTAATCTGCCGGAGGAGTCGGATGAGATAAATATATTCCGACAAAAAATGCGAAGCAAGTAACTGCTGATATACACATTCATAGCTAAACTTTGAGCAGGCAGGAGAAAGAGAAAGGAAAGTCTGAATCAGAGACAAATATTTCTCTGGGGGATTCAGTGCAATTTGTGGTTTGTATGGACATCTGTCTCCATCTTGTACCAGAGATAAACCAGCATCCTTAACAAGTGGTAGAAACATTGCTTCTACCACTATATAGATTTTAGATGGATTGTGACAAGATGCTGCATGGAGACTTGAACACGCATCTCCGCCTTCTTTTAACCTCAACAGCCTGTAATTTAAACATGTTTTTTCTTTGATTCCTTAGAAACAAATAAAGGAAAACATACTATTGTGTGTTTTGCCATATTTTATATATTTTATTTACTTCTTCTTCTGCTTATATCTGTCCTAGCTTCACCATGTGACCAAGAAGAATACTGACACCTAATGTCTAAAACTGCCATTGACGGTTATATCAGTTGTATAAGATCATTTTTAGCTGCACATATGAGTTAATCATAATCAGCCCATCGTCTTCCAGCTATCTGAGATCAGATTGCATGCTTCCAGTTAGCATGTGAAGCTTATTGTGGTTGACATGGGTAGGTTACCCATCTGAAGGCTTACCCATGTTATAAATGTCATAAACAACAAGATAGTTTTCCTGTCTTACAGTTTAAAATTATTTTATTGGGTTGCTAGAGTAAGCGACTGAAACTAAACAATGCTGCCTCTCCTCGGCTTTTTATGAACAAAGACTACTTTTCCTCACTTACAAGAAAAACAAATGTGGTCGTGTAGAAATATTTCCAGAAAAAATAAACATTATTTATCATGGTTTAACTATAAAGGTATGCATCAACATCATAATACCATTTTAAAGATGTCCAAGTGACCTCAGCTGACTCCATTTGATGTGATGAATCAGCATCTCCTCTCTGTTCCTCCTGGATGTTGGAGCATGTCATCTTATCTCAATGGAAATCAGCCACACTGACTAGCTTCCTGTTTGTCACTTTGGAGGACATATGATAACGCTGCTGCAGGAAAAAAAAGTTTCTGCAGTGAAAGACAAAAATGATGTTGAATTTAGCAACAGACAAGTTGTAGTTTTCCAGATTAAAACATTGTGGCTGTTGGTGTTTTCCAATAATAAAGAGGGTAAATTGGTTCTTCACTGACACCATGCAGTTCTTTAGATCAACACAAAATTTCCTAATCACTCATCTGATTTGGTCTTAATGAGAATCATTTTCAAATTTTACATCTGCGCATGCGTCGCAGTTGTTGCTCACCTCGCTTTTCCTGGAGGACAAACCATGGTTACAATTTGTGACATCAGTGCAACGTTCCTAACGCCCTACTATTATTGTTTTTAAGTATAAATAAAACAAATCTGGAAAGCAAAATAGTTTCAGAGGAGCTCTGCAAAAACACCGTTCCTACTACACACAGCCTTCGTTCCAGCTCCTTTGTTTGTTCAGTGTTTTTTCTCACTTCACCCCTGAAACTCCACTTGTCAGCGTCCATCAAACAAACACTAAATGCTGCATACGTCCCACTTTGTAATATCTCCTCTTCAATTATTTAATTTCTTTTTCGTGATATGTCAATACTGTATTCCTTTACATTATTTGCAATTTTAATTGCAAATAATGCAATCTTGAATATAATCTTTTATTCGACTTTCATTTGATCATGACGTATATCTCATATTGTTTTTACAACATGCTTGTTTAAACAACCCTAGCTTACTGTTCGGTTTTTTTATATTGACTGGAGGTTTATCTGTTCCTCCTCAGCCAAGTCCTCAAACCCAAAGAAGACGGGAGGCACGAGTAAAAACACCACCTCCACCACCACCACACCTCGTTCTCGGGTGCCCAAGGACGCTGCGGCCCGGTCTGAAGGGACGCCTGCAAAGACCACCAAGAAACCAGATGCTTCAGCTTCTTCACCCAAACCTCAGAAAGCCTCCACAGAGACTCCTAGTCAGCCTGAGGACCTAAAATCATCTTCGCCTTCCTCAGACAACAAACCTCCTTCATCCAAACCCTCAGGAAGCAAAGCAGAGGGAAATCAGGCTGTTTGTTTGAAAGCTGATCTAGAGTCGAAATCGGCTCAAAATGACACTGCTTCAAGGGAAGAGACTCGCAAGTTTGTGGCTCCTGAGATCACAGACCAGTCTTCTCATATCAACCAGACTACAGAGGACACCTCCTTCACAGGAGACAAAGACGACGGCTCACAGGGGGAGAAACGTGAAAGGACAGAATTAGAGGACGGAAAAGATGCGAAAAAGCAAGGACAAACAGATTGTGGTAAAGAGAACGACTCCAGGTAAAACCTTGTGACGTTTATACTTATCTGCCTTTGTGTGCCATTTTTTGTTTTTTGATCATATAGTCTGATAGTATTGACGTTAATAATTCATACCATGCTAAAGTTCTGGCATTGTTAAGTGTCATTTAATCTCTGGAATAATCGGTTCTGTGAAGATCGCAGAAGTTTGATGGAGCACATTGGAGAGCTCTAAACATTTCATAGAGTTCTGTTCAAATCACCATTTGATCACAGAACAGGGATAGTACATTGATGAAAATACCAGATAAACCTTTTCCCTGAACTAAACAGATAATTTATTAGAGAAGCAGCCAGGATGTCCAGATTAAATATGTAAGAGAAGTTAATGAAGTTAAAACAAGTGAGTAAAGCTAAATGCAAATCATTCCTGGAAAATCTGCTTGAAGTCTGAAACAGAGGTTGACATCCCCAAACGTACAGTCAGCGCTCTAGATCAGAGCATAGCCATGTGTTGGAATGGCCTAGTTAAAGTCCTAAATCCAATTGAGAATCTGTTACTCAGACACTCTTCATCCACTCTTGGCTTGAGCTTTTGGCCAAAGAAAAACAGTAAGCATTTTACTTTTTAGATTTGCTAAGCTGCTGTAAATGTAACTGTTTTATTTTCAGAAAATAAAACTGAATACATACGCAAACAATAATTTGCACTAAAATAAAACTCTGGATACCAGATATGGTTCTCCTTGCACATCACAATGATGCGTCTCCCATTGTTGGTCTGTCGCTTTAAGTGCTTTTTGGAACATATTTTGTTATGGTCCAAAAAGCGTGTCTTATTGGAACGTAACAAAACAAAAAGTCAAAAGTGTATGAATTTTTTTGCACTGAACTGTTAATCAGTCAATTTGTTAAGAGAAGCAAACTAACTATTATTTTCCCAAGCTTAAGCTGGGAACCCAGGTTGCGCTCTAGTTGTGTTATTGACCTGTTATTGACCTGATATTGGTCTGTGCAGGTCAGCAGCGGGCGATTCAGAAAAGCAGCCGGGTCTGAGCGTGAAGACGGACCAGGCTGAGGTGACGGTTATCCCCGACAGGCCAAGAGACAGCCAGACCAGTGATTCTGATTCGGATGGACCCATCCTGTACCGGGGCGACGATGATGAAGAGGACGACGAAGATGAATACACAAACAGTACGATCTCAATTTAGTGGTGTAGTAATAAGTGTCTGACATGAAAACAAGCGAGTTGTGTTGGGAATTTTATTTGGACTGTTCTTTTTTTTAAACTCATCTGAGTGAATCATAATCTGACTCACCAGTGTACCAGCATGTTTTATTTTTATTGTACTAGAACTGACATTCAAATCTTCCTCATTACCCATCAAGTTCATTTTTTGTCATCTTAGTCAGTTAAACCTCTTACTTAACTCCCCAGGTTTGCACAAATAAAAAAAGCCCTCATGTATACCTGTCTACTTTATCAGCAATGGATTACTTTAATATTTTATGCGTTAATCATCAGTCAATATTAAGTTTTTCTTCAAGTGTTTTTTATTGCCTTAAGAACTCAATTTATCGATCTCCATTCCCTCTTGTCAGACTCCTTGGCCAGCAAGATCCGCCGGCGAGACACGCTGAACATTAAGCTGGGCAACCGACCCAGCAAGGAGGAGTTGGAGGAGAAAAACATTCTGCCAAGAAGCTCAGAGACGGAGAGGCACGAGCTCCGCCAGCAGATAGGCTCCAAATTAGTCAGGTACACACACTGAGACTCACTAAAGGATGCTGTGAAAGTGTGGGTAGGTGCTACCTGTCATAGATTTGGCTCAGCTGTGGGACAATAACAGATTGGTAATGATTTAATGGCGTTGACGTGGGTGGTGTAATAGTACCAGTGATACGCAATGAAGCACTGAGGATGATGGCAGTCAGCACTGGATCTATTATAATCAACAACAAAGGGTGTTAAATAGATTTTAAATGTGTTAGAATAATATTATTTTTTCTTTCTGAGGTCAGGGGGATGTTTCAATTATATTCTGTCAGCCCTTTTGTAAAATGGCATGTGAGCATAATCTTCTTGTTTTAGACGCCTGAGCCAAAGACCCACCACAGAGGAGCTGGAGCAGAGAAACATCCTCAAACGTAAGTCTATAAAATCTTTTCCTAATCTTCATCATGTGAAGATTAGGGCAGGGTTTAGGGATATTACTGATAGACTTGGCGTTACAAACAAACACGTTTCAGGCAAGCACAACACCAAATGCACAGAAAGGCTTTCTTGTAGAAAACGGTTTTGTCCATTCCTTCGACGTCTCAGCTCAGCACATAAATGTGAACCCGTAAGAAGATTTTCAGCGCTACTTTAGCGTGTTCGGCTGGTGCAGAGCAAATAAATTCATCCCAGGCGCAGAGTAACTCAGCTTTCACAGCTGATGAGTTCAAAATGGGAATTGGCTGACAGATCAAGTCCTGTAATTTCATTATGTAATCTTGTTGTGTGAAAATAAACAAATTGAATCTTTGAAGAAGAAACAAAAAAACACATCTTGAAAATGCTAATGCACATCCTTTCCTTCCTGCTCCAAAGGGAAACATGGTTTGTGGTCATCATTTTCTAAAAGTGATGAATGAATGTGTGGGATCATGGAGCAACTCTGAACTCCAGTTGTTCATAATTAATTTTATCCAGCCTCCTTCAGCTCCTCACATAGCCTCATGTGTCTCCTAAACAGACAGACAGACAGACATCATATCTTGTTGTATTTTCACAACAAAGTGAAAGTTTTAAGAAATATGTTAACATATGTTTTCTAAAAGTTACCAAAAGCAGGTGGAGCAATGAAATGTCTGGCTGGCAGTTTTTCTTTCCCACAACGTCAGTAGTTTCAGCCCTTGGATGGATGATGAGAATTCATATGGCAAACCAATCCAGCTTCGATTTCACTGTCTGGAAAACAGAAAAACATGATCATATTGTCTCATATCTTAGCGACTTATAAAATTTGAACAGTTAAAGGTGTGTATTTTGACTTAGGAAATCCCATGTCAAATAAAAGCAGAAGCTTGTTGCAGACATGGTGGGAGTGAAATGACTGCTTATTCTCTGCATGCAGAAAAAAATGAAGCTGAGGAGAAAGAAGCCAAGCAAGAGATTAAGAGGAGACTTACCAGAAAGGTACTGTTAACACTGAGTACACACGCACACACACAGGGCACACTTATGGGCTTTACTTTACCATGAGGCATGAAAGGAGGCAGAAAATTGGCTTTTGTGGACAGATGAGCTCATCTCGGGTTCAGTAGGTGGAAGAGGAGCTGAGAAATCTTTCGAGTTTTTTTTTTTTCTTCTGTGAAAGACTTGTTTTTTTTAATCTACCAAATTTCCCTTTTAATACTAACATCTCTGTTGTGGTTTGTGTGTGTAGCTGAGTGTGAGGCCTACAGTGGCAGAGCTAATTGCTCGGAGGATTCTGCGGTTTAATGAGTATGTGGAGGTGACGGACGCCAAGGATTACGACCGTCGGGCAGACAAACCCTGGACACGGCTTACTCCCGCCGACAAGGTACTGCTGTCCATTTACTTTGCTTTGCTACTTCAGTTGTATCCCAATTTTTCTAAAAGCCCTAATATATTATTATTTCAGGGTACCTTTTCATGTATTAGATTAAGAATGGGCTGATTAGTAGATTAAAGGCCCAAATAATCAACCGAAGCACAAAGTTTTACACTTATACTGAGCACAATAAGAGATAATTTAACATTACTTTTTCTATTTTTATTCAGCACAGCTGTTTTGTCTAAAAAATCTGATGTTTTTGGTGTTGCATGTGTTGATCATAGTTCAGGCTATGTGCCAAGTCTGCCCCCTACTGCTACTGTTTGGAACTGCACGTCACACACAGTTCATAAATTGGGTCACATTGAACACTAATGGGAGCGTGCGCCTGATTATAAGAGATTAGAATTAAATACCGAAGCAATTCCAGGATTGAAAAATGTTAAATGGATTGTTTACTTAAGGTGCAGGAGCTGTCGACCTAATCCAACTGGACTAAATAGTTTTGAGAGGTAAAGTCTGGAATATTCTACTCTGTTCTTCACTATATTCCTGCAAAAAAAGGACATTATTATGGGGGCATAATGTCCTTATTATGCTGCTCCCTTGTTGTATCCCTTAGCCTAAACCAGTTTTAGTTGTATTGAAATGTAATTAAAATAATTTTATGACCAAATTTTATTTTGATTTTTTCTATGTATAAAATTTTAGTTTTGTGTTTTATCAGCAGACTCTTGCCACTGAAGTAAAATTTACCTTCTGATTTTGAAAAGGTTTCAAAATGAACATTTTCAATAGCAGAATGATGAGTGCAGCTGCACTTGCGGTGATGTTCTAGTACATTTAAGCCCTTCCCATTATAAAAGATCAATAGATCCAAATAATCCTAATGTTTCCCTTTGGACAGCTAATTAATGTGAAGGAGCTCGAAATTAGTTATTTCAATGGAGCTTGCTAATACTAAATTTTGCAAAACTTTTATTTCCCTTGTCTTGTTTTTCATCATGAAACCATGTTGGCTTATTTATATATTCCATAACTGCAGCAAAAGGTTGCATCACCTTTCACAGATATTGGGACTCTTTGTAAAAATATTCCCTATATCACAATGTTACAAGATGTTAAATAAATGTTTGTTTGTTTTTGCCGAGACATAATCTTACATTAAAAACTTTAATTTCATTGTATATTTCAAGGCGTCAGTTTTGCCATGTGCTCCAATAACCATTGGCTTTGGAACAGAACCAGGCCCACAGCATCACAGCTCCTCCTCCATCCCTGACAATAGGCATGAGGTGTTAATCCACATATTTGTCCAAACAGGGAACTTTTGTGGCTACACAGCTCGTGTTATTCAAAGGAAAAACATCTAAAAAGTGCTGTAATCTGAGTCAGGTCAGCGACTCGGGTATCGTTTTGTGGTTTAAAGATTTTCTCATCATCGCCTGTTTGTGTTTGTGCGTCCTCCGTCCCCCAGGCCGCTATCCGCAAGGAGCTGAATGAGTTTAAGAGCCGAGAGATGGAGGTTCATGAAGACAGCAAACAGTTTACAAGGTACCCCTGCAGTCATTTCACTCTACTTAACCTGACTCTGAGGCTTCATCAGTCATTTAGCTCAGTGAATCATGAAGCCGCGCTGTTTATTAGCCCTCGCTGATCAATACATGTTATTGTGTCCTCCTAAAGCCTTTCCCACTCTCCTTATTAAAGTCATGGTGGGTCAGTTTCAGTTCATTACCTGCCAGCGCTGATTACCTCTGTCCAGATTTGTCTCTCAGACGTTACTACATCTGAGCAGAATTGGATTTGTGAACAGAACTAAAAGTCTGAGTCCAAACAAACACGTCACAAAAAATAACTTTGTATTCTTGTCTCATTATTGGTGTAAAATAAATCTAACACTAACTGTGGCACAGTGGGCTTTCAGAACCCTTTTGGGAACCTTTCCTAAATTTTCCTTTATTACAAAAATTGTATATTAATATTTTTGGGCAGGCAAAAGCAGCAAAGTGACCCATTTTAAGGTGATAAAACTGTATTTTTTTCTCTTTATATTTATATGTCAACAATGCTTTTTAATGCGACTTCATGACTTGGTAGAAATACGTATTTTGGCAACACGCAGAAATTATGAGGTATATGTCATTTTAAACACAAGATTGAATGTTTTTTACCTAAAATATCAACTAAAACATCTGAACTTACGAGTCATCTTTATTTTGCTGTAGTCTGATTAGGCAGCAGAAAATGTAAGCAGGTTCAGACTAACAAAGTTTTCTCCCACTGGAGCGATTACCTGTCTAAATATTGTTCTTTCGGTTTCTTAAAAAATCTCTAATTATCTCCCAGACAATTCCAAGTTACAATCTGAAATTCTTTGCACCGTGGAAAGTTAGGACAATTTAAAAAAGAAAGTACTTCCAGGGCTTTTTCCTGGAGCACCAGGGTGATTTGTTTTTACTGTGGTCAATGCAGTGGAAATGGAGAGAGTAAACAACGTACCTGTTTCCTGTTGTTGAAACACAGCTTTCCATGACAACAGCTAAATATTTTTCTTGGTTGATGCATCAGGTTTTCTTGTCATAAAAAAACCCTGAAAAATAGAGAAATTTTGTTTTGTCTAGGTAATTGTAGACAAAAATTGTTTAAAAAAAACCTTGACTTCATTTATCTAAAAGAAGAGAAAAATAACTTGGTTAAACTTTATATTTTCTACAAATATGTGACAAATAAATTTTATGCAGCAAATAACCGTCATTTTTGACTTTTTCAAATCTTGAGTTTTTGTCCAATTCATTGATTAATTAGATTTTAAATTACTAGCAGATAAAAAATACATTTGTTTGCAGTATGTGTCCCTGCTTTTTCACCTCTACATCTGGGTCTTAAACTGAACCCAAGACTGTAGAGCTTAGACAACTTGGAAAGTAATGAAATTACATTGTTTTTATTTTGCGATATTAAACTAATCACAATATGAGTAAAAATGTAGAATAAACCAGATTTCTTTAAATGTTACAGATTTGAACTGGTTTAAGTTGTCCAAATACCCATAAATAGTGAAATATCCCTTTTCCACACTTAGTCATGTTGCTTCATGGATTGTGGAAAAAGGCAAATGTTTTGTGTTTAAAAATATCAGTCGTCTTACTTGAAATAGACAGAAATGTCGAGGACCACTGCAAATTTTCAATAGAAACATTGTCCAACCTGGCATGTTTTGTTGAGTCTCTGCTGGTGTTTTTCCATCTGCTTGTTTTCGGTTTTAATAGACGAGACTCTGTTGTGTTTCTGCTTTCAGGTTCCATCGGCCATAATGGCTCCTTCTCCTCTCCATACGTCCTCGCCTCGTTTCTCTTTGAAGCCTGTCGACATCTTTGAAACGGACACTTTGGCCTGTCGAAGCAGGGAAAACCTTGTTTTCATTTATAAAACCAACCATGTGTATTTAGATGAGGCATGGTGGTGTTCTCTGTCAGAGGATGCGAGGATGTTTATAAAAACTGTGCTACCTTCACTCAGATTTACTTAAACCTGGCTTCTTCTGCTAAAGCATATACATTGTCATCTTTGACGGGGGTCTGTTGCTCCTGGTGATACATATTTATGTCTTTAATGACAGCTACATGTGTGTCTTAAGGCCTTGGCCATGTTAAGGCACTTTTGAAACATTTGCACATACCTGTTGTGATTATAGTGCTGTGTATAGCTCGCTGAATAGGACCTCTTATTTATTGTAGAATATCAGAACATTTGGGTATTTTATTGTTTTTGTTTTGTTTGTGTGTTTTGTTTTGTTTTTTTTTTCCCCCCACTTCAGGCCTTGTAATGAGAGGTTGCTGGGTGGAAAGACGTGCAGCATTGCCTTTGTAATTGTGACTGTGGCTCAGATGTGTTGTAAAGTGGTGTTCTTGCCAAGTTATGCCATAATCTTACACATGCCCAAATATGGACATCCTCCTGGAACAGGAAACGGGGGATGATAGGACGGGGGGTTCAGGATGATGTCAGTGCCTGTGGGACAGATTGCACAGGAGGGGGAGGCGGTTTGTTCCGCTCTGATGTGCCTCACTGTGAAATCCCCGTTTTTAGATCTGTTCCAAACATCGCCACTAGGGGGCATTATATCCTAGTTCCATACTAGGATCCTGATGTCTGTGGGTGACGATTATCCCCTCGGCTGCTGAAGCTGTCAAAGACGTGGACGCCTTTAGGCTTGAATAGTGAAGTGTAAATTATCATCAGCCTACTGAAAGTGACGTCTGCTTCCTCAGCACATCTTCTGATCATGTGACGCCGTATATCCTGCGCCGAGCCGTTGGCTGCAAATAACGATCACATCATGCTTGGCTTGCTGTTTTCAGATTATACTATCTCTTTCAGTTGCAGTTTTTTTTTTATTTAAGACTTCTTGCCTGGTGCCTCCCTCGTCCAGATGAGTTGGGGTAATAAAAAGCAGGAATTTAATTCCAGGTTGCCTTTTTAATTAAAATAGAAATAGGTTAAATTGTTGTTTGGAGGCCTAATAATGCACGCTTGAAATGTTGCCAATGATGCAGTGATCTGAAAATTATGTTTACTAGAGTTTCTACCTAGTTTTTTGAAGTTTAGGCAAAGTCAGAGTATTATCATTTGCAAGTGTGGATACTTTTACTCTTTACTATCAATTCTTATGAATTGAATTATTGGAACGAAGTGCCATTTTTTCATTGTCTCATGCTTTGACATGTTTTTTTATTTTATTTCGCCAGTAGTTCCTTCACTTCAACATTTTAGTTATCAGTATTTTGGTTCTTTGGTTTCTGGCTGAGGACCCAAACATAAAAACATTTAAAAAAAATTTATTTTAGACGACTTTAAATCAAGATATTAAACTGAACCTGGAGAGTGCCTAAATTGAGCATGATTCACTGAGGTGTAAACACCAAAAAAGGTTAGAAAACAGTTTTTTTGTTAATAACTGAGCTTTAAACAATCAGGTCTAATTTGTTTAACCAAGAATCCTAAATTTCAAACAAGAACTGATATAAATTGGTTAAAAAAACAGATTGAAATAGCCCTTTAAAAAAGCAATGATGATGTAAAGAATCATTAAGGAAAGAAACATGTTTACCAAAGCTGCGTTCCTCTTTCACACGTCGCCTTGACATGCATCTTGATAACTTTCTCTCTCTATTTTCTTAAGTACCTTTATAGTTGTGCATTTTGTTGCACCACTTTATTTTGAGTAAACTGATCGAATTCATGCCCTAAAAGTAAAGGGGTGATACGGAAGTCTGAATTGAGTTTTATTCTTCGTTCCTTTTACATATGTGTTGATAGATTTGTCAGTCACATGGTTTGAGTACTTTTACCTGTCCTTGTTTTGCTGGCTTCACGTGCCGCTTCAGTCTTCACAAGATTCAATAAGAAGAATCCTGAATTGTCGAGATGCGTGTTAATGCAGGATGTGACGAGGATATTTCTCTGTGAAGGTCAAAGAAATCTGGCCTGAGCTTTTGTAACATTCTTTCCCCCTCATGCCATTGATCTTCTGAGATTTCTGATAATAATTACTATTGACAGCCAAGAATATATTCTTTTTTTTTTTTTTTTTAACCTTCACACTCGTCCTGGTTTCAGACAGCAACAGTGGAGTAAAAACTGACATTTGGCCTCTGGCTTTGCAGAGGTTGTAACACAAAAACGTGTACAGAAATGGAGCAGTATTCATTCACTCATTCATTCATTCATTCATTCATTCATTCATTCATTCATTCATGTCTCTGTTGTCCCTGATAACAGTTTTGTACAGGAGACGTATCAAGCATGTGCTTGCAATGAAATCAATTTTATTCCAAATATGACACTGAATTGTCCATCTTTTGCTTGTCTTATTTTATTCCCGTTATTTTAAAATATGGAAAAAGAAAACCCCTGCTTAAATATGAATATTGTTTGTAGGCAACGCACAAACTCTGACCTTCACGCATCCCACATATGGTCAATCTCTCCAAGGCACAATGAAGTCAATGTTTGGTTTATTTCTTCAAACTTTCCATGTATTGTTTTTGGAAGCATGTCAAACATCTATGGAACTATGTCGAGCTTTAAATAATTTGTTTAAAAATATTTAGGCATAAAGACATTTAAAGTAAATATCTAAATGGTGATGAATTAAAGGCGCTCTTGAGTAGTTTTAATATTATATACACAAACAGCCACTAAAATGGGACCATTCTTACCCCAAGGTGGGAAATATTCCAAGGAAAAATTTCATTTGAATTTAGAGTTTAAAGCACCCACACTATTTATTATGTTTAGTATATATTTTATATAGAATAGAGGGTTTTTGTTTATATAAAAAAGATGCTGGAATAAATCAGAGATTATGTAGAGTTTAAGTGAATAGTTTAATCTTATTGTACTAAATATACTGAGAGGCTTTAAAAAACAACTTTTGTTTCATCCTATTATAACATATATAAAGAGAACAATTATCGACTTGTACTCAGAAGATGTTTCTATATCTTACATGTCAAGATTAACTCAGAAATGAAAACACTTTTACACTCAATAGCAGCGGCTTGTTATTAAAATACTCAACGACTTCCACAAGTTTATGAAACGTTTACAACGTAAATGAAGTGCTGTTGTGATGCTGCTTGTTGTTGTTTCCTTTGCCACTCATTGGGAGAACATTCCAGATGGAGCTGCATATCCTTATTAATATGTTAATCATTGTAATTTCCCAGATATTTTAGCCTTGTCCATCGTTAAATGCTGACAAATTGGGTGTGAGCTTTGACAAGAACCAGACTTGGATATTTTATATAACTTGACAGAATGGAACTGTAATAATCTCACACCATATATCCAGATACAACTACTGTTACATCCTGAATGTCTATAGTGTTTTTTTTTGTATATAAAGAGCCATAAAAAAAAGTTTGTTTTCTTCCTTGATGTTGCTTTTTTCCTGCTGCATTTTGATGAAATGTTTAACAGAAAGCATTTACGTAAAAGCGTGACCTACATCCTGACAGATCATATATTGGGTATATTGGACTTTTGAATGCAGGTCAAATGGAGATATTTCTCCTCCAAGCTCATGTGAAACCAAGACAACTTCCTCCTGCTCTTCTTTCACAGCTTTGTAATTTTCACTGGATACATCATAGGATCTCAAAATCCCAGAGAGCTTGTGCTTCCTGTCGACTTGCTGGAAGTGCACATTTTCCTCGCCTCGTTTCTACGTGTTGCGCCCCGTCTCTCACAGGCTTCCCCTCAAACCACAACCTCGTTTTGAAGGAGGTTTGTCTGAAATTAGAAAACTACTTCTGGAAATGCCCAGCCTTCTCTGACATCGAGAACAAACCACAAACTGCTGAAGTTTGAAGGAAGCCAGTGTCGTTTTAACAGCCTTTGGCTCAGTTGTGTTGATATTCACAGATTCTCTGCCGAGTTTTAGGTCAGGCCGGTTTGTTGGCAGAAATGCCGGGGTGATTGAACCAAGCTGCTAGTACTTTTGGCAGCTGAAGAATACATCTTCATAAATCTTGTCAGCAGATAACTTTTTTTTTTATTATTCCCAGGGTATACAGCTGCACTGAATCTGGTTTTGATAAAACCAACACTAGCAGTTGGCATGGCTCTTGTAGCTCTGAATGGACCTTCTTTGACTTTTCCTTCCACTCAACTTTCTGTCGATTTGCTTGAAGACAACGCTCAGCATCTTTTACAATCAACTTCTTAGACTTACCTAAAACGATTGTGAATGCCAAAGCATTTCTCCGTTTAAACATCACTAGATATGAAGTGTAATTTTCTGCTAAACTTTTTTATTATTATTATTTTACGACAGAATTTTATGATTAAAAAACCAATTTCTGAAATAAATGACCTTTTGGACGATTTTCCAATCTGCTTAGAGGTACCGGTAGTTATTTACAAAAGAGGTTGTCCTGATGTGAGGCTTCTGTGCTTTGCACAAGTACAAATTTTTATGGTTTAAAACGAAATGAACAGCAAGGAGAGAGTGGAGGAAAAGAAGCTGGTTATTAAAGGGAGGAAAAGATTTTCTGTCAGGAAAGAAAATATGAAATTGGAAAGAAAATATGAAATATCCCTACAGATTAAACATCTTTGCAATGATTTGGTTGAGCAGAGAAAATATAAAAATTGCCCTTTGCTTTGTTGTAAAAATCTTCCCACAAGCACACACGGAGCATAAGCTCTAATTAAATTTCACACTGCATAGGAAGGAAGCTTTTCCCCGACACACTCTAGTATAAGCCCACTGCTCAACTGGAGACAAGTTGACTGAAGACATCACTCTTAAACTCCCTGAGGTCGCAAGAAATGTGATTGTCGTGCTGCTCATAATGCAGTCACACTTTCTCTTGTTCTGCTTCCAATCCATCAAAAAATATTCGAGTAATGCTGAGGGTACCTGTTGAAAGAAAAGGAGGGCAGCCTTTTGGTTTGTTGGACACATTTGTTTGGCAAGAAGTGTGGGTGAAAACATTTACCTTTCGAATCTAGTTTAAACTGCGTCTATTATTCAAGGGGAGATTTAATTCTGACGCATGTTAGAAACAAAAAAAAAAAAAAGAGTGATTTCCATGTGGTGTTCCCAAATGGAGCCACACTGTTGAATTTGTGAGGTGTTTAATAATGTGAGTCCTGGATCTTTGCACCATTTGGCTGAGCTGATCAGAGGGAAAGGAAAAGCATCAGCAGCCAAACAAGCAAGAAAAATAAAAAATTCTCCAAACGATATGAATGCAGACGGGCAAAGAAACGGTGCCATGTGTCATTTGTGAAAGCAAAACACGAGAGTCTGGCCCCAGCAGCCTCGATTATCATAAACATCTGAAAGGGCATGTGAGAAGGAACATAATGAGTCCCCTGAAATGGAGGTGAAGAAATGAGCTGCCATGCAACATTAAATAATTCACGGGGAAACGTGGCGAGATGCTCACCAGGCATGCTTTTAATTTCTATAAAAAGAAGAACCGACACATATGAACTTACCAAAATAGCGCTTAATGCATCTGAAATGGTGTGCACAATGCAAGAATGTTTCAGTAAGCTGCGAGGAGTCTTCTTTGGGTGACTGGGCCCCATGACGTCACTGCAACAATAGGCTCTTAGACGCGACTTGGTCATTGCAGAGGGAGGCTGCGCCCATATTGACAATGAAACTGAAGCTTGACAGAAAGCAGAGGAGAAAAAATAAATTGTTTACAGATTTGACAGGAGTAAAATTACTGCCTCTCAGACAAAAGAGATTGCAAATTCAGAGCACATAAAGAGACAATAAGAATTGTTCTTCAGAGGTTTGAGCTTTTACTTGTTGATGGCGAAGCAAAAACCTGAAAGAAATAGTTCATCAAGGACAATTTTCTGTTAAAACAGCGTGAACAGATATTATCGAGCAGTCACGTAAATGAAGCAAACCACAGTTTTAGAGACATGCAACCAGCGGTAAGAAAGATATTAGCACTGCTTATAAAATAGCTTTTGCAACTTTTAAGGGATGATTATCAACAAATGAAATAGAAAGAGAAATGCAATATTTTCTGTTCTTGTTCTTCATCCTCCATCCTTCACGTTGTGTATTCTGTAACTTTTAAATGTTCAAAAACGAGTTGAATAAAAACACTAATCGTTGTTTCCGAAGGACAGAAACTGGATGTTTTTTTTTTTTAAAGAAAGAATACATACAACAACGTGACCTCCCTCTAAATAGAGAGAGCTCACACAATGTATTTTAGTTGGAACAAGTGTAAACAAAGAAAAACATGGTTTTAGATTCACAAGGTTATTCCACGTTTTGTGTCTCTGTTTGTGCTTTAATGTGTTTTTGAGTTTGCAGGCTTCATATTAAAGAAGTTTATCTTTCATTTTGGGAGTAAATGCAGCTCAGCACCATGCTTCTGTCCAGCATCAGTTTACTGTTAGCAAAGTAATTTGTTTCCCCCCATTATTTTAATATGAATATAAGATCAAATATTACACAAAGCAAAACAGCAGAATAAACTGAACCAGTCCGCAGCCTCAGGGCATCTGCTTTGGATGCGCAGGAGTTCTCACCACAGCAGCATTTATTAGTACCACTTGTAAGCCACTGGAAATTTGTTTTGTTATTCGAATATCATCCTCAGACCAGCACAATAAATGCAATTTTATAACACATTTACAAGGGAAAAAAATTCTAAAAGTGGCATCCAACTTGACCCCTTTATTCTTTTACTTCTAAGCAGAATTCAGTGCAACAAATTTTCTACAGAAGCCACCAGGTAAGCAGAGCCCTTTTCTGTTTATTTTATTCAGCTGTTTTGTGCATCAAATGCTTTTTTAAGAACAATTTTTAACAAACAGCATCACGAGGGATCATTTCAGACAGAATAGAGTTAAGAGGTAGAGCTGTTTAAAGCATAGTCTCCTGGAGGCCATGGTGACCCTGGAGGAGCTGCAGAGATCCACCGTGAGTGATACACTCCACAAGGGTGACATATTTGGTATAGAGGCAAGAAAAAGGGACATGAGTTACCATCAATTTGCAGTGTGTTGCAGGACAAATTGGTTCTGAGTCAAACTTACCAGAGGGACCAGAGTGAGACCAGCAGTTTTTTATTGACTGAACCAGTTGCTAGTGGTAATATCTCCCCTGGTGGAAGCCAGTCTCAGCTCAGCCCTCTCACAATCTGCAGCAGATGGATTAGTCAGTGTATTCAAAAATATTATATTTGTTTCATATGAGATTTTTAATGCTAAAACATATGCTGAAAATAATTTGCATGAAACTGTGGCTGCAGGGTCCTCCTAAGTGCACTATTAACTTTATGGTTATTTCCTATCAACAACCAAATGCTACTGATAGAAAATAACAACAAAATTATTGCTACAATTTTTGTTTTATATTTAAGGACAAAATTGATAAATGTGCATTTTTTTCCCTTACGAGTCATGAATAGACCAGCAGATGTGTCTTTCTGTTCAAAATGTCCTCTTATTTGAAACTACCTGGGGAAAAAATTATAATATATATTTTAAAAACAATTCCCATATGTCCGGGAAGTCAAACAGAACAATTTGTATGGATTTCCTATTGTATTTGCCCTGTCATGCTTTCGTCTTGTGTGAATAATTCCTTATTTTATCAATCAAACAGATTTTAATCATAGTGTGTTCTACTCGCCGCGCAAACACTAACAGGAGCGAAATATTTGAAACGGAACCAAAGATTGAAGGCTGTGTTTTGACCGTTCACATTTGCAGGGTACTAACCGGAAGAGGTTGCCCAGTTGCTTTTCATCGAGGATTTAATCAGCGAGTGGGATATTTTTGTGTAAGTATGTTTGGCATTTATAGACATATTCGACTCTAAAACTGGCGTTTATAAACGAGTGTGGCGTAAATTAAAGATTCTGTCGGCTAACAACGAGTAGCTTTTGCTCACGTTAGCATTCAGGCTAACCGCATGCTAACTGTATGTTTATAACGTTTATAGAAGCGAGATAAAAGATGTATACACGGAGAAACTACTTGAAAATTAAAGTAAGACACTTAATCCCTGTTTGGGAGTAACAAATAACATCTCTAAATATGCTACGGCGCAAGGAAGAAGTAACCGAGACGTCTTTGTTAGACAGAACACCATATTTAATTATTATAATATCATTAATAGACATTTTACAGAGACAGTTATGTGACAATTTCATTGACATTCTAGTGCCGTTTGAAAACCGGACATTAAAGAAATTACTTTAAAGATGCACCGACAGGGATTGTTCCATGTATATTAAGAAATGTGCACGTACATTCAAATATTTTGCATTGTGTAATTATAACCACAGTTGTGGGGGAAAAAAGAGAAAAAGAAAACAAGTTTACAGAATCATGCGTGGTTTGTGCACACAAGTCACAAACCATGTTGCATTCAAGATTATTATATTATAGGTCTTTATTTGCGACTATATGCCTGTCCTAAAATCCCCAAAACCCATTAGATTTACAGATTTTCTGTAATTAATAGTACAGTCAATAGTAATTCTGTAGAACCAGCAAATACTTTGCTAAACAAAACTATACTTAGTGTCATATACTATTTTAAAGTTGCTCATGTTTAGTGGCCTTACTATTAGAAATAGTCTATAAACCTTATGATTTCTATTCATCAGATGTAGGAATGCAGTTCTTCTTAAATTCATGTCAAATTACCTTGAGGGAAAAACATAATCTAAATGCTTTTTTCTCAGTTTAAATGTCAAGTATGGCTGTAATGTCTGATGAGTGCAGTTTTGTGATGCCGAATTAAATAACGTGTTATTAATGATAGAAACCACTTACGGCTTCTTTAGTCACTTCCATGAATTCGGCATCATGTGCAATTCTTACCTTGAGGTTTCCATACCATTAAGGACTTCAAGACAGCTTATTCTTTTCTGAAAAGTTACTATTCCAACAAAATGAATACAGAAAAAAATTAAATAAAGCTCAAGTGAAAAGAGAGCCGGAGCAGCAGATCCTGGCACGTCCTGAGTTTACAAACACAAAACGGTTATTCTATATGTACATTCATAAACCTACTCGTCACTGAACCTACAGGAGCGAATTTGCTCTCATATCACCTACATGTCAGAGCTTAATAAATTGACATAAATTAACAGATGACATAACTTTTGAGACAGGATTAAGAAAAATCAAGTTCAGTTATTATTAAAAATAACTGGTGACACTGATAATAGTGTTAACATTTCTTTTCGATGACCTCATTTTCTTCTTACTCACCAGCGCAAACCTCTGTAACCTTTTTTTTTTTTTTTTTACTTTCCTCATTTAGACTCCGTCGACCTAAGCTGAGCCAGAATGACAGACCGCTACAACATCCACAGTCAGCTGGAGCATCTCCAGTCCAAGTACATCGGTACAGGACATGCTGACACCAGCAAGTGGGAATGGCTGGTCAACCAGCACCGTGACTCTTACTGCTCCTACATGGGGCACTTCGACCTGCTCAACTACTTCTCTGTTGCCGAGAACGAGAGCAAAGCGCGGGTCCGCTTCAACTTGATGGAGAAGATGCTGCAGCCTTGTGGGCCACCGGCAGACAAACCCGATGATGCTTAGAGTAAATTGTCATGACCTGCGGGCGCTTGTTTAATCACGGCTGGATTGAGTTGATGGACAGTTTTCTGCTAAAAGTTTGTCTGACCCACTTTAACAGCAGAATATGAATATTGTGTTTACCTGGAGACGAGTTAAAGTTATACTTTCCTCCCTGAACAGGGAGGAAAGTATAACTAGAGGTATAGAACTACTGGAAGATTGTAAAGTTGATGGAAAAACAAGTTCATATGTCGTCACCCAACTGTGTCTTTTTGTACTAAGTGATTGAGATGTATTTTGGCACAAGCTTCTTCTAGTTTGATTAAATTAAAATTTTGGTTTTTACTTGAAGTTTGATTTTGTATTTTATGGGTAATTTCATTCAACAAGTATGTTCCCTGATATTACTTTGCTGTTTGGTGACACTGTTTTATCATGGAATGACAAAGGGATGGCACACACTTTATATTTTGGCTTTATTTATAAGATGGATATACAATATGTAGCTCTGGTTTCAATAATCAGGTTTTCTCTGGCTTAAACTGATGTCCAGTTCTCTTTGGGATTTTTGAATTCTATCAGATTTCCTTTGTAGAGATTATAATTCATTCTTTGTGTCAACTTTTACAACTATTTATATACAACAAACACAAAGCACAAAATCTGATTCCTATTTATAAATCAAGATGTGCCTCAGAAACACTTAAGGACTTCCTGTGAAGCTGTTAAAAGTTTTCAGTTTGCATAAATTTAAAGAACAGAGGAGGGAGAAGCACACAGCTTTGGTTATACTGTGATCGCATCTGAATAAATGAAAATATTGGAGTAATTCAATTCAGACACCAAAGTGGATACTACACATGAAAAAACTATATTGTTATTATAGTTGTCACATAAATAATGGCTCTTGTTGCTTTTGAGGAAATATAAGATATCAAACTTGTTAATTTGTTTACTTTAAGTTTATCAGCTGATGTTATGTTCAAATAGTTAAAATAATGTGTTACACTTAAATACCACCTGACATTTAAAATCCCTTTTTTATTGTTAGCTAACAAAAAAAGTTAGCTGGATTGTTAGCTTTTCGTTAAGTTTAAAGTCAGTAGCCATAATAGCACTACGGCAATTGATTTTTCATTGTTAAGCTAATTACCAATGATGCTAATAATAGTAGGTATGCTGCAAATAATTTAGGAATGATAGGAACATGCCAAATGGTGTTGGCATGCTGAGGGGGGGAACAATGGTGGAGGAGGGCGATAAAGTTGCTTAGGGACCCTAAAAGGTTTGGGCCGGCCCTGAGCAGACATGCTGTAGAAGCACAGAGAACCCGAGTGCTACTGTTGAGGAAAAAACGAGCGACACCAGCCCCAGCAAGCTGAAGTCCAAGATACAACCTGCAGGCCATAAACATGTCAGTTTTTTATTAGCTCTTAATTATTTTTAAAACTAATAGGAAACGCATCTATCTACATGTCATAAATCCATTGTGTTAAATACATACACTTTCTTGTTGTTTTGCAGAGCTGCACCTGCGTTCGCTTCGTATGCGAGGATAAACACTAACGAGCTGAAAGTTCAAGATCTATTTGGCCTGGCAAGAGTCAAGAGAAAACAGCACACCTACGCATCCGCTCTCATGCGTGCGTCTGTGTGGAGCCGCCCACTCACACTGTGTCCGCCGAGATGTTCTCGGAGTGGCTTTGGATCATAGTGTGTGTTGGTTCGTCTGCATGTCACCATGTAAGGCTGTTGAAGTGTCAGCACTCCCAGTACATGAAAACCAAAACAAACAAAAAGAGGTCACATGTAAAGCTGCTTCTTTAATGTCTCAAGGAGTCTTGAAAGGCAGCACAGGACACAGCTTGAGATAAACACTGTGTACTGAAGGGGTTAAAGTGGTTCTAAATATGACTTTTTTGAAACTAAAAGCAGAAAGTCCGACATGTTAGCGCAAAACATGTTGCCACGCACAAACACAGACAGTTTGCCGGCGTGTAGGATGATTCACAGCCGTATTGGGACACAGGTCAGCAGGCCCAAAAGGAAAATTCTTCTGCTTTGCATCTTTTTGGGCAGTGTGTGTGTAGGGGTGTGTGTGTGTGTGTGTGTTTGGCTGGCGTCGGTATGTGCTGTTTTCTTGCTGGGGTAAGCCTCTGCCATCTGTCCACGCTGTGAGGCCGTGACAGTCAGGAGGACGCCGGTGCCAAGTCAGACACGAAAGCAGCCGTCACACAATCACAAACAGACTCACGAGAGTCCGGGCAGCTGCTCCCCGAGACGCGGAGCCAGAAGTGAACATCTTTTGAAAGCAGTTCACGGTGAATCTCGTTGGGAGAAATCACCGTTGCATGTGTCTTGCATGTTTAGTCATCACAGTAGAACTTTCTTTGGTTTGTTTCAGCTGACAACAGCAATATCAGATTTGATGAGTTCTAGAAAATAACCCGGAACGCCTTAAGGGAACAAGATGGATGAACTTTACTAGAATCAACAAGAGGGGTTTTGAATTAAAACTCCAATTCCCCGAGCAGGACACCAGATGCTACCGAGAACCAGTGTTGTCAGTAACGCGGAGCTAGACTTTTTTTCAAGTGGTGGCCAAAGGGTGAGCAAGGCTTTATCAGAGGGGTCCATATACAAATGTTCCGTTCCATTGAACGAAAGGAAAAAATATTTGTTTCCTTTCGTTGAAAATTAATTAATATAACTAGTGAGGTTATAATTCAAAGCTTTCATATGACATAGCCTACTTACATTTCAGTCATTATAAAACTTAATGGTTTTTCACATATTCTTACCAAACACATTTCAAGCAAGAGCTGGGAGATATAAAACATTACAGGGCAGCATGTCACTAAAACATGTTAAAAGAATCTGTCTAAAACACCATCTACCAGCACTAGCATGGCTAATATAAGAAACCAGGCACTATGCAGCGGTACACAACCATTTTTTTTTCTTTTTAGAAATGTATGACAAGTGCCGCCTCTCATTAGGAAGATAACAGCGGTTACCGCTGAGCGGTAAAATGTAAATAAATACCTGCAAAACTTCTCGATGGTGTAACTCTAAAGCCGTGGATGTGTTTTGGATCAAGCGGGAACCACATGTTAGTTTAACCAATGAACAGCGTCGGCCATCGGGCTGCCTTCAGGGACAGTCGGAAATTACAGATTTCCTGGCAAATCTTTGCCGATCTCATAAGTATTATATTTTAAAATTACCATTTCCAGTGGGGTGGCAGTAGGGGTGGCAAGGGCTCCGCCACTGCCCATGTCATAATGGTAGAAGAACAACAACCCCTGATTGACAGCATCTCCTCACGAGTAAAGCGCAGCGCATTTGATTTTACCACAATTCATCCACTTATATTGACAGCATCGTGTTCCCCAGGGAGTTCCAGATCAATACAAACTAGTGGACCAGGTTGCTGCGGGTTTTGAGAGTATTTTCCTATGGATAACACCCAACAAAAATGTAGACAGAATCAATTATATTCATTATAATGTGCTGAGCTTAACTAATTTAACTAGAGATGCAATTGAAGGTTTGTGATATTTTTGGAGGTCTCTGTTGTGTCTTTGTGCCAAATCACACAGTGCCTGATGGAACGGTGACCAAGACGCTGGAAGGACTCAAGGCCCTGAGTAAAACCATGCAGGAGCAGTCCGGGGAGTCCAACCCCCTGGACGTAAAACGACCGTGGAACTTCAACTTTCCAGTGTTTAGTGAATAAAGTCTAATCTTTTCTGGGTGTGCCGAGATGTGAGACTGTAGGCGCCTTTTGTGATTGATGTACCATTTTACAGCTGAAACGCCACACTGAAGCCTGGGACCTTCACAATTCTTTGTTTGCATTTTCTATTTTTATTTTCTATTTTTAAGTATTGACTACCACTTATTCATCTTATTCATATCCAAGTTTATCTTATTTACTTTTGTTTTTTGAATCTAATACATAACAATTTAGGCATTTTGCATTTTAGTAACTATTATTCAACTTATATATTATTGAGATTTACAGTATTTCCTTAATATTTTACTCAATTTACATTTTACTACTCTTTCGCTAATGGCCTGTTCAATGTTGTCAAATATTGTTTTACCATTTATATACCCTTTATCCATTTTTACAATTAATACTCTCCATTTGTATTTTATTACTCGTTAACAATTTACTATTTTTAACTGTTATCCACAAGTTCAAAGATTGTTTTAACAATTATTTACCGTATTACTCATTTTTAACATTTTATTAATGTCACAGTTTATTAACATTCACATATTATTTGAAAAATGCACTCATTTATAGTTCATTAACCCTCACATTTTCTTCTAACAATTAACTTTACTTTAACATTTTATTTTCTTGAATGTTATTGTTTAGCCTGTAAGAGGGACATTGTGATTTCGATCCGCCGCCTTCGGAGGCGTGGAATGCCCTATCTGTTTTACCCCCAACAATGAAATGGCATGAAAGACAACAGCAACGTTTGAAGACGGGTCAACATCGATAATGAGCCTCGGGGGATGTTTCCAGATAGGGGCAATGTCTACTCAGGATGGAGAGCCCTCTTAATTTGTGTGGTCTCTTTGAGACCAAAAGGGGGAGTTGTTGAGGCGCTTACCAAGGTCAAATACACACATATGCTTCTACACACATTACACTCTCATACTTTCACACAAAGGCCTTTGTACTTGTAACAGATACAGAAACTGAATCATCTCCTCACTCCCATCTCCAAGGAAATAAAAGTTTTAGGTGACGCAGGACATCGGATGACCACTGGGCGTGTTCTTAGATCATAAGCAACAAATCTTCCCGTTTTTAATGCTATGCTGTATAGACTTGGGGCCCCCTGTTTTTCACTTCTAGTCTGTGATGGTAAGCGTCTCTTCTTTAGCGCTAAAAAAGAATAAAAAACGTAAAGTCTGATTGCTTTGTGTTGGCTGATTTGCTGCTCGTGCGCTTGCACGTTTTTGGTCTATCGGGCTTAGAATACATGATGTTTTTCACAACAATATATAAATAAATGTATATATACATACATAAATATATGTATATATGTATAGATATATTCATGTATGTATATGTACAGATATATATATATATATAAACATTTTTCAGGACTATTCAGTGATTTATCATTTTCTCTCAACTCTCCTTAATGGCTGAAAATGCACCTCATCACTAACAGCCACAGTACAGAATCAGGAAACCGACTTTATATTCACCAAATCTAAAGTTCTAGCTCCCAAACTTTGGTTTGATGCAATAACCCTTAAATATCTCATCCAAGAATGTTCAAGGTTTGTTGGTGGATGGCAGGAAGGATCTCCAGTGTTCAATCTTCCAGTGAATCTGAAGAAGACCGTGACTGAATACAGTGTTGCTGTCTGATATTTTGATGACTCATGTAACGTGTCCGAAAAGCAACGAAAAGAAAGAAAAACCAACATGAACAAAACTCGACAGGAAAAATAAACGACACATACAGGAAGGAAGGTGAGGGGGGTGCTGTTTAGTGCGGCAGAGCTCTCCATGGTCACCACTCTTTGTATGATGTCACAACTAGTCATGCTTGTGATGTCATCGTCACTGTTCTCTTATGTAGCAAACTTCCACCTTCGGGTCATTGCTAGCTACACGATGACCAGTTCAGACGTACGCAAAGCGCCTATAAAGTCAAGGTTGACATTGTTTGCGGATCGAGATATGCCGTATCAAAGGCCACAGCATCCCAAAGGCGGGTTCAGATCCCAGCCGAGGGCGTGGAGAGGTGGACAACAACATCAAGGATGGAGTGAGAACAGAGCGTCTCCCGCTGAGCTCCAGAGAGAACTCCAGAGACTTGGCTCTCTCTTGGAAATGGAGCAAGCCAAGTGGTTTCAAGAGAACCAAAAAGTGCTCAGTCTGGAGAAAGAGCTGAAAGACACCAAAGCTGAGCTGGAAAAGCAGAGAAATCTGAAGAAGGTTTTTATTAACAGGGGTAAAGAAATGAAGAGAACACTGCTGGCAGTGGAGAAGTTTGCCGATTCTGAGACACTCAACCCTGTCGCCATCGCTTCCACTCTCCATGGCGAAGTAAGACACAAGAGGAAAAGGCTGCTGCAAGAGGACCTGGAGCAGCTGAAGGTGTCTT